>NC_080382.1:42761946-43396946 GCF_014773155.1 Arachis stenosperma
CAGTTCCACAGGCAAATGACAGGCCTTCCCATACACCAATTGGTATGGAGAGGTTCCTATAGGAGTCTTGAATGCTGTTCTGTATGCCCACAGAGCATCATCCAAGCTCTTTGCCCAATCCTTTCTTCGGGCTATCACAGTCCGTTCTAGGATTCTTTTAGTTCTCTGTTAGAGACTTCAGCTTGCCCATTTGTCTGTGGATGATACGGAGTTGCCACTTTATGGCTGATTCCATATCTAACCAAAGCAGAGTAGCTGTTTATTGCAGAAATGAGTGCCCCCATCACTGATTAGCACTCTGGGGACGCCAAACCTGCTGAAAATGTTTTTCGGAGGAATTTCAGCACGGTCTTGGTATCATTAGTGGGTGTAGCAATGCTTCTACCCACTTAGATACATTGTCCACTGCCACCAGAATGTAAGTGTTTGAGTATGATGGTGGGAATGGTCCCATGAAATCAATTCCCCATACATCAACAATTCTATCTCTAATATTCCTTGTTGAGGCATGGCATATCCGTGAGGCAGGTTACCAGCTCTTTGGCAACTGTCACAGTTACGCACAAACTCTCGGGAATCTTTATAGAGAGTAGGCCAGTAGAAGCCGCACTGGAGAACTTTAGTGGCTGTTCGCTCACTTCCAAAATGTCCTCCATAATGTGATCCATGGCAGTGCCATGAGATCCTTCGTGCTTCTTCTCTGGGTACACATCTGCGGATCACTCCGTCAGCACATCTCTTAAAGAGATATGGTTCATCCCAAAGGTAATACTTGGCATCTGAAATTAATTTCTTTCTTTGCACACTACTGTACTCCTTAGGTATGAACCTTACAGCTTTATAATTTGCAATGTCTGCAAACCATGGAGCTTCCTGGATGGCAAAGAGTTGCTCATCTGGGAAAGTCTCAGAGATCTCAGTAGAAGGGAGGGACGCCCTAGCTACTGGTTCTATTCTGGACAGATGATCAGCTACTTGGTTCTCTGTCCCTTTTCTGTCTCTTATTTCTATATCAAACTCTTGCAGAAGCAATACCCATCTGATAAGCCTGGGTTTTGAATCCTGCTTTGTGAGTAAGTATTTAAGAGCAGCATGGTCAGTGTACACAATCACCTTTGATCCCACTAAGTAGGATCTAAACTTGTCAATGGCATAGACCACTGCAAGCAATTCTTTTTCTGTGGTTGTGTAATTCTTCTGTGCATCATTTAGAACACGGCTAGCATAATAAATGACATGCAGAAGTTTGTTATGCCTCTGTCCCAACACTGCACCAATGGCATGATCACTGGCATCACACATTAATTCAAATGGTAATGCCCAATCTGGTGCAGAGATGACTGGTGCTGTGACCAGTTTAGCTTTCAGGGTCTCAAATGCCTGCAAACACTGTGTGTCAAACACAATGGTGTGTCAGCAGCTAACAGGTTACTCAGAGTTTAGCAATTTTCGAAAAGTCCTTAATAACCTTCTGTAGAATCCTGCATGCCCCAGAAAGCTTCTGATTGCCTTAACATTGGCAGGTGGTGGTAATTTTTCAATTACCTCTACCTTTGCCTTATCCACCTCTATTCCCCTGCTTGAAATTTTGTGCCCAAGGACAATTCCTTCAGTCACCATAAAGTGACATTTCTCCCAGTTTAAAACTAGGTTAGTCTCTTGGCATCTTTTCAGGACAAGTGATAGGTGGTTAAGACAGGAGCTGAATGAGTCTCCATATACTGAAAATTCATCCATGAAGACTTCCAGAAATTTCTCTACCATATCTGAGAAGATAGAGAGCATGCACCTTTGAAAGGTTGCAGGTGCATTGCACAGACCAAAAGGCATCCTTCTGTAGGCAAACACGCCAGAAGGACAAGTAAATGCTGTCTTCTCTTGGTCCTGAGGATCTACTGCAATTTGGTTGTAGCCTGAATAGCCATCCAAAAAGCAGTAGTAATCATGACCAGCCAGTCTTTCTAGCATTTGGTCTATGAATGGTAAAGGAAAATGATCCTTTCTGGTGGCTGTATTGAGTCTTCTGTAGTCAATACACATGCGCCACCCTGTGACTGTCCTTGTAGGAACCAGTTCATTTTTTTCATTATGAACCACTGTCATGCCCCCCTTTTTGGGAACAACTTGGACAGGGCTCACCCAGGGGCTATCAGAAATAGGATAAATAATCCCAGCCTCCAGTAATTTAGTGACCTCTTTCTGCACCACCTCCTTCATGGCAGGATTTAGCCTCCTCTGTGGTTGGACCACTGGTTTGGCATTATCCTCCAACAGGATCTTGTGCATGCATCTAGCTGGGCTAATACCCTTGAGATCACTTATGGACCACCCAAGAGCTGTCTTGTGTGTCCTTAGCACTTTAATCAGTGCTTCCTCTTCCTGTGAATTTAAAGCAGAGCTTATAATCACTGGAAAAGTGTCACCCTCTCCCAGAAATGCATATTTCAGGGATGATGGTAGTGGTTTGAGTTCAGGCTTAGGAGGCTTATCCTCCTCCTGAGGAATTTTCGAAAATTCCTTTGCCTCCTCTGGCTCTTCCTGATCAGTTTGAGCATCTTTGAAGATGTCCTCAAGCTCTGATTCTAGGCTTTCAGCCATATTGATCTCTTCTACCAGAGAGTCAATAATGTCAGTGTCCATGCAGTCCTCTGGTGTGTCTGGGTGCTGCATAGCTTTTACAGCATTCAACTTGAACTCATCCTCATTGACTCTCAAGGTTACTTCTCCCTTTTGTACATCAATGAGAGTTCGTCCAGTTGCTAGGAAAGGTCTTCCTAGAATGAGAGTTGCACTTTTGTGCTCCTCCATTTCCAGCACCACAAAGTCAGTTGGAAAGGCAAATGGCCCAACCTTGACAATCATGTCCTCTATTATGCCTGATGGGTGTTTAATGGACCCATCAGCAAGTTGGAGGCATATCCTGGTTGGTTTGACTTCTCCAATCAACCCAAGCTTTCTGATAGTGGATGCAGGTATTAAATTGATACTTGCTCCAAGATCACATAAGGCTATCTTGGTGTAAGTGCCTTCCAATGTGCATGGTATCAGAAAGCTTCCAGGATCTTGAAGCTTTTCTGGTAAGCTTTTTAGAATGACTGCACTGCATTCTTCAGTGAGAAACACTTTTTCAGTTTCTCTCCAGTCCTTCTTATGACTTAAGATCTCTTTCATGAACTTAGCATAAGAAGGTATTTGCTCAAGTGCCTCTGCAAAAGGAATCTTTATTTCAAGAGTCCTTAAATAGTCTGCAAAGCGGGCAAATTGCTTATCCTGTTCCGCTTTGCGGAGTTTCTGTGGATAAGGCATCTTGGCTTGATATTCTTCAACCTTAGATGCTGCAGGTTTATTCCGTACAGAAGTGGTTGAAGAAGCCTTATTAGGGGGATTACTGTCAGCACTCTCAGGTGTCTGATCCTCCCTTGGCGTTTGGACGCCAGAGTTGGGTGGAAAATGGGCGTTTAACGCCAACTTTTCCCCCTTTTCTGGCGTTTGAACGCCAGAACTGGGCAAGGAATGGGCGTTTAACGCCAGTTTTCCTTCCCTTTCTGGCGTTTGAACGCCAATATTCCTCTCTGGGCTCTTATTGTCCTCAGAGGGATTTTGGACAGTGGTTTGGTTGTCCTCTGTCAATTGTTCCATGTTTGGCTTTTTGCTCTTTTGAGCAGTGTTATTCAAGGTTTTTCCACTCCTCAATTGAACTGCTTGACACTCCTCAGTTATCTGTTTAGATATTTGCTGTTTTGCTTGATTCAACTGTAGTTCTATGCTTTTATTCGCAACTTTAGTTTCATGGAGCATCTCTTTAAATTCTGCTAACTGTTCAGTCATCAGGAGTAGTTGTTGATTAAGCTCCATTATCTGTTCTTGAGGATTAGAGTCAGTGACTGCTGTCATGACTTCCTCTTCTGGAGAGAATTCATTGCTAGAGTACAGATATTGGTTTCTAGCAACAGTGTCTATAAGCTCTTGAGCTTCTTCAATTGTCTTCCTCAGGTGTATAGATCCACCAGCTGAGTGGTCTAAAGACATCTGAGCTTTTTCTGTAAGCCCATAGTAGAAAATGTCTAACTGTACCCACTCTGAAAACATTTCAGAGGGATATTTTCTTAGCATACCTCTATACCTCTCCCAGGCATTATAAAGGGATTCATTATCCTCTTGTTTAAAGCCTTGGATGTCCAGCCTTAGCTGTCATCCTTTTTGGAGGGTAAAAATGATTCAGGAATTTGTCTGATAACTGTTTCCATGTCTTTATGCTTGCTGTAGGTTGGTTATTTAACCACCTTTTAGCTTGATCTTTTACAGCAAATGGAAACAGTAATAGTCTGTAGACATCCTGATCTACCTCTTTATCATGTACTGTGTCAGCAATTTGTAAGAACTGTGCCAGAAACTCAGTAGGTTCTTCCTGTGGAAGACCGGAATACTGGCAATTTTGCTGCACTATGATAATGAGTTGAGGATTTAGCTCAAAGCTGCTTGCTTTGATGGGAGGTATACAGATGCTACTCCCATATGCAGCTGTAATGGGGTTAGCATAAGACCCCAGAGTCCTCTTGGACTGATTAATTCCACTTAAGTCCATAATGGACAAAAGGGAAATGAGAATAATTGCAAAGAGATAAATTTTGTTTATTTTTTTTTTTTGAAATAACCGAAAAAAAATAAAATAAAAAGAAATTTAAATAAAAAATTCGAAAATCAAAAGGGAAAATGAGATCAAAGCAATTTGAGAACTGAATCAATTAGTAAAAAAAAAATTTTGAAAACAGCAATTAAAAAGATATGATTGAAGAAATTTTTATGAAAAAAAAGATTTGATTTTTAAAAAGAGGAAAGAGAAAAACACAAAAAGACACCAAACTTAAAATTTTAGAAAATCAAACACTAATTTTTTCGAAAATTTTAAAGGAAAAACACAAAGAGGACACCAAACTTAGAACTTTTATGAATCAAAACGGGACTAGGGACAAGAAAAATTCGAAAGTTAAAAGAAGAAAAACAAAAAGCATGCAATTGACACCAAACTTAGAATATGAAACTAGACTCAACTAAAAGACTCTAAACCAACAAAAATAAAACAGTCCTAATCTAAGCAACAAGATAAGCCGTCAGTTGTCCAAACTCGAACAATCCCCGGCAACGGCGCCAAAAACTTGGTGCACGAAATTGCAATCACACTTTTGCAACTCCGCACAACTAACCAGCAAGTGCACTGGGTCGTCCAAGTAATACCTTGCGTGAGCAAGGGTCGATCCCACGGAGATTGTCGGCTTGAAGCAAGCTATGGTTATCTTGTAAATCTTAGTCAGGAGATCAGAAATTATCAGGATTGATTGTGAAAAGCAAAAGAACATGAAATGGTTACTTGTTTTGCAGTAATGGAGAATAGGTTGGGGTTTTGGAGATGCCCCATCTTCTGAATCTCTGCTTTCCTACTGTCTTCTTCATCAAACACGCACGTCTCCTTCCATGGCAAGCTCGTGTAGGGTTTCACCGTTGTCAATGGCTACCTCCCATCCTCGCAGTGAAAGCTAATGCACGCACTCTGTCACAGTACTGCCAATCACCGGTTTGGTTCCCTCCCCTACCGGAATAGAATCCCTCTTTTGCGTCTGTCACTAACGCCCAGTAGGTTACAGGTTTGAAGCACGTCACAGTCATTCAATCATTGAATCCTACTCAGAATACCACAGACAAGGTTTAGACCTTCCGGATTCTCTTGAATGCTGCCATCAGGTCCTGCCTATACCACGAGGATTCCGATTAAAGAACCCAAGAGATAACTACTCAATCTAAGATAGAACAGAGGTGGTTGTCAGGCACATGTTCATGGTTGAGAATGATGATGATTGTCACGGATCATCACATTCATCCGGATTAGGAACAAGTGTTATCTTGGAATCGAAGCATGCATGATTGAATAAGAAACAGTAGTAATTGCATTAATCCATCAAGACACAGCAGAGCTCCTCACCCCCAACCATGGGGTTTAGAGGCTCATACTGTGGAAAGAAACGTGTACAAAATGTTATGGGGTCATAAGGTTTACAGAAATGAGTAAATGACAGAAAAATCCACTTCCGGGCCCACTTGGTGTGTGCTTGGGCTGAGCAATGAAGGAATTTCGTGTAGAGACCTTTTCTGGAGTTAAACACCAGCTTCCATGCCAGTTTGGGCGTTTAACTCCAAATTTTATGCCAGTTCCGGCGTTTAACGCTGGAATTTCTGTAGGTGATTTTGAGCGCCGGTTTGGGCCATCAAATCTTGGGCAAAGTATGGACTATTATATATTGCTGGAAAGCCCAGGATGTCTACTTTCCAATGCCGTTGAGAGCGCGCCAATTGGGCTTCTGTAGCTTCAGAAAATCTACTTCGAGTGCATGGAGGTCAGAATCCAACAGCATCTGCAGTCCATTTTGGTCTCTGGATCAGATTTTTGCTCAGAACCCTCAATTTCAGTCAGAAAATACCTGAAATCACAGAAAAACACACAAACTCATAGTAAAGTCCAGAAAAGTGAATTTTAATTAAAAACTAATAAAAATATACTAAAAACTAACTAAAAGATACCAAGAACATACTAAAAACAATGCCAAAAAGCATACAAATTATCCGCTCATCAGCTGCCATGGGTTCTTCTTCTTTGAAGATTTCTGTTAGGTCCTCTACAAAGAGTTGTGCCTTAGCTTCTCTTAGCTTTCGCTTCAAGGTCCTTTCAGGTTCAGGGTCAGCCTCAACAAGAATGCTTTTGTCTTTGCTCCTGCTCATATGAAAGAGAAGAGAACAAGAGAATGTGGAATCCTCTATGTCATAGTATAGAGATTCCTTGAGGTGTCAGAGGAACAGAAAAATAGAAGGAAGAGGTAGAGGAATTCGAACTTAGTGATATGAAGTTCGAATTGTGCATTGAGGAGGAGTGGTACTCCATAAATAGAAGGATGTGAGAAGAGGGGAAGAGATTTTTCGAAAATTAAGTAAAAGATTTTAAAAACATTTTGAAAAAGATTTTGAAGAAGATATGATTGAAAACTATTTTGAAAAAGATGTGATTAAAAAGATATGATTGAAGAGATATGATTTGAAAAATAATTTAAAAAGATTTGATTTTAAAAATTAATGACTTGGCCAACAAGAAAAGATATGATTCAAACATTAAACCTTTCTCAACAGAAAAGGCAACATACTTGAAATGTTCAATCAAATCATTAATTGTTAGCAAGTATCTTTGAAAAAGGAAAGAAATTGATTTTGAAAAAGATTTGATTGAAAAGATATGGTTTGAAAAAGATTTGATTTTGAAAAACTTTGAAAACTTGAAAAAAAATTGCATTAAAAACAAAATCTTCCCTCTTGTGCCATCCTGGCGTTAAACGCCCAGAATGGTATCCATTCTGGCGTTTAACGCCCAAAATGCTACCCTTTTGGGTGTTAAATGCCGAGCCAGGCACCCTGGCTGGCATTTAAACGCCAGTTTTTCCTTCTTCACTGGGCGTTTTGAACGCCCAGCTTTTTCTGTATAATTCCTCTGCTGCATGTACTGAATCTTCAGTTCCCTGTATTATTGACTTGAAAACAGAACCAAGATCAAATAAACAATGCATGCAAGACACCAAACTTAAAATGAGACACTGGACTCAACAAGAAACATAAAATATTTTTGGTTTTTATGATTTTGTAAAGTTTTTTTTTTCGAAAATTAAGTGGAAAAAAAAAATAAAGGTATCAAAATTCTTAATGAGAATTCCAGGAATCATGCAATGTTGGTCTAAAGCTTCAGTCTAAAGGAATTAGAGATGGATAGCCAAGCTTCAGCAGGACATTGCATTCAAGAGCTAAATTGATGAGAATCAATCAGCTTTGGTGATGATAAGATCATCACCTTGAAACACTAGAATACATTCTTAAGAACTCTGAAAAATACATAATCTAAGCAACAAGATGAACCGTCAGTTGTCCATACTCGAAACAATCCCCGGCAACGGCGCCAAAAACTTGGTGCTGTTGCCGGATCAAAACTTGGCACTGTTATTGCAGGGAACAAATGCGAAACCATATTTAGGACATTTAATTCCCCGGCAACGGTGCCAAAAACTTGGTGCACGAAATTGTGATCACTACTTTTCACAACTCAAATAATCCCTAGTAATGTCCCCAAAGACTTGGTGCTCAATACCATGGCATAAACACAACTTCGCACAACTAACCAGCAAGTGCACTGGGTCGTCCAAGTAATAAACCTTACGCGAGTAAGGGTCGATCCCACGGAGATTGTTGGTATGAAGCAAGCTATGGTCACCTTGTAAATCTCAGTCAGGCAGATTCAAATGGTTATGGATGATATATGAATAAAACATAAAGATAGAGATAGAGATACTTATATAATTCATTGGTGGGAACTTCAGATAAGCGAATGGAGATGCTTTGTCCCTTCCGTCTCTCTGCTTTCCTACTGTCTTCATCCAATCCTTCTTACTCCTTTTCATGGCAAGCTGTATGTTGGGCATCACCGTTGTCAATGGCTACAGTCCCGTCCTCTCAGTGGAAATGTTCAACGCACCCTGTCACGGCACGGCTATCCAGCTGTCGGTTCTCGATCATGTCGGAATAGAATCCAATGATTCTTTTGCGTCTGTCACTAACGCCCCACAATCGCGAGTTTGAAGCTCGTCACAGTCATTCAATCATTGAATCCTATTCAGAATACCACAGACAAGGTTTAGACCTTCCAGATTCTCTTGAATGCAGTCATCAATTCTAGCTTATACCACGAAGATTCCGGTTAAAGAACCCAAGAGATATCTACCCAATCTAAGGTAGAACGGAGGTGATTGACGGTCACACGTTCATAGGTGAGAATAATGATGAGTGTCACGGATCATCACATTCATCAAGTTGAAGAACAAATGATATCTTGGAACAAGAACATGCCGAATTGAATAGAAGAACAATAGTAATTGCATTAATACTCGAGGTACAGCAGAGCTCCACACCTTAATCTATGGTGTGTAGAAACTCCACCGTTGAAAATACATAAGAACAAGGTCTAGGCATGGCCGAATGGCCAGCCTCCCAATGATCTAAGATAGCATAAGACTAAAGATAGCTACCAAGATTATCTAGAGATCTAAAGTGATCAAAAGATGAAAATACAATAGCAAAAGGTATTATTTATAAAGAACTAGTAGCCTAGGGTTTACAGAAATGAGTAAATGACAGAAAAATCCACTTCCGGGCCCACTTGGTGTGTATTTGGGCTGAGCATTGAAGCATTTTCGTGTAGAGACTCTTCTTGGAGTTAAACGCCAGCTTTTGTGCCAGTTTGGGCGTTTAACTCCCATTCTTGTGCCAGTTCCGGCGTTTAACACCAGGCATTCTTGTGCTGATTTGGAACGCCGGTTTGGGCCATCAAATCTCGGGAAAAGTATGGACTATACACTGCTGGAAAGCCCAGGATGTCTACTTTCCAACGCCGTTGAGAGCACGCCAATTGGGTTTCTCTAGCTCCAGAAAATCCACTTCGAGTGCAGGGAGGTCAGAATCCAACAACATCTACAGTCCTTTTCAGTCTCTAAATCAGATTTTTGCTCAGGTCCCTCAATTTCAGCCAGAAAATACCTGAAATCACAGAAAAACACACAAACTCATAGTAAAGTCCAGAAAAGTGAATTTTAGCTAAAAACTAATAAAAATATATTAAAAACTAACTAAATCTACTAAAAACATACTAAAAACAATGCCAAAAAGCGTACAAATTATCCGCTCATCACAACACCAAACTTAAATTGTTGCTTGTCCCCAAGCAACTGAAAATCAAATAAGATAAAAAGAAGAGAATATGCAATGAATCCCAAAAACATCTATGAAGATCAGTATTAATTAGATGAGCGGGAATTTTAGCTTTTTGCCTCTGAACAGTTTTGGCATCTCACTTTATCCTTTGAAAATTCAGAATGATTGGCTTCTTTAGGAACTCAGAATCCAGATAGTGTTATTGATTCTCCTAGTTAAGTATGATGATTCTTGAACACAGCTACTTTATGAGTCTTGGCCGTGGCCCAAAGCACTCTGTCTTCCAGTATTACCACCGGATACATACATGCCACAGACACATAATTCGGTGAACCTTTTCAGATTGTGACTCAGCTTTGCTAGAGTCCCCAATTAGAGGTGTCCAGGGTTCTTAAGCACACTCTTTTTGCCTTGGATCACAACTTTATTTCTTTCTTTTTTTTCTTTTTCTCTTTCTCCCCTTTTTTTCTTTTTTTCGTTCTTTTTCTCTTTTTTTTTGTATTCACTGCTTTTTCTTGCTTCAAGAATCATTTTTATGATTTTTCAGATCCTCAGTAACATGTCTCCTTTTTCATCATTCTTTCAAGAGCCAACAATTTTAACATTCATGAACAACAAATTCAAAAGACATATGCACTGTTCAAGCATGCATTCAGAAAACAAAAGTATTGCCACCACATCAAAATAATTAATCTGTTATAAAATTTAAAATTCATGCAATTCTTCTCTTTTTCAATTAAGAACATTTTTCATTTAAGAAAGGTGATGGATTCATAGGACATTCATAACTTTAAGGCATAGACACTAAGATACTAATGATCACAAGACACAAACATAGATAAACATAAGCATGATTTTTCGAAAAACAGGAAAATAAAGAACAAGGAGATTAAAGACCGGGTCCACCTTAGTGATGGCAGCTTGTTCTTCCTCTTGAAGATCTTATGGAGTGCTTGAGCTCCTCAATGTCTCTTCCCTGTCTTTGTTGCTCCTCTCTCATGATTCTTTGATCTTCTCTAATTTCATGAAGGAGGATGGAATGTTCTTGGTGCTCCACCCTTAGTTGTCCCATGTTGGAACTCAATTCTCCTAGGGAGGTGTTGATTTGCTCCCAATAGTTTTGTGGAGGAAAGTGCATCCCTTGAGGCATCTCAGGGATTTCATGATGAGTGGGATCTCTTGTTTGTTCCATACTTTTCTTAGTGATGGGCTTGTCCTCATCAATGGGGATATCTCCCTCTATGTCAACTCCAACTGAATAACAGAGGTGACAAATGAGATGAGGAAAGGCTAACCTTGCCAAGGTAGAGGACTTGTCCGCCACCTTATAAAGTTCTTGGGCTATAACCTCATGAACTTCCACTTCTTCTCCAATCATGATACTATGGATCATGATGGCCCGGTCTAGAGTAACTTCAGACCGGTTGCTAGTGGGAATGATTGAGCGTTGGATAAACTCCAACCATCCCTTAGCCATGGGCTTGAGGTCGTGCCTTCTCAGTTGAACCGGCTTCCCTCTTGAATCTCTCTTCCATTGGGCGCCCTCTTCACAAATGTCAGTGAGGACTTGGTCCAACCTTTGATCAAAGTTGACCCTTCTAGTGTAAGGATGTTCATCTCCTTGCATCATGGGCAAGTTTAAATGCCAACCTTACATTTTCCGGACTAAAATCTAAGTATTTCCCCCGAACCATTGTAAGCCAATTCTTTGGGTCCGGGTTCACACTTTGATCATGGTTCTTGGTGGTCCATGCATTGGCATGGAACTCTTGAACCATTAAGATTCTGACTTGTTGGATGGGGTTGGTAAGAACTTCCCAACCTCTTCTTCTAATCTCATGTCGGATCTCTGGATATTCACTCTTTTTGAGTTTTAAAGGGACCTCGGGGATCACCTTCTTCAAGGCCACAACTTCATGGAAGTGGTCTTGATGCACCCTTGAGATGAATCTCTCCATCTCCCATGACTCGGAGGTGGAAGCTTTTGCCTTCCCTTTCCTCTTTCTAAAGGTTTCTCCGGCCTTGGATGCCATAAATGGTTATAGAAAAACAAAAAGCAATGCTTTTACCACACCAAACTTAAAGGTTTGCTCGTCCTCGAGCAAAAGAAGAAAGAAGAGAGTGGAAGAAGAAGAAATAGAGGAGATGGAGATGGCTTTGTGGTTCGGCCAAAGGGGGAAAAGTAGTGTTTAGGTTGTGTGAAAATGAAGGAGTGAAGATGGATTTATATAGGGGTGGAGAGAGGGGTAGGGTTCGGCCATTATGGGTGGGTTTGGGTGGGAAAGTGGTTTGAATTTTGAATGGTGAGGTAGGTGGGGTTTTATGAAGGATGGATGTGAGTGGTGAAGAGAAAGATGGGATTTGATAGGTGAGGGGTTTTTGGGAAAGAGTGGTTGAGGTGATTGGTGAATGGGTGAAGAAGAGAGAGGGTGGTGGGGTAGGTGGGGAACCTGTGGGGTCCACAGATCCTGAGATGTCAAGAAAAATTCAACCCTGCACCAAGGGGCGTGCAAAAATGCACCCTTTTGCCAATTCTGGCGTTAAACGCCGGGCTGGTGCCCATTTCTGGCGTTAAACGCCAACTTCTTGCCCTTTACTGGCGTTTAACGCCAGTCTGGTGCCCCTTTCTAGCGTTAAACGCCCAGAATGGTGCCAGACTGGGCGTTAAACGTCCATTTGCTAGCTTTACTGGTGTTTGAACCCCAACAAGTTCTCCTCCAAGGTGTGCTGTTTTTCTTTCTATTTTTCATTCTGTTTTTGCTTTTTCAATTGATTTTGTGACTTCTCATGATCATCAACCTACATAAAACATAAAATAACAAAAGAAAATAGATAAAATATAACATTGGGTTGCCTCCCAATAAAAGCTTCTTTAATGTGAGTAGCTTGACAGTGGGCTCTCATGGAGCCTCACAGATACTCAGAGCAATGTTGGAACCTCCCAACACCAAACTTAGAGTTTGAATGTGGGGGTTCAACACCAAACTTAGAAGTTGGTTGTGGCCTCCCAACACCAAACTTAGAGTTTGACTGTGGGGGCTCTGTTTGGCTCTGTTTTGAGAGAAGCTCTTCATGCTTCCTCTCCATGGTGACAGAGGGATATCCTTGAGCCTTAAACACAAAGGATTCTTCATTCACTTGAATGATCAATTTTCCTCTGTCAACATCAATCACAGTCTTTGCTGTGGCTAGGAAGGGTCTGCCAAGGATGATGGATTCATCCATGCACTTCCCAGTCTCTAGGACTATAAAATCAGCAGGGATGTAGTGGTCTTCAATCTTAACCAAAACATCCTCTACAAGTCCATAAGCTTGTTTTCTTGAGTTGTCTGCCATCTCTAGTGAGATTCTTGCAGCTTGTACCTCAAAGATCCCTAGCTTCTCCATTACAGAGAGAGGCATGAGGTTTACACTTGACCCTAGGTCACACAGAGCCTTCTTGAAGGTCATGGTGCCTATGGTGCAAGGTATTGAAAACTTCCCAAGATCTTGTCTCTTTTGAGGTAATCTCTGCCTAGACAAGTCATCCAGTTCTTTGGTGAGCAAAGGAGGTTTGTTCTCCCAAGTCTCATTACCAAATAACTTGTCATTTAGCTTCATGATTGCTCCAAGGTATTTAGCAACTTGCTCTTCAGTGACATACTCATCCTCTTCAGAGGAAGAATACTCATCAGAGCTCATGAATGGCAGAAGTAAATTCAATGGAATCTCTATGGTCTCAGTGTGAGCTTCAGATTCCCATGGTTCCTCATTAGGGAACTCATTGGAGGTCAGTGCACGCCCATTGAGGTCTTCCTCAGTAGCGTTCACTGCCTCTTCCTCCTCTCCAAATTCGGCCATGTTGATGGCCTTGCACTCTCCTTTTGGATTTTCTTCTGTATTGCTTGGAAGAGTACTAGGAGGGAGTTCAGTAATTCTCTTGCTCAGCTGTCCCACTTGTGCATCCAAATTCCTAATGGAGGATCTTGTTTCACTCATGAAACTTTGAGTGGTTTTGATTAGATCAGAGACCATGGTTGCTAAGTCAGAGTGGCTCTGCTTAGAACTCTCTTTCTGTTGCTGAGAAGATGATGGAAAAGGCTTGGCATTGCTAAACCTGTTTCTTCCACCATTATTGTTGTTGAAACCTTGTTGAGGTCTCTGTTGATCCTTCCAAGAGAAATTTGGATGATTTCTCCATGAAGAGTTATAGGTGTTTCCATAAGGTTCTCCCATGTAATTTACCTCTTCCATTGAAGGGTTCTCAAGATCATAAGCTTCTTCTTCAGATGAAGCATCCTTAGTACTGCCTTGTGCATTTTGCATTCCAGACAGGCTTTGAGAAATTAAATTGACTTGCTGAGTCAATATTTTGTTCTGAGCCAATATGGCATTCAGAGTATCAATCTCAAGAACTCCTTTCTTCTGATTTGTCCCATTGTTCACAGGATTCCTTTCAGAAGTGTACATGAATTGATTATTTGCAACCATTTTAATTAGTTCTTGAGCTTCTGTAGGTGTCTTCTTCAGATGAAGAGATCCTCCAGCAGAGCTATCCAATGACATCTTGGATAGTTCAGAGAGACCATCATAGAAAATACCTATGATGCTCCATTCAGAAAGCATGTCAGAGGGACACTTTCTGATTAATTGTTTGTATCTTTCCCAGGCTTTATAGAGGGATTCACCTTCCTTCTGTCTGAAGGTTTGGACTTCCACTCTAAGCTTGCTCAATTTTTGAGGTGGAAAGAACTTTGCCAAGAAGGCATTGACTAGCTTTTCCCAAGAGTTCAGACTGTCTTTAGGTTGTAAGTCCAACCATATTCTAGCTCTGTCTCTTACAGGAAAAGGGAATAGCATAAGTCTGTAGACCTCAGGGTCAACCCCATTAGTCTTAACAGTGTCACAGATTTGCAAGAACTCAGCTAAAAACTGATGAGGATCTTCCAATGGAAGTCCATGGAACTTGCAATTCTGTTGCATTAGAGAAACTAATTGAGGCTTAAGCTCAAAGTTGTTTGCTCCAATGGCAGGGATAGAGATGCTTCTCCCATAGAAGTCGGGAGTAGGTGCAGTAAAGTTACCCAGCACCTTCCTTGCATTGTTGGCATTGTTGTTGTTTTCGGTTGCCATGGGTTCTTCTTCTTTGAAGATTTCTGTTAGGTCCTCTACAGAGAGTTGTGCCTTAGCTTCTCTTATCTTTCGCTTCAAGGTCCTTTCAGGTTCAGGGTCAGCCTCAACAAGAATGCTTTTGTCTTTGCTCCTGCTCATATGAAAGAGAAGAGAATAAGAAAATGTGGAATCCTTTATGTCACAGTATAGAGATTCCTTGAGGTGTCAGAGGAACAAAAAAATAGAAGGAAGAGGTAGAGGAATTCGAACTTAGTGATATGAAGTTCGAATTGTGCATTGAGGAGGAGTGGTACTCCATAAATAGAAGGATGTGAGAAGAGGGGAAGAGATTTTTCGAAAATTAAGTAAAAGATTTTAATAACATTTTGAAAAATATTTTGAAGAAGATATGATTGAAAACTATTTTGAAAAAGATGTGATTAAAAAGATATGATTGAAGAGATATGAATTGAAAAACAATTTAAAAAGATTTGATTTTAAAAATTAATGACTTGGCCAACAAGAAAAGATATGATTCAAACATTAAACCTTTCTCAACAGAAAAGGCAACATACTTGAAATGTTCAATCAAATCATTAATTGTTAGCAAGTATCTTTGAAAAAGGAAAGAAATTGATTTTGAAAAAGATTTGATCGAAAATATATGATTTGAAAAAGATTTGATTTTGAAAAACTTTGAAAACTTGAAAAAAAATTGCATTAAAAACAAAATCTACCCTCTTGTGCCATCCTGGCGTTAAACGCCCAGAATGGTATCCATTCTGGCGTTTAACGCCCAAAATGCTACCCTTTTGGGCGTTAAATGCCCAGCCAGGCACCCTGGCTGGCATTTAAACGCCAGTTTTTCCTTCTTCACTGGGCGTTTTGAACGCCCAGCTTTTTCTGTATAATTCCTCTGCTGCATGTACTGAATCTTCAGTTCCCCGTATTATTGACTTGAAAACAGAACCAAGATCAAATAAACAATGCATGCAAGACACCAAACTTAAAATGAGACACTGGACTCATCAAGAAACATAAAATATTTTTGGTTTTTATGATTTTGTAAAGTTTTTTTTTCGAAAATTAAGTGGAAAAAAAATAAAGGTATCAAAATTCTTAATGAGAATTCCAGGAATCATGCAATGTTGGTCTAAAGCTTCAGTCTAAAGGAATTAGACATGGATAGCCAAGCTTCAGCAGGACATTGCATTCAAGAGCTAAATTGATGAGAATCAATCAGCTTTGGTGATGATAAGATCATCACCTTGAAACACTAGAATTCATTCTTAAGAACCCTGAAAAATACCTAATCTAAGCAACAAGATGAACCGTCAGTTGTCCATACTCGAAACAATCCCCGGCAACGGCGTCAAAAACTTGGTGCTGTTGCCGGATCAAAACTTGGCACTGTTATTGCAGGGAACAAATGCGAAACCATATTTAGGACATTTAATTCCCCGGCAACGGTGCCAAAAACTTGGTGCACGAAATTGTGATCACAACTTTTCACAACTCAAATAATCCCTAGTAATGGCACCAAAGACTTGGTGCTCAATACCATGGCATAAACACAACTTCGCACAACTAACCAGCAAGTGCACCGGGTCGTCCAAGTAATAAACCTTACGCGAGTAAGGGTCGATCCCACGGAGATTGTTGGTATGAAGCAAGCTATGGTCACCTTGTAAATCTCAGTCAGGCAGATTCAAATGGTTATGGATGATATATGAATAAAACATAAAGATAAAGATAGAGATACTTATGTAATTCATTGGTGGGAACTTCAGATAAGCGAATGGAGATGCTTTGTCCCTTCCGTCTCTCTGCTTTCCTACTGTCTTCATCCAATCCTTCTTACTCCTTTCCATGGCAAGCTGTATGTTGGGCATCAACGTTGTCAATGGCTACAGTCCCGTCCTCTCAGTGAAAATGTTCAACGCACCCTGTCACGGCACGGCTATCCAGCTGTCGGTTCTCGATCATGTCGGAATAGAATCCAGTGATTCTTTTGCGTCTGTCACTAACGCCCCACAATCGCGAGTTTGAAGCTCGTCACAGTCATTCAATCATTGAATCCTACACAGAATACCACAGATAAGGTTTAGACCTTCTGGATTCTCTTGAATGCAGTCATCAATTCTAGCTTATACCACGAAGATTCCGGTTAAAGAACCCAAGAGATATCTACCCAATCTAAGGTAGAACGGAGGTGATTGACAGTCACACGTTCATAGGTGAGAATGATGATGAGTGTCACAGATCATCACATTCATCAAGTTGAAGAACAAGTGATATCTTGGAACAAGAACAAGCCGAATTGAATAGAAGAACAATAGTAATTGCATTAATACTCGAGGTACAGCAGAGCTCCACACCTTAATCTATGGTGTGTAGAAACTCCACCGTTGAAAATACATAAGAACAAGGTCTAGGCATGGCCGAATGGCCAGCCTCCCAATGATCTAAGATAGCATAAGACTAAAGATAGCTACCAAGATGATCTAGAGATCTAAAGTGATCAAAAGATGAAAATACAATAGCAAAAGGTCTTATTTATAAAGAACTAGTAGCCTAGGGTTTACAGAAATGAGTAAATGACAGAAAATCCACTTTCGGGCCCACTTGGTGTGTATTTGGGCTGAGCATTGAAGCATTTTCGTGTAGAGACTCTTCTTGGAGTTAAACGCCAGCTTTTGTGCCAGTTTGGGCGTTTAACTCCCATTCTTGTGCCAGTTCCGGCGTTTAACGCCGGGCATTCTTGAGCTGATTTGGAACGCCGGTTTGGGCCATCAAATCTCGAGAAAAGTATGGGCTATTATACATTGTTGGAAAGCCCAGGATGTCTACTTTCCAACGCCATTGAGAGCGCGCCAATTGGGCTTCTGTAGCTCCAGAAAATCCACTTCGAGTGCAGGAAAGTCAGAATCCAATAGCATCTGTAGTCCTTTTCAGTCTCTGAATCAGATTTTTGCTCAGGTCCCTCAATTTCAGCCAGAAAATACCTAAAATCACAGAAAAACACACAAACTCATAGTAAAATCCAGAAAAGTGAATTTTAGCTAAAAACTAATAAAAATATATTAAAAGCTAACTAAATCTACTAAAAATATACTAAAAATAATGCCAAAAAGTGTACAAATTATTCGCTCATCAAGTTCCTTGAGTGTCCAAACGTTGGAAAGCTAATTGACTTACTACCTTGGTTAAGGCAACTGCAAATTCTAGTGACCTCCTTTGAGTTTCACATTGCTCATGAAGTAGTGAAGCGAGAGAAGCATCTATTGGGGTTTGGGATGGATAGGAGGGTTCATTGGTTGCGAGAAAGGGCTCATAGTAGGAAGGCGGTTCATCTTGATAAGGGTATGGAGATGGTGTATATTGAGATGGTTGTTTCTCGGAGTAATTGTGGTTGAATTGGGGTGGTTCTATGTATGGTTCATATGGTTCATATGGTGGTTGGTATGGTGAGTAAGGATTAGGATCATATAAAGGTGTTTGGTGGTATTAGGCTTGTGAGTATGGTTGAGGGCTATGTTATGGTGGAGGTTCATAGGCATATGGTAGAGTTTGTTAATATTCACAAGGAGGTCCACCATAGTTGTCGGATAGGTATGCATCTTGGAATGGCTCTTGCTCATAGTGCATTGGAAAGGGTTGTTGCCATGAAGATTGATCATATGCTTAAGGCTCCTCCCACTTTTGATTGTTCCATCCTTGATGCATGTTCTCATTGTAATTCCCATTTTCTACAACATAGTTATAACCAAATTCATAGCCAAAGTGGTGAGAATTCATAATAGCAATAGAAAATAAAACCAAAAGCTAACAAAAATAAGCAAACAAAGTCCTAAAACTAACAAAAATAACAAAGAAGCAAAAGGAGAACATATTCACAATATATACAATAACCAATAATAAGGCACACATTTGCAATTCCCTGGCAACGGCGCAAAAATCTTAACGGAGGATAAATATCGGTAAAAAATTTCTCAATAAAATCGCGTTGCAAGTATAGTTCTAAACTGACATACAATCATCGGTCAACGTTTAATTTGTTTGTCACAAACCAATAAAAATAACTGAAGTATTTAAACCTCGGGTTGTCTCTCAAAAGAATTGTAGGGAAGTGTACTTATTATTGGTTACAGGAAAAGTACTTTTGGGTTTTGGGTTTGATAAATAGGAAATGTAAGTAACAAGAAAGTAAAACTAACAACTAAGAAAAGTCCTAGCAAGGGTTGAGAATTGGAATTCCTATCCTTATTATCATCGTCAATTGTGATGGTAAATGTAAATTGCCTTCACGTAGTTAACCTCTAACTAATGAAGGAAAGTCAAGTGCATACAATCAACTTGAGTTCACAAGTCCTAGTCAAATCATAGTGAAAGACTAGATTTAGTGAAGTTCAAGTTAACCGGCAATCTTCAATTACCAATCAACAAGAGATTTCGATAATTCAAGAGTCTCCGAATCACCAACCCAAGCCAAGAACACCAAAATCTATTTTAAATCCAACCAAGCATTTCATCAAACACTTGAAAGGCACAAAATAAAAACATAGAAAATTAATAAGAAATAGTAAAATCGAAGACTAACAATTGGAAGAGAACAATAACAACCAATTAAAGAAAGCGACAATAAATATAAAATACCTCAACTGTATTAAAAGAAAATTGGAATCAACAAGGAGTCATGAATAATAAAGCAACAAGGTAAAGGAAATAACATATAAAACTAAGAAAGCAAAGAGGTAATAAAAAGAAATTGAAAGAGGAACTTGGATCAAGATAAGAAGTAGAATCTAAATATAGATGAAACTGAAAATAAAAGAAGAAATTCTAAACCTAGAGAGAGGAGAGAGCCTCTCTCTCTAAAATTCTACATCTATCTAAAAACTAAAGTGTGCATGAATGAATCGAATGATGCCTTCCTCCTTCACTTCCCAGCCTCTAATCTGCATACTGGGATCGAAATTGGGCCAGAAATTAGCTCTGAAATCACCCCCAGCATTTTTACTTTATTGCAGCACCTGACGCTCGTTACTCATACACATCATCCACGCGTACGCATCGCTTGAACTCTACACTGGCCACACATACGCGTCAGTAGATGACACTCCTGGTCACGCGCACGCTGATAGAGGATTTTATGTCGGTAAAGAATTTCACAAAAATAGTTACGTTACAAGTATAGTTCTAAACCAACAATGAATCCTCAAATCAAATTCTAACATGGTTGTCACTAGTTCAACCCCACAGGTCTTTCTCCCTAAGAATTATAATGAAGTACTTTATTATTGGCTATGAAGGAATGTTTTGGGGTTTTTATAATAAGGAACAAGAAATGTAAATAGCAAACGAAATAAGCTAACAACTAAGAAAGCTCATGGCAAGGGATGAGAACTAGAAGTCCTATCCTCATTATCATCGTCAATTATGACAAGAATTGTTCATTGCTCCCACTTAGTTAACCTCTAACTATGAAGGAAAGTCATGTGGATACAATCAACTTGAGTCCACAAGTCCTAGTCAAATCATAAGAAAGACTAGTGATGCCAGGGCATCTTGGCCAGTTTCACTGACCTTTTCTTTACTATTTTAGGGTAGTTTCATGCATTTTCTTAGTAAATAAGCAAGTTTTGGATAAAAATACACTTACATCTTGATTCAAGCAAACATTGTGAACTTTACATGATTTCATGAGAATTATGCAGGAATTGAACGATAAAATGGATAATGCATGATCTCATGACTTGGAACAGAGCTTTGATGCACTTTATTTGCTTGATTTCAGGACAAAGGAAGCAAGGAAGAGCCACGTTAGCAGCCACATTAATCTAATTAACGTGACCACTAACGTGGAATAGGAATAAGCTTGCAGCGTTAATAGAAAAAGTGATCGCCAATAACGCCTTCGAAGCCATGATAGCCCACGTTAGTTGCCACGTTAATTACATTAATGTGGTAGCTAACGTGGAGAAAAAGGGGAATGTTAGTGGTAAAAGTGAATACCACTAACGTTCCAAAATGGCACACTTAGCCACGTTAAGAGTCACGTTAATCCAATTAACGTGAACTCTAACGTGAGAGGAGAAAGCAATCACCAACGTTAGTGACACTCACCTTTGTCACTAACGTTGTACTAAGCCAATATTGCCCACGTTAGTGGTCACGTTAAGACCACTAACGTGAAGGGTAACGTTGAACGAGGAATGATAGGCCAACATTAGTGACACTCACCTTTGTCACTAACGTTGGAGATGGCAATCACCACCACGTTAGTGGTCACGTTAATGCAATTAACGTGAGGCACTAACGTGGGAAGAAGGGGCGTTTGAAGCGTTAGTGACAAAGTTAAGTGTCACTAACGCTCTCGAAGCTTGGGCATGCCCACGTTAAGGGCCACGTTAGTTACACTAACATGGGAAAAAGAAACAAAGAGCAATGTTATTGGTAAAGGTGAATGCCAATAACATTTGTGAAGGACTAAGAGGCAACATTATTGGTAAAGGTGAATGCCAATAACGTTTGCAAAGGACTAAGAGGCAACGTTAGTGGTCACGTTAGTGCCACTAACATTGAAGTTAATGTGGATCAACTTGGTTTGGAGCGTTAGTGAAAAAGGTTATCATCACTAACATTTTCGAACCCACATTTTCACATAACGTTAACACCACTAAAGTCCTAACTAACATCCACCCATGCCTGACTCACACTTTTTCTGCAAGCAAAGCTGAGCCCACTGAAGATTGTAACTGCTTCAACTCAAGATCAAAGGCCCATATCCAAGACTTGAAGAGCTGACTAGAAGTTCATGAAGAGTAGTATATATAGGAGTAGTTTTGAACTAGAAAGGAGCTTGGCATTTTGGAGAACTACACTCTGTATATTTACTTTTCCTGCAATTTCTAGTTTACTTTAGAATGTACTATTCTCTATCATCTTCCATTTCCAGAGCTATGAATAGCTAAACCCCTTTACATTGGGTTAGGGAGCTCTGTTGTAATTTGATGCATCAATTATAGTTTTCATTCTTCTTCTTCTTTCTTTTCTCTTGATTTACTTGAAAGCTTTCGATCTTAAATCAATTGGTTAGTTGTCTTAGAAAATAAACTGTCCATAATTAGATCTCCTCTGAACCTTGGAAAAGGGATGAGGAGATCATGCTAGAAATGCTTTCTCATGTTGGACCAAATTGGGGTTTGGACGGATATAGTGACATATAATCCTCCCAACACTTTGATTTGGAAATACATGTGGTATAATCAGTGACCATACTTCATCTCTTTCCATGAGCAATTAAATCAAGGAATTGGGCAATTGGGTTGCCAAGGAATTGGGATCCAATCACCTAAGATTACAAAGAAGATCAATGAATACATTGATTGAGGAAGAGATGAGAATGAACTTGATCCGGAGAATGCAACATCTCCTAAGCCCAATGAATCCCCCATTTATGATCTTACCCATTCTCTTTACTTTCTGCCATTTATTTTTTTGTTCATCTCCCTAAATCCCCATTTAAGATTTTGCAATTTACTTTCCCGCCATTTAATTTTCTGCAATTCTCAACTCAATTTCTACTTAGCTCAACTAGAACATTCCTCTAATTAAAGTTGCTTGACCAATCAATCTCTATGGGATTCGACCTCACTCTATTGTGAGTTTTTACTTGACGACAATTCGGTATACTTGCCGAAAGAAAATTTGTTGAGAGACAAGTGTCCGTGCATCAAGTTTATGGCGTCGTTGCCAGGGATTGATTTTGTATCGACAATGATTAAGTTGGAAGATTACTAGATTGAGCATTTTTCTTTTGCTTGTTTATTTTATCTAGTTATTTACTTTCATTTTCAGTTACTTTCTTCCTCTCTCCCATTTCCCCTCTTTGTTTTCTTTTTTTTTTTTGTTGTTATTTACAATTTTGTTCACTAATCCACTAACTGTTTGATAATTTGCACCACTCACACTAACAGCCACACTAACAAGAATAATTTCTTCATTTTCTTTCTTGCTGTGTGCTTTGTTAGTTGTATGACAGGGAGAAGAAGTGGAGCTTCAACTTTCTTTGATTCTGAAACTTAGAGGACCTTCCTTAGAAAAAGAAGGGAAGCAAGAGGGAAAAGAGTTGTTGGTGGTGAGGAAGAGGAGGAGTACTTTGAAACAAACATGGAGGAGAACCTAGAAAACAACCATGAAGGAGAAGCTCACAACCATGCCAGAGAAGGCCCTGTGAATCATGATGGGCCAGAAAGAAGGGTTCTAGCCTCATACATCAATCCAAAACCAGGAAATTACGGAAGTAGCATTCAAAAGCCAACCATACATGCCAACAACTTTGAATTAAAACCCCAGCTTATCACCCTTGTTCAGAACAACTGTTCACTCAGAGGAAGCACCCAAGAGGACCCCAATCAACATCTAACCACCTTCCTAAGAATATGTGACACTGTGAAGTCTAATGGTGTTCATCTTGATGCCTATAGACTGCTTTTGTTCCCCTTTTCACTCAGGGACAAAGTATCTAAATGGCTGGAATCTTTCCTGAATGATAGTTTAACAAATTGGGAAGATGTAGTGAACAAATTCTTGGCGAGATTCTACCCTCCTCAAAGAATCAACAGGTTGAGAGCTGAGGTACAAACCTTCAGGCAACAAGATGGTAACTCTCTATGAGGCATGGAAGAGGTTTAAGGACTTAACAAGAAGGTGCCCACCATACATGTTCAACGAATGGGTTCAACTGCACATTTTCTATGAAGGTATTTCTTACGAATCAAAGAAGGCCATAGACCATTCATCAGGGGGTCTCTAAACAAGAAGAAAACCATTGAAGAAGCTATAGATGTCACTGAGACTGTAGCTGAGAATGACTACTTCTATGCTTCTGAAAGGAGCAACACTCGAGGAATGATGGAGCTGAGCCATATGGATGCACTACTGGCTCAAAATAAGATAATCACCAAGCAGTTAGCTGATCTTACCAAGAAGATGGAACTAAACCAAGTTGCAGCAGTCACCACTTCATCACCAGCTCAAGAAGGAGTGAATACAGGAGAAGAAGGTGATTGGGAACAAGCCAACTATGTTGAAAACTCACACAGGCAGACCCATGATCCATACTCTAAAACTTATAATTCTGGTTGGAAGAATCACCCTAATTTTGGGTGAGGAAATCAACAAGACCAAGGCCAAGATCAGAGATGCCACAACCACATCCCAATAACAATGCAACCTACCAACACTCAACACAGAGACCATACCAACACCCACCTAACCACCCTTCTCAACATCCATATCAAAACCAACATGACGACTCTCAACCCTCTAACCTTAACCCACCATCACCACCTGAAGATATACTCTCCAGAATTGAGACCCTACTTGAAGATATATGTAAGGAAGTTCAATACAGTAAATTATTCCGGGAAAAAGTGCAATCCAACATGCAAAATCAAGATGCTACCACCAAGAAACTTAAAACACAAATTGGCTACTTATTCAAGCAAGTCCCTAGCCACAACATTCGCAGCAACACTAATTCAACCCCAAGGGAGGAGTGTCAGGCTATCACCCTCAGAAGTGGGAAGGAATTGAGAAGACCTCCAAGAAACCACAAGAGAAGAACTCGGGTGAAAAGGAAAAGGGACAAGATGAAGTTCAAGTTTCCACTCCTAATTCACATCAAGAAGGAGAAGTGCTGAAGCCATACTTTCCAAAAGCCCCATACCCTTAGCAATTGAAGAAGAAGGGAGAGGACAACCAATTCTCAAGATTCATAGAAATCTTCAAGAAATTACAGATTAACATACATTTTGCTGAAGTAATAGAGCAAATGCCGCTCTATGCCAAGTTCTTGAAGGAGTTGATGACCAAGAAGAGAAGATGGAAGAACAACGAGACTGTGGTACTAACCGAAGAATATAGTGCCATCATCCAGCACAAATTATCCCAAAAATTGAAGAATCCTGGGAGCTTCCAAATTCCTTGTATCTTAGGGGAAATCACAGTGCAAAAGGCTTTATGTGATTTAGGAGCAAGCATAAATCTGATGTCCTTAGCAATGATGAGGAAAATGAGGATTGAGGAGGCCAAGCCAACAAGAATGGCCCTGCAACTGGCAGACCGATCATTCAAGTTTTCTCACGGAATAGTAGAAGACTTGTTGGTGAAGGTAGGAGACTTTATCTTTCCAGCAAACTTTGTAGTGTTGGATATGAAGGAGGGAGCCAATGCCTCTATCTTCCTGGGAAGGCCATTTTTAGCCACCGCCAGAGCCATCATTGATGTCCAAAAGGGTGAACTTGTCCTTAGACTACATGAGGAGAAAATGATATTTAATGTGTTCAAGGCCATGAGTTACCCACAAGACTCATTAGGAGAATGTATGAGGTTAGATTCAGTGGAGGTTGTAGTGCAAGAGACTTTTGAAGAGGAAGAACTTGAGGGGTTAACAGAAGAAGAGGAATCAACATCAAGCGAAGAGGCTGCGACAGCTGAAGTTCATGTTCAGGACACATTAGAGGAGAAGGATGAAAGAAAAGAAGAACCCAAACATGAACTAAAGGCACTGCCGCCCACTCTCAAGTATGCATATTTAGGAGAGAATGAAATCTATCCATTGATCATAAACTCAGCCCTTAGCCAAGAACAATAGGAGGAATTACTCCAAGTATTGCAAAAGCATAAGGATGCCATTGGATAGACACTTGCTGACTTGAAGGGAATCAGTTCGGCCATATGCATGCATAAGATACTGTTGGAAGATGATGCCAAACCTTCCATTCAACCCCAAAGGAGGCTGAATCTAGTCATGAAGAAAGTAGTACAGAAGGAAGTCATGAAGCTGTGGCGGGGAGGAGTAATCTACCCAATTTCGGATAACCCATGGGACAGCCCCATCCAGGTGGTCCCCAAGAAAAGAGGAATCACTGTGGTACCCAATGAAAGGAATGAGCTAATCCCTACAAGAACTGTCACAGGATGGAGGATGTGTATTGATTACAGAAAACTCAATGAAGCCACAAGAAAAGATTACCTCCCACTTCCCTTCATGGACCAGATGCTGGAAAGACTTGTAGGACACGCATATTATTATTTTCTAGATGGTTATTCAGGATATAACCAAATAGTGGTTGATCTAAGAGACCAGGAGAAAACATCATTTACTTGCCCATATGGGGTGTTTGCCTACAGGCGCATGCCATTTGGGCTATGTAATGCACCTGCAACTTTTCAACGCTGCATGCTTTCTATCTTCTCGGATATGATAGAGAAGTTCATTGAGGTCTTAATGGATGACTTTTCAGTATTCGGAGATTCCTTTCCTAATTGCCTAAATCATCTTGCCTTGGTATTAAAAAGATGTCAAGAGACCAATCTGGTCTTTAATTGGGAAAAATGCCACTTTATGGTGACAGACGGAATAGTTCTTGGCCATAAAGTTTCTAACCAAGGCATTGAGGTAGACAGAGCTAAGGTGGAACTAATTAAAAAATTACCTCCACCGAGTGATGTCAAGGCAATTAGGAGCTTTTTGGGTATGCTGGCTTCTATAGAAGATTTATTAAAGATTTTTCAAAGATATCCAAACCCTTAAGCAATCTCCTTGTGTCTGATACACCATTTATCTTTGATGAGAAGTGCATGCTAGCATTTGAAAACTTGAAAAAGAAGCTGTCATCAGTTCCTATCATCACCCCACCTGATTGGAACTTGCCATTCGAACTGATGTGTGATGATTCTGATTTCACAATGGGGGCAGTGTTTGGACATAGAAAAGATAATTTGGTGCATGTCATATACTATGCCAGCAAGGTCCTCAATGACACTCAACGAAATTATACCACTACTGAAAAGGAGTTGCTGGCAATAGTTTTTGCATTTGACAAATTTAGATCATACCTCATGGGTTCTAAAGTGATTGTTTTCACCGATCACACATCACTTAAATATCTATTCACCAAACAGGAATCAAAACCAAGACTGATCAGATGGATCTTATTGTTGCAGGAATTCAGTATTGAGATTAGAGACAAAAAGGGTGCAGAGAACAAGGTAGCAGATCATCTATCCAGGATCCCTTGTGAGAAAGATGCTACACATGATACAAGTGTGAATGAGTTCTTTCTAGATGAGCAGTTAATATTGGTTCACAAGGCACCTTGGTTTGCAGATATTGCTAATTTTAAGGCAACTGGTGACTTGCCTCCTGGAATCAACAAACATCAAAGAAGAAAATTCATCAATGATGCTAAATATTTCATTTGGGATGAGCCATATCTCTTCAAGAAATGCTCAGATGGAATCCTTATGAGGTGCATTTCAAAAGAAGAGGGACGAGAGGTCCTATGGAATTGCCATAGTTCTAGCTCTGGAGGTCATTTTGGAGGAGAAAGAACCGCAACAAAGGTACTGCAATATGGGTTCTTCTAGCCTACTATCTTCAAGGATGCTAAGGAATTGGCGAGGAGCTACGATGAGTGCCAAAGGGCGGAAATCTCCCTAAGAAAAATGAGATGCCACAGCAATTCATCTTAGAACTCGAACTGTTCGATGTAAAGGGGATCGACTTCATGGGACCATTCCCAACCTCATATTCAAACAAGTATATTTTGGTGGCAGTGGACTATGTATCTAAGTGGGTGGAGGCCGTGGCAACCCCAACAAATAACAACAAGGTGGTCATGAACTTTCTTAGAAAGAATATCTTCAGCAAATTTGGAGTTCCACGAGCCCTCATCAGTGACGGAGGGAGTCGTTTTTGCAACAGACCATTAGAGACTCTACTCCTAAGGTTTGGGGTGAAGCATAAGGTTGCCACACCTTATCATCCCCAAACAAGTGGGCAAATCTAAATATCCAACAGAGAGTTAAAAAAGATCTTGGAAAAGACTGTGGGGGCATCAAGAAAGGACTGGGCAAAAAAGTTGGATGATGCTCTTTGGGCATATAGGACAGCCTTCAAAACACCAATTGGGATGTCCCCATATCAACTGGTGTATGGAAAGGCCTGTCACTTACCATTAGAGCTGGAGCACAAAGACTTTTGGGCTCTCAAGATACTAAACCTCGACAGCACTGCTGCTGGTAAAAAAAGGGTCTTGCAGTTGCAAGAACTGGAAGAGTTTAGGTCTCAAGCCTATGAAAACACCAAGATCTATAAGGAAAAAGCAAAAAGGAGACATGATCTCAACCTGGCACCAAGAATTTTCAAAGAAGGACAACATGTACTCCTCTACAAGTCCAAACTGAGACTTTTCCCTGGAAAGCTCAAATCAAGGTGGTCGGGACCCTTTTTGGTCACAAAAGTCTCACCTTATGGACACATAGAAATCATGGAAGAAAGCTCAAGGAGGACATTCACTGTGAATGGGCAAAGACTTAAGCACTACTTGAGCAACATGGGGGAGGGCCCCAAACTGAAGTATAATCTCAACTAAAGAAGCAACCGTCGAGCTAGCAACGCTAAAAAAAGCGCTTTGTTGGGAGGCAACCCAACTTGAGGTAGTTGTCTTTTCATTATTATCTCAATAAAAGATTCAAGTAGAGTTCTCTGTATTATGAGGAGTTAAGTTTGGTGTTGCATACCAAAATAACCCAAGGGTGAATGTGGAACTCTAAGTTTGGTGTTCCACTAAAGACTCCATCTGAAGATCGCATTGCAACCCTTCAATGATAAAGCAATTTCTCTAACAATCAGAGAAACTACTTGACAGATGTTTAATTTCTAGTTCACTTCTAGTTCATAGCTTGTTTTTTTTTTTCTTTAGTTCATAGTTGTTTTCTTAATGAAAGCACCTGAGGTTTCTGCATGTATTCAATTTGCTGTATTAGGCAAGGAACTAAGTTTGGTGTTTACACACAAAGTTAAGTTCAGAAATTCACAAGCATACATGCATGCTAACTGTTTTTCAAGTGCTTGGAGAACAAACAACTTCCAATAGTTCTATAGGAATTCAGTCAATCTCTTGGAATAACCATACACCATCATCCAAAGAGACAAATAAGGATGCAAAAGCTAGGATGATGATGACAAGGAAGAAACAGGAAGACATCAAGAGGTTGTATTGTATTTAACTATCTCTGAGTTGTAGTACTCTAATTGAAAGTATGATTGAATTGTGTTCTCAGGGACATTCATATTCTCCTTGTTCCTCTTTATCCACATATCAGGGTTGCTGGTCTAAGTCCCTAGCTTTCATTTTCATCTTGCTTACATGTATGCTTGTCCTCTAAGTCAAATATAAGAAAATGTTATGAAAAATAAGAGTGGGGTTCATTTTGTGAAGTAAGTTCTCAATGTTTTGTGGTATGGTAATTGATTAGCTAAGTTGGTTCACCAACAAGGTATATAGGCAACTATATGCTCTAAATCACATGCTTGAAACACATCCTATGAGATTGGCCAAATAACAAGATCCTAATAAGAAAAAAAATAATAAGAAAAAGAAAAATAAGAGTGTGAAAAAGAAAGAAAAATAATAAGAAATAAGGCTAGGCACCAAGGGTTTGAATCTTGAGGCATGTGTCTGTGGTGCTCCTGTGCAAGGGATATGCTTGGATGAATAAGCTCTCAGAGGTGCCTTATCACTTGGTAACTTGGCTTAACTAACCCGGGATTATCAGCTGAAAGTCCACTATCAAGAGCAACCTTTGCTACAGAGTACTTAGTAACCCAAAGAGGTGCTGGACACCAAGGTCTCAAGAAAGAAAGTAACAAACCATATGCCTGTGGTGTGCATGTATGGGGGAGAGAGACTTGAGGGAGTAGGTCCTTAGGGATGTCTCAACACCTAGCACCTTGAACCAACTAGTTCGGGAGTGTTGGCTGAAAGCTTATCTTAAAGAGTCGCCCCCTCACAGAGCATTTAGCCTAAGATGCAATAAACCCTAGAAAAGAAGGGAGGATCAATAAATAAGAAGTCTCATAGAATGCAATCAAGCAAGTATTCAAGAGCATGATAAGGACCTAAAAACCAGTAAAGGAATGAACCTAAGTTGCTATGCATGAAACTCCAAAAGCCAAGAACTTGACTTCTATAATAAGAACTTTTTTCTCTTGTTTTTTCATTCATCATTCTTATGCTTCAGTACTTGCTTAGGGACAAGCGAGCTTTAAGTTTGGTGTTGTGATGCCAGGGCATCTTGGCCAGTTTCACTGACCTTTTCTTTACTATTTTAGGGTAGTTTCATGCATTTTCTCAGCAAATAGGCAAGTTTTGGATAAAAATACACTTACATCTTGATTCAAGCAAACATTGTGAACTTTAAATGATTTCATGAGAATTATGCAGGAATTGAATGATAAAATGGATAATGCATGATCTCATGACTTAGAACAGAGTTTTGATGCACTTTATTTGCTTGATTTTAGGACAAAGGAAGCAACGAAGAGCCACGTTAGCAGCCACGTTAATCTAATTAACGTGACCACTAACGTGGAATGGGAATAAGCTTGCAGCATTAATAGAAAAAGTAATCGCCAATTATGCCTTCGAAGCCATCATAGCCCACGTTAGTTGCCACGTTAATTAAATTAACGTGGTAGCTAACGTGGAGGAAAAAGGGAGCTCCAACGTTAGTGGTAAAAGTGAATACCACTAACGTTCCAAAAGGGCACACTTAGCCAGGTTAAGAGTCACGCTAATCCAATTAACGTGAACTCTAACGTGAGAGGAGAAAGCAATCGGCAACGTTAGTGACACTCACCTTTGTCACTAATGTTGGACTAAGCCAATATTACCGACGTTAGTGGTCACGTTAAGACCACTAACGTGAAGGGTAACGTTGAACGAGGAATGATAGGCCAACATTAGTTACACTCACCTTTGTCACTAACGTTGGAGATGGCAATCACCACCACGTTAGTGGTCACGTTAATGCAATTAACGTGAGGCACTAACGTGGGAAGAAGGGGCACTTGAAGCGTTAGTGACAAAGGTAAGTGTCACTAAAGCTCTCGAAGCTTGGGCATGCCCACGTTAAGGGCCATGTTAGTTACACTAACGTGGGGAAAAGAAGCAAAGAGCAACGTTATTGGTAAAGGTGAATGCCAATTACGTTTGTGAAGGACTAAGAGGCAACTTTATTGGTAAAGGTGAATGCCAATAACGTTTGCGAAGGACTAAGAGGCAACGTTAGTGGTCACGTTAGTGCCACTAACATTGAAGTTAACGTGGATCAACTTGGTTTGGAGCGTTAGTGAAAAAGGTTATCGTCACTAACGTTCTCGAACCCACAGTTTCTCTTAACGTTAACACCACTAACGTCCTAACTAATGTCCTCCCATGCCTGACTCGCATTTTTTCTGCAAGCAAAGCTGAGGCCATTGAAGATTGTAACTACTTCAACTCAAGATCAAAGGCCCATATCCAAGACTTGAAGAGCTGACTAGAAGATGATGAAGAGTAGTATATATAGGAGTAATTTTGAACTAGAAAGTAGCTTGGCATTTTGGAGAACTACACTCTGCAATTTCTAGTTTACTTTAGAATGTACTCTTCTCTATCATCTTCCTTATCCAGAGCTATGAACTACTAAACCCCTTTTCATTGGGTTAGGGAGCTCTGTTGTAATTTGATGGATCAATTATAGTTTTCATTCTTCTTCTTCTTTCTTTTCTCTTGATTTACTAGAAAGCTTTCGATCTTAAATCAATTAGTTAGTTATCTTGGAAAAGAAACTCTCCATAATTGGATCTCCTCTGAGCCTTGGAAAAGGGATGAGGAGTTCAACAAAAGGGTTCATAAACTAAAATTGACAAAATAAAGGAACAAACAAAAAAAGTAAAGTACTAGAACAAATAAAAGTAAAGGAAAACTAAAGCAAAGGAGGAATGAGATCTAGATCTAAAAGGAAGAAAACTAAGAACCCTAAATCTAGAGAGAAGAGAGAGCCTCTCTCTCTAAAATTCTACATCTCTTTAAAACTAAAGTGTATGAATGTGTCTCTCCTCCATCTTCCTTCACTCCCAGCCTCTTATCTACATACTGGGCTCGAAACTGGACCAGAAATCAGCTCAAAAATCGCCCCCAGCGATTTCACTTCAGTGAGGCGCGTGCCGCTCGTCACGCGTACGCGTCGCTTGGAAAAGTTATATCACTAGAATTAAAACTTGTAATCAATTCCTCACAACTCTTTAATTATCTGGATTTAACAAGATACGTGAAATATATTCTCCTTATTTGAGGGTACTTAGGGTTTGTGTGGTTAATAAACTGGAATTGGACTTAATCTTCTAATTTAAATTAAGTGACCAAGGAATGGGCAGTTGATTGAGTTATATGAGATTAAATTGCTAAGAAATTAGGGTTTAATCACTTAAAGTTTGCCATGAATTGAATCTTTGCTTGATTAAAGTAATTGATAAGAACTATTAATCCAAAAGTTTAAACATCTCCAAATCCTTAACTGTTCTCTCATATTATTTTCACCAACCATTCACTGTTTGCTTTCTTGCACTTTTTGAATTACTCTTTTGCTACTTGAACTCGAAACCATTCATTTTAGGTTGTCTAACTAGTCTAATCACTCAACTATTACTACTCATTCCATTAATCTTCGTGGGATTGACATTCACTCACCTGAGTTATTACTTGGTGCGACCCGGTGCACTTGCCAGTTAATTTGTGGTATTCAAAATTTGCATCAAGTTTTTGGCGCCATTGCCAGGGATTAACTATGTTCACAACCACCCATTGTTTGATTACCAAGATTAAACGTTTTCTTGCTTTAATTTACTTATATTTCTCCTTTAAATTTTTTAATTTTCTTTGCTTTCTATTTTTCCTCTTTTTTTCAGAAATTTCCTTTATTTTGTTTGGCTTATTTTATTTTATTTCTTTTACTTAGTTTACTTCATTGGGGATTCTTTTCAATTTGATGTAGAGATTCTCACTTTTTCTTATTTTCTGCCTATTTATGAGTAGGAACAAGGATAAGAAACCTCTTTTTGATTTTAATCTTAAGATTGAATGGACCGTAAGAAGATGCTAACAATAGGTTAGAGCTTATAAAACTGTTGAAAGTCTCAAGGACAATTCTGAGGAAAAAGCTTAAAAATATCACTATAAAGCCATATGACATCAACAATGTTGCTATTCTTAATGCTCCTAAGCTACCCAGGAGGACTCTTGGCTCTTACACTGCTTCAAATCCCATTTTCTATGGCAGTAGCATTGTTGTACCCCCTATGAATACTAATAATTTTGAGTTGAAGCCTTAACTTGTTACTTTGGTGCAACAAAATTGTTAGTTTTATGGACTCCTGCAGGAAGACTCAAACTTGTTTATCTCTAATTTTCTACAGATTTATGATACTATGAAGACTAATGGAGTCCATCCTGATGTTTATCAGTTGTTGCTCTTTCTGTTTGCTGTACAGGACCGAGCCAAGCAGTGGCTTGACACACAACCCAAGAAGAGCCTGGATACATAGGATAATGTGGTCAGCAGATTCTTGACTAAATTCTTTCCACCTTAGAGGCTGATCAAGCTAAGGACTGATATTCAGACCTTCAGGAAACAAGAGGGTGAATCTTTCAATGATGCTTGGGAATGGTACAAAGTTATGCTCAGAAAGTGTCCCTTCATATGATGGGATTACTAAGGCTTCCAGGACTTTTTTGGATACTTCTACAAGAGGATCCCTTCATATGAAGAAAATCACTAAAGAGGCTCTAGAGTTGACTGAGATGGATGCTAACAACCAGTATTTGTACTCTTTTGAGAGAATCACCGCGACGAAAGGAGTAATCGAACTAGATACTATGGATACTATTCTTACTCAGAATAAAGGCATGTCTCAATAGATAAATGCCATTACTCAACACTTGGGTAGATTACAAGTCACAGCTATCAATACCTGATGAGCGGATAATTTATACGCTTTTTGGCATTGTTTTTAGGTAGTTTTTAGTATGATTTAGTTAGTTTTTAGTATATAATTATTAGTTTTTATGAAAAAATCACATTTTTGGACTTTACTATAAGTTTGTGTGTTTTTCTGTGATTTCATGTATTTTTTGCTGAAATTGAGGGACCTTTACAAAAATCTGATTCAGAGGCTGAAAAAGGACGGCAGATGCTGTTGGATTCTGACCTCCCTGCCCTCAAAATGGATTTTCTGGAGCTATAGAAGCTCAATTTTCGCGCTCTGAATTGCGTTGGAAAGTAGACATCTTGGGCTTTCCAGCAATATATAATAGTCTATACTTTGCCCGAGATTTGATAACGCAAACTGGCATTTTAACGCCAACTTTCTACCCTTTTCTAGCGTTAAACGCCAAAACTTGCATAAAAGCTGGAGTTAAACGCCCAAACTGGCACCAGAGCTGGCGTTTAACTCCAAGAAAAGCCTATGTACGTGAAAGCTTCAATGCTCAGCCCAAGCACACACCAAGTAGGCCACGGAGGTGGATTTCTGCATCATTTACTTATTTCTGTAAACCCTAGGTTACTAGTTCATTATAAAAAGGACCTTTTACTATTGTATTTAGAAGAAAAGGGGAGAGATCTTTAGATCATTTTTGAGACTATCTTTGTATCAATATTGATCTCTTGATCACGTTTAGGGGGCTGGCCATTCGGCCATGCCTGGACCTTCATCACTTGTGTATTTTCAATGGTGGAGTTTCTACACCTCATAGATTAAGGTGTGGAGCTCTACTGTTCCTCATGAATTAATGCAATCACTACTGTTTTCTATTCAATTCAAGCTTATTCTTGTTCTAAGATATTCATTCGCACTTCAGCATGATAAATGTGATGATCAAGTGACACTCATCACCATTCTCACTTATGAATGTGTGCCTAACAACCACTTTCGTTCTACCTGAAAACAAGCTTGAATGTATATCTCTTGGCCTCCTGGTCCGTGATACATGGTTGCCTCTCTTGACAACAGAGCCTTCCATTGCGTGAGATCAGAGTCTTTGTGGTATAAGCTAGAATCAATTGGCAGCATTCTTGAGATCCGGAAAGTCTAAACCTTGTATGTGGTATTCTGAGTAGAATCTGGGATGGGATGACCGTGACGAGCTTCAAACTCGTGAGTGCTGGGCGTAGTGACAGTGCGCAAAAGGATCATTGGATCTTATTCCAACATAAGTGAGAACCGACAGATGATTAGCCCTACGTAAGCCGTAGCCGGACCATTTTCACTGAGAGGACGGATGGTAGCCATTGACAACGGTGATCCCCCAACATACAGCTTGCCATGGAAAGGAGTACACATGACTGGATGAAAGCAGTAGGAAAGCAGGGATTCAAAAGGAACAAAGCATCTCCATATGCTTATCTGAAATTCCTACCAATGAATTACATAAGTATCTTTATCCTATTTTATGTTTTATCTGTCTTTAATTATCAAAACCCCATAACCATTTGAATTTGCCTGACTAAGATTTACAAGATGACCATAGCTTGCTTCAAGCCGACAATCTCCGTGGGATCGACCCTTACTCACGTAAGGTTTTACTTGGACGACCCAATGCACTTGCTGGTCAGCTACGCGGAGTTGTGAAGAAAGTGTGTGAGATAACGATTTTGCGTACCAATACCCAAGATGCTTCTTATGAGATAAATGGTGAATTTTCTCAAGGTGAGAGTTATGATTATGGTTAATTTTCCTCTGAACAGGTTAATTACATGGGCAATTTCTCCAAACTCTCTAATAATGATCCTTTCTGTAAGACTTACAATCTGGAATGGAGGAATCACCCATATTTTTTGTGAAGAAATTAACCACAAAGGCAACCAAACTACAACAATAACAACTCTACTAAGGGTAATTTCAATAAGAATAATTTCAACAATAATAACCATCAGTTTCAGTCTTCTCAACCATACCATGTGCATCCCTTTTCTCAAAAGCCTTCTGACTTGGAATCTCTAGTTGCAGAACTCTCCAAGAATACTAATAATTTTATGCAAGAAACCAGAGCTTCAATTAGAAACTTAGAGGTTCAAATGGGTTAGTTAAGTAAGTAAGTAGTTGTGAGGCTTCCAAATGCCTTCCCCAGTGATACAGTGCCCAACGCAAGGGAAGAGTGCAAGGCCATACATCTGAGAAGTGGTAAGATAGCAGGTAAAGAAGCTCATGCTAATGAGGAGACAGTTGAAAAAGAAGCTCTGGAGAAGGCTCAAGACAAGGTGGAACACGCCCTTGAGAGGCACCCAAGCAACGCTTTTCCGATTGATGTTGAGCAATACAAAGTGAAGTCTTCAGTGCTTGAGTACAAGCCTAAAATGGCATATCCTCAGAGGCTTTAGAAGGCATCCAAAGATAAGCAATTTTTGAGATTTTTAGAGGTCTTCAGGAATCTTCAGATCAACATTCCTTTTGTCGAGGCTTTAGAGCAAATGCCTCTCTATGCTAAATTCATGAAGGAATTATTGACCAACAAGAGGAATTGGAAAGAGAGTGAAATAATACTGCTCACTAAGGAATGTAGTGCAATTATTCAGAAGGATCTCCTTGAGAAGATGCAAGATCCGGGAAGCTTTTTAATTCCTTACACCATTGGAGATATCACTATTCAGAGGGCATTATGTGATATTAGAGCAAGTATCAATCTCATGCCACTTTTTTTGATGACAAAGCTCCAAATTGATGAGGTAAAGCTCACTAGAATTTCTTTTCAACTTGCTAACCATTCAATTAAATTCCCTCTTGGAGTTGTTGAGAATTTGTTAGTCAAAGTAGGACCATTTATTTTTTCTGTTGATTTTGTGATACTGTATATGGAAGATGATGTGAATGCTTCCACTATTTTGGGAAGACCTTTTCTAGCTACAAAGAGAGCCCATATTGATGTGCAAAAGGGTAAGTTGACTCTGAGGGTCAATGATGAACAGGTTATTCTTAATGTGCTTGAGGCCTTGCAACATCCTAGTGATTCTGAGAGATATATGAGAGTTGATTTTATTGAGCCATTGATTTAAGAGATCTCAGAAGCGAAAGAGCTTGATAGTATTTTGGAACCCCCTTTAGAGGATGGTTTGCTAGAAATTGATGATTCACCACTAAAAGAGGGGGAACCAAACATGCATGCTAAGGAGGAAGGGCCACCCAAGCATGAGTTGAAGCTCTTGCCTCCCTCTCTGAAGTTTGCTTTTCTAGGCGAGTGATAAACCCCATTTTTAGGGTTTATCTTGTATTGAATTTAGAGTATTTTGATAACCTTTTATCGCATTTAACCTATAAATTGGCATGGTTTTGTAATCTCTCCCATAATTGTGCTTAACTGTAAAAACATGCTTTCTAAGCTTTATTTTGATGAATTCTAATTCCTCTTTGATTCCATAAGATGCCTTGATGTGTTTGCTAGTAATCTCAGGTTGAAATAGGCTAGACATGGATCAAGGGAGCAAGGAAGAAAGCATGCAAGTGGAGAGAAGCACAAAAACCAAAGAATTGATCTCGACCAAGCACGTGCACGCGCACAAGGCGCTCGCGCGCACATTGCAGAATCGGCCAGGGACGCGCACGCTTACCGTGCGTGCACGCGTCGATGATCGCACATGACTTCATTAAAGCAACACGTGCCTGGCGATTTGAGAGAGTTTCTGAACCCATTTTGGCGCCAATTGCTGAGAGAAAGGAATAAAAGGATCAAGGATTGAGGGGAAGGCAATGAATTCTAGCATATAGCATAATTAGGATTAGTTTAGAGTTAGTTTAGAGAGAAAAGCTCTCACTTCTCTCTAGAATTAGAATTAGGGTTAGATTAGGATCTCATAGTTCTATGTTTAATTCAAGTCTTCTTCTACTTCTACCTTCAATTGATGATTGCTACACTTTGGTTCTTCTTTCTCTCCCTACTCTCTTGTTGTGATTTCTCTTATTTTGTTTCTAGGTTTTGTAATTGAGATGCTCTTGTTCCTTTGTTTTCTTTCAATAATGCAATTTGAGGTAATTCATGATAATTGTGATTTACTCGATTGTTGTTATTAATTCTTTGCAATAATTATTGCTAGATTTCATTCTTGTTGTTGATTTACTATGTTTTCCTTTTATGCCTTCCAAGTGTTTGATGAAATGCTTGGTTGGGTTTTAGTGTAGGTTTTGTTCCTCTTGGCCTAGGTAGAGTAATTAGTAACACTTGAGTTATCTAATTCCTTTGTTGATTGATAATTAGAAGTAGCTAATTGATTTGAATGTCTCTAAAGCTAGTCATTCCTTTAGGAGTTGATTAGGACTTGAGGAATCAAATTGATTCATCCACTTGACTTCCCTCCATGGTTAGAGGTTAACTAAGTGGTAACAATGAACAATTCTCATCACAATTGAGAAAGGTAAATAGGATAGGATTTCTAGTTCTCATATCTTGCCAAGAGTTTTGTTAGTTGTTAGTTTATTTTCATTGCCATTTACTTTCATGCCTCTTATCAAAACTCCAAAACAACTCACAACCAATAACAAGACACTTCATTGTAATTCCTAGGGAGAACGACCCGAAGTTTGAATACTTCGGTTTATAAAATTAGGGGTTTGTTACTTGTGACAAACAATCTTTTGTATGAAAGGATTATTGTTGGTTTAGAAACTATACTTGCAATGAGAATTCATTTGTAAAATCTATACCATCAAAAATCCAATCATCATTAAAATGGCGCCGTTGCCGGGGAGTGCGATGGTGTTATGTTATTGGTTATTGTACATATGTGAATAGTGTGAATATCTTGCTTTTTGCTTTATTTGCAAGTTGTAGAATTTTATTTTCTCTTTCCACCATGAATTCTCACTTTGGCTATGAGTGTGATTACAACTATGTTGTAGGTGATGAGAACTTCAATGAGGATGTGTACCAAGGATGGGACAATCAAAGGTGGGAGGAGCTATATGCTTATGATCAATCCTCATGGCAATAACCTCCACCAATGCACTATGAAGAAGAGTCATTCTATGATGCACACCAATCAAATGGCTATGGTGAATCCCCTTGTAACTTTCAAGCACCACCACCATACGCCTATGAAACATACCCTCAACACCAATCGCACTCACAAGCCTATTTTCACCAAACACTTCCATATGAACCCAATCCATATTCGCCACACCATCCAACTTTTGAACCATATGAGCGATACATGGAACCACAATTCTAAGACCACTACTACCAAGAACCACCTCGATGCATACCACCTCCACAATTCCACCAAGAAGAACCACCTTCCTACCATAAACCCTCTTCCTAAAATAATGAACCTTCTTACTCACCCCAAGCCCCAATAGACAATCCTCTCACTTTGTTACTCCAAGGACAAGAAGCCATGAAGTGGGATACACTTGAGTTTGTGACTAATTTGACCAAGGTGGTGCACACTTTAGCCCACCAAGGTTTGAATACTCAAGGTACTTCCATGACGACATGTGAAAAGTCAAAAGAAGAGCAAAGTATGAAGGAGAAATTGGACAATCCGGTAGAGAAGGGAGAATCAAGTTTTGTGTTAGAACATTGGGAGGAGCCTATGATCATTGGAAAAAAGGAGGAAGTGGTTGAAGATTTAGGGGATGTTGAAAGTCCAAAGGAATGTAGCATCATGGAGAACTCTTCCAAGAAGCTTGATATTGATGTTAAGGATGGTGCGCAACCTCCAAGGCATATCATCGTTGGAGATTTGGAAGAAGCTTATCAAGAAATGGATTCAATCATGGATGAATTTCTCTCTACAATGGAATCCTCTCCGGAATCCTCTCCCATTGGACATGAAGTTGAAATTATAGAAGAGTGTGCACAACCTCCCAAGGAACAGAAAAGGGCATGGTGTATATTGAGATTGGAGAATATGAAGATGTCGATCAAGAGATGGATTCATTCATCAATGAATTCCTATCCAAAATTGAATCACCTCCCATTGGACAAGATAACGTTCTTGAAGACAACACCAAGCCAAGTGAAAAAGGGGATAAGGTTGAACATGAAGAAGCCTGTGAAGAGGTGGAAACAACAAAAGAAGAGCCTAGCGAAGTAGACCTTGCATTGTCTAAGTGTGGGGAGGTCTCCCTTCCCAAGACACCATCCAACACAACATTCAAGTGGGTAAAACTCTCATCCCTAAGCTTCACTTTCTCACTTGAATATGGTTTAATTGAAAATGATGGTCAACTTCCAGCTCTTTGTAGAGTCAAGAGTAGGAAAGAATTGTGTAATGGTTAGAAATTCGGTATAAAAATCATAAAGGCCAAGACTCTAAGGTATAGGAATGAGGATGGAACGAAAATCCCCGTATATGGGTCTAGAAGGAAGCATTGGTGGAATAAAAAGAATTTTATGTGTCAATCACCCTTATGTCAACCACCCGTACGGAAAAATCATGAAACTCAAATAACGAATGGGTGTGAGGATAAGATATGGGATCCCGGTTTGCTATGTGAAGACCAACTATGGAGACTCATATCTTGGGTAGAACTTTGCCCAAGCTTGATGAAAATGGTTGGAAATTCTGTCAACCAATTGAGAAGCAAGGATCCTTGGAGATTCAAGGATGAGTACAAACATAAGCCACCATGACAATAAGCGCCTCAAAATGTCCAACTTAAGCACTTAAACTAAAAGTGCTAGGTGGGAGACACCCCACCATGGTAAACTCTTTCCACTCTCTTTTAAATTTGCTTAATAAGTGATTTGAGTTACCATTGCAGGTAGATGTTTCATATAAATTTGTTTGTACAACTTAATTGTTGGTATAGTCACATGTATGTTGTGTTTAGTAGTAGATGAATAATATCATGTTGCATTTTTGTGAATTGCATTTTTGTGTTTAGTAGTAGATGCATAAAGAGTTGTGAACAGTATGGGGAGCACCTGAGCATAATTTTTCTAAAAAAAAAAAAGGGGAGAGGGGGTGGATGCGCGCGCACACTGTACGCGCACGCGTCCAGGAGCGGATGCATCATCACCCACATTCCCGAGAGTTGGGCCTCTCTTGGGCAAACACTACGCCCTGAGCCCAACACAACCCACGCTGACGCGCACTACATGCGTGCGCGCCGATCATGAGAACAGGGAAGTGCACGCGGACGCGCACCTGCCGCGTCCGCGTCGATCTGCTGCTGCAACTTTTGAGCCAAGCCCCAGAGAGTTGTGCTAGATCTGGGCCAACTTTAAGCCACTAGCCCAACTCAATTTCGGCGGACGCGCACTCGCCGCGTACGCGCCCATATGCCAAAAAGGAGGAACAGACGCGAGCGCACGCATCGCGCTAGCGCGCCTTAAGACAAATTCTCAATGTACGCGGACGCGCGCTTGCCGCGCGCGCGTCCCTTACATGATGCTGCCACTCTAGGCCTTTGCCCCGAGAGTTGGGCGTGCGTCAAGCCCACTCTAAGCCTCAAGCCCAACCTCGTGTACGCGTGCGCATGCTGTACGCGCACGCGCTATTGAATAGTTTGCCCATCCACGCTTGAGCGCGCTGTACGCTCACGCGTGGGTCCCTAGTTTCTTCAATGTACGCGGACGCGCAAGGTGCGCGCTCGCGTCGATTCAAAAATAGGGATAACCCTAATACGCGAAGAGCGTTGCGCAGTCGCGCACTCTCTTCTCCCTCATCATTTTTTTTCTTCTTCTCACCCTCAACCGCCGCGAGCCACACGCCGTCGCCACCACCGCACGGCCAACCTCTCTCTCTCACCATCAACCAACGCCCATTCGCCCTCTCTCTCTCATCCACTCACTTTGCCCTCCGTTCTCTTGCACGAACCACACGCCGCCGTAGCCGCCGCCATCTTCACCGTCATCGTCCACGGCGGCGCGACTCTTGATTCTGCTGCCTCTGTTCCAAGCCACAATTCCCCTTCCCATTCTCAGTTTTTCCCCGCTCCCAGGTTCCTGCTCAAATTCTGTTTGTTTTTAATTGTTCAATTCTGTTAGCTACTGTAATTTTCTGTTAGTTAGTTTGAATTCAAATGTTGCATGATAGGTTAGTTAGAAATAATTGCGGTTAGGTAGCTAGGGCTGGATAGAGGATTCTAGGCCTGATAAGTGCTCCGTTTGTGTTCATATTCTGTTTGTTGACTTGCCTGATAAGTGCCAATTTTGAGTTGCTCTGTTTGCAATCTGTGCTGCCTCGATGCTATCTTCTTGCTGCTGTGATTAGTTGATATTGTAATCATGCTAGTTGTGCTATGTTGCCATCCGGGAACGTCCAATTTTAAGCCGAGATGCTGCCCAATTTTCAAGAAATTTAATTTCACTTTGGTCTTTATTATAATTTTGGGCTAATTCTCGTTACTTTTGACTTCTGGAATTGGCCTTGAACGTTGTGAACATGAACCACGACTCCTATTTTTTTTGGGCCTCATTATCATCATACCACTAACTCACTTTTCCAACTTACTAATTTCCTTAACCATTCCACTTCCACTCACATTTAATTCTCTTTAACCATTTTTTTCAAAAAGTACGATGATAATATTGCTTAATGAATTAGAGCGGTTGACTTTCGTGGACATTGCATCCTTGGTTTCTTGTTCGCTTATGCTTACGAGTTTACCGATTTACCTTTCAAGTTCAGTTCACATCATGATTGTTTATTGGTCAAGTGATATCCTGAACATACTTTCTTTGCTTTGTGCTACATGCTTTATTGCTTATATTCTATCATAATTCTTTTTCAGGATGTCGGATAAAGGAAAGGCTATAGCCACTTCTTCTAAGAAAAGAAAACACTCTACACCCTCTATTCCCTCCATCTACAAGAATTATGCTAAGAATCCTCTGAATGACGAAGAAAAAAAAATCAGTTGTTACCTTCTACTGACCCAACTAAGTTCCCCAATCTTTACTGTGAGCTTCGCCTTTCCAAGTATCAGATAAAGAAACTGAATACCGAGAAGAAGCTTATCCTTCCCAATGATGTGGGACGGTCAATTACTAGTCAGATCCTAGAGTTGGGTATGGACATTGTTGACAGAGATTTAGGGAATATCAACATCTCTTGGGTGAAGGAATTTTATTGCAACTTCTTCCGTCCCACTTTGGATTCTGTTCAGTTGAGGGGTAGAGAGGTCATGATTACTGAGACTGCTATAGAGGAGGCTTTGCAGTGCCGACATCTTCCTGATGGCACCTGCGCTCATCAGCAGGCTGAGTTGGCTATTCACAGCATGACCTTTGATTATGAGGCGCTTAGGCGCGTGATCGGTTTACCAGATGCTACATGGGTCATGGATGCGAACAACACTAAGCCTAAGGGGATGCTCTTTGCTCAGCTGACTAGAGAGGCCAAGACTTGGCAGAGATATTTGCCCACTATGTCTTACCTACCACTCACTTCTCTGAGATCCCTATGGAGATGCTTCTGCTGATTGGGTGTGTTATGGAGGGGAAGGATGTTTATTTTCCTCGACTTATCCGGCAGTGTATGTGGCGGGCGCATATTCGTGGCCTACTTCCATTCCCTACTTTGGTCACTAGTATGGCCGCCGTAGCTGAGGTTCCCTGGCTGGATGATGATGTGATACCACCACCCCCAGATGACGATGAGAAGGAGGTTACTATTCCTTAGGGTGGTTGGGTGCACGAGAAGCCCCCAGCTAGACGCCGTTCCAGGGCTAGAGCAGTAGTGGGGACAGCAGGACCGTCAGCCTCTACAGCAGCCCCATCCTCTTCCACAGCAGCAGCTCCATCTTCATCGACAGCTACTCCTTCAGCACCTGAGCCTACTTACTTACTGGTCCAGCGTCTGTTTCGGTTTTTGGAGCGCGAGAGGCTCTATGTCCGACGCGGACTGGACCGGATGGATCAGGCGCTCATCTCTCTTGGTGCTGAGTTACCTTCAATTCTAGACTCTCCGGCCTCCGATGAGCAGGATCATCAGGAGGAGGACGCGGAGGCACCGACTCAGCAGGATGCACCTCCAGTTGCTCCTGACACCACAGAGACACCACAGACCCATGAGGAGCCGGTTCCACCGCCTCAGCCAGATTCAGCAGCTACCGTTGTACCTTCCACTGATCCTCCGGTTTAGCATCGAGGACGATGCTTGGTCTTAAGTGTGGGGAGGTCACCGGTAGCACCATTAGAGGACCGGTGAATATTTTGGCCACTTTCCTAGTTATTTTATACCATTTGTATATATTTGATGCATTTTGAGCTTATTTTAGATACTCTTGCTATTTTGAGTTTATTTTGAATATCTTTACTGCTTATTTTGGATTTTAGATACTTTGATGCCTATGGATATCTTTAGATGTTTTAGATGATAGATTTCATACTTTTAGTTGGATTTTGCTTTATACATTTTTGCATATCTTTCTTTTTAGTTTGTGGTTGTGATTAGAAATCATACTTTGAATTGCAAAAACTTAGTCACCCTTTTTGCATAAGAAATTGGTTTTAAGCAGAAAAGGAAAGGGTAAACTAAGGAAATTTTTGAATTTTTCAATCACAATAATGCTTAGTCAAATATTGAGATTTTTCAAGAAATTTAATCATAGGGCACTAACCCAATTGATTGAGGAAAACTTTTGGTGAAACTTGCTTGAATTCATACTTTGTGAAGCATGTATTGAATTAAGAACACAAGCTTGTGAGACTTGAGCCTAATGAGGTGGTTACATTTTATAACCACTTATTCTCCATTCTTGTGTGAAATTGTTCTCTTTCTATGATTGTGATCCTTGATTTGCTTGATTACTATATGTCCATTTATTTCTTGTATTCATGCATTTGTGTGATTGAGGCCATTATTTCATTAGCCACTTACCCAAATAGCTTACCTTTTATCTTCTATTGTTAGCCAACTTTGAGCCTACGCTTAACCCACTTTGTTCTTAATTTAGCACATTATAAGCCTTAAAGTGAAAAATAATAAATGTCCTTAATTTGGATCTTTGATTGGCTTAGGCTAGTGTGTGTGAGTATCATTCAAGTGTGGGAACCTTGGGACATTAGGGGAATAAAAGGATAATTTTGTATTGTTATTGAAAATATTGAGAATTGGGTACATACTCATGTATTGATCAAATGTAAAACCTTATGCATTGATGCTCTTGTATATAGAAAGAAAAAAATGAGAAAAAAAAGGAATAAAAAGGGGGAAAAATGCCCCAAATCAAAGTATAGGTCAATAAAATCAATGCATAAGTGTTGTGAAATGAAAAGAAAATGCATGAGTGTGTGAAAAAAGTGAGGAATAGGTAGTTAGATTAGTACTTAATTGTATAGGATGTCATAGGTTAGGTGTGAAGTCTAAGCTTATCAAAGATTCAAATTTCAAACACACTTAACCAAATATGCATCCTACCTTGATCCTAGCCCCATTACAACCTAAAGAAAAGACCTCATGATACTTGTATGCATGCATGAAATATATGTCGATTGTTAGAAGAAAAATAAATCTTAGAAAGCATGATTAGGAGAGAATTGAGTGAATTAACCCTTAAACACTTGAGTGAATAGAGCGGATACACATCCGGTGAGGGTTCAAAAGTTCAATCACATGTGTTCACCCATATTATTTATATTCTTGCAAGCTTGAACTCTTCTTGATAATTCAATATAATTGTGGTTTGGACTTAACTCCTATTGCCCTAGATATTGTGCTTATACATGTCTCTTGGGAATTGATTTGTTTAAACTAAGCATTTGCATTCACTTAGGTAGTTGCATTTAGATAGGACTCATATAGTTTAGTTGCATTCAATAAATGTCATACCCCTTAGTTCCTTCTTATTTTAGCATGAGGACATGCTAAGGTTTAAGTGTGGGGAGGTTGATAAACCCCATTTTTAGGGTTTATCTTGTATTGAATTTAGAGTATTTTGATAACCTTTTCTTGCATTGTAATCTCTCCCGTAATTGTGCTTAAGTGTAAAAACAAGCTTTCTAAGCCTTATTTTGATGAATTCTAATTCCTCTTTGATTCCATAAGATGCCTTGATGTGTTTGCTAGTAATCTCAGGTTGAAATAGGCTAGACATGGATCAAGGGAGCAAGGAAGAAAGCATGCAAGTGGAGAGAAGCACAAAAGCCAAAGAATTGATCTCGACCATGCACGCGCACGCGCAGAAGGCGCTCGCGCGCACATTGCAGAATCGGCTAGGGACGCGCACGCGTACCGTGCGCGCACGCGTCGATGATCGCACATGACTTCATTAAAGCAACACGTGCCTGGCAATTTCAGAGGGTTTCTGAACCCATTTTTGCGCCAATTGCTGAGAGAAAGGAATAAAAGGATCAAGGATTGAGGGGAAGGCAATGAATTCTAGCATATAGCATAATTAGGATTAGTTTAGAGTTAATTTAGAGAGAGAAGCTCTCACTTCTCTCTAGAATTAGAATTAGGATTAGATTAGGATCTCATAGTTCTATGTTTAATTCAAGTCTCCTTCTACTTCTACCTTCAATTGATGATTGCTACACTTTGGTTCTTCTTTCTCTCCCTACTCTCTTGTTGTGATTTCTCTTATTTTGTTTCTAGGTTTTGTAATTGAGATGCTCTTGTTCCTTTGTTTTCTTTTAATAATGCAATTTGAGGTAATTCATGATAATTGTGATTTCATCGATTGTTGTTATTAATTCTTTGCAATAAGTGTTGCTAGATTTCATTCCCAACTGTTTGATGAAATGCTTGGTTGGGTTTTAGTGTAGGTTTTGTTCCTCTTGGCCTAGGTAGAGTAATTAGTAACACTTGAGTTATCTAATTCCTTTGTTGATTGATAATTAGAAGTTGCTAATTGATTTGAATGTCTCTAAAGCTAGTCATTCCTTTAGGAGTTGATTAGGACTTGAGGAATCAAATTGATTCATCCACTTGACTTCCCTTCATGGTTAGAGGTTAACTAAGTGGTAGCAATGAACAATTCTCATCACAATTGAGAAAGGTAACTAGGATAGGATTTCTAGTTCTCATATTTTGCCAAGAGCTTTGTTAGTTGTTAGTTTATTTTCATTGCCATTTACTTTCATGCCTCTTATCAAAACCATAAAACAACTCACAACCAATAACAAGACACTTCATTGTAATTCCTAGGGAGAACGACCCGAGGTTTGAATACTTCGGTTTATAAAATTAGGGGTTTGTTACTTGTGACAAACAATCTTTTGTATGAAAGGATTATTGTTGGTTTAGAAACTATACTTGCAACGAGAATTCATTTGTAAAATTCTATACCATCAAAAATCCAATCATCAGCGAGCAGGATTCCTATCTACTAATCATTAGCTCCTCTCTGAGTCATGATGAAGAGGAGGCATTGATAAAGGTGCTTAGGAGCCATAAAACATCTCTTTGGTGGACCATTAGTGACTTGAAAGAGATAAGTCCGGCTATGTGTATGCACAAGATACTACTTGAGGAAGATGCTAAACCTGTAGTGCAACCACAAAGGCGACTAAATCAAACTATGTAAGAGGTGGTCTAGAAAGAGCTGATAAAGCTCTGGAAAGCCGGGAAAATTTACCCAATTTCTAACGGTCCATGGGTGAGTCTTGTGCAAGTGGTTCCCAAGAAGGAAGGTGTGACAGTGATCAAGAATGTGCATTGACTATAGGAGGCTCAACACTGCAACTAGGAAGGACCACTTTTCCTTTCCTTTTATTGATCAGATGCTTGAGAGGTTAGCTAGACATGCATTTTATTATTTTCTAGATGGTTATTCTGAATATAATCAGATTTTAGTGGACCCTCAAGATCAAGAGAAGCTGGCATTTACATGCCCCTTTGGTGTATTTACTTACCAGAGGATGCTGTTTGGACTGTATAATGCCCCAGCAACTTTTCTATATTTTTATATACGATTGAAAAGTTTATTGAGGTATTTACGAATGATTTTTCTATATTTGGTAATTCCTTTGATTCTTGCCTGATACATCTTTCCTTAGTTTTGAAGCGGTGCTAAGAAATAAACCTTGTTTTGAACTGGAAAAAATGTCATTTTATGTTAACTGTAGGTATTGTTCTTCGACACCAAATATCAAGTAGAGGAATAAAGGTTGATAAAGCTACGGTGGAGGCAATTCGAAGTTTCTTAGGAAATACTGGATTTTATAAAAGGTTTATAAATGATTTTTCTAAAATTACTAAACCTCTGAGCAATCTCTTGGTTGTGGAAATTCCTTTTTGCTTTGATGATGATTGTTTGCATGCTTTTAAGACTCTGAAAGCTCAGCTTGTCTCTGCATCCATCATAGCCCCTCTTAACTGGAATTTATTGTTTGAATTGATGTGCGATGCCAGTGATCATGCCCAGAAAGAAAAAAAACCTACTAACCTAACCCCAGTCCCCTCACCCTCACTTACGAATGCCTCCCTTAGCCCTCTCCCTTCCAACCCTAATTTGCATTGCACCTCTAGTGAGCAGAAGGAAGTCCACCTTCCTTAGTCCGTCCCCCTTACCACCCTCGCGGTTCAAACCTTCTGTCAACATCATCGTCTAGTCGTTGTCGTCGTTGGTTAAGAAGTGATTCGATTCGACAGAAGCAGAAGAAGCAAAACCACTGGTCTCTTTGTATTACTACTCAGATCTAATCTTGAATTAAAAGAAAGAAGAAGGAAAATGGGCCAAAAATATTTGATATATACCTTCGTCTCTCGCAGAATCATGGTTCTTACAGAGTATACTGAATTCACAGTGAGTACTTGTTTTTTTCAATTACTTTTTTTATTTTGTTAACTAACTATATAAATTGATTTCAGTTAATTTTTTTATTTTGTTAATTATATGAATTTATGTAGAGTTCTGCTTTTCAGTTTTTTTTTGTTAATTATATGAATTAATCATTCTATAATTCTGAATTTTGCTTAATATAATTTTCAAAAATAGTAATAAGTTCAATTTCGGATTCTGAATTTTGAATGCTATATATATAGAATATTGATATAACTTTGGATTTTGGATTTTGAATGCTAAATAGAATTTTGATATAATTTTGGATTATAATTGTTTATTTTGTTTCACTCTCTAAGTGCCTACTAGGAAAACTGAAATCAGCAACTATTTCAAGTGGTCATTTTGATCCATTTGTTAGTTTAATCCAGTATCACCATAATTGTTGTAAATTCTAAACAAGCTGTCTTGTTTCAATTCTAAGTTCAATTTAGCTTAATACAGCATCCAGAAAGATCCACGGGATAGATTGACATCCTTGGAGCTTCTGGTCAGCAACCTAACATTGTTTTCTTTTACTTATGAAATGTTATATCTGATTAAAATTCTTAATTGCTGATTCTACTAATCTTATTGTGTTTTTACAGGACCATCCTTTCATAAAAAGGTTTGATGATAAAGATCTTGAAGCCCCCTTTAAATTTTGCGAGATAAAGATCTTAAAATGCAATGTGTAAAATTTTTACTTGACCATCATAACTCTTGAAATAGTTCATGAAAACTTCTCTTGTCTGTGATACTACAATAGAAATATATATCCATGTGAGTTTTGAAAATTATTAACTTCAATTATAATTACATTAAACTTAGTTGTCTAATAGATGTTTGCATTCAATAGCGTCACCATTTTGGTACTTTATTTGTTCATCATTAAAATTCCTACATCCTTGAACCAACTTGCGATACTAAAATAAATATATATTGTGTGAAATTTGAAGTTGTTTATGAGTTTTTAATGATAAATTATGGATAACATATTGTATGAAATCATTAAATTTTAAATTTTATTAGTTTAAAAATTATTGAATTTAAATATTCAAAATTATATATTAATTTATTTTATAATTTTACTATATATTTAATTAAACCGGTTCGACCCCGTTAGACTATTAAACTATTGAACTGTCACTTGACCGGTTCAATGACCGGTCTGGTTCTCGCAACCTTGCTATTAGCAGTAGTCTTTGCATTTGATAAGTTTTGGTCCTATTTGATTGGTTCTAAGGTTATTGTTTATACTGACCATGTTATTCTTAAGTGCCTTCTAACCAAACAAGATGCTAAACCAAGATTGATCAAGTGGGTGCTCCTTCTTCAGGAGTTTGATATTGAGATTAGAGACAGGAAAGAGTCAGAGAATCAACTAGCTAACAACCTTTCCAGGATTGAACCTAAAGATGTTGCGCAACAACCCATTCTTGTGAATGAGACCTTTCTTAATGAGCAACTCTTTCATCCCAAAAGAATATACTAAGCAGCAAGTGAAGAAGCTACTCAGCAATGCCAAGTATTTCTTATGGGAAGAGCCCTATCTTTTCAAGAGATGCTCAGACGGTGTCATCCGACGATGTGTTCCGGATAAAGAGGCACAATAGATCCTTTGGCATTGTCATGGTTCTGAGTATGGTGGCCACTTTGGTGGTGAGAGGACAACAACTAAGGTCCTCTAGAGCAGTTTTTACTGGCCAACTCTCTTTTGATATGCTTGGATTTTGTAAGGAACTATGGCAAATGCTAATGAGTCGAGAATCTTCCTAACAACAATGAGATGTCACAATAGGGAATATTAGAGATTGAGTTCTTTGACGTATGGGGTATTGACTTCATGGGACATTTTCCACTAATGGAATACTAGTGAAAGTTAATTTTGTGTCCAAGTGGGTGGAAGCAGTGGCTTTGTTCAGAGATATATTTTCAGAGATATATTTTCAGCCAGTTGGGTGTCTAAAGGACACTAATCAGTGATGGAAATAGTCACTTCTGCAACAAACAGTTGAACTCTCTTCTTCTGAAACATAGAGTCTGTCATAAAGTGGCTACCCCCTTTCATCCTCAAACAAGTGGATAGGTTAAGGTCTCTAATAGAGAACTCAAGAGAATCCAGGAAAAGACTGTTAGTTCCTCAAAGAAGAATTGGGATAGGAAGCTTGATGATACTCTCTGGGCATATTGGACGACCTTCAAGACTCCTATTGGCATGTTCCCATATCAGTTGGTCTATGGTAAAGCCTGTCATTTGCCAGTGGAATTGGAGTACAGAGCATACTTTCCACCCACACATCTATCACCCAATCACAATACCAATTCTCTCATTCCCATATCCCCCCACTAACCGTTACTTACCAACCACCACCCCCATTAATTTCCCTTCATTCCCGATTAATTCTCCTCCCCTGCACCGTAACTTTCCCCTCCCCCATCCTCTATATAACTAAATTTTACCTCTCGCTTTCCTCACCCCTTTACCCAACCCCCTATCACTACACTCTTATTTACTTTGTTTCGTCTTCTTCATTCATACTTTCCCCTCTCTTTATTTTCTTTTTTTTCTTCTACTTCCACCCCTTTTCCACCATTACTTCATTCTAGTATCCTAGCCTGTATCACCACCCCCTCTCTCCTTCCCGTTATCTCTATTTTTCTTTGCTCAGAGATGAGCAAAATCTTTAAGTTTGGTGTGGTCGTGCCGCTTGGTAGCCGTATGAATTCCCACACTTCGTACAACCAAACCAGCAAGTGCAATGGGTCGTCTAAGTAATACCTGAGCGAGTCAGGGTCAATCCCATGAGGATTGTGGTTTGAAGCAATCTATGGTTATCTCATAGATCTTAGTCAGATGAATAGGAGATGTAGGTATGTTGTTTAATTACATAAAAGAAATAAAGTGATCTTAATTAGGTTGATATGTTTGCAATGATAAGAAGATGGTTAAGTCTTGGAGATGCTTTGTCCTTTTAGATTAACTCTGGTCTTACTGCCTTCTTCAACTGTGAATGATTTCTTCTATGGCATGTTGTATATGATCAACGCCTTTCTTGAGAGGTCGCCAATGCTCCTCAAGATCTAAACCCCAAGGTTAGTGTGGATCCATTCCGATTGAGGGTGAAGCTCCTGCGGTCCATTCTCCAGTTTTGCGCCTTTAAGTTCTAGCCTCTACCAAAGAGACCCTAATCTCCCCATACCTCGACTGAACTAATGTATTGAGAAGTTCCCAACAAAGTCGTGGATTACTTGTCTAAGAAATGTATAATCAAGCTAGTGGTTCAATGCTTTCCAGTTACGTAGTCACACGAACCCAAAAAGAACACAGGTGGCTGTCAGGCACACAGTCTTAGAATGAAGAACAAAAATGATTGTCACGGGTCATCCCATTCATCAAGTTGAAGAACGAAGATACATCTTAGAAATGAATCAAACACGGATTAAAGAGAAACACTAATACTTTTATTGATCCATAAAACTCAACAGGAAAGCTCTATAAGTTAGTTTTCCATATCCATTGAGAACACTCCATTCGGATGTCTGTAGCTCTGAAAAATCTCTTTCGAGTGCAAGGAGGTCAGATCTAAACAACATCCGTAATGCTTTCTTTGCCTCTGAATCAGACTTTTGCTCCAGCTCCTCAATTTCAGCCAGAAAATACCTGAAATTGCATTGAAACACATGAATTCAAAGTAGAATATAAAAATGTGAAATTTGCACTAAAACCCATAAAAACTTAATAAAACATAAACAAAACATACTAAAAACTATATGAAAATGATGGCAAAAAACGTATAAAATATCCGCTCATCAGAACACCAAACTTAAACTGTTGCTTGTCCCCAAGCAACTAAAAACAAAGTAGGATAAAAAGATGAGTAAGATACAATTATTCTCAGAGTTTCCAATGAAGCTCAGTTTCAATTATATGAGCGGGACTTGGTAACTTTTTGCTTTTGAATAGTTTTGGCATCTCACTATCCATTAAAACTCATAATTGTTTTAAGAACTTAGAATCCAGATGATATTATTGATTCTCCTAGTTTAGTTCTTTTTTACTCTTGAACACAACTTTTAGAGTCTTGGCCGTGACCTTAAGCACTTTGTTTTCCAATATATTACCACCGGATACATAAATGCCACAAATACTTTAACTGGGTGAACCCTTTCAGATTGTGATTCAGCTTCGCTAGAATTCCCAGACAGAGGTGTCCAGAGTTCTTAAGCACACTCTTTTTGCTTTGGACCACGACTTTAACTGCTCAGTCTCAAACTTTTCACTTGACACCTTCACACCACAAGCATATGGTTAGGGACAGCTTGGTTGAGCTGCTTAGGCCAGGATTTTATTCCTTGTAGGCCCTCCTAACCATTGATGCTCAAAGCCTTGGATCCTTTAACCCTTTCCTTTTGGTTTAAAGAGTTATTGGCTTTTTGCTCTTACCTTTTGGTTTAAAGAGCTAATGGCTTTTTCTGCTTGCTTTTTCTATTTTTTTTCATGCATATATTATTTTTTTTCTTTTGCAACATGCTTTTTCTTTTTCTTTTTGCTGCTTTTTCTTGCTTCAAGAATCAATTTATTTAGATTTTTTAGATTACCAATAATACATTTCCTTTTTAATCATTCTTTCAAGAGCCAACATTCTTAATTTCAATTTCAAATATGCATTGTTCATTCATATATTCAGAAAACAAAAGCAATGCCACCACATCAAGATAATTGAACTATTCTTATTTTATAAATTAAAATTCATGTATCTTTCAAATCTTTTCAAATAAAATTTTCTTTTAAGTAATGGTGAGAGACATATGGAACATTTTATAGCTTAAAGACATAGATGGACATGATCATGCAATAAGAACAAGAGAATAGACAATAAAACATAACAGCAAACAGAAAAATGACATAAGGAGAGGTGATTAAGAGAACGAATCACCCTTAATGGTGGCAGCTAGTGATCCTCCTTGAGGATCCAATGTAGTGCTTGATCTCTCAATGTCACTCCTTTGCCTTTGCTGTTCTTCCCTCAAAGCCCTTTGATCTTCTCTAATTTTATTGAGGATGGTGGAATGCTCATGATGCTCCATCCTCAACTGATTCATGTTAGAGCTCAATTCTCCCATGGAAGTATGCCATTGATCCCAATAGCTTTGAGGAGGAAAATACATCCCTTAAGGCATCTCAGGGATCTCATGTTGAGGCGGCTTGACGATCGGATTTTCTATCAGTAAAGAATTTTCACAAAATAAATCCTCGTTGCAAGTATAGCTTCTAAACTGGCAAGGAATCCCTTTCGTACAAAAGTTTGGTTGTCACAAGTAACAAATCGAGTAAAATTTATAAACCGAAGTATTCAAACCTCGGGTCATCTTCTCAAGGAATTGCAGGGAGGTGTGATTTATTATTGGTTAAAGAAAACAGTATAATTTTGGGTTTTTAAAATAAGGAACAGGTTATTCAAATGGCAAGAAAAATAAATTAATAATTATAAAATCTCTTAGCAAGGTATAAGAAATTAAAGTCCAATCCTCGTTATCCTTATCAGGTGTGATGAAAATTGGACTCTCCTCCCACTTTAGTTAGCCCTTACTAAATAAAGGAAAGTCAAGCGGACTAATTAATTTGATCCTCAAGTCCTAGTCAACTCCTATGGAAAGACTAGAGTTATTGGAGTATATATTAATCAGCAAAGAATTCCAATTTTAATCAACAGCTGAGTTTGATAAGTTAAGTGTTACTAATTACTCACCCAAGGCCAACGGGTGTAAAATGCTAAATTAAAATCATAAATATCTGGAATATCTCAAATTGCATTAATAAAAGAAATCAAATCTAACATGGAAAAGTTCATAAATTAAATTGGAAAAATAAATAAAAGGAACATTGAACATGAAAATTGAGAAGAAGAAATCTTAAGTCCTTTAAGAGGAATCCTAATCCTAAATCCTAAGAGAGAGGAGAGAGCCTCTCTCTCTCTAAAACTACATCTAAAAACTAAAATTGTGAATTATGAATGTTGTCTTTTATATGTATGAATGAATGGATGGATTCTCCACTTTATAGCCTCTAATATGTGCTTCTGGACTTGGATCTGGGCCAAAAATAGCCCAGAAATCGCTGATTACGAAATCTGCCACGCTGAATTTTGTCACTGTGATGCGTCCGCGTGGAGTACATATTTGTGTCGTCTAGATGTACGACCACTATAGTAATTTATATATCATTTTGAAGCCCCGAACATTAGCTTTCCAACGCAACTGAAACTGCATCATTTGAATCTCTGTAGCTCAAGTTATGACCGTTTGAGTGCGAAGAGGTCAGGCTGACAGCTTTGGCAATTCCTTCAATTTCTTGTATTCCTTCCACTTTTGCATACTTCCTTTCCATCCTCTATGCCATTCTTGCTTTGTAATCTCTGAAAACACTGAACACACATATCAAGGCATCGAATGGTAATAAGAGATGATTAATATTAGCAAATATAAGGCCAAACAAGCATGGTTTCAATCATAGTACAAAATCAGGAAGGAAAAATGTAAACTCATGCAAATTATATGAATAAGTGTGTAAAGAATTGATAAAAACCAGTCAATTGAGCACAAGATAAACCATGAAATAGTGGTTTATCAACCTCCCCACACTTAAACATTAGCATGTCCTCATGGTAAGCTCAAGAGAGACTATAAGAGAGTGAAGAGGAATGGTGGATTGTATGAATGCAACCTATCTATATTAATGCAACTAAATGTGAAATGCTTCTACCTACTTGGTTAAAAATAAATAAGTTCTCCAAGACAAACATAAATCAAATTCCACTAATTCAAACCATATAGTAAAAACAAGTAAACTTATAAGAAGATAGCACATGAAAGCAGGGAATATAGAATCAAGCATTGAACCCTCACTGGTAGTGTATATCATTCTAGTCTCTCAAGTGTATAGGGTGTTTCACTCTACTCTTCTCTAATCATGCTTTCTAAACTTTGTTCTTCATCTAACCAATCAATAAATATTTAGTATACCAATACAAACATCATGAGGTCTTTTCAGGGTTGTAATGGGGCTAAGGTAAGGGTGAGGGCATATGTATGGCCAAGTGAGTTATAATATGAATCTTTGACTAACCTAAGCTCTCATCTATACACACACTCTATATACTTTTAAATTCATGCCTAGCTACCCATAATTCCCACTTTTGTATAATTCCCATACTCATGTACCAACTTTTTTTATATTTCTTTACTTTTATCACATGTGCATTGATCTTTATTAAAGCTTAACATTGGGTAATTTTGTCTCCTTATTAACTTACTTTTTTTTTTGAACCATAACTTATCAATGCACATGGATTTTTAATTTTTTCTGGTTTTACATGAGTAGGTTCCCAAATTCCCAATATTAAAATAAATTAGAAACATGATACATTCCCTTATTAACCCAAGTTCCCACAGTTTTCCCACACTTAGTTGATACACAATCTCTATCTTAAGCTAACCAAAGATTCAATTTAGGGTAATTAATTGTTTTTCTGCTTAAGGCTAGTGATGTGGTTATAGAACAAAAAGGGATTAAAAAGCTCAAGGTGGCTAACAAGGGTGACATAAAAGGGTGGGTTTATTTGGGATAAGTGAGTTAATAATCAAATATGGCCTCAATCATATGCAAGCATGTAAATATACTAAACAATAGACATATAGAATAGAACAAAGTAAAGATTACAATTATAGAGAAGAAAAATACACAAGAATAAAATATTATTGTTAAATAATGTAACCATGCAATTAAGCTCAAATCTCACAGGTTGTGTGTTCTAGCTTTTAACTATGTTCCAAATACAACTTCCAAACAAATTTAACACAAAAGTTTTGATTTAAATTAGTGAAATTTTTAAAAAATAGGGTGCTAGAAAGAAACTTATTACTTTTCAACCAAGTAGTGCTTAAATGCAAACAATCAACTACACATGCAATCTATTATGCAATGTAATAATGAACTAATAAAGAAAATAAGACATTGGTGTTGAGAAGAGAATAACTAACCCATGGAGATCGGTATCGATCTCCCCACACTTAAAGATTGCACTATCCTCGGTGCATGCTAAGATGTACAAGTGGACGGGTTTCTCCAACTGACGCTTTTAGATGGAGGCGCCTTAGTTGGAGGTCTCTTGGTTCCTTTCCTTGCAGGTGGTTTGGTATTGGCTGTCTCTTTTCCTTTTTGGGTACCCATGTCTAAAGAAGAAAGATAAGGAAGAATATTAAATATAGAGAATCAAAGAATCGGGAGGAAGAGATTCCAAGTGATAATAAATGCCAAAAAGAGGATAATAGCTTAAATACATGGTAGCTACAACATGTAGGTAAGACATCATTTAAGAGCGAAAAGGCAATTTATAATCAAATAGATGCAAGAGGTAAAAGCATACAAGGAATAGGCATGAGAAGTATAGCTCAAGCATCAAGTATCAGATGTGCCAAATTAAAGAGCATGTGTAATGATGACAATCGTAGATGATAATCCCAAATACATGTGGCATCCAAGTGTTGTGAAAAAAGAGGAATGAAAGTAGAAGAGTAAAACAAAATAGAGTAAAGTATCATTTTTGTCCCTAACGTTTGGGGTAAGTCCTATTTGTGTCTCTAACATTTAAATCGTCCTATTTGTATCCCTAACATTTATAAAAGTGATTCAATGTTATCCTACTATCAATAATACTAACAAATCAGATTATATTTTTCAATTATTCTCACTTGAATGTATTTATTTTCAATTAGGTCTCACTTGGATGTGTTTGATTTTAATATTATACCCACTATTTATGTTTAGATTCAATAAAGTTCCTAGAAAAGTTAATTATGTAAATGTTGTAGGAATTAGTTTCAACTTTTGATGAGCTATTTTTCGGAGTGGATCATTGATTCTATCCCTGACATTTGTATTCTAACTTCAAGAAGAGATTTTTAAAACTCAAACTAAAGCATTCATGATGTGTAATTGACGACAGGATAATATTGAATCACTTATACAAACGTTAGGAACACAAATGGGACGATTTAAATGTTAGGGACACAAATAGGATTTACCCCAAACGTTGGGGACAAAAATGATACTTTACTCAAAAAAATATGATTCAAAATGCCATAGGGGCTTTTTCACAAACAATTGGTGTGCAATGTGAAAATAGGAATGAAAATAATATAATCCAAATGTATATGAGTGCCAAAATTAAGTGCAATTCTCAAATCACTCCTCAGAAAATCCACAAGCTCAAGTATAGTAAGGTATGACCAAAACAAAATTCTAACACCAACATAAGAATGCATGAAAAAGAAAGAAAAATAGACCATAAATAATTATGCTAAAAAGAAAATTAAGAAGAAAGAAAAATAATTAAATGCAATAATTAAAAGATGAATGAAAGTATGCAAATTAATGAAGTAGAAGAAAGTGAAAGAGAATAGGTATGGGAAGGGAGGAGAAAAAATGCAAAAGGTAGAAGAAGAATGAAGAAGAGAAGAAGGAGTAGAAGAAGAAAGAATTAGGATTTGAAAAGAGAAGAAAAGAAAACTGATTAGGTGGTGCGCTGCGTGCCAGGTGCACGACGCTAACGGCGCGAACGCGTCACGCACGCGGACGCTTGGTTGAGCGTATAGGGGAGGGACTCGAGAGCGTCCATCACGCGCATGCGCGATTAGGGATCGTGCAAAACGCACGAAGCCATCCGCACTCCCGCACAACTCTCTGTGCGAAACCCCAATAACGCCGATTTACACACCCACGCGTACGCATCGGGAATGCTTACGCGTGGGTTAAACTTTTTGCAGGGGGCGCGTATGCATGAGGCACGCGTACGCGTGGTGTGGCATGTGTGCCACACACCACTACCGCACGTCTCTCACGCAACTCTCTGTTCAGTTTCGCTACACAAACGGCGCATGCGCGTCATAGACGCTTACGCGTCGTTCACCACCTTTTTTGTTTTTTTATATGCAAAATGCAGAATGCTAATGCAGACGTTGACATGATGAATGAACACTAATAAAAATAGGATAAAGTAAAACTGAGAATAAAACAAAGTAAAATAAAACTAAGACTGAGAAACAACGATTATACCATGGTGGGTTGTCTCCCACCTAGCACTTTTAGTTAAAGTTCTTAAGTTGGACATTTGGTGAACTCCTTGTCATGGTGGCTTGTGCTTGTACTGATCCTTGAATCCCCACCAATGTTTGTAATTCCAGTGGCCTCCGGGATCCCAAACTAGGCGCAGAAAGCCTTCAAGCAAGTTGAAGCAAGTGACAAGGCCCCAAAAGTATTGATTGCTATACTGAATTCTGGGGTCCCAAATCTTGCTTTTGCACCTGTCTTCTTGTTGAGTAATATTGTTCCATCCAGGTGGCAAGCAGTCTAAATTCTCACTGAAGTGGCCAAACAACATCCTAGACCCATTCAATTGAGCTCTACACCAGCCTTCGCGTTTAAACTTTGAGTACACAACCATGTTGAACCTTGCTTGACAACTCCAACCACTAACCATCTTCCTCTTACTCTTAATGCCACAAAGAGCTGTAAATTGACCATCCGTCTCCAGTAGCGCATATTCAAGTGGGAAAGTAAAGGCTAAGGATAGAAATTTTGCCCACTTGAACGTTGTGTTGGACGGTAATGGCCTTGGGAGAGGTGTTTCTAATGAATTTGCAAGCTCCACTCCCTTGTGCTCTTCTTTGACATCTTCCACCTCTTTGCAAGCTTCTTCAATATCAACCTCTTCCTCATGGTAGCTTTCTTCCAATTCGATTTCTTCTTCATTGTTCACCAAGAGCATGGGCGGTTGTGCTTCTTCTTCTTTAAACTCCATATCAAGTCCAATGGGAGAGGATTCAAATGTAGATAAGAATTCATTAATGATTAAATCCATCTCTTGATCGTCCCCTTCAAAGTCTTCAACCATGATATGCCTTGGAGGTTGTATACCCTCCTCAACATCAATTTCAAATGTCTTTGAAGGAGGCTCTATGACTTGAGTTTCCTATGGAGGTTCTGCATCTCCTAAGTCTTCAACCACTTCTTCCTCTTCAATGGCAGGCGTAGCTTCTTCCAATTGTTCCAATACAAAATCGTGCTGCTCACTGTCCACTGGAGTTTCTAACATCTCCTTCATGCCATGTTCTTCAGTAGATTCTCCACATGAAGCCATGGGGGTTCCTTGAATGTCCGAACGTCGGGAAGGTAATCGATTTATCGCTTGATCCAGTTGGCGAAGGGTTGCATGAAGTTTTTCCACTGTTTCCTTGTGACGATTCCTTGATTCTTGTTGCGCTCGGCTATCATAAGTAGGATCATAGTGCTCTTAGATTGATGGATATGGAGATGGTAATTATTGAGGTGGTGGTTCTTGGGAGTAATTGGGTTGGAATTAGGGTGGTTCTATATATGATTCATATGGCTCATAAGGTGGTGGTATGGTGGTTGAGGGTTAGGGTCATATGGAGGTGAATAGTGGAAAGGGGCTTGTGAGTATGGTGGTCCAAAGTCATGTTGAGGAAGGGGTTCATAGGCATATGGTGGTGGTTGTTGATAATCAAAAGAGCGCTCACTATAGCCATTGCCTTGATATGCATCACAGAACGGTTGTTGATAGTCCATTGGAGGTGGTTGTTGCCATGAGGGTTGATCAAATCCTTGTGGCTCCTCCCATCTTTGATTGTCCCAACCTTGATGTATGTTCTCACTGTAATCTCCTCTTCCTGCAACATAATTGTAACCAGACTCATAGACATAGGGGTGAGAGTTCATAGTAGTGAGAGAAAATAAAAACAAAAATTAATAATAAAGAAAATATTTACAATAACCAATAATAAGGTACATGTTTGTAATTCCCCGGCAACGGCGCCATTTTGACGATCGGATTTTCTATCGCTAAAGAATTTTCACAAAATAAATTCTCGTTGCAAGTATAGCTTCTAAACCGGCAAAGAATCCCTTTCGTACAAAAGTTTGGTTGTCACAAGTAACAAACCCAGTAAAATTTATAAACCGAAGTATTCAAACCTCGGGTCGTCTTCTCAAGGAATTGCAGGGAGGTGTGATTTATTATTGGATAAAGAAAACAATATAATTTTGGGTTTTTAAAATAAGAAACAGGTTATTTAAATGTCAAGGAAAATAAATTAATAATTATAAAACCTCTTGGCAAGGTATAAGAAATTGAAGTCCTATCTTAGTTATCATTATCAGGTGTGATGAGAATTGGACTCTGCTCCTACTTTAGTTAGCCCTTACTAAATAAAAGAAAGTCAAGCGGACTAATTAATTTGATCCTCAAGTCCTAGTCAACTCCTATGGAAAGACTAGAGTTATTGGAGTACAAATTAATTAGCAAAGAATTCCAATTTCAATCAACAGCTGAGTTTGATAACTCAAGTGTTATTAATTACTCAACTAAGGCCAAAGGGTGTAAAAAGCTAAATTAAAATCATAAATATCTGGAATACCTCAAATTGCATTGATAAAAGAAATCAAATCTAACATAGAAAAGTTCATAAATTAAATTGGGAAAATAAATAAAAGGAACATTGAACCTGGAAATTGAGAAGAAGAAATCCTAAATCCTTTAAGAAGAATCCTAATCCTAAATCCTAAGAGGGAGAAGAGAGCCTCTCTCTCTCTAAAACTACATATAAAAACTAAAATTATAAATTATGAATGTTGTCTTCTGTATGTATGAATGAATGGATGGATTCCCCACTTTATAGCCTCTAATCTATGCTTCTGGACTTGGATCTGGGCCAGAAATAGCCCAGAAATCGCTGATTGCAAAATCTGCCATGCTGATTTTCGTCACTGCGATGCATCCGCGTAGAGCATGCGTTTGCGTCATCTAGCTGTATGGCCACTATGGCGAATTAGATATCATTTCGAAACCCCAGACGTTAGCTTTCCAACGCAACTGGAACCGCATCATTTGGACCTCTGTAGCTCAAGTTATGACTATTTGAGTGTGAAGAGGTCAGGCTGACAGCTTTGGCAATTCTTTTAATTTCTTGTATTCCTTCCACTTTCGCATGCTTCCTTTCCATCCTCTAAGCCATTCTTGCCCTGTAATATCTGGAAACACTTAACACACATATCAAGGCATCGATTGGTAATAAGAGATGATTAATATTAGCAAATATAAGGCCAAAGAAGCATGGTTTCAATCATAGCACAAAATCAGGAAGGAAAAATGTGAACTCATGCAAATTATATGAATAAGTGTGTAAAGAATTGATAAAAACCACTCAATTGAGCACAAGATAAACCATGAAATAGTAGTTTATCACGGCTGCACAGGCTCATATGCATGCTCTATAGTTTGTTCCATCCTCTTCTTAGTGATGGGCTTGTCCTCCTCAATGAAGATGTCTCCTTCTATGACAATTCCAGCTGAATTGCATAGATGACAGATTAGGTGTGGGAATGCCAACCTTGCTTTGGTGGAAGGTTTCTCAGCTATCTTGTACAATTTTTGAGGGATCACCTCATGTACTTCCACCTCACTTCCAATCATGATGCAATGGATCATGATGGATCTCTCAATAGTCACTTCTGACCGGTTGCTAGTGAGGATGAGAGAGTGTTAGATGAATTCCAACCATCCTTTAGCTATAGGCTTGAGGCCAAGCCTTCTTAGTTGAATGGGCTTCCCTTGGAAATCCCTTTTCAACTATGCTCCTTCCACACAGATGTCTAAGAGTAGTTGATCTAGTCTCTGATCAAAGTTGACTCTTCTACTGTAAGGATGTGGATCTCCTTGCATCAAGGGCAAGTTGAACCCCAACCTCACACTTTTCGGGCTAAAATCTAATATTCTCCCTCGCACCATGATAGTCCAATTCTCGGGATTTGGGTTCACACTAATGTCATGGTTTTTAGTGAACCATGCATTAGCATAGAACTCTTGCACCATTAAGATCCCAACCTCATGGATAGGATTAGTTAGGACTTCCCAACCTCTTCTCCGGATCTCTCTTCGGATTTCCAGATACTCATTCTTCTTGAGCCTGAAAGGAACCTCAGGGATCACCTTCTTCTCTGCCACTACTTCATAGAAGTGGTCTTGATGGGCTTTGGTGATGAATCTCTCCATCTTCCAAGACTCGAAGGTGGCGGCTACTGCCTTTTCTTTCCTTTTTTTAGAGGGTTCTCCAACCTTGGATGCCATAAGTGGGAATGGATAGCAAAAAGCAACGCTTTTCATAGAAGTGGTCTTGATGGGCTTTGGTGATGAATCTCTCCATCTTTCAAGACTCGAAGGTGGCGGCTACTGCCTTTTCTTTCCTTTTTTTAGAGGGTTCTCCAACCTTGGATGCCATAAGTGGGAATGGATAGCAAAAAGCAACGCTTTTCCAACACCAAATTTAAAAGCTTTGCTCGTCCTCGAGCAAAAATAAAGAAAAGAGAAGGAGATAGAGGGATAGAGGTGACTCGGTCAAAGGAGGCTTTGACGTGTATGAGAGGTGTGTGTCTAAAGGGTTTGAAGAGGGGTATTTATAGGAGTGGGCTAGGGTTGGGTTCGGTCATAGGTGGGATAAATGGGAAGGAAATTTGATTTTGAAGTGGGTGGGGGTTGGTGGGAGTTATGATGGTTTTGGGAAAGTGATATCGATGTGATTGGGCTAGGGTTTATAGGGAAGAGTGTATGGGGAAGTGTGAAAAAAAAGAGTGAAGAAGTGGGGTAGGTAAAGATGCTGTGGAACCCACTGGTCCTAAGAGGCTAGGAAATTTAGAATCCTTGCCCTCTGCATTGGCATTGAACGCTTAGGGTCTACTCCCTGGCAGGCATTCAACGCTAGCTTTGTTGCTATCTAGGGCGTTGAACGCCCAGCCAATGATCCCTGGCTAGAGTTCAACGCTAGCAAAACACTCCATCCAGACTATTATGTTTTCACTGCTAAACATTTCTGTCTCTGTTTGGGCTGTTGCACCTAATCATGAACCTAAAAAAACTTAAAAAAAATAAAATTAATTAATAAAAATAAATAGAAATAATTAATTAGCGTTGGGTTGCCTCTCAACAAGACCTTATTTAAAGTCACTAGCTTAACGGTTAGCTCCTTACGGAGAATGATATGGGCTCAGAATTTCGTCCCTTACAGTGAACTTTCTTCCTGTCTTCTCATAAATGAGCTCTACATGCTCTAGATACAGGACACAACTCACTGTATGTGGTGTGACTAGCTTCTTGGTGAAGACAACTCGCATGCCAAGTGAGAGGCCTTTAGTGGGGAATTTCCTGTCCCTCCAGCCTTTAGGTACTTTCTTCCTAGTACCTTTGTTCTGAGTACCTGTTAATGGCTGCCCAACACCAAACTTAGAATTGATGTTTGTGGGCTTAGTAAAGCTCTGCACTGAAAGATATGGTTGGAACACTAAGTGTTGCACAGTCATCTCTCTGTTTTCAGAGGGAGAGTTAGGATGAGGCATATTGAACAAGATGTGATCCTTTCCTAGTTGTAAAATTAGTTCTCCCTTAGCTACATCAATGATAGCATTGGTAGTGGCTAGGAAAGGTCTTTCAAATAATGATGGATTCATCCTCATCTTCCCTAGTGTCTAAGATTATGAAGTTTGTAAGGATGTAAAGGTCTTCAACCTTGACCAATACATCCTTTACTGAGCCATATGCTTTCTTCACTGATTTGTCTGCCATCTCTAATGAGATGTTCACAACTTGTACCTCAAAGATTCTCGACTTCTCCATTACGGAAAGTGGCATGAGATTTATACTTGACCCTAGGTCACATAGAGCCTTCTCAAAGGTCATGGGACCTATTGTGCAAGGAATTAGGAAGCATCCAGGATCTGGAAGCTTCTGAGGTAGCTTATGCTGAACTAAATTATTGAGTTCTTTGGAAAGCACTAGAGGTTCTTCCTCCAAAGGCTTTGTACCAAATAGCTTGGCATTCAGCTTCATGAGAGCTCCTAGTTATCGAGCTACTTGCTCTTTCCTAGTGTCCTCATCCTCATCCGAGGATGAGAATTCATTAGAACTTATGCACTGCAAGAGTGCATGCAAGAAAGCCTCTATGGTCTCTATATGAGCCTTGGCTTCCTTTAGTTCTTGGATAAGGATTTCTTGAGTGGGTATTGAGGACTCCAAGGGTGTGCCATCACTGGCGTTTAGCACCAACTCTTGTGGCTCTTTGGGCGTTGAATGCCCATCATGCACCTTTTCCTTACCAAGTTAGGCATTAAATTCCCTGTAGGGCTATCCTTACTGGCGTTCAACGCCAGAGTCCCTGCTTGTCTGGGCATTGAGCACCCAGTGAGGGCTTCCTCACTAGCGTTCAGTGCCAGGCTCTTGGCTAGTTTGGGCGTTGAACGCCCAATGAGGTCTTCCTCACTGGCATTCAATGCCATCCCGTTCTCTCTAGATTTGGTCTCAGCCTCAGGGGTGATGGCCTTGCACTCTTCTTTTGGGTTCACTCCAATGTTACTAGGAAGAGTGTTAGGAGGAGTCTCAGTGATCCTCTTACTCAGTTGACCAACTTGTACCTCCAAATTTTTGATGGAAGACCTTATCTCAATTATGAAACTATGGGTGGTCTTAGAGAGGTTAGAGACTAAAATGGCTAAGTCAGAAAGGCTCTGCTTAGGAGTCTCCATATTCCCTTGAGAAGATGGGAATGGTGGCCTGTTATTGAACCTATTATGGGTTCTTCCACCTTGATTGTCATTGAAACCTTGCTGAGGTTTCTGTTGATCCTTCCATGAAAGGTTTGGATGATTCCTCCTTGAGGGATTGTAGGTGTTTCCATAGGATTCTCCCATGTAATTCACCTCCTCCATGGTAGGTTGATCAGGATCATAAACTTCTCCTTCAGGGAAAGCTTCCTGAGTGCTACCAGCTGCAGCTTGCATCCCAGTCAAATGCTGAGAGATCATATTGACTTGTTAGGTCAAGATCTTGTTCTGAGCCAATATGGCATTCAGAGTGTCAACTTCAAGAACTTCTTTCTTCTGAGGGAGTTATAGTAAACTCTCGTTGCAAGTATAGTTACTAAACCAAGCAATCAACCTTTCTTACAAATGTTTTGGTTGTCACAAGTAACAAATCCCTAAATAAATTGATAACCGAAGTATTTAAACCTCAGGTCGTCTTCTCAAGGAATTGCATGGAGGTATGTTCTTATTATTGGTTAAGAAGATTGTAAATCGGGGTTTTGAGAATAAGGAACAAATAAAATAAATGACAAGTAAAATAAATAAATGACTGTAAAATAAACTCTTGGCAAGGTATGAGAAATTGGAAGGCCTATCCTAGTTATCCTTATCAATGATGACGAAAATTAAATCTTGACTCCACTTAGTTAACCTCTGCTGTTGCAAAGGAAGGTCAAGTGGCTAATTAGTTTGATCTTCAAATCCTAGTTAATTCCTAGGAAAAGATTGGGATTATAGAAGTTCAAGCTAATTAGTAAAGATAGCGGTTATCGATCACGTTGAGTTTGATAACTCAAGAGTTACTGATTTCCTAACCCAAGCCAAGAATGTGGAAAGCTGAATTGAAATCATAAATCTGAAAACATCTCAATAATGTATAATCCTAACATGAAAAGTTCATAAGCCAATTGGGTAACATAAATCAAATACCAATAAAAGCATTAAAGTATCTGAAAATAAGAGGAATCCTAATCCTAAAACCTAAGAGAGATGAGAGAATCTCTCTCTCTAAAAACTACATCTAAAACCTAAAATTGTGAATCATGAAAGCTTGATGAGTCTCTGCATGTTCCCTGACTTTACTCTGTGTTTCTGGGCCAAAAACTGGGTTGAAATTTGGCCCAGAATCTCTGCCAGCGACTTTTGTAATTCTGCAGATCGCGCACGTCACGCGGACGCGTCATTCACGCGGACGCGTCATTCGGCGTTTTTCTTTTCCATGCGGGCGCGTCGTCCATGCATCCGCATTGCTTCTTCTTTTCCAATCCACGCGTCCGCGTCACTCATGCGGCCGCGTCACTGCGGATTCCTTTCTTCTGCGCGGTCGTGTCGCTGACACGTACGCATCACTTCTCGCTGGTCATCTCCTCAATTTCTTGTGTTCCTTCCATTTTTACAAGGTTCCTTCCCAATCTCTCACTCATTCATGCCTTATAAAGCCTGGAACACTTAACACACAGATCAAGGCATCGAATGGTAATAAGAGAGGATTAAGATTAGCTAAATTAAGACCAAAGAAGCATGTTTCCAATCATGTAATAATTTTAGGAAGGAAATATAAATGCATGCTAATTATATGAATAAGTGGGTAAAGACCATGATAAAAAACACAATTAAACACATTGTAAACCATAAAATAGTGATTTATCAGAATCCAACCATATCTTAGCTTTGTCTTTTACAGCAAAGGGAAAGAGCATATGTCTGTAGATCTCAAGATCCACTCCATTGGTCTTAACAATATCACAGATCTGCAAGAATTTCGATAGGAATTAGTGTGGATCTTCCAGTGAAAGTATATGGAACTTGCAATTCTGTTACAGAAGAGAGACTAACTGAGGCTTAAGCTCAAAGTTTTTTGCTCCAATGGCAGGTACAGAGATGCTTCTGCGATAAAAATCAGAGGTAGGCATGGTGAAGTCACCAAGAACCTTTCTTGCTTCTCCTTCATGATTAGGCTCGGCTGCCATTTCTTCACCTTCTTGTTCAAAATTTTCCGAAAGGTTTCTTCCGGAGTGTTGTGCTTTAATTTGTTGTAAGCTCCTCCTTAAAGTCCTCTCAGGTTCAGGATCAAGATTAAAGAGAGGCTCTTTATCCCTATTCCTGGTCATAAAAAAGAAAACACAGATATGACAAGAAAAGAGGTTTCTATGCTAGAGGACAGAGAACTTCCATGAGATGTGAAGAAGAAAGGAAAGAAGAATAAAGATAGAAGAAGGAGAAGAAGAATTCGAATAAAGAGAGGAGAGGAATTCGAAAATTTGAAGTAGATAAGATAACCAAGAATAAGAATATTTTTGTTTTTTATTTTATTTATTTATTTAATTCGATAATTAAAAAGCTGATTAATTAAAGGGATTTGAAAATTAATTGATGAATTTTTGAAAATAGAAGAGAGAGATAGAAGAGAATTTTCAAAAATAGAAGAGAGAAAAATTAGTTGGGAAGTTTTGATAAAGAAGAAAGAGAAAACAAGTAACTAATTAAGAAAAGATTTGAAAACAAGATAAGATAGAAGATTAGAAAAGATTTGAATTTAAAATTTGAAATTTGAAGTTTAAATATTGAATTTTGAATTTGAAACAAGATAAGATAAAGATTTGAAAAAGATTTGATTTTGAAATTTGAAATTTAAAATTTAAATTTTGAATTTTGAAATTGAATTTTAAAATTTGAATTTTAAATAAGATAATATAAAATTTTTGAATTTTTAAGAAAGAAAAAAAAGATAAGATAAGATTTTGAAAAAGATGTGATTTTTGAAAAGATTTGAATTTGAAAAGATTTGAATTTTGAAATTTAAAACTAAGATAAGATAAGATAATGACTTTGAAATTAATATTTGAAAAACTTGTTGATATTTTCGAAAATTAATGCAAAGATATGAAAAGATATTTAATTTTTTATTTTTTAGTTTAATGAAGAAAGAGAAAAACAACAAAAAGACACCAAACTTAAACTTTTTAGATCTAAAACACCTACTATGCGAAAATTTTAAAGAAAAACACAAAGGGACACCAAATTTAAAAAACTTTAAGATCAAAACAAAAAGAAAAACAAGAGCACTTTGAAGATCAAGAAGAACACCAAGAACAAAACTCAAAGAATTCAAAGAAAACAAGAACATACAAAGGACACCAAACTTAAAATCTTTGAAAACCAAGGACACAATTTTTGAAAAATTAAAAGAAAAGACACAAGAAGATACCAAACTTAAAGATTGACATAAGATTCAAACAAAAGAAACTATTTTTGAAAAATTTTTAGAAAAATGACTCAAACAAATCGAAAATTCAACAAGAACAAAAACAAAAGACTCCAACTAACAACAAGGATTAAACAAAGAAAAGAAAAGGTTTTGAAATTTTTTTTATTTTTTCAAAAAAAAGAAGAAGAAAATAAAAGACTCGAACAAAATTAAAGAGAATACCTGATGCACCACTATTTTGTGGTACATCTTGTGCTTAATTTGGGTGGATTTTATCCACTTTTTCAACATTTATTCAATGAAATGGCATGGTTTCATGATTTCTCCCTAAATTGTGCTTAAGTGTGAAAACAACTTTTTAGACCTTTAATTAGCTAAATTTAATTCACCTTTGATTCCACTAGATGCCTTGATATGTTTGTTGGTGAATCCATATTGGAAAGGCTAGGAATGAATAAAAGGAATGAAGAGAAAAGCATGCAAAGTGGAGAAACCATGGAAAACCAAGGATTTGGGATGCATTCACTAATGTGCACACGTGGAATTGAAGTCACACGGCGACGCGTACGCATACATGACGCGTACGCGTGGATGGAAAATTGTCAAGTGACGCGTACGCGTGACCCACGCGTACGTGTCGATGCTCACACGTGACTTCATTAAAGTGAAAATGGTGGGGGCGAATTCTGGGCTTCCTAGGCCTAAATTGTAACAACCCCGGTTTCGAGTATACGAGATATTTTCTAAAAGTACCGATTTCTCTGGAAGATCAGTAAAGGGAGAACCTCTGCTTTATCATCAAGCATCTCAATCTTCATTATCATTATGTTGTCTTTTACTCAGGACCTTAGTTGAGACAAGCCAGACAACGCAATCACAAAAAACCTAGTTTTTGAATCATATTAGCTAGGAGTTTGGATTCTGGTTTCCGTAAATAGTTTCAGTTTGATGAACCGGACTCGATTCATGAGAGAAGAGAGATAATAGTATAATATTATCAATATATTAGTATTAGAAGCTGCTTGAATGATATTATAATGTTACCTGGTAAATTTTAGTTAAAACAGAAAATCGATTTAACCGGGTTCATAGTTTACTGGTGCAACTTTGCACCAGCACTCTCTGACGACTTTAGCAATGGTAAGGCCTCATTATACATGTTTTATTCTCATAATAAATATGTTTTATTCCGATACATCTAGTTTTAGTAGTTATACACATGAGATATTTTAATATTATTTTAACCCACCTCCAAGCCAACCAATCGTAACTCATCCTACACCCCCAAAACCCCCAAGGCTGGTTTTTACTGAACTAAAACACAAATCAAAATTCCAATCTGACCAAAATGATCCTCTCTTCTTTCTCTACATGATCATATGGCTTATCAAGGCTGGAATCAAGGTGAGTTGGCTGCACCATCTCCCTTTTGATTTGGTTTGAAGGAAACATGCTTAAACATGTGTTTTCTTGATGTTCTTCCTTAAGAATCATGCTTAACATGAATTGAGGGCCAAGAAACATTAATTTCCAGAAACTCTAAGGTGATAAATCCCTTCCTAACATGCTAAGTAAGATTTGGTTAGTTGAGGGTTTTTGGATTTAAAGTTGTTCTTGATGTGATTGAGGAGGAAAAAGTGCTTAAGGACCACCTGAAAGTCTAACTAAATTAGGAGCAGCAAAACCAGGTAGGGTTTAAAGAATTTAATCTTGATTTATTGTGTTTGAGTTGTGTAATTATGATATGGTTTGGCTGTACTTGAAATTGATGATTTATATGAGTGATTTTGCTGAAAATTTGATGAAAATATGATGAAATTTGATGAAATTCAAGCTATGAATTTATGTTCTTGAGTGCAGCTGGAAACTGAAACCCTAGAGCTTAAATTGGGGTTCAATTTAATTTAAAATCATGTGGAAAAGATGGAATTTTAGTGGCGGGGAATTTATTATGAATTTTGGTAAAAATCGGTTTCTGAAAAGATTAAAAAACGGGTGAAAATAGAGAAAGAATCTGAAAAATTTACGAAGAACACGAAGAACACTTTGAGTGTGATGAAGAACATTGAAGAATAGGCTTTAGATCTTTAAAAGGGTAAGGAAGTAAAATTTTTGGTGTTTGAGGGGTCATTTGGTAATTTCTAAAAGTTAGGGTGGTTAAGGTAGAAACATTAAAAGTTATGGGTTGTAAAAAGTAAATTTTAAAGGTTAAAAGTTAAAGTGGGGTAATTTTTGAAAATTTAATGATAAAATAATAAATACTAATAAAATATTAAATAATACTATTTAATTAAAAATAATATTTTAATAAAAACAATAAAATAATACGGAAAAATCAGTTTCCTGTAAAAGCTTTATAAAGACAACTTTAAGCGCAGAATCTCTTAACTACCTTCATAAAACACTTAGGGAGTGGTAATAACATGTTAGTGAGGCAAAGATAAAGGAAAGATAAAAAGTTAAAGAAAAGATAAAAACCAAAGAAAATTCTGTAAAGTTTTAATAATAGAAAAACAGACAGAGATTAGTGAACGAACTAGGGCAACATAGTTAGTCCTTGAGTTGCGAATAGGGTTAGGTATTATATGAAAAGTCAAACTGTTCCAGTATAGACTTAATGAACCTATACTTGGGACAGGCTAACTATTCATACCAAAATTTACATAAGCTTTAAATACATACGTTAAGCAGAGAAATCAGAGCAGAGTAGAGAATCACAGAGAACAGAGTAATAAGAGTAAAGTAAAGAGATAAAGAGAAAAAGAGTAAATATAGATATAAAGGAAGAGTAATTGATGCACGAAAACTTGTCTCAACAAATTTCCCTTCGGCAAGTATACCGAATTGTCGTCAAGTAAAAACTCACAATAGAGTGAGGTCGAATCGCACAGGGATTGATTCGTCAAGCAACTTTAATTGGAGGAATGTTCTAGTTGAGCTAAGCAGAAGTTGAGTTGATAATTGCAGAAAATTAAATGGCGGGAAAGCAAATGACAGAAAATGTAAATGCTAGAAAAAATGGCGAAATGTAAATTGCAGAAAGTAAATTGTAGAATCTTAAATGGGGATTTAGGGAGATGAACATAAAAGTAAATGGCAGAAGGTAAAGAGAATGAGTAAGATCAGAAATGGGGGATTCATTGGGCTTAGGAGATGTTGCATTCTCCGGATCATGTTCATTCTTATCTCTTCCTCAATCAATGCATTCATTGATCTCCTTAGCAATCTTAAGTGATTGGATCCCAATTCCTTGGCAACCCAATCTCTCTAAGCTTGAACAATTGCCCAATTTCTTGATTTAATTGCTCATGGGAAGAGATGAAGTATGGTAACTGATTATACCACATGTATTTCCAAATCAAAGTGTTGGTAGGATTATATGTCACTATATCCATACAAACCCCAATTTAGTCCAACATGAGAAAGCAATTCTAGCATGATCTCCTCATCCCTTTTCCAAGGCTCAGAGGAGATCCAATTATGGAGAGTTTCTTTTCCAAGACAACTAACCAGTTAATTTAAGATCGAAAGCTTTCTAGTAAATCAAGAGAAAAGAAAGAGGAAGAAGAATGAAAACTATAATTGATCCATCAAATTACAACAAAGCTCCCTAACCCAATGAAAAGGGGTTTAGTTGTTCATAGCTCTGAAAATGGAAGATGATAGAGAAGAGTGCATTCTGAAAACTAAACTAGAATTTGCAGGAAAAGTAAATATACAGAATGTAGTTCCCAATAATGCCAAGCCTCCTTTTCTAGTTCAAAACTACTTCCTATATATACTACTCTTCTGATCTTCTAGTTAGCTCTTCATGTCTTGGATATGGGCCCTTGATCTTTAGTTGAAGCAGTTACAGTCTTCAGTGGGCTCAGCTTTTCTTACAGAAAGAATGTGAGTCAGGCATGGTAGGACATTAGTTAGGACGTTAGTGGCGTTAACGTTAGGTGTAAACTTGGGTTCGAAAGCGTTAGTGACGATAACGTTTTCACTAACATTCCAAACCAGTTGATCCACGTTAACTTCAACGTTAGTGGTACTAACTTGACCACTAACGTAGCCTCTTAGCCCTTCGAAAGCGTTATTGGCACTCACTTTTACTAATAACGTTGCTCCTTATCCCTTTTTCCCACGTTAATGACCCACGTTAGTGTAACTAACGTGGCCTTTAACGTGGGCATGCCCAAGCTCGAGGGTGTTAATGACACTCACCTTTGTCACTAATGCTTCAAAACGCCCCTTCTTTCCATGTTAGTGCCTCACGTTAATGGCATTAACGTGACCACTAACGTGGTCGTGCTTGCCATCTCCAACGTTAGTGACAAAGGTTACTGTCACTAACGTTGGCCCATCATTCATTGCTCCACGTTACCATTCACGTTAGTGGTCTTAATGTGACCACTAACGTAGGCAATCTTGGCCTGATCCAGCGTTAGTGACAAAGGTGAGTGTCACTAATGTTGTCGATCTCTTCTTTATTCCACGTTAGAGTTCACGTTAATTGAATTAACGTGACTCTTAACGTGGCTATGTGTGGCCTTTTGGAACGTTAGTGGTGTTTACTTTTACCACTAACGTTGGAGCTTCCCTTTCCTTCCACGTTAGTTCCCACGTTAATGTAACTAACGTGGCAACTAATGTGGGTTATGATGGCTTTCGAAGGCGTTATTGGTGATAACTTTTTCACTAATGCTGCAAGCTTGCTCCCATTCCACGTTAGTGGTCACGTTCTGAGACTAACGTGGCGGCTAACGTGTCTCTTCTTTGCTTCTTTTGTCCTGAAATCAATCAAACAGGGTACATCAAAGCTTTGTTCCAAGTCATGAGATCATGCATCATCCATTTTATCATTCAATTCATGCATAATTCTCATGAAATCATGTAAAGTTCACAATGTTTGCTTGAATCAAGATGTAAGTGTATTTTTACCCAAAGCTTGTTTATTTACTAAGAAAATGCATGAAACTACCCTAAAACAATAAAGAAAAGGTCAGTGAAACTGGCCAAGATGCCCTGGCATCAGTAATCAGAGAAAAGTAAAGAGATACAGAGAACAGAGTAACTAGAGCAGAGTAAAGAGATACAGAGAACAAAGTAACCAGAGCAGAGTAAAGAGATACAAAGAAAAGTGAAACCAGAACAGAGTAAAAAGATATAAAGAGAAGAGTGATGACCAGAATTCACTACCCCTTTTAAAAATTTAGTGAATCAGTTCTTTTGGCAAGCGCACCAAAATTATCGCCAAGTAATAACCCACAGTAGAGTGGGATCGTATCCACAAAGATTGGCAAATCTAAGCAGTTTTAATTGATTGATGAATTAGTCAAGTGGATCAATAAGATTGTGAAGTGCAGAATTGTAAATGGCATAAATGTAAATGACTAGAATATAAAGAAAAGCAATAAAGTGCAGAATTAGAAATTGCAGAATGTAAAGTGCTGAATCATAAATGACTTGAATGTAAATGAGAATGGGGAATTGCTGAATGTAAAATTAAGCAGTAGAGAAATGGATAGATAAGAATGGGGGAATTCATTGGGATTAGGAGATGTTGTCTCTTTGGATCAAATCTAGCTTATATCTTCTTCAATCATGCAACTCATTGACCTCTTGGCAATCTTGATTGATTGAGCCCCAATCCCTTGGTGACTCAATCTCTCAAATCTTGATCAATAGCCAATTCCTTGGTCTAATTGCTCATGAAGAGAGATATGCTTGGTCCTTGATTATACCACACACCCTTGTAGGTCCAGGTAAAGGGGGGGATTATATGTCACGTATCTCATCACCAAAACCCAGAATCTACTCAAATGTGAGAAGGGATTTCAAGCATGGTTTCATGTTTCCTTTCCCAAGGTTCCCATGAAACCCAATTGCATTCAATCTCTTTCCCAAGATAATTGAACACTAAGTATTAAGAACAAAATTCCTTCTAGCAAATCAAGAAAAGATGAAGAGAAGAAGAATTTCACTATTATCAATCCATCAAGTACAATAGAGCTCTCTCAATGAGAGGGAAGTTAGCTACTCATAGCTTGAAAAGTACTCAAAAGAGATGTGTAAAAGTAGATCTTAGAACTAACTGCTTAACCCCTCTTCAATACTCTTTGGGGGTATTTATACTACTCCTAGTGAAAATAAAAGAATTACAAAAGTGAAAAAGGGAAAATTACATTTTGGAGGGTGGTGCGCGAAATTGTGATCACTACACAACTTTGCACAACTAACCAGCAAGTGCACTGGGTCGTCCAAGTAATACCTTACGTGAGTAAGGGTCGATCCCACGGAGATTGTTGGTATGAAGCAAGCTATGGTCACCTTGTAAATCTTAGTCAGGCAGACTCAAGTGGGTATAGTGATATACGAATAAAGCATAAAGATAAAGATAGAGGTACTTATGTAATTCATTGGTAGGAACTTCAGATAAGCGTATGAAGATGCCTTCCCTTCCGTCTCTCTGCTTTCCTACTGTCTTCATCCAATCCTTCTTACTCCTTTCCATGGCAAGCTCATGTAGGGTTTCACCGTTGTCAGTGGCTACCTCCCATCCTCTCAGTGAAAATGTTCCTATGCTCTGTCACAGCATATAGCTAATCAGCTGTCGGTTCTCGGTCAGGCCGGAATAGAATCCATTGATTCTTTTGCGTCTGTCACTAACGCCCCGCCTGCTAGGAGTTTGAAGCACGTCACAGTCATTCAATCATTGAATCCTACTCAGAATACCACAGACAAGGTTTAGACCTTCCGGATTCTCTTGAATGCCGCCATCAGTTCTTGCCTATACCACGAAGACTCTGATCTCACAGAATGGCTGGCTCGTTTGTCAGGCGAGCACTCGGTTATCAGGCGATCAACCATGCATCGTGTATCAGGAATCCAAGAGATATTCACTAGAGCCTTGATTGCTTGTAGAACAAAAGTGGTTGTCAGTCACCTTGTTCATAAGTGAGAATGATGATGAGTGTCACGGATCATCACATTCATCAAGTTGAAGAACAAGTGATATCTTGGACAAAGAACAAGCGGAATTGAATAGAAGAACAATAGTAATTGCATTAATACTCGAGGTACAGCAGAGCTCCACACCTTAATCTATGGTGTGTAGAAACTCTACCGTTGAAAATACATAAGAACAAGGTCTAGGCATGGCCGAATGGCTAGCCTCCCCCAAAGAGGGTTTAATCATCAAAGCATGATCAAAAGATGTCTAATACAATAGCAAAAGGTCCTACTTATAGAAAACTAGTAGCCTAGGGTGTACAGAGATGAGTAAATGACATAAAAATCCACTTCCGGGCCCACTTGGTGTGTGCTTGGGCTGAGCAAATGAAGCATTTTCGTGTAGAGACTCCTCTTGGAGTTAAACGCCAGCTTTGGTGCCAGTTTGGGCGTTTAACTCCCATTTAGGTGCCAGTTCCGGCGTTTAACGCTGGAATTTCTGTAGGTGACTTTGAACGCCGGTTTGGGCCATCAAATCTTGGGCAAAGTATGAACTATCATATATTGCTGGAAAGCCCAGGATGTGTACTTTCCAACGTCGTTGAGAGCGCGCCAATTGGGCTTCTGTAGCTCCAGAAAATCCACTTCGAGTGCAGGGAGGTCAGAGTCCAACAGCATCTGCAGTCCTTTTGAGTCTCTGGATCAGATTTTTGCTCAGATCCCTCAATTTCAGCCAGAAAATACCTGAAATCACAGAAAAACACACAAACTCATAGTAAAGTCTAGAAAAGTGAATTTTAACTAAAAACTAATAAAAATATAATAAAAACTAACTAAAAGATACTAAAAACATACTAAAAACAATGCCAAAAAGGGTACAAATTATCCGCTCATCAGAACACCAAAGTTAAATTGTTGCTTGTCCCCAAGCAACTGAAGATCAAATAGGATAAAAAGAAGAGAATATGCAATGAACTCCAAAAACATCTATGAAGATCAGTATTAATTAGATGAGCGGGGCTTTTAGCTTTTTGCATCTGAACAGTTTTGGCATCTCACTCTATCCTTTGAAATTCAGAATGATTGGCTTCTTTAGGAACTCAGAACCCAGATAGTGTTATTGATTCTCCTAGTTAAGTATGATGATTCTTGAACATAGCTACTTTTTGAGTCTTGGCCGTGGCCCAAAGCACTCTGTCTTCCAGTATTACCACCGGATACATACATGCCACAGACACATAATTGGGTGAACCTTTTCAGATTGTGACTCAGCTTTGCTAGAGTCCCCAATTAGAGGTGTCCAGGGTTCTTAAGCACACTCTTATTGCCTTGGATCACAACTTTATTTCTTTCTTTCTCTTTCTTTTTCTCTCTTTTTTTTTCCGTTTTTTTTTTCGCTTGTCTTCTCTTTCTGTTTTTTTTTTTGTATTCACTGCTTTTTCTTGCTTCAAGAATCATTTTTTATGATTTTTCAGATTCTCAGTAACATGTCTCCTTTTTCATCATTCTTTCAAGAGCCAACATTCATGAACCACAAATTCAAAAGACATATGCACTGTTTAAGCATACATTCAGAGAACAAAAGTGTTGCCACCACATCAAAATAATTAAACTGTTGTAAAATTCAAAATTCATGCAATTCTTTTTCTTTTTCCATTAAGAACATTTTTTTTTTTTAGAAAGGTGATGGATTCATAGGACATTCATAACTTTAAGGCATAGACACTAAGACACTAATGATCACAAGACACAAACATAGATAAACATAAGCACTAAAATTCGAAAAATAGAAAATAAAGAACAAGGAGATTAAAGAACGGGTCCACCTTAGTGATGGCGGCTCTTTCTTCCTCTTGAAGATCCTATGGAGTGCTTGAGCTCCTCAATGTCTCTTCCTTGTCTTTGTTGCTCCTCTCTCATGATTCTTTGATCTTCTCAAATTTCATGGAGGAAACTGGAGTGTTCTTGGTGCTCCACCCTTAGTTGTCCCATGTTGGAACTTAGTTCTCCTAGGGAGGTGTTCAGTTGCTCCCAATAGTTTCGTGGAGGAAAGTGCATCCCTTGGGATGAATCTATCCATCTCCCATGACTCGGAGGTGGAAGCTTTTGCCTTCCCTTTCCTCTTTCTAGAGGTTTCTCCGGCCTTGGATGCCATAAATGGTTATGGAAAAATAAAAAGCAATGCTTTTACCACACCAAACTTAAAAGATTTGCTCGTCCTCGAGCAAAAGAAGAAAGAAGAGAGTAGAAGAAGAAGAAATGAGGAAGAAGGGAGTGGCTTATGTATTCGGCCAAAGAGGGGGAGAAGTGGTGTTTTAGGTTGTGTGAAAATGAAGGGGTGAAGAAGGGTTTATATAGGAGAGGGGGGAGATGGGGTTCGGCCATTATGGGTGGGTTTGGGAGGGAAAGTGGTTTGAATTTGAAGGGTGAGGTTGGTGGGGTTTTATGAAGGATGGATGTGAGTGGTAAAGAGAAAGAAGGGATTTGATAGGTGAAGGGGTTTTGGGGAAGAGGTATTGAGGTGATTGGTGAATGGGTGAAGAAGAGAGAGGGTGGTGGTGGGGTTGGTGGGGGTCCTGTGGGGTCCACAGATCCTGTGGTGTCAAGGAAAAGTCATCCCTGCACCAAATGGCATTCAAAATCACATTTTGAGCCATTTCTGGCGTTAAACGCCGGGCTGGTGCCCATTCCTGGCGTTTAACGCCAGGTTCTTGCCCATTTCTGGCGTTTAACGCCAGTCTGGTGCAACTTTCTGGCGTTAAACGCCCAGAATGGTGCCAGACTGGGCGTTAAACGCCCAATTGCTAGCCTCACTGGCGTTTAAACGCCAGTGGGTTCTTCCTCCAGGGTGTGCTGTTTTTCTTCCTGTTTTTCATTCTGTTTTTGCTTTTTCAATTGATTTTTTTGTCTTCTTATGATCATCAACCTATAAAAAACATAAAATAACGAAGAGAAATAGATAAAATATAATCATTGGGTTGCCTCCCAACAAGCGCTTCTTTAATGTCAGTAGCTTGACAGAGGGCTCTCATGGAGCCTCACAGATACTCAGAGCAATGTTGGAACCTCCCAACACCAAACTTAGAGTTTGAATTTGGGGGTTCAACACCAAACTTAGAGTTTGGTTGTGGCCTCCCAACACCAAACTTAGAGTTTGACTGTGGGGTCTCTGTTTGACTCTGAATTGAGAGAAGCTCTTCATGCTTCCTCTCCATGGTGACAGAGGGATATCCTTGAGCCTTAAACACAAAGGATTCTTCATTCACTTGAATGATCAGTTCACCTCCATCAACATCAATCACAGCCTTTGCTGTGGCTAGGAAGGGTCTGCCAAGGATGATGGATTCATCCATGCACTTCCTAGTCTCTAGGACTATGAAATCCGCAGGGATGTAATGGTCTTCAACTTTTACCAAAACATCCTCTACAAGTCCATGAGCTTGTTTTCTTGAGTTGTCTGCCATCTCTAATGAGATTCTTGCAGCTTGCACCTCAAAGATCCCTAGCTTCTCCATTACAGAGAGAGGCCTGAGGTTTACACTTGACCCTAAGTCACACAGAGCCCTCTTGAAGGTCATGTTGCCTATGGTACAAGGTATTAAAAACTTCCCAGGATCTTGTCTCTTTTGAGGTAATTTCTGCCTAGACAAGTCATCCAGTTCTTTGGTGAGCAAAGGAGGTTCATTCTCCCAAGTCTCATTTCCAAATAACTTGTTATTTAGCTTCATGATTGCTCCAAGGTATTTAGCAACTTGCTCTTCAGTGACATACTCATCCTCTTCAGAGGAAGAATACTCATCAGAGCTCATGAAAGGCAGAAGTAAGTCCAATGGAATCTCTATGGTCTCATTTTGAGCCTCAGATTCCCATGGTTCCTCATTGGGGAACTCTTTGGAGGTCAGTGCACACCCACTGAGGTCTTCCTCAGTGGCGTTCACTTCCTCTCCTTCCTCTCCAAATTCGGCCATGTTGATGGCCTTGCACTCTCCTTTTGGATTTTCTTCTGTATTGCTTGGGAGTGTACTAGGAGGGAGTTCAGTAACTTTCTTGCTCAGCTGTCCCACTTGTGCCTCCAAATTCCTAATGGAGGACCGTGTTTCAGTCATGAAACTTTGAGTGGTTTTGATTAGATCAGAGACCATGGTTGCTAAGTCAGAGGTGTTCTGCTTAGAGCTCTCTGTCTGTTGCTGAGAAGATGATGGAAAAGGCTTGCCATTGCTAAACCTGTTTCTTCCACCATTATTGTTGTTGAAACCTTGTTGAGGTCTCTCTTGATTCTTCCATGAGAAATTTGGGTGATTTCTCCATAAAGAATTATAGGTGTTTCCATAGGGTTCTCCTAGGTAATTCACCTCTTCCATTGAAGGGTTCTCAGGATCATAGGCTTCTTCTTTAGATGAAGCATCCTTAGTACTGCTTGGTGCACTTTGCATTCCAGACAGACTTTGAGAAATCAAATTGACTTGTTGAGTCAATATCTTGTTCTGAGCCAGAATGGCATTCAGAGCATCAATCTCAAGAACTCCTTTCTTCTGATTTGTCCCATTGTTCACAGGATTCCTTTCAGAAGTGTACATGAATTGGTTATTTGCAACCATTTCAATTAGCTCTTGAGCTTCTGTAGGTGTCTTCTTCAAATGAAGAGATCCTCCAGCAGAGCTATCCAAAGACATCTTGGATAGTTCAGAGAGACCATCATAGAAAATACCTATGATGCTCCATTCAGAAAGCATGTCAGATGGACATTTTCTGATCAATTGTTTGTATCTTTCCCAAGCTTCATAGAGGGATTCTCCATCCTTCTGTCTGAAGGTTTGGACTTCCACTCTAAGCTTACTCAATTTTTGAGGTGGAAAGAACTTTGCCAAGAAGGCATTGACTAGCTTTTCCCAAGAGTCCAGGCTTTCTTTAGGTTGAGAGTCCAACCATATTCTAGCTCTGTCTCTTACAGCAAAAGGGAATAGCATCAGTCTGTAGACCTCAGGGTCAACCCCATTAGTCTTGACTGTGTCACAGATTTGCAAGAACTCAGCTAAAAACTGATGAGGATCTTCCAATGGAAGTCCATGGAACTTGCAATTCTGTTGCATTAGAGAAACTAATTGAGGCTTAAGCTCAAAGTTGTTTGCTCCAATGGCAGGGATAGAGATGCTTCTCCCATAAAAGTCGGGAGTAGGTGCAGTAAAGTCACCCAGCACCTTCCTTGCATTGTTTGCATTGTTGTTGTTTTCGGCTGCCATGTCTTCTTCTTCTTTGAAGAATTCGGTTAGGTCTTCTATAGAGAATTGTGCCTTAGCTTCTCTTAGCTTTCGCTTCAAGGTCCTCTCAGGTTCAGGGTCAGCTTCAACAAAAATGCCTTTGTCTCTGCTCCTGCTCATATGAAAGAGAAGAAAACAAGAAAATGTGGAATCCTCTATGTCACAGTATAGAGATTCCTTGAGGTGTCAGAAGAACAGAAGAATAGAAGAAGGAGGTAGAAGAATTCTAACTTAATCAGAGAGAGTTCGAATTGTGCATTGAGAAGGAGTGGTACTCCATAAATAGAAGGATGTGGGAAGAGGGGAAGAGAATTTTCAAAAATTAAGTTAAAGAAATTGAAAACATTTTGAAAAACACTAATTAATTTTCAAAAATAAGAGTGGGAAAGAAATCAAGTGATTTTTGAAAAAGATTTTGAAATTAGAAGTCAAAAAGATTTGATTGAAAGCTATTTTGAAAAAGATGTGATTAAAAAGATATGATTGATTTTTAAAAAAAAAAATATGTGATTGAAAAGATATGATTTGAAAACAATTTTTAAAAAGATTTGATTTTAAAAATTAATGACTTGCCTAACAAGAAAAGATATGATTCAAACATTAAACCTTTCTCAACAGAAAAGCCAATATACTTGAGATGTTCAATCAAATCATTAATTGTTAGTAAGTATCTTTGAAAAAGGAAAGAAATTGATTTTGAAAACATTTGATTGAAAAGATATGATTTGAAAAAGATTTGATTTTGAAAAACTTTGAAAACTTGAAAAAAAATTGATTTGAAAACAAAATTCTCCCCCTTGTGCCATCCTGGCGTTAAACGCCCAGAATGGTATCCATTCTGGCGTTTAACGCCCAAAATGCTACCTTTTTGGGCGTTAAACGCCCAACCAGGTACCCTGGCTGGCGTTTAAACGCCAGTCTGTCCTTCTTCGCTGGGCGTTTTGAATGCCCAGCTTTTTCTGTGTAATTCCTCTGCTGCATGTTCTGAGTCTTCAGTTCCCTGTACTATTGACTTGAAAATAGAACCAAGATCAAATAAACAATACATGCAAGACACCAAACTTAAAATTAGACACTAGACTCAAACAAGAAACATAAAATCTTTTTGGTTTTTATGATTTTTAAAGTTTTTTTGTGCTTTTTTTGAAAATTATATGGAAATAGAAAATAAAAGTTTCAAAATTCTCAATTTGGATTCCAGGAATCATTGCAGTGTTAGTCTAAGACTCCGGTCCAGGAATTAGACATGGCTTCACAGCCAGCCAAGCTTTCAAAGAAAGCTTCGGTCCAAAACACTAGACATGGCCAATGGCCAGCCAAGCCTTAGCAGATCATTGCTCCAATAGCAAGATTGATAGAAATCAACAAGCTCTTGTGATGATAGGTTGAAACCTCGGTCCAATAAGATTAGACATGGCTTTACAGCCAGCCAGACTTCAACAGATCATCATGAAACACTAGAATTCATTCTTAAGAACTCTAAAGAAAAAAATACCTAATCTAAGCAACAAGATGAACCGTCAGTTGTCCATACACAAAACAATCCCCGGCAACAGCGCCAAAAACTTGGTGCTGTTGCCGAATTTTGGCACTGATGTTACCGGACCAAAAGCTTGCTCAAAACTCGAACAATCCCCGGCAACGGCGCCAAAAACTTGGTGCGCGAAATTGTGATCACTACACAACTTTGCACAACTAACCAGCAAGTGCACTGGGTCGTCCAAGTAATACCTTACGCGAGTAAGGGTCGATCCCACGGAGATTGTTGGTATGAAGCAAGCTATGGTCACCTTGTAAATCTTAGTCAGGCAGACTCAAATGGGTATGGTGATATACGAATAAAGTATAAAGATAAAGATAGAGGTACTTATGTAATTCATTGGTAGGAACTTCAGATAAGCGTATGAAGATGCATTCCCTTCCGTCTCTCTGCTTTCCTACTGTCTTCATCCAATCCTTCTTACTCCTTTCCATGGCAAGCTTATGTAGGGTTTCACCGTTGTCAGTGGCTACCTCCCATCCTCTCAGTGAAAATGTTCCTATGCTCTGTCACAGCATATGGCTAATCAGCTGTCGGTTCTCGGTCAGGCCGGAATAGAATCCATTGATTCTTTTGCGTCTGTCACTAACGCCCCGCCTGCTAGGAGTTTGAAGCACGTCACAGTCATTCAATCATTGAATCCTACTCAGAATACCACAGACAAGGTTTAGACCTTCCGGATTCTCTTGAATGCCGCCATCAGTTCTTGCCTATACCACGAAGACTCTGATCTCACAGAATGGCTGGCTCGTTTGTCAGGCGAGCACTCGGTTATCAGGCGATCAACCATGCATCGTGTATCAGGAATCCAAGAGATATTCACTAGAGCCTTGATTGCTTGTAGAACAAAAGTGGTTGTCAGTCACCTTGTTCATAAGTGAGAATGATGATGAGTGTCACGGATCATCACATTCATCAAGTTGAAGAACAAGTGATATCTTGGACAAAGAACAAGCGGAATTGAATAGAAGAACAATAGTAATTGCATTAATACTCGAGGTACAGCAGAGCTCCACACCTTAATCTATGGTGTGTAGAAACTCCACCGTTGAAAATACATAAGAACAAGGTCTAGGCATGGCCGAATGGCCAGCCTCCCCCAAAGAGGGTTTAATCATCAAAGCATGATCAAAAGATGTCTAATACAATAGCAAAAGGTCCTACTTATAGAAAACTAGTAGCCTAGGGTGTACAGAGATGAGTAAATGACATAAAAATCCACTTCCGGGCCCACTTGGTGTGTGCTTGGGCTGAGCAAATGAAGCATTTTCGTGTAGAGGCTCCTCTTGGAGTTAAACGCCAGCTTTGGTGCTAGTTTGGGCGTTTAACTCCCATTTAGGTGCCAGTTCCGGCGTTTAACGCTGGAATTTCTGTAGGTGACTTTGAACGCCGGTTTGGGCCATCAAATCTTGGGCAAAGTATGGACTATCATATATTGCTGGAAAGCCCAGGATGTCTACTTTCCAACGCCGTTGAGAGCGCGCCAATTGGGTTTCTGTAGCTCCAGAAAATCTACTTCGAGTGCAGGGAGGTCAGAGTCCAACAGCATCTGCAGTCCTTTTGAGTCTCTGGATCAGATTTTTGCTCAGATCCCTCAATTTCAGCTAGAAAATACCTGAAATCACAGAAAAACACACAAACTCATAGTAAAGTCCAGAAAAGTGAATTTTAACTAAAAACTAATAAAAATATAATAAAAACTAACTAAAAGATACTAAAAACATACTAAAAACAATGCCAAAAAGGGTACAAATTATCCGCTCATCAGAGGGAAAGAAAACACTCAATAAACGTGACTCCTTAGCTAGCGTGTGGCTGGCGCTTCATCGGCGTGTCACGTGCCCTTCAAAATGTCTTGGTGTGCCACGCTCAATCCTTCAAGTGGCACGCTCGTCCCTTGTCAACCTTGGCGTGCCACGCCTTCGAACTCAAGTGGAACGCCATAGTGGCATTCTTGTGTTGGCGTGCCACACCTTCGAGCTCAAGTAGCATGCCCTTTGATTTTTCCACTTCGTTTTGCCTCTGGAAACTTGAACTAGCGTGGCATGCCCAGGGTCTGGCGTGCCACGCCCTTGTTATGTGCTTGGCTAGGCTTCTCTGGAAAGTTACACTAGCGTGGCACGCCCAGGGTCTGGCGTGCCACGCCCCTTTGTGAGTGAGTGGTTCCTCTGTTTGGCGTGCCATGCCACGAACTCAAGTGGCACACCCCAATGATGCTTTGGCCTCTGAATGACACTGGCGTGCCACGCCTGGTTGCTCAAGTGGCACGCCTAAGTGAAGAATAGTGATTGGCGTGCCATGCCTTCGATACCAAGTGGCACGCCCCATGTAATTGGCCTCTTCCACCCTCTCTGGAAACTTATACCAGCGTGCCACGCCTAAAGGCTGGCGTGCCATGCCTATGATCTTGTCTCGCTCCAGTAAGTGGCGTGCCACGCCTTGGCCTTCAAGTGACACGTCAAAGTGACCTTTTCGAACAGGCGTGCCACGCCTTCGACACCAAGTGGCACGCCCAAGTGAGGTTGAGAGGTTGGTGTGTGGTGGACGAAATTGTGATCATCAACAATGGCTCTAAAGACTTGGTGCTCTCAAACGTGAATCTCACTTTGTCACAACTTCGCACAACTAACCAGCAAGTGTACTGGGTCGTCCAAGTAATACCTTACGTGAGTAAGGGTCGATCCCACAGAGATTGTTGGTATGAAGTAAGCTATGGTCACCTTGTAAATCTCAGTCAGGCGGATTCAAATTTATAGTGGTTTTCAGAAAATATAAAGAGATAATTAATTAAATAATAAAGGATAGAAATACTTATGTAAATTCATTAGTGGGAATTTCAGATAGGTATATGGAGATGCTGTGTTCCTTCTGAATCTCTGCTTTCCTACTACTTTCATCCAATCTTTGTCACTCCTTTCTATGGCAAGCTGTATGTAGGGCATCACTATTGTCAATGGCTATATCCCATACTCTCAGTGAAAAAGGTCCAAATGCTCTGTCACGGCACGACTAATCATCTGTTGTTTCTCGATCATGTTGGAATAGAATCCCTTGATTCTTTTGCATTTGTCATCACGCCCAACAATCGTGAGTTTGAAGCTCGTCACAGTCATTCAATCCCAGAATCCTACTCGGAATACCACAGACAAGGTTTAGACTTTCCGGATTCTCATGAATGCCACCATCAATTCTAGCTTATACCACGAAGACTTTGATCTCACGGAATGGAAGGCTCGGTTGTCAGGCGAGGGGCAACCATGTATCGTGCATCAGGAATCCAAGAGATATGCACTCTAGCTCTCGCTTGTAGAATGGAGTGGTTGTCAGGCACGCGTTCATAAGGATGGATGATGATGAGTGTCACGGATCATCACATCCATCAGGTTGAAGTACAAATGGCATCTTAGAACAGGAATAAATCGAATTGAATAGAAAGTAATAGTAATTTCATTAAAACTTGAGGTACAGTAGAGCTCCACACCCTTAATCTATGGTCTGTAGAAATTCCACCGTTGAAAATACATAAGTGATGAAGGCCCAGGCATGGCTGAATGGCCAGCCCCCAAAACATGATCACAGGATCAAAAATACAATCCAGGATGAAAATACAATAGTAAAATGTCCTATTTATAATAAACTAGCTACTTAGGGTTTACAAAAGTAAGTAATTGATGCAGAAATCCACTTCCGGGGCCCACTTGGTGTGTGCTTGGGCTGAGCTTGAATGTTACACATGCAGAGGCTTTTATTGGAGTTGAACGCCAAGTTGTAACGTGTTTCTGGCGTTCAACTCTGGTTCGTGACGTGTTTCTGGCGTTTGACTCCAGAATGCAGCATGAAACTGGCGTTGAGCGCCAATTTACATCATCAAATCTCGAATAAAGTATGGATTATTATACATTGCTGGAAAGCTCTGGATGTCTACTTTCCAACACCATTGAGAGCGCGCCATTTGGAGTTCTGTAGCTTTAGAAAAAATCCATTTCGAGTGTAGGGAGGTCAGATTCCAACAGCATCAGCAGTCCTTTGTCAGCCTTCTTATCAGAGTTTCGCTCAGGTCCCTCAATTTCAGCCAGAAAATACCTGAAATCACAAAAAAACACACAAACTCATAGTAAAGTCCAGAAATGTGAATTTAACATAAAAACTAATGAAAACATCCCTAAAAGTAGTTAGATCATACTAAAAACTACCTAAAAACAAAGTCAAAAAGCGTATAAATTATCCGCTCATCACAACACCAAACTTAAATTGTTGCTTGTCCCCAAGCAACTTGAAAATCAAATAGGATAAAAAGAAGAGAATATACTATAAATTCTAAAATATCAATGAATATTAATTCTAATTAGATGAGCGGGACTTGTAGCTTTTTGCTTCTGAATAGTTTTGGCATCTCACTTCATCCTTTGAAGTTTAGAATGATTGGCTTCTCTTGGAACTCAGAGTTCAGATAGTGTTAATTGATTCTCCTAATTAAGTATGTTGAGTCTTGAACACAACTACTTATGAGTCTTGGCCGTGGCCCTAAGCACTTTGTTTTCCAGTATTACCACCGGATACATAAATGCCACAGACACATAACTGGGTGAACCTTTTCAGATTGTGACTCAGCTTTGCTAGAGTCCCCAGTTAGAAGTGTCCAGAGCTCTTAAGCACACTGTTTTTGCTTTGGATCACGACTTTAACCACTCAGTCTCGAGCTTTTCACTTGGACCTTCATGACACAAGCACATGGTTAGGGACAGCTTGATTTAGCCACTTAGGCTGGATTTATTTCCTTGGGCCCTCCTATCCATTGATGCTCAAAGCCTTGGATCCTTTTTACCCTTTTCTTTTGGTTTTAAGGGCTATTGGCTTTTTCTGCTTGCTTTTTCTTTTTCTTTCTATTTTTTTTGCCACTTTTTTTTTGCAAGCCTTTTGCTTTTTCCCTGCTTTTTCTTACTGCAAGAATCAATTTTATGATTTTTTAGATCATCAATAACATTTCTCTTATTTATCATTCTTTCAAGAGCCAATAATTTTAACATTCATAAATAACAAGATAAAAAATATGTACTGTTCAAGCATTCATTTAGAGAACAAAAAGTATTGTCACCACATCAATATAATTAAACTATATTCAAGGATAAATTTGAAATTCATGTACTTCTTGTTCTTTTGAATTAGAAACATTTTTCATTTAAGAGAGGTGAATGATTAATGGAATTATTCATAGCTTTAAGACATAGTTACTAACTACTAATGATCATGAAGTAGAGACACAAAACATAGATAAACATATAACATAAAAACCGAAAAGCAGAGAAAATAAGAACAAGGAATGAGTCCACCTTAGTGAGGGTGGTACCTTCTTAAAGGACCAATGGTGCTCTTTGAGCTCCTCTATGTTTCTTCCTTGCTTCTGTTGCATGATCCCTAGTGATTTTGGTGCTCCTATCCTTAGTTGCTCCCAATAATTGTGTGGAGGAAAATTTATCCCCTGAGGTATCTCAGGGATCTCTTGATTTGCAGTCAAATGTTCTACCACTGAGCTATAGACCCCTTAGATGAATCTCTCCATCTCTATGACTCAGAGGTGGAAGCTTTTGTTTTCCCTTTCCTCTATCTAAAGGTTTCTCTGGCCTTAGGTGCCATCAATGGTTATGGAAAAACAAAAAAAGCTATGCCTTTACCACACCAAACTTAGAATGTTGCTCGCCCTCGAGCAAAAGAAGAAAGAATAGAAGAAGAAGAAGAAGAAGAAGATATGGAGGAGATGGAGGGATGTGTGTATTCGGCTATATGGGTGGGATTGGGTGGGGAAGAGATGGATGGATGTGAGTGGTGAATAGCAAACAAAAGGATGACCGTGAATGGAGAGAGAGAGAGGGAGGTAGGTGGGGATTCTGTGAGGTCCACAGATCCTGAGGTGATCCTGTAGGGTCCACAGATCCTGAGGTGTCAAGGATTTACATCCCTGCACCAATTAGGCATGTAAAACGCCTTTGCATGCAATTCTGGTGTTTAGACGCCAGATTGATGCTTGTTTTGGGCATTAAATTCCATCTCTAATCTTATTCTGGGCGTTCAACTCCCATCTGCAGTATGTTTCTGGCGTTGAACGCCAGTTTTCCTCAGTGTGCAATCCTGGCATTTAAATGCCATATTGCTGCATGTTTCTGGCGTTCAACACCAGATCCATGCTCTGTTCTGGCGTTGAACGCCAGCCAGATGCTCCTTACTGGCATTTAAATGCCAGTAAGTCCTTCCTCCAGGGTGTGATTTTTCTCCTGCTGTTTTTGATTCTGTTTTTAATTTTAGTATTTTTTTTCGTGACTCCATATGATCATGAACCTAATAAAACATAAAAGAATAATAAAATAAAAATGGAATTAGATAAATAAAAATTGGGTTGCCTCCCAATAAGCGCTCTTTTAATGTCACTAGCTTGACAGTGGGCTCTCATGGAGCCTCACAAATGTTCAGAGCATGATGAGGGCCTCCCAACACCAAACTTAGAGTTTGAATGTGGGGGCTTCTTGATGAGCGGATAATTTATACGCTTTTTGGCATTGTTTTTAGTATGTTTTTAGTATGTTTTAATTAGTTTTTATTATATTTTTATTAGTTTTTAGTTAAAATTCACTTTTCTAGACTTTACTATGAGTTTGTGTGTTTTTCTGTGATTTCTGGTATTTTCTGGCCGAAATTGAGGGACCTGAGCAAAAATCTGATTCAGAGGCTGAAAAGGACTACAGATGCTGTTGGGTGTTGGGAGGCCACAACTAACTTCTAAGTTTGGTGTTGAACCCCTACATTCAAACTCTAAGTTTGGTGTTGGGAGGTTCCAACATTGCTCTGAGTATCTGTAAGGCTCCATGAGAGCCCACTGTCAAGCTACTGACATTAAAGAAGCGCTTATTGGGAGGCAACCCAATGTTATATTTATCTATTTTCCTTTGTTATTTTATGTTTTCTATAGGTTGATGATCATGGGAAGTCACAAAATCAATTGAAAAAGTAAAAACAGAATAAAAAACCGAAAGAAAAATAGCACACCCAGGAGGAAGATCTTGCTGGCGTTTAAACGCCAGTAAGGGCAGCAAATGGGCGTTTAACGCCCAGTCTGGCACCATTCTGGGCGTTTAACGCCAGAAAGGGGCACCAGACTGGCGTTAAACGCCAGGAAAGGGCAAGAAGTTGGCATTAAACGCCAGAGATGGGCACCAGCCCGGCGTTTAACGCCAGAATTGGCATGAAGAGCATTTTTGCTCGCCACTTGGTGCAGGGATGAATTTTCCTTGACACCTCAGGATCTGTGGACCCCACAGGATCCCCACCTACCCCACCACCCTCTCTCTTCTTCACCCATTCACCAATCACCTCAACATCTCTTCTCCAAAAAGCCCTCACCTATCAAATCCCACTATTCTCTTCACCACTCACATCCATCCTTCATAAAACCCCACCTACCTCACCATTCAAATTCAAACCACTTTCCCTCCCAAACCCACCCATAATGGCCGAACCCTACCCCTCTCTCCACCCCTATATAACCCAATCTTCACTCCTTCATTTTCACACAACCTAAATACTACTTCTCCCCCTTTGGCCGAACCACAAAGCCATCTCCATCTCCTCTATTTCTTTTTCTTCTACTCTCTTCTTTCTTCTTTTGCTCGAGGACGAGCAAACTTTTAAGTTTGGTGTGGTAAAAGCATTGCTTTTTGTTTTTCCATAACCATTTATGGCATCCAAGGCCGGAGAAACCTCTAGAAAGAGGAAAGGAAAGGCAAAAGCTTCCACCTCCGAGTCATGGGAGATAGAGAGATTCATCTCAAGGGTGCATCAAGACCACTTCTATGAAGTTGTGGCCATGAAGAAGGTGATCCCCGAGGTCCCTTTCAAACTCAAAAAGAGTGAATATCCGGAGATCCGACATAAGATCCGAATAAGAGGTTGGGAAAGATTCAATCTTCCAATTATTCCTTAAGCCCAACATCAATTATAACTCAGAATAATTACCACAACTAACCTTTCTCAAATACATTTCATTCAATAATTACATCATCATATTTCAATTTAATAAGTAACAATAAATGAATCACCACTTGCAGCCACATTTCAACCTGTTCCAACTCATCACAAGTCCATTTCACAGCCATTTCAATACATTAAAATTCCAATTCAATATCAAATAATTCAAAATAACTCACTCAAGATCAGAATCTCAGCCATCCCATCACAAAATCAGTAATTCAAAATACAATTCACAACCAGATTCCAGCCAATTCAGCAGTATCACATAAGATCAGAATTTCCAACAAATCCATCAAAATTAGAACACCAATATCAATTACAGCTTCAAACACTCACAACAACAAAACCCAAAGAACATTCACAGCAGCAATCCAAACTCAATCCATCAATTATCCATACGACCGCTTTTCAATAATTAATTCAGCATATTTCAATTTAATAAGTTACACTAAATTAATCATTATTTACAACAACATCTAAGTTCAATCACAGCTCAGAATGATCACAACCATTAACTAATTTCAAATGCATTTCAAGTCATTCATGTCAATTAAGAAATTCTTAACTATTGTTAACCATTTGCACTTATCCAATAACTTGGTAGGCATTCTAAATTAAAAACGTTAAATCCCCTACCTCAGTGTCGAAACTCGCGGAAATTATCACACATAGCAGCTCTGCTAGCAATTTCCAGCACTAGTTTCCATGGCAGCAAAAGCGACAAGGGAAAATGGCCTCCTTTCCTTTTCAATTCATGACTCCAGTGGAAGCAGCAAGATTCCCAAAACAGGGCAGAATCAAAATGAGTAACAGAAACCTCCGAGCAGTTCCAGCGAGCTCCATCGGTGGTTCTCCAACGGCCAGAACGGCGGCAACAGCAACAGACAGCTCAGAACCTACGTAGCAGCATCAGAATCATCAAGGGCAGCTCCAACATTAGTTCCTAGCGACTCCAATGGCGGTATCCACGGCGGCAGAGACTCTGATAACAGTGAAGGACTTCTTTCACGGCGGCGGAGCCCGTCGCGGTGGTGGCTGTGGATCGGTGGCGACGACGGCGTGGAACACAGCTTTGTCTCTTCTCAGTGGTGACCCTGACTCTCGTGTTTCTCTTTTTGCTGGCCCTCGATGGTGACGACTCTAAGGAAGACGACGAGAAAGGACGGTGGTGGCTCCTCGTGGTGGTCGCTCTCCTCTGTTCGGCGACGTTAGTGGCGGGACGGACTTGGTGGGAGGCAGAACGACGACTGGGTGACGATCGACATGGCTTCAACGGCGATGCTCCTCGCGGCTCCACAAACGGTGACGACAAACCTGATAGTGATGAGAGGCGCGGCAGAACGGGCGGAGCTGGATGGTGGCTAGGCGCGGTAGTGGCGGTTCCAGGCCGGCAGTAGCGCGCGATGGAGGAGGCGGTGGTGAGGCAGCAGACGCGACGGTGGCTGGGCGGCGAGTTCGGTGGTGAGGCTGAGAGTGAGAGAGGTAAGTCTCTGTGTGTGTCATATGGTGAGGGTAACGGCGCTGAGGGTGAGTGTGTTAACTGAAGAGGGTGAAGGAGAGGTGGGGTGTGGCTGAGGCAAAGGGAAGCTAGGGTTAGGGTTCCTCAATTTGGAAATTAGGGTTTCTGAGTTTGATTTGGAAATTTAGGAATTAGGGATTTTATAAAGTAATATGGATAGATATGAATAGATATTTTGATAAAATTGGAGGATAGGATAATTTTAAAATCAAATGTACCCTATTAAAAATATTTAGGAACTTTATTTATCAACATAATGCTAAGTTAAATCAATTATTTCTAATTTACATTATAAAATGAACAAGTTAATTATATTTTGTAAAGTACAATTTAAATTCAAATATCAATTTTCTAGATTAAATCATACAAATCTCTATTATATTTTCTATCTCTGAAACTTTAATTTCAATTTATAAAATAATTAATTATATTAAAAATTGTACATAAATATTAATTGACTTAAACTTAAAGTATTTATAAATATCAATCTAATCATTTCTAATAAAATAATTTCTAGGAGTTCAAGTTAATAATATAATTCATTCAAAATAAAATTTATTTAAATTAAATTATATAATGCTTTCTTATTTTTCAATTACCAAAATTATAATTTCAATTATACCAAATATCTAATAAAATTTATATAAAAATTCTAATTAATTTAAACTCCAATTATCATGAAACTCCATTTAATTACCTTTAGCAAAATAATTTTCTTAAAATAAATCACAAATAACTAATTATTTGATTTTCTAAAACTAGGGTTGTTACAAAGATACTTTAGAAGTTAGTTACCATTAGTTTAGTTTAGCTTAGTTTAGTAGTTAGAAGTTAGTTACAAAAACTTGGATATTTTATACGCTTTTTGGGGGTAATTTCATGTAGATTTTAGCATGTTTTAATTAGTTTTTAGTTAAATATTACTAGTTTTTAGGCAAAAATCATATTTCTGGACTTTACTATGAGTGTGTATATTTTTCTGTGATTTCAAGTATTTTCTGGCTGAAATTGAGGGAGCTGAGCAAAAATCTGACTTAGGCTGAAAAAGGACTGCTGATGTTGTTGGATCCTGACCTCCCTGCACTCGAAATGGATTTTTTGGAGCTACAGGAGTCCAATTGGCGCGCTCTCAATGGCGTTGGAAAGTAGACATCCAGGGCTTTCCAGAAATATATAATAGTCCATACTTTGCGCGAAGATAGACGACATAACTTGGCGTTTAATGCCAAGTACATGCTGCTGTCTGGAGTTAAACGCCAGAAAAACGTCATGATCCGGAGTTGAACGCCCAAAACACGTCATAACTTGGAGTTTAACTCCAAGAAAAGCCTCTACTCGTGGATAGCTTTAGTCTCAGTCCCAGCACACACCAAGTGGGCCCCAGAAGTGGATTTCTGCACCAATTATCTTAGAAGTCCATCAACTGATCTCATGTGAGCTATACAAAATAGCAAACAGGAATTCTATGGACGCCAAATTGGCCTATCCAAGCTTAATTTCTATGCTCTGCAAAGATGCCGGAGTGAAGATGGGAATAACAGAGTATATTCCAGTTGAGAGGCCAATCACTGGAATATCAATGGTCAGACAACAGCAACAAGATGATTCAGCCAAGAGGAGAGCACATGAAGGCCTCCCAGAACTGCCTCAATTCGAATATTGGGAACATCTTGAAGCTTCTATTTCCAAATTGCAAGAAGCTATGGACCAAATAAAGGAAGAACAGAACAATCAAAGTAGCATGCTTTGCAAACTGCTTAAGGAACAGGAAGAGCAAGGGCGTGATCTAAGGGAGCTGAAGCGCCAAAAATTAATCCTTGAACCACACCCCACAGATTAGAGGAACATCTAATCCTCAAAGCAACAGGTTGTTGAGTCCCAATTTTTCTGCTTTAACTTAGTGATAGTGTTGTTATAGAAATTTACCTTAGGAGATATATAGTAGTAGTAGTAATTAGTATATCTATTTTGATTTTATTTCCAATTAAGTTATAATTTATTTTTCTCATCATCATCAGGCATGAATAAAGTAGTAGATTTTTTTTAGAATAAAGAAGTAATCTATATTTTTCGAGTTCTTAATAATAAAAATTATAATTAATTACATGTGGTGGCAATACTTTTTGTTTTCTGAATGAATGCTTGAACAGTGCATAATTTTTATCTTGAATTTTATGAATATTGGCTCCTGAATGAATGAGGAACACGAAAGATATTATTGATGATCTGAAAAATTATGAAATTGATTCTTGAAGCAAGAAAAAGCAGTCAAAAAAAAAAAGAGAAGGAGCAGTAGAAAAAGCCAATAGACCTTAAAACCAAAAGGCAAGGGTAAAAAGGATCCAACGCTTTGAGCATCAATGGATAGGAGGGCCCAAGGAAATTAAATCCAGGCCTAAGCGGCTAAATCAAGCTGTCCCTAACCATGTGCTTGTGTCATGAAGGTCCAGGTGAAAAGCTTGAGACTGAGTGGTTAAAGTCGTGATCCAAAGCAAAAGAGTGTGCTTAAGAGCTCTGGACACCACTAACTGGGGACTCTAGCAAAGCTGAGTCACAATCTGAAAAGGTTCACCCAGTTATGTGTCTGTGGCATTTTTGTATCCGGTGGTAATACTGGAAAACAAAGTGCTTAGGGCCACGGCCAAGACTCATAAAATAACTGTGTTCAAGAATCAACATACTAAACTAGGAGAATCAATAATACTATTTGAATTCTGAGTTCCTATGGATGCCAATCATTCTGAATTTCAAAGGATAAAGGGAGATGCCAAAACTGTTCAGAAACAAAAAGCTACAAGCCCCGCTCATCTGAATAAGAATCTGAGCTCCATTTAAAACTCTTAGATATTATTACTTCTTAAATTCTTTCATCCTATTTTATTTATCTAGTTGCTTGGGGACAAGCAACAGTTTAAGTTTGGTGTTGTGATGAGCGGATATTTTATACGCTTTTTAGGGGTAATTTCATGTAGATTTTAGCATGTTTTAATTAGTTTTTAGTTAAATATTATTAGTTTTTAGGCAAAAATCATATTTCTGGACTTTACTATGAGTGTGTATATTTTTCTGTGATTTCAGGTATTTTCTGGCTGAAATTGAGGGAGCTGAGCAAAAATCTGACTTAGGCTGAAAAAGGACTGCTGATGTTGTTGGATCCTGACCTCCCTGCACTCGAAATGGATTTTCTGGAGCTACAGGAGTCCAATTGGCGCGCTCTCAACGGCGCTGGAAAGTAGACATCCAGGGCTTTCCAGCAATATATAATAGTCTATACTTTGCGCGACGATAGACGACGTAACTTGGCGTTTAACGCCAAGTACATGCTGCTGTCTGGAGTTAAACGCCAGAAAAACGTCATGATCCGGAGTTGAACGCCCAAAACACGTCATAACTTGGAGTTTAACTCCAAGAAAAGCCTCTACTCGTGGATAGCTTTAGTCTCAGCCCTAGCACACACCAAGTGGGCCCCAGAAGTGGATTTCTGCACCAATTATCTTAGTTTACTCATTTTCTGTAAACCTAGGTTACTAGTTTACTATTTAAACAACTTTTAGAGACTTATCTTGTACCTCATGACATTTTCATATCTGAATTACATACTTTTTGACGGCATGAGTCTCTAAACTCCATTGTTGGGGGTGAGGAGCTCTGCAGCGTCTCGATGAATTAATACAATTCCTTTGTTTTCCATTCAAACACGCTTGTTCTTATCTAAGATGTTCATTCGCGCTTAATTATGGAGAAGGTGATGATCCGTGACACTCATCGCCTTCCCCAATCCATGAACGTGTGCCTGACAACCACCTCCGTTCTACATCAGACTGAATGAGTATCTCTTAGATTCATTACGCAGAATCTTCGTGGTATAAGCCGGATTGATGGCGGCATTCATGAGAATCCGGAAAGTCTAAACCTTGTCTGTGGTATTCCGAGTAGGATTCTAGGATTGAATGACTGTGACGAGCTACAAACTCCTGAAGGCTGGGTGTTAGTGACAGACGCAAAAGAATCAATGGATTCTATTCCAACCTGATTGAGAACCGACAGATGATTAGCCGTGCTGTGACAGAGCATAGGAACGTTTTCACTGAGAGGATGAGAGGTAGCCATTGACAACGGTGACACCCTACATAGAGCTTGCCATGGAAGGGACTTTGCGTGTGAAGAAGGATTTCAAGGAAGAGTTGAATTTCAGTAGACAAAGCATCTCCAAAACTCCAACATATTTCTCATTACTGCACAACAAGTAACGCTATTATTCTCTTTTATTTTTCCAATCTAATAATTCCAACTGATAATTTTAATTAATATCCTGACTAAGAATAATAAAATAAACATCGCTTGCTTCAAACCAATAATCTCCGTGGGATCGACCCTTACTCACGTAAGGTATTATTTGGACGACCCAGTGCACTTGCTGGTTAGTTGTGCGAATTGCCAAAGAGTTAGATTGCAATTTCGTGCACCAAGTTTTTGGCGCCGTTGCCGGGGATTATTCGAGTTTGAACAATTGAAGGCTTATTTTATTTCTTAGATTAGGAATAATTTATTTTTATTGTTATAGAGTCATTAAATCTTGATAGGATAGTTTCTTTTCAAAAATTCCTTTTCAAAATTTATTATTTTTCTTAATTAATTGTCAATTTTTTGTGAGTCTAGTGTCTTGTTCTAAGTTTGGTGTCAATTGCATGTTCTTGTTTTTCCTTGATCTTCAAGTTGTTCTTGTTTATCTTTCTTGTTGATCTTGAGTTTTTCTTGCTTTGTGTCTTTTCTTGTCTCACTTGTGTTCTTTTTAAAGCATTAATTGGAATATTCAGAACAAGTGTTACATTTACTCCCAATTGGCTAGAGTATTGGTTTATATTCTTGATAATTGGGTTTACACTTTGGAATCTTTTTCAAAAATAATTTTTCTTTGATTGAATCTTGTACCAAACTTTAAGTTTGGTGTTTTCTTGTTAATCTTTTCATAATTTTCGAAAATTTTATTAAAGTTTTCTAAAAAATTTTAAGTTTGGTGTTCTTCCTTTTGTTCTTGGTGTTCTTGTGAATCTTCAAGGTGTTCTTGAGTTTTTCTTGTGTCTTGATCTTAAAATTTTTAAGCTTGGTGTTCCTTGGTGTTTCCCCTCCAAAAATTTTCGAAAATAAGGAGCAATAGATCTAAAAATTTTAAGTCTTGTGTCTTTTGTGTGTTTTTCTCTTTCATCATAAAATTCAAAATTCAAAAAAAAAATTTATATTTTCTAACTAATTTTGAACTACTTTTTTTTCGAAAATTCTATATAAAAATTCAAATTTCAATTTCAAAATATTTCCAATTTCCTTTATTTATTTCGTTTTTATTTTATTTTATAAAAATTAATTCAAAAAAAAAATTTTAAATCAACATATAAATTATCCCTTGTATTCCATCATGGAAGCAAGTAGGAATGAACAGTCCAAGAGGACTCTGGGGGGGGTCATATGCTAACCCCACTACTGCTTCATATGGGAGTAGTATCTGTATACCCTCCATTGGAGTTAGTAGCTTTGAGTTGAATCCTCAACTCATTATCATGGTGCAGCAAAACTGTCAGTATTCTGGTCTTCCACATGAAGAACCTACAGAGTTTCTGGCACAATTTTTGCAAATTGCTGACACAGTACATGATAAGGAAGTGGATCAGGATGTCTACAGATTATTACTGTTTCCATTTGCTGTAAAAGATCAAGCTAAGAGGTGGTTAAATAACCAGCCTAAGAACAGCATAAAAACATGGAAGCAACTGTCAGAAAAATTCCTGAATCACTATTTCCCTCCAAAACGGATGACACAGCTAAGGCTAAGCATCCAAGGCTTCAAACAAGGAGATAATGAATCTCTTTATGATGCCTGGGAGAGATACAGAGAGATGCTAAGAAAATGCCCCTCTGAAATGTTTTCAGAATGGGTGCAATTAGACATCTTCTACTATGGGCTTACAGAAAAAGCTCAGATTTCTCTAGACCACTCAGCTGGTGGATCTATACATATGAGAAAAACAATTGAAGAAGCTCAAGAGCTTATTGATACAGTTGCCAGAAATCAACATCTGTACCTAAGCAGTGAATCTTCCATGAAAGATGAAGCTAAAACAGTAACTGCTGAACTCAGTCCGGTGGATCAGGCTAATGAATTCAATCAGCAATTAGACTTTCTAACTCAGCAGCTAGCCGAATTCAAGGAAATATTACAGGAAACAAGAATGGCTAACAGGAATATGAAAGCACAATTAAAGCAAACAGAAAAGCAACTGTCAAAACAAATAGTAGAAGAATGCCAAGCAGTTCAATTAAGAAGTGGGAAAACATTAAATACCTCACTTCAAGGCAGCAGGAACCCAAGAAATGAACAAATAGCTACTCAAAATCCCTCTGAGGACAGTCAGAGCCCAGAGAGGAATAAAGCTGGCGCTAAACGCCCAGACCATGCTCATTCCTGGCGTTCAACGCCAGAAACAAGCATGAATCCGGCGTTGAACGCCCAAAGGAAGCATGGTTCTGGCGTTCAAACGCTAGTAACAAACAAGGAGGTGGCGTCTAACGCCACTCCAGCTTCGACCCCTGGCATTCAAATGCCAGTGGGGGATCAGTCACATACAAGTGCTGATGACAACCCTTCTAAAAAGGCTTCCCAACCCACTTCTGTAGGTAATAAACTTGCAGCAACTAAGGTTGAGGAATACAAAGCCAAAATGCCTTATCCTCAAAAACTCTGCCAAGCGGAACAGGATAAGCAATTTGCCCGCTTTGCAGACTATCTCAAGACTCTTGAAATAAAGATTCCGTTTGCAGAAGCACTTGAGCAAATACCCTCTTATGCTAAGTTCATGAAAGAGATCTTAAGTCATAAGAAGGATTGCAGGGAAACTGAAAAAGTTTACCTCACTGAAGAATGCAGTGCAGTCATTCTGAAAAGCTTACCTGAGAAGCTTAAAGATCCTGGGAACTTTATGATACCATGTACATTAGAGGGTACTTGTACCAAGCAAGCTTTATGTGATCTTGGAGCAAGTATCAACCTAATACCTGCATCTACTATCAGAAAGCTTGGTTTAACTGAAGAAATCAAACCAACCAGGATATGTCTTCAACTTGCTGATGGCTCCATTAAATACCCATCAGGCGTGATTGAGGACATGATTGTCAAGGTTGGGCCATTTGCCTTTCCTATTGACTTTGTGGTGCTGGAAATGGAGGAGCACAAGAGTGCAACTCTCATTCTAGGAAGACCTTTCCTAGCAACTGGCCGAACCCTCATTGACGTCCAAAAAGGGGAAGTAACCTTGAGAGTCAATGAGGAGGAGTTCAAGTTGAATGTTGTCAAAGCCATGCAACATCCAGACACCCCAAATGACTGCATGAGTGTTGATATTATTGACTCTCTGGTAAGAGAGGTCAATATGGCTGAGAGTCTCGAATCAGAGCTAGAGGACATCTTTAAAGACGTTCAGCCTGATCTGGAGGAGTCAGAGAGAATAGTAGAACCTCTGAAAATCCCTCAGGAAGAGGAGAAACCTCCTAAACCTGAGCTCAAGCCATTACCACCTTCCCTAAAATATGCATTCTTGGGAGAAGGTGATACCTTTCCTGTAATCATAAGCTCTACTTTAGAGCCACAGGAAGAGGAAGCACTAATTCAAGTGCTAAGGACACACAAGACAGCTCTTGGGTGGTCCATTAATGATCTTAAGGGCATTAGCCCAGCTAGATTCATGCACAAGATCTTACTGGAGGGTGAGGCCAAGCCAGTGGTTCAACCACAAAGGCGGCTAAATCCAGCCATGAATGAAGTGGTGCAGAAAGAGGTCACTAAGTTACTAGAGGCTGGGATTATTTATCCTATTTCTGACAGCCCCTGGGTGAGCCCTGTCCAAGTCGTCCCTAAGAAAGGTGGCATGACAGTGGTTCATAATGAAAAAAATGAACTGGTTCCTACAAGAACAGTTACTGGGTGGCGTATGTGTATTAATTACAGAAGGCTCAATACAGCTACCAGAAAGGATCATTTTCCTTTACCATTCATAGACCAGATGCTAGAAAGACTAGCAGGTCATGAATAATACTGCTTCCTGGATGGATATTCAGGTTATAATCAAATTGCAGTAGATCCCCAGGATCAGGAGAAAACGGCATTCACATGCCCATCTGGAGTGTTTGCATACAGAAGGATGCCATTTGGCCTGTGCAATGCACCTGCAACCTTTCAGAGGTGCATGCTCTCCATTTTCTTTGATATGGTGGAAAAATTTCTAGAAGTCTTCATGGATGACTTTTCAGTGTTTGGAGACTCATTCAGCTCCGGCCTTAACCATTTAGCACTTGTTCTAAAAAGATGCCAAGAAACTAACCTGGTTTTAAACTGGGAGAAGTGTCACTTTATGGTGACTGAAGGAATTGTCCTTGGGCACAAAATCTCGAACAAGGGAATAGAGGTGGATCAAGCTAAGGTAGAGGTAATTGAAAAACTACCACCACCTGCCAATGTTAAGGCAATCAGAAGCTTTCTGGGGCATGCAGGATTCTACAGGAGGTTTATAAAGGATTTTTCAAAAATCGCCAAACCTCTGAGCAACCTGCTAGCTGCTGACACGCCATTTATTTTTGATAAAGAGTGTCTGCAAGCATTTGAGACTCTGAAAGCTAAATTGATTATAGCACCAATCATCTCTGCACCAGACTGGACATTACCATTTGAATTAATGTGTGATGCCAGTGACCATGCCATTGGTGCAGTGTTGGGACAAAGGCATGACAAGCTTCTGCACGTCATTTACTATGCCAGCCGTGTTTTAAATGACGCACAGAAGAATTACACAACCACAGAAAAAGAGCTGCTTGCAGTGGTTTACGCCATTGACAAATTCAGATCCTATTTAGTAGGATCAAAAGTGATTGTGTATACAGATCATGCTGCTCTTAAATATCTACTCACAAAGCAGGATTTAAAACCCAGACTTATAAGATGGGTACTGCTTCTGCAAGAGTTTGATATAGAAATAAGAGACAGAAAAGGAACAGAGAATCAAGTAGCAGATCACCTGTCCCGACTAGAACCAGTGGAAGGGGCGTCCCTCCCTCTCACTGAGATCTCTGAAACCTTTCTGGATGAGCAACTCTTTGCCATCCAAGAAGTGCCATGGTTTGCAGACATTGCAAACTACAAGGCAGTGAGATTTATACCCAAAGAATACAGTAGACAACAAATAAAGAAGCTGATCACGGATGCAAAGTATTATCTTTGGGATGAGCCGTATCTCTTTAAGAGATGTGCAGACGGAGTAATCCGTAGATGTGTGCCTAAGGAAGAAGCACAGAAGATCCTGTGGCACTGCCATGGATCACAGTATGGAGGACATTTTGGAAGTGAGCGAACAGCCACAAGAGTCCTCCAATGTGGCTTCTACTGGCCTACTCTCTATAAAGACTCCCGAGTGTATGTACTTAATTGTGACAGTTGCCAAAGATCTGGCAATCTACCTCACAGTTACGCCATGCCTCAACAAGGGATCTTGGAGATTGAGTTGTTTGATGTATGGGGCATTGACTTCATGGGACCCTTCCCACCATCATACTCAAACACTTATATTCTGGTGGCAGTGGATTATGTATCCAAATGGGTGGAGGCTATTGCAACACCCACCAATGACACTAAAACAGTGCTAAAATTCCTCCAGAAACACATCTTCAGCAGATTTGGTATCCCTAGAGTGTTAATCAGTGATGGGGGCACTCATTTCTGCAATAAACAGCTTTACTCTGCTCTGGTTCGTTATGGAGTTAGCCACAGGGTAGCTACTCCATATCACCCACAAACTAATGGGCAAGCTGAAGTCTCAAATAGAGAACTCAAAAGAATCCTGGAACGGACTGTAATTAACCGTAGAAGGGATTGGGCAAGAAGCTTGGATGATGCTCTGTGGGCATACAGAACAGCATTCAAGACCCCTATAGGGACCTCTCCATACCAGCTTGTGTATGGAAAGGCATGTCACTTGCCAGTGGAACTGGAACACAAGGCCTATTGGGCAACCAGATTCCTAAACCTTGATGCCAAGTTAGCTGGAGAAAAACGATTGCTCCAATTAAATGAGCTAGAGGAATTTAGACTCAATACTTTCGAGAATGCAAAGATTTACAAAGAGAAAGCGAAAAGATGGCATGATAAGAAACTGTCATCCAGAGTCTTTGAGCCGGGACAGAAAGTTCTGCTATTTAATTCTAGGCTCAAATTATTCCCCGGGAAATTAAAATCCCGGTGGAGAGGTCCATATGTGATTACAAGCGTATCACCATATGGATACATAGAGCTTCAGGATAATGACTCTAACAAAAAGTTCATTGTTAATGGACAAAGAATTAAACATTATCTTGAAGGCAATTTTGAGCAAGAATGCTCAAAACTGAGACTTAATTAAAACTCAGTAATAGTCCAGCTAATGACATTAAAGAAGCGCTTGCTGGGAGGCAACCCAGCCAATCACAAAATTTAATTTTATTTGTTTCATTTGATTTTTACAGGTATAGATCAAAATATCTTCAAGGTAAAAAAGCAATTGATTGGATTCACAGAGTTACAGGGGAATTTGGAAGCTCACTGGCGTGAAAAAGCCAGTAAGAAACATTTTGGGCGTTGAACGCCCAAAAGAAGCACCCACTGGGCGTTCAACGCCAGTAAGGGTAGCCATCTGGGCATTAAACGCCAGAAAGGAGCATCTTCTGGGCGTTGAACGCCAGAAAGAAGCACCTTCTGGGCATTTAACGCCAGATTGTTAGCATCTTGGGCGTTTAGAAAAACGCCCAGTGACAAAGGACTTCCTGGCGTTCAACGTCAGAAAGAAGCATCAGCTGGGTGTTGAACGCCCAGGAGAAGCAGCATTTGGGCGTTAAACGCCCAAAACATGCATCGCTTGGGCGTTTAACGCCAGGATGGTGGGGAGGAGGTAAAATTCGTTTTTCTTCACAATTTTTCTAAATTTTCATGTTTTAATTCATGATTTCTTGCTCAAACATGTTTCAAAATGTCATCCTTCAACATCTAATTAGTTTTCTAAGAACCCTAATTTCTAAAATCCCTTTCTCAAAAATTTCAAATATATCTTAATCCATAAAGACAAATTATTTTTCAATCCAATCAAACTCTTTTAAAGTTTGTTTTCAAAACTCAATTATCTTTTTAAAATCTTTTTCAAAATTAAAAATTCAAATCTATCTTTTTAATTATTATTCATATCTTTCTCTTTTTAAACTATATCTTTTTTCTATCATATCTATCTTTTATAAATCATATCTTCTATCTTATTCTTTTCTTATTTTCGAAATTTCCCACCCCCCTCCCTATTTATTGAGTTCGGCGCCCCACTCATCATCACCTTGCAACACTTGCTCTCCTCCTATCCCTCCTCTTTCTTCTCTTTTGCTTGAGGACAAGTAAAACTCTAAGTTTGGTGTGGTTATCCGTGATCACAAAAACATACTCATCAAGATCATGGCTCCTAAAGGAAAACAACCCACCCCAAGAGGCAAGAAAGAGAGTGCTCCAAAGCCACTTTGGAATCAAGGGAAGTTCTTAACCAAAGAACATTCAGACCATTACTACAAAATAATGAGTCACAGATCAGTGATCCCGGAAGTCAAATTTGATCTGAAAGAAGATGAATATCCGGAGATCCAAGAGCAAATTCGAAACAGGAATTGGGAAATTCTGGCCAATCCTGAAACGAAAGTGGGAAGGAACATGGTTCAAGAGTTCTATGCTAATCTATGGCAGACAGACAGGCAAAGAATAATTGGAGCTGCTCTCTATGACCATCGGACCTTAGTCAGAGGAAAGATTGTTCATACCCATCCTGACAAGATCAGGGAGATATTTAAGATTCCTCAACTGAAAGATGACCCAGACTCCTTTAATAGGAGAATGATGCGGGTAAATAAAGGTCTAGACAAGATTCTAGAGGATATATGCATCCCTGAAGTCAGGTGGACCACCAGCACCACTGGCACCCCAATTCAACTTAAAAGAGAAGATCTAAAACCAGTAGCCAGAGGCTGGCTAGATTTCATTGGGCGTTCCATATTGCCCACCAGCAACTGTTCTGAAGTTACCATTAAAAGAGCAGTAATGATTCACTGCATCATGTTAGGAAAAGAGGTAGAAGTCCATCAACTGATCTCATGTGAGCTATACAAAAGAGCAAACAGGAATTCTATGGACGCCAAATTGGCCTATCCAAGCTTAATTTCTATGCTCTGCAAAGATGTCGGAGTGAAGATGTTAATAACAGAGTATATTCCAGTTGAGAGGCCAATCACTGGAATATCAATGGTCAGACAACAGCAACAAGATGATTCAGCCAAGAGGAGAGCACAGGAAGGCCTCCCAGAACTGCCTCAATTCGAATATTGGGAACATCTTGAAGCTTCTATTTCCAAATTGCAAGAAGCTATGGACCAAATAAAGGAAGAACAGAACAATCAAAGTAGCATGCTTTGCAAACTGCTTAAGGAACAGGAAGAGCAAGGGCGTGATCTAAGGGAGCTGAAGCGCCAAAAATTAATCCTTGAACCACACCCCACAGATTAGAGGAACATCTAATCCTCAAAGCAACAGGTTGTTGAGTCCCAATTTTTCTGCTTTAACTTAGTGATAGTGTTGTTATAGAAATTTACCTTAGGAGATATATAGTAGTAGTAGTAATTAGTATATCTATTTTAATTTTATTTCCAATTAAGTTATAATTTATTTTTCGCATCATCATCAGGCATGAATAAAGTAGTAGATTTTTTTTAGAATAAAGAAGTAATCTATATTTTTCGAGTTCTTAATAATAAAAATTATAATTAATTACATGTGGTGGTAATACTTTTTGTTTTCTGAATGAATGCTTGAACAGTGCATAATTTTTATCTTGAATTTTATGAATATTGGCTCCTGAAAGAATGAGGAACACGAAAGATATTATTGATGATCTGAAAAATTATGAAATTGATTCTTGAAGCAAGAAAAAGCAGTCAAAAAAAAAAGAGAAGGAGCAGTAGAAAAAGCCAATAGACCTTAAAACCAAAAGGCAAGGGTAAAAAGGATCCAACGCTTTGAGCATCAATGGATAGGAGGGCCCAAGGAAATTAAATCCAGGCCTAAGCGGCTAAATCAAGCTGTCCCTAACCATGTGCTTGTGTCGTGAAGGTCCAGGTGAAAAGCTTGAGACTGAGTGGTTAAAGTCGTGATCCAAAGCAAAAGAGTGTGCTTAAGAGCTCTGGACACCACTAACTGGGGACTCTCGCAAAGCTGAGTCACAATTTGAAAAGGTTCACCCAGTTATGTGTCTGTGGCATTTTTGTATCCGGTGGTAATACTGGAAAACAAAGTGCTTAGGGCCACGGCCAAGACTCATAAAATAACTGTGTTCAAGAATCAACATACTAAACTAGGAGAATCAAAAATACTATCTGAATTCTGAGTTCCTATGGATGCCAATCATTCTGAATTTCAAAGGATAAAGGGAGATGCCAAAACTGTTCAGAAACAAAAAGCTATAAGCCCCGCTCATCTGAATAAGAATCTGAGCTCCATTTAAAACTCTTAGATATTATTACTTCTTAAATTCTTTCATCCTATTTTATTTATCTAGTTGCTTGGGGACAAGCAACAGTTTAAGTTTGGTGTTGTGATGAGCGGATATTTTATACGCTTTTTAGGGGTAATTTCATGTAGATTTTAGCATGTTTTAATTAGTTTTTAGTTAAATATTATTAGTTTTTAGGCAAAAATCATATTTCTGGACTTTGCTATGAGTGTGTATATTTTTCTGTGATTTCAGGTATTTTCTGGCTGAAATTGAGGGAGCTGAGCAAAAATCTGACTTAGGCTGAAAAAGGACTGCTGATGCTGTTGGATCCTGACCTCCCTGCACTCGAAATGGATTTTCTGGAGCTACTAGAGTCCAATTGGCGCGCTCTCAACGGCGCTGGAAAGTAGACATCCAGGGCTTTCCAGCAATATATAATAGTCCATACTTTGCGCGAAGATAGACGACGTAACTTGGCGTTTAACGCCAAGTACATGCTGCTGTCTGGAGTTAAACGCCAGAAAAACGTCATGATCCGGAGTTGAACGCCCAAAACACGTCATAACTTGGAGTTTAACTCCAAGAAAAGCCTCTACTCGTGGATAGCTTTAGTCTCAGCCCCAGCACACACCAAGTGGGCCCCAGAAGTGGATTTCTACACCAATTATCTTAGTTTACTCATTTTCTGTAAACCTAGGTTACTAGTTTACTATTTAAACAACTTTTAGAGACTTATCTTGTACCTCATGACATTTTTAGATCTGAATTACATACTTTTTGACGGCATGAGTCTCTAAACTCCATTGTTGGGGGTGAGGAGCTCTGCAGCGTCTCGATGAATTAATACAATTCCTTTGTTTTCCATTCAAACACGCTTGTTCTTATCTAAGATGTTCATTCGCGCTTAATTATGGAGAAGGTGATGATCCGTGACACTCATCACCTTCCCCAATCCATGAACGTGTGCCTGACAACCACCTCCGTTCTACATCAGACTGAATGAGTATCTCTTAGATTCATTACGCAGAATCTTCGTGGTATAAGCCGGATTGATGGCGGCATTCATGAGAATCCGGAAAGTCTAAACCTTGTCTGTGGTATTCCGAGTAGGATTCTGGGATTGAATGACTGTGATGAGCTTCAAACTCCTGAAGGCTGGGCGTTAGTGACAGACGCAAAAGAATCAATGGATTCTATTCCAACCTGATTGAGAATCGACAGATGATTAGCCGTGCTGTGACAGAGCATAGGAACGTTTTCACTGAGAGGATAGGAGGTAGCCATTGACAACGGTGACACCCTACATAGAGCTTGCCATGGAAGGGACTTTGCGTGTGAAGAAGGATTTCAAGGAAGAGTTGAAGTTCAGTAGACAAAGCATCTCCAAAACTCCAACATATTTCTCATTACTGCACAACAAGTAACGCTATTATTCTCTTTTATTTTTCCAATCTAATAATTCCAACTGATAATTTTAATTAATATCCTGACTAAGAATAATAAAATAAACATCGCTTGCTTCAAACCAATAATCTCCGTGGGATCGACCCTTACTCACGTAAGGTATTACTTGGACGACCCAGTGCACTTGCTGGTTAGTTGTGCGAATTGCCAAAGAGTTAGATTGCAATTTCGTGCACCAAGGAACAACATCATTTGTCGCTTTGGGTCGCCAAGAGCGATCATAAGTGACCAAGGATCCCATTTTTGCAATAAGAAAATGGACGGATTCATGAAAAAGTACGGCATCACACACAAAATCGCCACGGCATATCACCCCCAAACAAATGGCCAAGCTGAGGTTTCTAACCGGGAAATTAAGCATGTGTTGGAGAGAATTGTGAAGCCGAGTAGGAAGGATTGGAGCACCAAGCTCTCCGATGCACTTTGGGCATATCGAACGGCTTACAAAACACCGATTGGCATGAGCCCTTTTAGGATAGTATATGGTAAGGCTTGCCATTTGCCGGTAGAAATCGAACACAAGGCTTATTGGGCCGTAAAGGAATACAATCTAAATTTGGGAGGAGCCGAAATTGAGAGAAAGCTTCAATTGGCGGAATTGGAATGCTTGAGATTAGAGGCCTATGACAATTCTAGGCTCTACAAGGAAATGATGAAAGCCATCCATGATAAGAACATTAGGAGAAGGGAATTTGGACCCGGTGACCTAGTCCTACTTTACAATTCAAGGTTGAGATTGTTACCCGGAAAGCTTATATCAAGATGGGATGGACCTTACCAAGTAGAGAAGGTGGAACCCTACGGAGTCTACCACTTGCGTCACCCATCAAGTCCGGATATTTTCAAGGTAAATGGCCACCGTCTCAAATTGTACCATGGTGAGCAAAGAAAAAACTCCAAGGAAATTGAAGTGTTCCTCTTGAAGGATGCACCTCCTGAACAAGAACATTGAGCTAGTGGAAGTCCAACTTAAGGACGGTAAATAAAAGTGCTAGGTGGGAGACACCCCACCATGGTAAGATCTACCATTTGTATATAGCCATTGAACTTTTCTTTGATTGATACTTGCTTAACACTTGACTTGAGTAGTAGATTTGAATTCTAGATAATTTGCACTATGAACTATTTGAATGATAGCAAACAACTCATTGCTAGGTCTTTGATGAAGTTTTAGCTAAGTACCTGCTATAGTTGTGATCATATGTGCATATTCAAAAAAAAAGGGGGGGGGGGGGGGAGGACGCGAGCGCACACCGTACGCGCACGCGTCTTTAGCACGGATGCAGGCCCATACATTTTCCAGAGAGTTGGGCCACTCTCACGCCTGCACTGAGCCCCCAGCACACCACCACTGCCGCGTGCGCGCACCGGGCGCCAGCGCGTCGGTAAATTTGAAGCGCAATGGACGCGCCCACGCCCATGCCGCGCCCGCATCCATGATCCTGCCGCAACCTCTGGTACACTTTCCAGAGAGTTGTGCCAAACCCAGGCCTATTTCATGCCTGAGGCCTAAGCTCACTGCCGCATGCGCGCATGATAAACGAAATTTATCATGCCGATATAGAATTCAATAATGGATATAATCGTGAGTATAGTCTAATCGACATTCAAACTTCGCATCAAACAATCCTAAATCTATAACCGAGAGTACTAGTCTCCCGAGTCGTCCTCCCTTGGAATTGCTAGAGAGTGCATCTTATTGATTAGGAAGCCTTGTTATGATTTTTTGAGGGTTTAGCAAAATAGATGACAAACAATCAATTTTAGAAGACTTGGCCTAGGGTCGGCATTAGAAATTTTATCATTATAACTTCCTCAATGATGATAACAATTAGGCTTTGCTTCATTTAGTTAACCCTTAGGTATAGAGGAAAGTCAAATGAGAGTAACTAACTTGAGTCACAAGTCCTAGTTTTACCCTAGGGAAATCTAGCTTTAGTGCACTCCAAGTCAATTAGCAATTTCTGATTCCAAATCAACAATTGACATGAGCTATTCAACTCTTTCTAATGGTCCAAACCCTATGCCAAGTAAGAAACTTTTACTCCATAACTAGTGTTGGCATTTTATCAAACAATTGATGAGAAAGGATGAAAGGCATAGTAAGAATGAGAAGAAATTAGAATTAAAAGTGCTTCAACACAAGAAATTGATAACAATCAACAAAGAACAACAATAGAAATGAACTTCTCAAGAAATTGATAGAATCCAAAACTACAAAGTTGAATCTAAGATCTATGAGAATTGAGCAATTACAAGCACTAATTGAGATTAGAGAAGAAGATTTATAACATGAACAAAGTAAATTGAGAATTGCAATGGATCTCACCAAAGAGTGATTGAGAATTTAGAAGTTGAAGAAGATGAACCCTAATGAGAGCTTGGAATCTCTCTCCCTCTACCCAAGAGTGTAACTACCACTAGCAAAAATATCTAGAACAATCTCAAAATGAGCAAAAAGTCCCTTAACCCTTCAACCCCTGGTATTCTTAAGCTCTTCCCGCCAAGGCACTTCCCCAAGATGGGATCTCCAACTGTCTCCACGCCCAGGTCACGTGACTCTTTAAAAAAATCATATTCGAGCATCGGCGCGCACGCACAAAGCACGCGTGCGCGCCACTGGGACACCTTGCAATGCGAGCGGAAGCGTAACATACGCGTGCACGCCCATAGGGATCATGGCTTAGCTGGTACACGTGCCGGCTCGTAGCTTGGCTTTTGACTTTGGCTTCAAGCTGCGCAATCCACCTGGGCGCGCCAAGTACGCGCACGCGCCCTTGCTGAAGTTCCTAAGGCTCAATTTCTCATGCTCCCTTCCTTTGCACCCATTCTCCTTCTCTCTTCCGGTTCATCCCTGCCCTATATTCAGAAACCACTTAACACACAAGTCACGGCATCGAATGGCACCAAGAGAAGATTAGAAATATATCTAGTTTAGTGCAAAATAAGCATGTTTTCATCCATGAGGCAAAAATTAGGAAAGGAACACAAAGTCTTGTATTTTCATATGAAAAGCGTGTGGAATCATTGATAAAACCCCTGAAATCAATACAAGATAAACCCTCAAAATCGGATTTATCAACCTCCCCACACTTAGATTCTAGCATGTCCTCATGCTTAGAGAAATGCAAAAGACCGAAGGATCATAAAGGTATAAGACTCATGAGGTGCAACCTACTTGCATGAATGCAACTATGACTAGTGCTACTATCTACTTGGTTAGGAACAAATCAACCTTCCCAAGATACATGCAAACATATAGGGTAAGATAGTGGTCAATGTAACAACCCTAGTTTTTGAAAATCAAATAATTAGTTATTTGTGATTTATTTTAAGAAAATTATTTTGCTAGAGGTAATTAAATGGAGTTTCATGATAATTGGAGTTTAAATTAATTAGAATTTTTATATAAATTTTATTAGATATTTGGTATAATTGAAATTATAATTTTGGTAATTGAAAAATAAGAAAGCATTGTATAATTTAATTTAAATAAATTTTATTTTGAATGAATTATATTATTAACTTGAACTCCTAGAAATTATTTTGATAGAAATGATTAGATTGATATTTATAAATACTTTAAGTTTACGTCAATTAATATTTATGTACAATTTTTAATATAATTAATTATTTTATAAATTGAAATTAAAGTTTCAGAGATAGAAAAATAATAGAGATTTGTATGATTTAATCTAGAAAATTGATATTTGAATTTAAATTGTACTTTACAAAATATAATTAACTTGTTCATTTTATAATGTAAATTAGAAATAATTGATTTAACTTAGCAATATGTTGATAAATAATGTTTCTAAATATTTTTTTAAGAGAGTATATTTGATTCTAAAATTACTCTACCCTTCAATTTAATCAAAATATCTATTCATATCTATCCATATTCTTTTATAAAATCCCCAATTTCTAAACCTAAATTCCCAAATTGAATCAGAAACCCTAATTCCCAAATTGGAAACCCTAATTCTTCCCAAACATAGCCGCCGAAACCCTACTCCAATTGCCCTTCTCAGACCCAGCAGCCGTGATACCAACCTTTCCCTTTCTCAAATCAGTCGCAGCAGTAAAGGGGGAAGGGATGCAGAAGAAAAACGGACCGAGAGAGAGGAGGCGGAGCTGCGATTAGAAGCGGAGGTGAGCCACGCTGCTGCCTCCGTTCAGCCCGCCGCCACTGCGCCGTCTTTGTCGCAGCCACTCCCGCCAAAACTCATGCCGCCGATTTGTCGCTCAAGGAGTCACTGTTTTTGCTTGTCGTTTTTCCCCCCGGAGTCGTCGCCGTCGAGGGCCAGCAGAGGAAGAGAGAACGACCGCGAGCCAGGTTCACCAGCGAGGAGAGGGGCTGTGTGGCACGTCACCGTTGCGACCGATTTCATGACCATCACGGCGAGGGCTCTGTTGCCGTCGTCCCAACATCGCCGTTCGTGCCCCTTTGTCGCCGTCGCTGTTCTGCCCGGCGTCGCCAGTGTTGAGGTCAGCCACTCCACTACCACCGTCGAGCCTTGTTTGGGGCTGGTGCTTCTCTTGGAGGTTGGGAGGAAAGGAGGCAGAACCGCAGAGTAGAGGGGCAACTGTGGTCTGCCGTCGATCTGCACGCCGCCTCTACCGTCAGAGACCACCGTTAGAATCGCTGCCGTTTTGGTAAGCTTGCCCTATTTCTGGTTCCTCCTAGTTCTGCCAATTCAATTTTTCTTTGAAACTTGTCCCTGAAATTGTTTGTATTGTATAAAGAGATTATTGTAAATTACCTTGCCGCCGCCGTTACTGGAGGTAGCTGCCGGCTCTATTTGGAGATTGCTCTTGATGATTCTGATGCTGCTAGATAGGTCCTGAGCTGCTGTGTTGTTGCTAGAGGAAGGGAACTCATAGGAAAAACGTCACCGAGGCTGCTGCTTGGTTTAATTGCGTTGTTAATGCGACATTGAGGTAGGAGATTTAACGTTTTTAATTTAGAATGCCTACAAAGTTATTGGATAAGTGCAAATGGTTAATAATAGTTAAGAATTTCTTAATTGACAAGAATGACTTGAAATGTGTTTGAGAATGGTTAGCTATTGTGATTTTTCTGAGTTATGATTCGAATTAAATATGGTTGTGATTACTTTGAATTATAATTGAAATTAGATGCAGTTGTGAAATGTGACTGAATTATTGATTCTGCGATGAATTGGTTGAGATTCTAATTTTGAGTGAATTATTGACTTGTTTGATGTTGAATTGGATATTCGATGAATGGGAACGGTTGTGAAGTCTACTTGTAACTAGTTGAGATTGGTTTTGATGGTTATTGAAGGATTGGGACTAAGAGATTAAACTGTTTTGAGAACCTGTGATTTTCTGAAATAATATAGTAAACTTTAAGAGTATCTAAATAATTTTGTAATGGTTAGACTAATTTTCTGTGTCATGATTTGTTGATTCTAACTTGGCTGTGATTGTGGCCGGTTTCATTGTTGTAAGTGATTAATTGATGATATTGATTTTGATTTGAGGCTGTAACTGTTACCGATTTTCTGATTGTTTGGAATTACTGAGAATCCTGTTATTTGATTATGTTGAACTGGTTGTTATAGGCTGGTTTGCCTGATGGTTGCAAATTGACTGAAATTCTGTTCTTTGATGGATTTATATTGAATTGTGCTGGTTATTTGATATATTGTAATGGTAGTGGATTTGGTTGGTGACTGCTTGAAGATTGGTTTGGGAGATTAGTTATGAGTTTTTTAAAGTTAGACTGGTTTACTTTTAGAAAAAATGATGACTGGGTGAAATTCTGATTTTAATTGATGAAAGGATGTTAGTTCTTAAACTAAATTATGATAAGATGATTATTGAGAATTTGTTATGGAAGTTGCTAATAAATGGATGGAGAATTGATTGTGGTTAATTTTGAAAGGATTTTATGATAAGTGAAAAGTAAATATGAAATGGTGAGATTGGATTGATGGATTAGCAGAAATTGCGAAGTATGATTGATCTGTTAAATATTATGAATTGTGGATTTTCTGGTTGTTTGAGAATCTTGTATTTGATAATTATTGGGAAAGGATTGTTGAATTGTTGAGAAAGAGGGAACCCGTCAGGGTGGCTAAGTCAGAGTTTTAGGGGAGGTGCTGCCGAAATTTTATAAAAAATATGAGGTTTTATTTGAAAAGTTATTTTAGAACCTTTGAATTTGGAAAATTATATTACTTGACTTTTGTTTAGTTAAGAAAAGAATTATTTTATTTTGAATTCGGTTTACCAAAGAAAGGTTTATACTTCAAAAATAAATTATTTAAAAAAGAAACCATGTTTTGAGATTGAATTAATATGAAAAGAATTATGTTTTGGGTTTAAATTAAAGGATTGCTGTTTAGAAGTTTGATGAATATATAATATTTGAATTTGAATGGTAAAGAGAGATGACTTTTGAATCTTTGGGAAGTTAGTAAGCATGAGAAAGAGTTTTATTTGATTACTTCTAATGAAAGATAGTTTTAAAGTTGGCTTTATTTAAGATTGCCAAAGCAGAGATTATGAACTGAATTGATGACTGAGATTTTTATGAACGAATGCATGAGAAAGTTAAGAAAGGTTTAAGAAAATGTGATAAGGATTCAAAGGGAAATAGAGAATGGAGAATTGATAATTGGTTAAATTCGGGAAGTACCCACGAACTGAATGATCATTGATCTCGGGGAAACCCATAAATTGTTATTTGTTTTATAAGCGGGAAAAACCCACGGACTGATAATCATTGATTACGGGAATAACCCATGAATCGTTGTATGCTGATCTCGGGTATAACCCACGAACTGAAGATCACTATGTTATTGTGTATTGATCTCGAGGAATAACCCACAAACTGAAGATCTCTGTTTTATTGTTGTGAATTGATCTCGGGGACGCCCACGAACTGAGGATCACTGTTTCCCCTTGTGCGTATATTATGGGGTCGGGCTTTGCGCCAACTGCCGGTAGTCACGAAGGAGTGGTATTTTTACCACCGACACATATGCACTAAGGACATAAAGGGAAGCCATATCTGGGACTTGTTCCTAGGTAATGTCGGGTTGCAGGGTGTAAACCGACACGTGAGCTCATGGCCTGCTTAGGACAGACATGCATCATATTAGTTGTGTATTTGCATTTGGTTGTATTGCTTGTATTACTTGTTTGTGATTGTGTTGTTTGTCTTATTGTGATTTGTTTGTGTGTTGAATTGAGTTTCTTACCTGTGCTAGTAGTTTGTGAATGGATAGAGATGATTAATATCTGTTGTTATGACTTTGAATCAATTATGTGGCTGAAAGGTATTTAATATGACAAGTTTTGCAATTGAGATCGGTTTTGGGTTTAGAAATTCAAAGAAAGTAATTATTTAACTAAAGTAAGATTGACAAGTATTTCAAAGGGTTTGACAAAGATGGATTATTAAGCAAAGTTAATTATTTGCATGTTAATCATTACTTTTACGGCATTCCCATTCCCTACTGAGAACGTGTGGTTTGTTCTCACCCCAAAATCTTCCACCCTTTCAGTGACACAGGTTTGAAGACACAGTGTGAAGCTGGGGCGATTGCTAGACCTTATTTATGAGTTAAGTCTTTGATTTGATTTGCTTTCATAGAATTCCCTCGCTTTTGTAGCTTTAGTTCTTTTTATTTTACACAGAGGGATAGGATTTGTATCTAAGTTTTATTGGAAATCTTTTGTATGACAGATATTATTATTGGTAATTATGTGATTATTATCACTTGGTGATGTTTGCTATATGATTTTAATCATCAAAAACAAAATTTTCTGGTATTTTTACTAAAATTGAATCGCGATATCGAACTAGAGGCTCAATAGTAAATAGTTAATAAAGGAACGCAGGTTGGTAACGCCTTACTTTCGGTACGATCATGACGTTCTAGAAGTTGGGTCGTTACAGTCAATACATGGGACTTACCAATTTTCAGTCATCAAGTGCAATATACGCAACTTTGCATGAAGAACGCTCGTGAGAGCCGGGAACAAGAATTAGAGCATTCGAACCCTCACCGGAAGTGTTTACACTCTATTCGCTCAAGTGTTTAGGGTTGATTCTCTCAATTTTTTCCTAATCATGCTTTCCAAGATTTGTTCTCCATCTAACAGTCAACATTTATTCCATGCATGTGTACAAATATCATGAGGTCTTGTCTTTAGGTTATAATGGGGCTAGGGTCAAGGTAGGATGCATATTTGGCTAAGTGGGTTTGAATATTTGAATCCTTGATAAGCTTGAGCTCCCCACGTAGCCTATGACGTCCTATACAATTTCAAAGCTAACCTAACTACCCATTCTTCACTTTTCACATACTCATGTATCCCTTTTCCAGTTCACAACACTCATGCATTACTTTTATTGAGCTACACTTTACTTTGGGGCATTTTGTCCCCTTTTATTCCTTTCTTTTTCTTCTCTTTTTTTTCTATATATTTTTTTTCATATTATTTTTTTTCTCTTTTTTTTTCTTTTGTTTTTCTCATTTTTTTCTTTTCTATATACAAGAGCGTCAATGCATAAGGTCTATACATTTGATCAATACATGAGCATGTACCCAATTCCCAATATTTTCAATAAAAATATAAAACTACCCATCTATCTACCCATCTCTATATTATTCCCACACTTGAATAATACTCACACACACTTGCCTAAGCCAATCAAGGATCCAAAGAGGGACATTTATGGTTTTCCGCTTTAGGCTTGTAATGTGCTAATTTAAAGAACAAGTGGGTTAAGCGTAGGCTCAAATTTGGCTAACAAGGGGAGATAAAGGGTAAGGCTATTTGGTAAGTGAGCTAATGAAGTGATGGCCTCAATCATATAAATGTATGAATACAAGGAATAATGGACATATAGACTCAAACAAAGCAAGGATCACATTTATAGAGAGAAAACAATTGCACACAAGAAGGAGAATAAGTGACTATAAGATGTAGCCACAAAACAAGGCTCAAAGCTCACTAGCTTGTGTTCTTAACTCAAAATCCATGTTCCAAAATACAATTCTTCAAGCAAGTTTAGCATCAAAATATTCAAAATTGGCAATGTCAAGGTTGCCCCAAGGTATTAGTTTTCTAAGAGAGAGTTCATTGTTCCAACCAAGTAAATTTATCATGCAAATGGTGTTGAAGAAACCTAATCATGAACCCTATCCTAACTACAAAGGAGTTCAAAAAAAAAAAGAAAAATTTATTCGGGTGTTACCTACGGAGATCGGTCAGCCGACCTCCCCATACTTAAAACTTAGCACGGTCCTCCGTGCTATAGGTGATGCGCAATGGGTGGTCGAGTCCCGAGTGTCCTTCATCTCCTTTGTCATCGCTATCTCCGCCTGAAGTTGCAGTAGATGTGGAGATATCCGGCTCCTCCATAGGTGGGGTGACAATGCTAAGAAGCTTCTTCACGTAAGCATATCGGCGCTGGTTACGCCTCTCATAGCGGTCCAACTTCTTGTGAAGGTCTTCAAGGCGTTGGGTGGCGGATTTTTGTGGTGCGGATGAGGTAGTGGTGTTGCGAGTTGGGGTGGTCAGTCCAAGGTCCTTGGTGACTTCCGGAGTCTTGAGGCACCTCTTGGTCAGAATAACATCGCCCTCGATCGGGATTGAGGTCTTCCTATCCTTAGCCTCTTGGTGGACACCGGCTGCCGCTACTAATTCGGTCACCATAGCGGAGAAGGGTAAGTTTCCCTTAACACGAATGCGCCCCATGGATTGGCGAATGGCATGCAAAATGTCGACCGGTTTCTCGGTTAGGATGCACCATACCAATAAGCAAGCTCGGCGGTAATGGATGACCCATGGGTGCTCGGAAGCACGTAGTGAGCTAGGATTTGGGCCCATGCTGCGGCTTCTTGAGTGAGGAAACGTGCATCTAAACCCTTTGGTCTTTGCTTTATGGTTCCCCGAATCCAAAATGCTTCGGGTAAAGCTATTACGCGAAGGATCGCGCTCCAATCGAACTCACGTTTGTCGCATGCTGACAAGACTTCTTGATAGGCGTCATATCCATCCGCTAATGGCCCAATCTTAAGTACTCCTTGAATTGCTTCCACCGTGACTGACACTTGCTTTCGGCGCACAAATATTGATGTGAGAAGGGGTGAGTGGTTGTTGGAGTAGAACTCCACCACCCATGATAAATTGACCTCCTTTGGTTGCCTCAAGAGGAACCTCCATTGCCTCCGGTCAATGTGTGGCATCACTATTGGAGTGAGGTGGACCGGTAGGACTAGAAGAGGCTCCGGGTGATAATTCCGCTCAATCATCCTTGAGTAAACAAGTTCGCAGTAGTGGTTAGAGAACTTGTTTGAGTCCTTTGGAGGGTTGTCCTTCTCTAAAGCATCAACGGGGCCCTTAGCCTTCTTGAGGAGGGGCTTGGCTGTTGGTTTTTGGCGCATTCTGTTGGTGGCTAGCTTCTTCGGGGTCTTCCCTGTGTTCTTTTTTATGACCATCCTGCGATAGTAAGGAAAGGAGATGACATCAAACCCAAAGAAGTGTAATTGAATATGATCATGCAAGTGAGAAATTGTGCCGTAAGAATATGGGTATCCTTATTACATGACAGCTGTAACATGTAACTAGGATAACATTTGATAAGCAAGACAAATCACTAGCATGTGGTATAGGGGTAGTGTAAGCATGCAAGTAAAAGGCATGAGAAGCATACACCCTCAAATACCAAGAGTGGAACGCAATTTATGAAAAGGTGAGTGGGTAGAGTGTAGAATGTGAGGGTGCACCCAAGAGTGACTAAGGTATTGGTAGGAAGCACCTAGTTAAGAAGCAATGAGTCACAATGAGCTCAAAAAATAATGTATGCTTTTCCTCAAACAATTGGCGTGCATCCTTTTGTAGTATGCAAATAAGTGAGGAGAGAGCAATGTAACATTCCACAAACCAATATTAATCACTACAATGCACAATGGTTGTAAGAAAATCATGCAACACATCTCATCTACTAATGCAAAAGAAGTTATAACCAAAACACCCATAAGGAACTAATTGGAAAAGAAGCAAGAACACTCCAAGGAAGTGAGGGGCTCAAAAGAGGAAGTGAAGAAAAAGAAAAGAAAGAGAAAGACTACATAAAAGAGAATGAAATCAATTAACTAAGAAACACAAGAGAGAAGTAGAGCAAGAGGGGAGCATAGTATAGTACCTTCAAAGAGATGGAAAGGGGGTATGGGAGAGAAAGTTGTAGAGTGGAATGATGGAGAATGGAGGGAATAGTGTAGGGACCGCCAGAGGTGGTGGTCGCCGGAGGTGGGTGTTTGGAAGGAAAAATGGTAGTGGATAGTAGAGGAGGCAAGAAGAAAAAGGGGAGAGAAGAATGAAGGGAGCAAGTGTGCTCCCCTGTTATATTCACGTCGGACAACCATGCGTGCGCGCAAGGTGCGCCCCCGCGCAGGAAAGCGGGATGGGGTAATGGCGCGCGCACGCACAATGCGCGTAGGCACCCATGTGCTTGTGCCGGTAGCACAAGGATGGCTCAGAGGCGGCACAACTTTCTGGAAGAGGTACCAGAAGTTGGATGCAGGTATGTTGGCGCACGTGCGGCAGGTGCGCGCACGCGGCAATGAGGCTAGGCCTCAGGCATGAGATGGGCCTGGGATTGGCTCAACTCTCTGGAGAGTGGCCCAAAGGTTGCTGCAGGACGAGGGACGCGTGCACGGCATGGGTGCGGGCGCGTCCTTTGCGTCGCGAGCGTATTAACGCGTCGGCGCCTAGTGTGCGCACGCGGCAGAGGTGGTGAGTTGGGGGCTCAGTGCAGGCGTGAGAGTGGCCCAACTCTCTGGAAAATGTATCAGGAGTGTACAGGGGCGATCGGCGCGCGTGCGCAGGGTGCGCTAGCGCGTCGATCCGCGGACTGTCAAAAGGGTGCGTACGCGCCATGTGCGCGCACGCGTGATTGGCCTGTGCCTCAGGCATGGTGCTGGCGTAGTGTGGGCGCAACTTTCTGGAAAATATACGGAGGGTTAATTTTTTGCAATCCACGCGTCTGCGCACGTCGCGCGCTTGCGTGGATGGTCGAAAATGCAATCCACGCGCGGAATGGTGCTTTTCTTTCAAAGTTTTCATGTTCTTGCACCACTTCAAGCATTCCAACCCTCCAAACAGCCACTGAAGCATTATAGAAGGATGATTTAACATGATAAAGTACCAAACGAACTTAACAAATGAAACAAAACTTAAAATCAACCCTAGCTACAACTTCATCAAATACCTAGCTACCAAACATGAAGTCAAGTATTGAGCAAGTATTTATCAAAGAAGAATTCAATGGCTATGTACAAATGGTAGATCTTACCATCGTGGGGTGTCTCCCACCTAGCACTTTTGTTTACCGTCCTTAAGTTGGACTTCCACTAGCTCAAAGTTCTTGTTCAAGAGGTCCATCCGTCAAGAGGAACACTTCAAATTCCTTGGAGTTCTTTCTTTGCTCACCATGGTACAATTTGAGATGGTGCCCATTCACCTTGAAAATGTCCGGACATGATGGGTGGCGCAAGTGGTAGACCCCGTAAGGTTCTACTTTCTCTAATTGGTAAGGTCCATCCCATCTTGATCTAAGCTTTCCGGTTAGCAATCTCAACCTTGAGTTGTAAAGGAGGAGTAGCTCACCGGGTCTAAATTCCCTTCTCCTAATGTTCTTGTCATGAATGGCTTTCATCTTTTCCTTGTAGAGTCTAGAATTGTCATAGGCTTCTAATCTCAAGCATTCCAATTCTGCCAATTGAAGCTTTCTCTCTACTCCGGCTCTACCGAAACTCAGATTGCATTCCTTTATGGCCCAATAGGCTTTGTGTTTGATTTCCACCGGTAAATGGCATGCTTTACCATATACAAGCCTAAAAGGGCTCATGGCAATGGGTGTTTTGTAAGCCGTTCGATATGCCCAAAGTGCATCGGAGAGCTTAGCGCTCCAATCCTTCCTATACGGCTTCACAATCCTTTCCAACACATGTTTAATTTCCCGGTTAGAAACCTCAACTTGGCCATTTGTTTGAGGGTGGTAGGCCGTGGCAACTTTGTGTGTGATGCCATACTTTCTCATGAGGCCGTCCATTTTTTGTTGCAAAAATGGGATCCTTGGTCACTTATGATTGCTCTTGGGGAGCCAAAACGACAAATGATATTGTTCCTCACAAAAGAATAAACAACATGAGCATCATCTGTCCGGGTGGGGATTGCCTCCACCCATTTTGACACATAATCGACGGCTAACAAAATGTAGAGAAAGCCATTGGAATTTGGAAATGGTCCCATGAATTCGATTCCCCATACATCAAAGATTTCACAAAAAAGCATGTTTTGTTGGGAAATTTTGTCCTTCTTAGAAATATCTCCAAACCGAATGCATTGGGGACAAGATTTGCAATAGAGGAAAGAATCTTTGAGAAGGGTTGGCCACCAAAATCCACAATCAAGGACCTTTCTTGCCGTTCTTTGAGGGACGTAATGGCCACCGCCTTCGGAAGAATGGCAAGCGTCCAAGATTGCTTGGAATTCGGTTTGAGGTATGCACCGTCGCACTATTTGGTCTGCTCCACACCTCCACAATAAGGATCGTCCCAAACATAGTATTTGGCTTCGCTTTTCAGCTTATCCTTTTGATGTTTGTTGTGATTGGGAGGGAAGGTGCGTGAAACCAAGTAGTTTGCTATTGGGGCATACCAAGGAACTACTTCCGAGATTGCGTGCAAGCCATCTAGAGGGAAGGAATCATTGATAGGAGTGGTGTCGCCTTTTGTATGTTCGAGGCGACTTAAATGGTCTGCCACTAAGTTTTGGGAACCACTCCTATCCTTGATCTCTAGATCAAATTCTTGTAACAAAAGCACCCATCGAATTAATCTCGGTTTTGATTCCTTTTTGGCCAACAAATACTTTAACGCCGCGTGATCCGAGTACACTACCACCTTGGAACCAAGAAGATAGGCTCGGAACTTGTCCAAAGCAAAAACAATAGCTAAGAGTTCCTTTTCGGTAGTAGTGTAGTTGGATTGGGCCCTGGTGGACGAAATTGTGACCCTCTTTGTATTTGCATGAGATTTATTTAATGGCTATTGGCTATGTGTGGACACAACTCTGTTCAACTTAACCAGCAAGTGTACTGGGTCATCCAAGTAATACCTTACGTGAGTAAGGGTCGATCCCACAGAGATTGTTGGTATGAAGCAAGCTATGGTCACCTTGTAAATCTCAGTTAGGCAGATTAAATGGTTATGGGTTTCGAATAATTAAAATAAATAGAAAATAAAAAGGGATAGAAATACTTATGTAAATCAATAGTGGGAATTTCAGATAGGCGTGTGGAGATGCTGTGCTCCTCTCGGATCTCTATTTTCTTATTGCTTTCATCCAATCCTTCTTACTCCTTTCCATGGTAAGCTGTATGTAGGGCATCACCGTTGTCAATGGCTACATCCCATCCTCTCAGTGAAAACGTTCCTATGCTCTGTCACAGCACGGCTAATCATCTGTCGGTTCTCAATCAGGTTGGAATAGAATCCCTTGATTCTTTTGCGTTTGTCATCACGCCCAGCCTTCAGGAGTTTGAAGCTCGACACAGTCATTCAATCCCAGAATCCTACTCGGAATACCATAGACAAGGTTTAGACTTTTCGGATCCTCATGAATGCCGCCATCTATCTAACTTATACCACGAAGATTCTGTTGGGGAATCTAAGAGATATGCGCCCGGCTTAAAGTAGAACGGAAGTGGTTGTCAATCACGCGCGTTCATAGGTGAGAATGATGATGAGTGTCACGGATCATCACATTCATCAAAGTGTTGTGCAACGTATATCTTGGAATAAGAATAAAAGAGAATTGAATAGAAAGTAATAATAATTGTATTGAAACTTGAGGTACAGCAGAGCTCCACACCCTTAATCTATGGTGTGCAGAAACTCCACCGTTGAAAATACATAAGTGAAAGGTTCAGGCATGGCCGAATGGCCAGCCCCCCTGAATGATCAAGAGACCGAATAATCAAAGGCTAAATAGTCAAAAGATTAAACTGTCAAAAGATGTCTAATACAATAGTAAATCATCCTATTTATACTAGACTAGCTACTAGGGTTTACATGAGTAAGTAATTGATGCATAAGTCCACTTCCGGGGCCCACTTGGTGTATGCTTGGGCTGAGCTTGATCTATCCACGAGCTGAGGCTTTTCTTGGAGTTGAACTCCAAGTTATAACGTGTTTTGGGCGTTCAACTCCGGATCATGACGTTTTTCTGGTGTTTAACTCCAGACAGCAGCATGTACTTGGCGTTCAACGCCAAGTTACGTCGTCAATTTCCGAATAAAGTATAGACTATTTTATATTGCTGGAAAGCTCTAGATGTCTACTTTCCAACGCCGTTGAGAGCGCGCCATTTGGAGTTCTGCAGCTCCAAAAAATCCATTTTGAGTGCAGGGAGGTCAGATTCCAACAGCATCAGCAGTCCTTTTGTCAGCCTTTTTCAGAGTTTTGCTCAAGTCCCTCAATTTCAGCCAGAAATTACCTGAAATCACAGAAAAACACACAAACTCATAGTAAAGTCCAGAAATGTGAATTTAACATAAAAACTAATGAAAACATCCCTAAAAGTAGCTTGAACTTACTAAAAACTACCTAAAAACAATGCCAAAAAGCGTATAAATTATCCGCTCATCACAACACCAAACTTAAATTGTTGCTTGTCCCCAAGCAACTGAAAATCAATTAGGATAAAAAGAAGAGAATATACTGTGAATTTCAAAATATCAATGAATATTAATTCTAATTAGATGAGCGGGACTTGTAGCTTTTTGCTTCTGAATAGTTTTGGCATCTCACTTTTTCCTTTGAAGTTTAGAATGATTGGCTTCTCTAGGAACTTAGAATTTTGGATAGTGTTATTGAATTTCCTAGTTAAGCATGTTGATTCTTGAACACAGCTACTTATGAGTCTTGGCCGTGGCCCTAAGCACTTTGTTTTCTAGTATTACCACCGGATACATAAATGCCACAGACACATAACTGGGTGAACCTTTTCAGATTGTGACTTAGCTTTGCTAGAGTCCCCAGTTAGAGGTGTCCAGAACTCTTAAGCACACTCTTTTGCTTTGGATCACGACTTTAACCCCTCAGTCTCAAGCTTTTCACTTGGACCTTCATGACACAAGCACATGGTTAGGGATAACTTGATTTAGCCGCTTAGGCCTGGATTTTATTTCCTTGGGCCCTCCTATTCATTGATGCTCAAAGCCTTGGATCCTTTTTACCCTTGCCTTTTGGTTTTAAGGGCTATTGGCTTTTCTTGCTTCAAGAATCAATTTCATGATTTTTCAGATCATCAATAACATTTCTCTTTGTTCATCATTCTTTCAAGAGCCAACAGTTTTAACATTCATAAACAACAAGATAAAAAATATGCACTGTTCAAGCATTCATTCAGAAAACAATAAGTATTGTCACCACATCAATATAATTAAATTAAATTCAAGGATAAATTCGAAATTCATGTACTTCTTGTTCTTTTGAATTAAAACATATTTCATTTAAGAGAGGTGAAGGATTCATGGAATTATTCATAACTTTAAGACATAGTTACTAAACTAATGATCATGGAAAAGAGACACAAAACATAGATAAACATGAAGCATAAAAATCGAAAAACAGAGAAATAAGAACAAGGAATGAGTCCACCTTAGTGAGGGTGGCGCCTTCTTGAAGAACCAATGGTGCTCTTTAAGCTCCTTTATGTCTCTTCCTTGCTTCTGTTGCATGATTCCTAGTAATTTTGGTGTTCCCATCCTTAGTTGCTCCAAATAATTGTGTGGAGGACAATTTATCCCCCTGAGGTATCTCAAGGATCTCTTGATTTGCAGTCAAATGTTCTACCACTGAGCTATAAACCCTTTACATGAGTCTTTCCATCTCCCATGACTCAGAGGTGGAAGCTTTTGTCTTCCCTTTTTTCTCTTCTTCTCTCTTTTTTTTTTTGATGTCTCTGGCCTTAGGTGCCATTAATGGTTATGGAAAAGCAAAAAGCTATGCTTTTACCACACCAAACTTAGAAAATTGCTCGCCCTCGAGCAAGAGAAGAAAGAAAAGATGAAGAATAAGAAGAAGATATGGAGGAGATTGAGGGATGTGTGTATTCGGATATATGGGTGGGATTGGGTGGGAAAGAGAATTTGAATTTTAAAGGTAGGTGGGGTGTATGGGGAAGAGTGAATATATGTAGGTGGTGAATGAAAAACAGAAGGGATGACCATGAATGGAGAGAGAGGGTGAGGTGATTGGTGAAGGGTTTTGGGAAGTGTGACATGGGGGAGAGTGTAAATAGGATTAGGAGGTAAGGTGGGAATATGTTAGGTGGGGATCCTGTGGGGTCCACAGATCCTGAGGTGATCCTGTGGGGTCCACAGGTCCTGAGGTGTTAAGGAATTCCATCCCTGCACCAAATAGGCATGTAAAATGCCTTTGCACACCATTCTGGCGTTTAAACACCGAGTGGTGCACGTTTTGGGCGTTCAACGCCCATGTAAAGCATGTTTCTGGCGTTGAACGCCAGTTTCATGCTTGTTACTGGCGTTCAGCGCCAGCTTTTCTTCTAGGCACATTCCTGGCGTTCAGCGCCAGAATGTTGCTTGTTTCTGGCGTTCAGCGCCAGATTCATGCTCTGTTCTGGTGTTGAACGCCAGCCAGATGCTCCTTACTAGCGTTGAACGCCAGCTTGTGCTTCCTTCAGGGTGTGATTTTTCTTCTGCTGTTTTTGATTCTGTTTTTAATTTTTATATTTTTTTTTTGTGACTCCACATGATCATGTACCTAATAAAACACAAAATAATAATAAAATAAAATAAAATAAAAATTAGATAAATAAAATTGGGTTGCCTCCCAACAAGCGCTTCTTTAATGTCAATAGCTTGACAGTGGCTCTCATGGAGCACTAGGTGATCATGGGTCAAGTGTGAGTCCCAACACCAAACTTAGAGTTTGTTGATATAGGCAACAGAGGGATGGCCATGTGCCTTAAACACAAGGTAGTTCCCATTCCATTGAAGGACTAATTCACCTCTGTTGACATCTATCACAGCTCCTGCTGTGGCTAGGAAAGGTCTTCCAAGGATGATGCATTCATCCTCTTCCTTCCTAGTGTCTAAGATCATGAAATCAGCAGGGATGTAAAGGCCTTCAACCTTTACTAACACGTCCTCCACTATTCCATAAGCTTGTCTCAATGACTTGTCTGCCAATTGTAATGAGAACAAGGCAGGTTGTACCTCAATGATCCCCAGCTTCTCCATTACAGAGAGTGGCATAAGATTTATCCCTGACCCCAGATCACATAGAGCTTTTGCAAAGGTCATGGTGCCTATGGTACAAGGTATTAAGAACTTGCCAGGATCTTGTCTCTTTTGAGGTAAAATTTGCTGAATCTAGGTATCTAGTTCATTAATGAGCAAAGGAGGTTCACTTTCCCAAGTCTCATTACCAAATAACTTGGCATTCAGCTTCATGATAGCTCCTAAATATTAAGCAACTTGCTCTCCAGTCACATCTTCATCCTCTTTAGAGGAAGAATAGTCTTCAGAGCTCATGAATGGCAGAAGAAGATTTAATGGAATCTCTATGGTCTCTATATCAGCCTCAGATTCGTTTGGATCCTTAATAGGAAACTCCTTCTTGCTTGAGGGACGTCCCAGGAGGTCTTCCTCACTAGGATTCTCGTCCTCCTCCTCCCTTGTGTATTCGCCCATATTGATTATATCAATGGCCTTGCACTCTCCTTTTGGATTCTCTTCTGTATTGCTTGGGAGAATACTGGGAGGAGTTTCAATGACTTTCTTACTCAGCTGGCCCACTTGTGCCTCCAGATTTCTGATGGAGGATTGCGTCCACCATGTTAAAGCCTTGTTGAGGCTTTTGTTGATCCTTCCATGAGAAATTTGGATGATTTCTCCGTGATGAGTTATAGGTGTTTCCATAAGGTTCACCCATGTAATTAACCTCTGCCATGGCAGGGTTCTCAAGATCATACACTTCTTCAGAAGCTGCCTCTTTAGTACTGTTGGATGCATGTTACCATCCATTCAGATTTTGAGAGATCATGTTGACTTGTTGAGTCAACACTTTGTTCTGAGCCAATATGGCATTCAGAGCATCAATTTCAAGAACTCCTTTATTTTGAGGTATCCCATTATTCACGGAATTCCTCTCAGAAGTGTACATGAATTGGTTGTTTGCAACCATGTCAATGAGTTCTGAGCCTCTTCAGGCGTTTTCTTTAGGTGAATAGATCCACCTGCAGAATGGTCCAATGACATTTTCGAAAATTCAGAGAGACCATAATAGAATATATCTAATATGGTCCATTCTGAAAACATGTCATGGACATCTTTTGGTCACTGCTTGTATCTTTCCCAAGCTTCATAGAGGGATTCACCATCTTTTTGTTTGAAGGTTTGAACATCCACTCTCAGCTTGCTCAGCTTTTGAGGAGGAAAGAATTTATCCAAGAAGGCTGTGACCAGCTTATCCCAGGAGTCTAGGCTTTTCCTTAGGTTGTGAATCCAACCATATTCTAGCTCTGTCTCTACAGCAAAGGGAAAAGCATGAGTCTGTAGACTTCAGGATCAACTCCATTCGTCTTTACAGTCTCACGATCTGCAAGAACTCAGTTAAAAACTGATAAGGATCTTCAGATGGAAGTCCATAAAACTTGCAGTTTTGTTGCATTAAAGCAACTAGTTGAGGCTTAAGCTCAAAATTATTGGCTCCAATGGCAGGAATGGAGATGCTTCTTCCATCAAATTTGGACGTTGGCTTTGTGAAGTCCCAAGCATTCTCTTGCATTATTATTATTTTTTCGGCTGCCATCTCTTTCCCTGTTCCTGCTCATATGAAAGAGAAAAAACAAGAAGGAAAGAGGAATCATCTATGTCACAGTATAGAGATTCCTTTATGTTAGTAGAAAAAGAGAGGGAAAGAATGAAGAAGAATGAATAGTCTGTATAAAGAGTAAGGATAGGGGAGTGAAGAGAAGTGGTAGTAATTTAAATAGAATAAGAAAAGAGAGGGGAAATTTCGAAAATAATTTTGAAAAGGGGTAGTATTTTCGAAAATTAAAGATAAGATAGAATTAAAATTAAAACATGAAACAATTAGTTAATTAAAAAGAATTTTGAAAAGGGGTGAGATATTTTCGAAAATTAGAGAAGAAAGAGTAGTTAGGTGATTTGAAAAGATAAGAAACAAACAAAAAGTTAATTAGTTAGTTGAAAAAGATTTTAAAATTAAATTTTAAAAAAGATAAGAAGATAAGAAGTTAGATAAGATATAAAAGATAAGATAAAAATTTTAAGAGAAAGATATTTTGAAAAAGACTTAATTTTTAAAATGACTTAGCTAACAAGAAACTACAAGATAAGATTCTAGAATATAAAGATTGAACCTTTCTTATCAAGAAAGTAACAAACCTCAAATTTTTGAATCAATCACATTAATTGTTAGCTAATTTTCGAAAATATGATATAAAGATTGATGGGATATTTTAGGTTGAGACAACGATCTCTCCCAAAAATAGCACCAATCTAACCGGCAAGTATACCGGGTCGCATCAAGTAATAAAAACTCACGGGTGTGAGGTCGATCCCACAGGGATTGAAGGATTGAGCAATTTTAGTTTAGTGGTTGAATTAGTCAAGCGAATCAAGATTTGGTTGATTGAGTTGCAGAATTTAAATTGCATTGAAAGTAAAGAGAGCAATGAGTAAATTGCTGAATCTTAAAGAACAAGAAATTAAATGGCAGAAACTTAAAGAGCAAGTAATGTAAATTGCAAAATCTTAAAGTGCTGGAAATGTAAATGACTTGAATTGTAAAGGGAATTGGGAGTTGGATCGGAGTTAAAACAGAAAAGTAAATGAATAAGTAAAGCAAGAGCAGAAAATTTAAAATGCGAGAATTGGATCTCAGGACCCAGAGACTAGAAAACTGAGTCTAGATCTCAATGCCTTCCTAGATCCAACAAGAACAATAGCCAGGAAATTGTAAATTGCAAGAGAAATAGAAGAAGAGCAATTAACAGGAAGCTAAATTCAATTAACCAGTAAATCAAAAGAGAGATCTAAGGTGAGATTGAAACAGAATTCCTTCAATTCTCCAACCCAAGATCCAAGACAAGTGTAATTGAAATTGAAAGCTAAGAGGAAGAGAATGGACTTCTCCTTCCCCCGAAACAAGAACTAAAGATCACTCTGTAACTCAAAAACTCAAGGAAAGCTCTCAGCAAAATTCTAAAAAGAGAACTCCTCCGAAACAAATTGAATTCTAGCCTATTTATACACTTTCTTCCATTGATCTTCAAGCCTTGGTTTGGGCCTTTGCTCTTGATGGAATTGGGTTGAAGGAGGCCTTGGTTGATTGCTCTTGAAGTTTGGAGAGAGACCCAAGTGAATCAATTGAACCGGATGTGAGTTTTGCAAAGTTGGGTTTTTAAAGTTAGCCTCAAAGTTAGGGGCTAACTTCATGGCTAACTTTTTTTAGCAGCAAACCCCATTCTCTGCATTCACGTTTGGGCCAACGTTAGGGGCTAACTTTGTCCCTAACGTTTGGCCTTGCTTCATGTGGAATGGCGCCAACGTTAGCCTCCAAGTTAGGGGCTAACGTTGGCGCTAACGTTGCACACCCCTGGGAAACAATTCAAATGCCAACGTTAGCCTCCAAGTTAGGGGCTAACGTTGGCGCTAACGTGGCTAACCCCTGGGAGCAAATTTCTCATGCCAACGTTAGCCTCCAAGTTAGGGGCTAACGTTGGCGCTAACGTGGCTAACCTCTGGGAGCAATTTTAGTTCCCAACGTTAGCCTCCAAGTTAGGGGCTAACGTTGGGGCTAACTTCAATTCCAACTTCATTTGTTCCTGGTTCAATCTCCCTTGATTCATTGTCTCATCTTAGCTTCTAGCCATTCCTTCTCACTTCAATCCTTTTCCAAGCTTTCTTCCTATCATAAATCAACCAACACATCAAAGCTATGCTTGAAATCATGAGATGATCATTCTATCCTAATATGCACCAATTATGGCATCAAACCTCATGAATTTGCATTAATCATATATGGTTGGTTTAATCAAAGGAAGCATGAAATCTACCTAACTTAGCTTGCTTAAGCCTCAAGAAAGTGCATAATCTAAGTGAAATTAAAAGAAAAGACTAGTGAAACTAGGCTAAGATGACTTGTCATCACAACACCAAACTTAAGCTTGCTTGTCCCCAAGCAAGAAATGACTTATTAAGAAGAAAGAATGAAGTGGAAGAGAATGTTCATGCTAGCAGAAAGTTATTTGGAAGTTCATGGGATTTTGTGTGGATATGCAATGCTCACTCCTTATTGATTCTTAGGCTTAGAAAGTCTCCTTCAAGTTTCAAGCACCCTACTGCTATGCCCTCTCATTATTTCTTCATCCTTGGCTATTTACTTTGTTCAAAGCTTTATTTGAGTGTCATGTGTAACAAGTTCATTTTCTTTTCTGCATACTTGACACATTATTCACCATGGACACTTGGCTCACCTTTCCTCTTAAACATTGATGCCCAGCACCTTTTGTTTTGGTTACTAAATGTCTTGTAGTTAGGTTGCTCTTGATAGTGGATTTTCAGCTGATGATCCCGGATTAGTTAATCCAAGTCATCGAGTGTTGAAGCACTCCAAAGAGCTTAGTAGTCCAAGATCCTAATACACAGACACCACAGGCATATATTTGTGGAGGTTCACTATTGGTGTCTAGCCTTGTTTTTTTTTTTATTTCTTTGGTTCTGCCATCTTTTGGCTATTTCTTTCTTTCTTTCTTTCTGTTTTTCTTTTGAACCAAGGATTTTCTTTATTGAGATCTAGACAGCAAGTCACTTTATGCTTCGAAAAAGACATCCTAGCCCTTTATTCACTAAAGTGAGTTTTTATACAATCACACACATACCACCACTTACTATTATTCTACTTCTTTCTAACAATGAATAATCTCATTTCACATTCAAACATTTCTTTTATTGAATTAAAGATGCAGGGGACAGACATTCTTCTTGTTAAGTGAAAGTAAACACACAAGCATACTCTTAGACTAGTTTATTTATTGTAGAGACCAATTCCTCTTGTATTAAAAGAACACATTAGCAAGACATACTAGAACTCCCAAATTAGAACATTTCTCAATAGCAAGAAACAAGTGTAGATACAACCTGTTAGTTTGCAGCTTGTTTGTTCTTCCTCCTGTTATGCCCCTTTTTAATCATAATGCACAATGTCTTCAAATGGTGGCTAATTTCCTGCATACTCATCAAAAGTTGCTTGCTTCTCAAGCCTTTAGGTAGCAGGTTAGTATGCAAAGATTGGTTATGGCCTCTTGAACTTACTTTGGTGTGTGAACACCAAACTTAGTCCCTTGCCACTATTTCCCTTGCATCAGATTAACCATATGTGGATTCCTTCTTGTCTTTGCTATAAATTTTGACTCAAACTCATTTTGTCGGTTCATCATTGCCAGCTGCCATTCTTTTTGTTCTTGGTGATGCTTCAAGTATTGTGAATGGTACATTTCTTGCCTTTCTTGAATTCTTGTGTATTGGTGTGACAGTCTTCCAATTGCTTCTTGCATTTGAGTCATATCCATATTGCCATGTGGGACAAAGTGTGGCTGTTCCTCCTCCTCTTGTGATTCTTCTTCTGGTTGTGGCTCATCTTCTTGTTGTGGCTCATCTTCTTCCATTGCTTCTTCTCTTTGCCTTCTTGGTCTTCGGCCATGATGTTCTTCAAGAGTCGTTGTCATTCTTTCAATGGTTATGGGTAAGCCTTGGCTTACCCACTTTGGATTTTCATCTTCCAGTGGTACTTTAGCCTTCACACATAGCCTCCAAATGGTACTCGGATAGTACAACCAAGATCCGGACGCATTCTTCTCAGCAATCCGTTGGATATCTTTTGCAAGGATCTCATGGACTTTGATCTCTCCTCCTACCATGATGCAATGCAACATCAAAGCTCTCTCCTTGTTAACTTCTGAGGTGTTTACTGTGCCCAGAATTGATCTTTTCATCAGCTCATACCATCCTTTGGCTTCCGGGATGAGGTCACATCTCTTCAAATACTTATATCGGTTCTTCCCAGATCCTTCCCATTCGGAGTTCTCTACACAAATATCTCTAGCAATCTCATCATAATCCTGATCCTCATTCAACCTTTGTTGATATCCGGTTCATTAAAGCGGACTGACTTTAGCCCCAAGACTTTCTTGATTGTATTTGGGCTAAAATCTACTTCCACTCCCCGCACATAGCTCTTGTATGTAGTGGTTCACGCAAGTCAAGCCTTGGGACGTTGGCATAGAATTCTCTCACAATATTGGCATTGATTCGGGTATCTGGTGATGTAAGCTCCTCCCACCTTCTCTTTGGATTTTGTTCTTCATTTCTTGACATTCATTATCCGGAAATAAGAGTGGAATTTCTGGATAGATCTTCTTGTCGTTCATCCACTCCATTTGAAATTGATGGTATGAAGATTTGAATTTCCATCGGTCATATTCACGGTGCTCTCCTCCATCATAGGTTCTTTTCCTTTTCTTTCGTTTGGTTCTTGATGAGGAGGCCATGATCACTTAGTTGGTGGAGTTGTAAGGTTAGATGGGGTGTGAAGAGTTGGAGAGTTTGATGTGAGTTTGGAGCACAAAGAAATGAGACCGAATTGGTTGGGGTAAGAATTGATGAAGAAGTGTAGCTTATGATGAAGGATGAAAGAATTGAGGTTTCAATGCCACAAGGATTCGGTTATGTGCATGGCTAAAAGGTGGTGAGCTTTTTAAATGAGCAATGAAAGGCTAGGATGTAATTGGAATTAAGGGAATCAAAGGTATGCATGAAAGGTGAATGAAGACAAAATATGCTCCTTGCCTTGCCTTTTCCGTGACCAACTTATGAGGAGTGGCAGATTCTCTTTTTGATGTGATGATATTTTGTCCTCATGCTATGCTTTTCCTTTGTCTTGTCTCTTTCATTGAAGATTCTTTGACTACCTAATCATCACAACAGACAACACCATTAGCTCATTTAACCGTGGCTAGAGTTAAAAAAATTGTGAACCATCAATCCTTACACTATTTGAACCGTTGACACTCTCTTAGGAGGACACCAAACTTTGTTTGGTCATGTGCAAAGAAAATGAGTTTCTTCCTCCAATTAGTGTAATTCACATGTCAAATGTTCATAAGAATTGTTTTTGGTTCCTTTCCTTTTCTCTCCTTTTTTTTTTTTTTTTTATGAAGGATCAATTGTGTTTCTTAAATTGGTGCATCAAAGTTTGATGGACACCAAACTTGTTTCTTGACAAAAGGTGCTTCACAATTGATGCCTTCATTACCGAAAAGGATTTTTCTATTTATAAGATTTTGGAAAATAACACTTGTATGATTGTTGCATGAATTCCTATCTTTCATGAAGTTATGTGAACACCAAACTTAGTATTTGGCTATATGCTTTATCAAGACACTTTAAGCATGTAAAACAGAATTATTGCTTGAAAGCATACCAACTTTAGACAATGCATGCAATTAATGATCCTGTTCATGAAAGGCAAGGGTGTTCATGCTCAAATGATCATAGCTTATTGAATTTAAAATAACATGAATTTCAAAGCATGGGTTGCCTCCCATGAAGCGCTCTTTTATTGTCATTAGCTTGACATTGAGGCTCTCTTTTATGGTGGTTGGTGCTTGTAGGGCCTCAATTTGTCTCCTCTGACTGTGATCCTCTTCCTTGTTTTCTGATGTTCAATCTCAGCATGCTCTAATAAAAGTATGTTGCTGACAGTGTAGTAGTCCTCGTTTTGTTGATTTGACCCCAACTGTTGATATATTAGCTGTACTTTGTCACCTTTGGAAAGCCCTTCTGTTGGAATCTTCTTATTCTTCCACCCCTTTTTTTGCTTGTTCCTGCTTTTCATCTTTCCTTTTGTTGATCTTTCTTTTCTGGTCATGGGCTTCTCTTGGGGACCCCTCTTCTTTGTGGCTAATATCCCAATATCTTCTGGAGCTTCTTCATTAATTTGCACACTCCTTGTCCTTGGGGTGTTGCTGTGACTTTCCTTGTCATTTTCTTCTTTCAGCTGTGATCCTCCCTCATCAATTTCCATTGAGTCTTTCTTTTGGGACCCTCTTCTTTGTGGCTAATATCCCAATATCTTCTGGAGCTTCTTCATAATTTGCACACTCCTTGTCCTTGGGGTGTTGCTGTGACTTTCCTTGTCATTTTCTTCTTTCAGCTGTGATCCTCCCTCATCAATTTCCATTGAGTCTTTCTTTTTTTCACCAAACTGTGCTTCTGATAAGACCTTCAGAATGACACTATGATCATGCATCCTGAGTTAACTCCCCTTTCTCTATGTCTATGATGGCTCTAGCCGTACCAAGAATGGTCGTCCCAATATAACAGAATCACTATCATCCCCGTCTGACTCTAGAACCACAAAATCAGCAGGGTATATAAAGCTGTCCACCTTGACCAACAATTTTCAACTACACCTAGGATGCACCATTGACTTATCTACCAACTCCAGAGACATTGTACTGGTTTGACCTTTCTATAAACAGCTTCTTCACCAGGGAGGATGGTATTAAATTGATACTCGCTCCGAGATCGCACATTGCTTTAGTGATGTCACTTCCCCAATGGTGCAGGGTAACAAGAAACTCCCTGGGTCCTCAAGCTTGGGAGGTAGCCCTTTTTGAATCAATACTCTGCATTCCTCAGTGAGTGATACGATTTCCTTCTCATCCCAACTTTTTCTTGTTGATAAGGTCCTTCAAGAACTTGGCATACAAAGGCATTTGCTCAAGTGCTTCAGCTAGAGGATATTGATTTCCACCTTCTTGAAGGTCTCAAGGAATTTGTGGAAATGTTGGTCCTTACCTCCTTGTTGAATCTCTGAGGATATGGGTAGTGGAGGTGTGAGGTTTCTTTTCATCTGCTGCTTTCCTAGTCTTTCCTTTGAGCTATGTAGCTGGTTCTCCTGTTCTTTGGTTTCTCATTGTTTTGGTTGGCACCACAACTGCTTCTCAGCTTGATCTGCTTTTATTTGCTTCTCTTCCTCTGTTGGTTCCTTGATGATCTCCTTTTGTTTCTTGGAGTGTCATTGTTGCTCATCAATATTTCCCACTTCTCATTGTATTGCCTTGCACTCCTCCTTGGATTTGGATTGTGTCACTAGGTAGTAGCTTGAAGGTCTCTCAACAATCAATTGCTTGGAGATTTGCCCGATCTGTCTCTCTAGGTTTATGGAGGCCTCATGATTTTTGTTTGTCATTTCTTGGAGTTTCATCATTTTTTCTATCATGGTTTCCAAGTTGGTGATTCTTTGGGGTTCAGGTGGTGCTTGTGGTGGGTTATGAGATGTGGTTGTAGATGATAGGAATTTTGATTAGGGATTGGTACTGGTTTGGGTTGGGGTAGTTATTTGAGGTTTCCTGTAAGTGTTTTGGTTGGTTTGATGCTGGTTGAAATTTTGATTGTGTCTTGGGGTTGTTTTGGTTTGAGTTCCTCTGCCATGGTTGTTGGTGGTTTTGAGTATCTCCCCATCTGAGGTTGGGGTGATTCTTCCATGAGGGGTTGTTATATCACCATAAACTTTATTTGAATTAGAATGCATATACTGAACTTGTTCTTGCTGTGGCTCTTCTTGACTTCTTCATTTTGTCCCCATGTGGTTGATGGTTGCTAGTGTTGACTGTTGCAACTTGAAGGTTGTCAATCCTCTTGGTCATTTGCTCAAATTGTTGTTGAATTTGCTGCTGCATTAGTTTGTTTTGAGCCAGGATTGAATCTACTCCTTCTAGCTCCATTACTCCTCTTCTCTGTGATGGTTGGCGACTTCTTTGATGAGCAAAGAAGTATTGATTGTTGGCCACCATATCAATCAGTTCTTGAGCCTCCTCTGCAGTTTTCATGAGTTGCAAGGAACCTCCAGCTGAGTGATCCAAGGATTCCTGAGACTTCAGTGTTAAGCCTTCATAGAAGTTTTGCAGCTTCTCCCATTCATTGAACATATTGGAAGGGCATTTTCTGACTAGAGCTTTGTACCTCTCCCATGCCTCATAGATGGGTTCATTCTCCATTTGTGTGAATGTTTGTACCTCGGCCTTCAACCTTATAACCCTCTGTGGTGGATAGAACTTGGCAAGGAACTTGGTTACCAAGTCATCCCAGTTGTTGATGCTGTCTCTTGGAAATGATTCCAACCATGTGTAGCCTTGTCCCTGAGAGAGAATGGGAATAGCATTAATTTGTAGCTGTCAGGAGGTACTCCATTGGTTTTGACAGTGTTGCATATCCTCAAGAAGGTGGATAAGTGTTGATGTGGGTCCTCAAGTGATCCTCCACCAAAAGAGCAATTATTCTGAACCAAAGTGATGAGTTGTGGCTTGAGTTCAAAATTATTTGCATTGACATTTGGAGCCAAGATGCTGCTTCCACATGTCTAGGATTGGCAAAGGTATAGGAAGCCAAAACTCTCCTCTGAGGAGGATTTTCATTGTTGTTGTTTGCTCCTCCTGGTGGATTAGTTGAATGTTCCTCCTCTCATGAAATTCTTCTTCAGATTCCTCTTCTCCAACAATATTTTTCCTCTTTCAGCTCTCCTTAACCTTCTGAGAGTCCTCTCATCTTGTTCATGAAGGTTTAGTGTGCTTCTTCTTGTACCTGACATACAAGCATGACAAAAGGAATTCACAAACCAGTGATGTTTCAATTTACTGCTAAATTGAAATTTTAGTTAGTTAAAACATAAATCAAACAGTTAGTGGGTTAATCAAAAATAAAGAAAAAGTGCTTGATCTAGATAACCACCTCACTTAATCATTGTCAATCTAATCAATCCCCGGCAACGGCGCCAAAAAACTTGATGGATATTTTAGGTTGAGACACGATCTCTCCCAAAAATAGCACCAATCTAACCGGCAAGTATACCGGGTCGCATCAAGTAATAAAAACTCACGGGTGTGAGGTCGATCCCACAGGGATTGAAGGATTGAGCAATTTTAGTTTAGTGGTTGAATTAGTCAAGCGAATCAAGATTTGGTTGATTGAGTTGCAGAATTTAAATTGCATTGAAAGTAAAGAGAGCAATGAGTAAATTGCTGAATCTTAAAGAACAAGAAATTAAATGGCAGAAACTTAAAGAGCAAGTAATGTAAATTGCAAAATCTTAAAGTGCTGGAAATGTAAATGACTTGAATTGTAAAGGGAATTGGGAGTTGGATCGGAGTTAAAACAGAAAAGTAAATGAATAAGTAAAGCAAGAGCAGAAAATTTAAAATGCGAGAATTGGATCTCAGGACCCAGAGACTAGAAAACTGAGTCTAGATCTCAATGCCTTCCTAGATCCAACAAGAACAATAGCCAGGAAATTGTAAATTGCAAGAGAAATAGAAGAAGAGCAATTAACAGGAAGCTAAATTCAATTAAACAGTAAATCAAAAGAGAGATCTAAGGTGAGATTGAAACAGAATTCCTTCAATTCTCCAACCCAAGATCCAAGACAAGTGTAATTGAAATTGAAAGCTAAGAGGAAGAGAATGGACTTCTCCTTCCCCCGAAACAAGAAACTAAAGATCACTCTGTAACTCAAAAAACTCAAGGAAAGCTCTCAGCAAAATTCTAAAAAGAGAACTCCTCCGAAACAAATTGAATTCTAGCCTATTTATACACTTTCTTCAATTGATCTTCAAGCCTTGGTTTGGGCCTTTGCTCTTGATGGAATTGGGTTGAAGGAGGCCTTGGTTGATTGCTCTTGAAGTTTGGAGAGAGACCCAAGTGAATCAATTGAACCGGATGTGAGTTTTGCAAAGTTGGGTTTTTAAAGTTAGCCTCAAAGTTAGGGGCTAACTTCATGGCTAACTTTTTTTAGCAGCAAACCCCATTCTCTGCACTTCACGTTTGGGCCAACGTTAGGGGGCTAACTTTGTCCCTAACGTTGGCCTTGCTTCATGTTGGAATGGCGCCAACGTTAGCCTCCAAGTTAGGGGCTAACGTTGGCGCTAACGTTGCACACCCTGGGAAACAATTCAAATGCCAACGTTAGCCTCCAAGTTAGGGGCTAACGTTGGCGCTAACGTGGCTAACCCTGGGAGCAATTTCTCATGCCAACGTTAGCCTCCAAGTTAGGGGCTAACGTTGGCACTACGTGGCTAACCTCTGGGAGCAATTTTAGTTCCCAACGTTAGCCTCCAAGTTAGGGGCTAACGTTGGGGCTAACTTCAATTCCAACTTCATTTGTTCCTGGTTCAATCTCCCTTGATTCATTGTCTCATCTTAGCTTCTAGCCATTCCTTCTCACTTCAATCCTTTTCCAAGCTTTCTTCACCTATCATAAATCAACCAAACACATCAAAGCTATGCTTGAAATCATGAGATGATCATTCTATCCTAATATGCACCAATTATGGCATCAAACCTCATGAATTTGCATTAAATCATATATGGTTGGTTTAATCAAAGGAAGCATGAAAATCTACCTAACTTAGCTTGCTTAAGCCTCAAGAAAGTGCATAATCTAAGTGAAATTAAAAGAAAAAGACTAGTGAAACTAGGCTAAGATGACTTGTCATCAAAGATAAGAAAAAGATTTTGAAAATATTTTGAAAAAGATTTTTGAAATTTTCGAAAAATAGAAAAAAAATGAAAAAGATATAATTTTATAAAAAGATTTTGAAAAGATAAGATTTTTAAAATTTGAAAATTTGACTTGACTCATGAGAAACAACTAATTTTAAAAATTTTTGACTAAGTCAACTCAAATTTTCGAAAATTTGGAGGGAAATAAGGAAAAGATTTTTTTGATTTTTGAATTTTTAATGAGGAGAGAGAAAAACACAAACATGACCCAAAACTTAAAAATTTTGGATCAAAACACATGATGCATGCAAGAACACTATGAATGTCAAGATGAACACCAAGAACACTTTGAAGATCATGATGAACATCAAGAACATATTTTTGAAAAATTTTTGATGCAAAGAAAACATGCAAGACACCAAACTTAGAAATCTTTAATGCATGGACTCTAACAAACAAAAAATGCATATGAAAAACAACAAACAACACAAAACAAGAAAACATCAAGATCAAACAAGAAGACTTGTCAAGAACAACTTGAAGATCATGAAGAACACTATGAATGCATGGATTTTTTGAAAAATGCAAGAAAAAATTTTTAAAACATGCAATTGACACCAAACTTAAAAATTGACTCAAGACTCAAACAAGAAACATAAGATATTTTTGATTTTTATGATTTTATTAATTTTTTTGGATTTTTATTAATCTTTTTCGAAAATAAAGTTTAGAGAAACGAAAAATAAAAGAAAAATTTTGAAAAAGATTTTTGAAAAGAAAATTACTTAATCTGAGCAACAAGATGAACCGTCAGTTGTCCATACTCGAACAATCCCCGGCAACGGCGCCAAAAACTTGGTGGACGAAATTGTGACCCTCTTTGTATTTGCATGAGATTTATTTAATGGCTATTGGCTATGTGTGGACACAACTCCGTTCAACTTAACCAGCAAGTGTACTGGGTCATCCAAGTAATACCTTACGTGAGTAAGGGTCGATCCCACAGAGATTGTTGGTATGAAGCAAGCTATGGTCACCTTGTAAATCTCGGTTAGGCAGATTAAATGGTTATGGGTTTCGAATAATTAATAATAAATAAAAAATAAAAAGGGATAGAAATACTTATGTAAATCAATAGTGGAAATTTCAGATAGGCGTGTGGAGATGCTGTGCTCCTCTCGGATCTCTATTTTCTTATTGCTTTCATCCAATCCTTCTTACTCCTTTCCATGGCAAGCTGTATGTAGGGCATCACCGTTGTCAATGGCTACATCCCATCCTCTCAGTGAAAACGTTCCTATGCTCTGTCACAGCACGGCTAATCATCTGTCGGTTCTCAATCAGGTTGGAATAGAATCCCTTGATTCTTTTGCGTTTGTCATCACGCCCAGCCTTCAGGAGTTTGAAGCTCGTCACAGTCATTCAATCCCAGAATCCTACTCGGAATACCATAGACAAGGTTTAGACTTTTCGGATCCTCATGAATGCCGCCATCTATCTAACTTATACCACGAAGATTCTGTTGGGGAATCTAAGAGATATGCGCCCGGCCTAAAGTAGAACGGAAGTGGTTGTCAATCACGTGCGTTCATAGGTGAGAATGATGATGAGTGTCACGGATCATCACATTCATCAAAGTGTTGTGAAATGTATATCTTGGAATAAGAATAAAAGAGAATTGAATAGAAAGTAATAATAATTGTATTGAAACTTGAGGTACAGCAGAGCTCCACACCCTTAATCTATGGTGTGCAGAAACTCCACCGTTGAAAATACATAAGTGAAAGGTTCAGGCATGGCCGAATGGCCAGCCCCCCTGAATGATCAAGAGATCGAATAATCAAAGGCTAAATAGTCAAAAGATTAAACTGTCAAAAGATGTCTAATACAATAGTAAATCATCCTATTTATACTAGACTAGCTACTAGGGTTTACATGAGTAAGTAATTGATTAAAAAGTCCACTTCCAGGGCCTACTTGGTGTATGCTTGGGCTGAGCTTGATCTATCCACGAGCTGAGGCTTTTCTTGGAGTTGAACTCCAAGTTATAACGTGTTTTGGGCGTTCAACTCCGGATCATGACGTTTTTCTGGCGTTTAACTCCAGACAACAGCATGTACTTGGCGTTCACCGCCAAGTTACGTCGTCAATTTCCGAATAAAGTATAGACTATTATATATTGCTGAAAAGCTCTGGATGTCTAATTTCCAACGCCGTTGAGAGCGCGCCATTTGGAGGTCTGTAGCTCCAAAAAATCCATTTCGAGTGCAGGGAGGTCCGATTCCAACAACATCAGCAGTCCTTTTGTCAGCCTTTATCAGAGTTTTGCTCAAGTCCCTCAATTTCAGCCAGAAATTACCTGAAATCACAGAAAAACACACAAACTCATAGTAAAGTCCAGAAATGTGAATTTAACATAAAAACTAATGAAAACATCCCTAAAAGTAGCTTGAACTTACTAAAAATACCTAAAAACAATGCCAAAAAGCGTATAAATTATCCGCTCATCAGGCCCCATCTAGTGTTTTGGAAGCATAAGCTATAACATAGGGAATCTTACCCTCGCGTTGTGCTAACGCGGCTCCTATCGCATAATTTGAAGCCTCGCACATGATTTCAAATGGTTGAGTCCAATTCGGCCCTCGCACAATAGGAGCTTGTGTCAATGCCACTTTAAGCTTGTCATATGCTTCCATACATTCTTTGCTCAGCTCAAATTCAGTGTCCTTTTGTAGTAGTCGAGAGAGAGGTAAGGCTATCTTGCTAAAGTCTTTGATGAACCTCTGGTAGAATCCTGCATGTCCAAGAAAGGAGCGGACTTTCCTCTCGGATGAGGGGTAAGGCGAACTAGATATGACATTTATTTTTGCCGGATCTATGGAGATGCCTTCTTTTGAAACAATGTGTCCCAAAACAATGCCTTGTTTGACCATGAAATGACATTTTTCAAAATTTAAGACAAGGTTTATTTTGGTGCATCTCTCTAAGACTTTTTCAAGGTTGCCTAAGCAATGATCAAATGAATCACCGTACACACTAAAGGGGCAAGTAAGCAAATAAGCTCATCGTGCATCTTTGAAAACTTCGTCCATGAAAACTTCCATAATTTGCTCTAGAAAGTCCGCAAATAAGCTCATCATGCATCTTTGAAACGTTGCCGGTGCGTTGCATAGGCCAAATGGCATACGCTTGTAAGCATACGTTCCAAAGGGGAAAGTAAATGTGGTTTTTTCTTGGTCCTCTAGAGCAATGTGTATTTGGAAGTATCCAAAGTAACCATCAAGAAAGCAATAATATGATTTACCGGCTAGTCGATCAAGCATTTGATCAATGAACGGTAGTGGAAAGTGATCTTTTCTTGTGGCCGCATTCAATCTTCGGTAGTCTATGCATACCCTCCAAGAATTTTGCACCCTTGTTGCTATAAGTTCACCGCTTTCATTTTTGATTGTGGTCACCCCGGATTTCTTTGGCACCACTTGGACCAGGCTTACCCACTCGCTATCCGAGATGGGATAGATGATGTCCGCTTCAAGTAGCCGAGTGACCTCCTTTTTCACAACCTCAAGAATGGTTGGATTAAGTCTCCTTTGAGGTTGTCAGACCGGTCTTGCTCCTTCTTCTAGAAATATGCGGTGTTCGCATACTTGGGGGCTTATTCCCACTAGATCCGCCAAATTCCACCCGATTTCCCTTTTATTTTTCCTCAAGACATCTAGCAACTTTTCTTCTTGTTGAGGGGTTAGTTCTTTTGTAATTATCACAGGGAGCATGTGGGCTTTATCAAGATATGAGTACTTTAGGTGGGGTGGTAGTGGCTTCAATTCCATCTTTTTGTCATGATTTGAAGTTTGAATCTCCGGATGGTTCGTATGGTGTGTGGTGTTTAATTTGCTTGGATCTTCATTTGCTTCTTCAATCATGTACTTCTCATCCAACTTTGCAAGGTGCACTTCGGCAATAATGTTGTCAATTGGGTCACACCGGAATAGAGAGTGATTCTCCGGTGGATGCTTTATTGCTTCTTCTAGGCTAAAACTCACGACTCTCCCATCTATCTCAAATGAGTAGGTTCCCGAGTAGGCATCTAGCTTAAATCTAGAAGTTCTCAAAAATGGTCTTCCAAGTAAGATAGATGATGCTCTCTCGGGTTCATTTGATGGCATCTCAAGGACATAGAAGTCAATCGGAAATACCAACCCTTTGATATTCACCAATACATCTTTCACAACACCCGCCACGGTTATTATGCTTTTATCCGCTAGGACAAATCTTTCCGCCGACCTTTTCAATGGTGGTAACTTCAATACCCGGTAGACGGAGAGCGGCATAATGCTAACACATGCACCGAGATCACACATACAATCTAGGGATTGAACTCCATTGACGGTGCAAGTGACCATACAAGGGCCCGGGTCATCACACTTCTCGGGCAATGCTCCCATTAAAGCGGAAATAGAACTCCCCAATGGGATGGTTTCCAATTCAAGAATTCTATCCTGGTTCATGCATAGATCTTTAAGGAATTTTGCATATCTAGGAACTTGATGGATAGCATCAAAGAGGGGATGGTTACCTCGACTTTCTTGAACATTTCTATTATTTTGGGGTCGAGTTCTATGCGCTTCCTAGCTTTCTTTGCAAGTGTTGGAAATGGGAGTGGTTGAACAATTTCTTCTTCCAAGGTTCTCTTAGTCTTGGGGGTTTCCTTTGTGGGTTGAGCTTCTTCATCCTCAACTATGACTTGTGGTGTCTCCTCTTCCATTACCTCTTCTATATCTATTCTCTCCTCTTCTTGAGCGGTTGTGATGGGATTTGAATCCTTTGCTCCCTTCTCTTTTAATTGTGTTCCGGATCTTAGGGTGATGGCATTGATGCCTCCCTTAGGATTGGGTTGAGGTTGAGAGGGAATGATGCTTTGGATTGGGGGTTAAGGAGTGGGATTTGATGGTGGGTCCATGCGTGCAAGAAGAGCTTGTAGTGTAGAGGTAAGGCCAGTGAGACCGGAAGCAAGTGTGTTTTGTAGTTTCTTTTGGCCTTGGATGATGGTCCGGAGTGTATCATCATGGTTAGAGGGGGCGGATGGATATGTGAGTTGAGGAGCTTGTGATTGGTTGGGTGGTGATCTTTGATGTGGTGGTTGGTATGTTTGGTAGTTCCTTTGTTAATTTTGTTGGTTGTATGGTGGATTTTGTTGGTTGTATGGTGGCCGGGTTTGTGAGTTGTTGTTCCATCTTTGACCTCTTCCATTGTTGTTGTTGTCCCTATTTCCTTGTTGATGATTGTCTCTCCAATTTTGATTGTGATTTCCACTCCCTTGATTGTAGCTTCCTCCTTGATAAGGGTGCACTTGGTTAGGATTACCGCCTTGGTAGTACCCTTGATTTGGGCGGTCATAGAAATTGTGAGTAGCCGCCAAAGTGTTGTCTTCTTGAAAGCTTGGGCACTCATCCGTGTAGTGGGAATAGCATGAACAAATGCCACACACTTTCTGAGGGACCAATTGTTGATTGTATTGTTGAGGGGGTGGAGGATGTTGTTGGTATGGTTGAGGTTATTGTGGTTGTTGTTGGCTCAATTGGAGTTGCCTCAAGATGGATGTCATTTCACTCAAGGATTTCGTTAGAGAGGTGGTTTCGCTACTAGTTGATATCTCATTCACGGTTTTTGGGCAGTTGACTCTTCGTCTCATATGTTGATTGGATTCGGCTAGGTCAATGATAAGTTGCCATGCCTCCTCCGCTGTTTTATATTTAGACAAAGAACCATTGCTAGAGGTGTCCAAGAGGGTTCTATCTTGTTCTCGCATTCCTTGACATATGTATCTGTTCCGAGGGTTACCTGAAACGTGCAGCTCGGTCTTCCGGCAAGGCCCGAGGTGGGGGGTCTGTGACCCGAGCTGGTTGTGCTGAACGGCGGGGGGTTGTACCTGCAATGACACTCCGATGCTTAAGTTAGCATGGGTCCAAGCAGATATCAAGTAGAATTAGAGTATGAGTTATACCTGGGTGCTCCAGTGTATTTATAGTAGTTGGCTGCGATCATCCCTGGATAAGATATTCTTATCTTATCTTATCTTTTGGGAGATTCATCTCTATCTTTGCGGAACCGCCTTTCCCAGGCCCTTTCGGCCTTTAGGTTTTGGGCTTAGTTCCTTCTGATGGGCCTTTCTTTGGCCTGTTTGTCCGAGGTCCGACCTCGAACGTGGGCCTTGGGTCGAGGTCGGGCCTTCTATCGGCTTTACCGAGTTTGGAGAGCTCGGTCAGGGTATGAACAGTGCCCCTGCCCGAGTTCGTCTTTTTTCGGAAGGTCGAGCTCGGGCATAGTAGTTTTTTCAAAATTTGAAAACGGTCGTTCAGCATTTATTGCTTGTTACCGTTTCTTCCTCGATTTCCGTGCGGCGCTCTGTGGAGGCTTTATTTATTTGCCCCTTTCTTCATTTTTCTTTGTTTATTCATCACTTCTTTTCGAGCATCTTCTCTTCTTTCTCTCTGTTCTTCGTCTTCCATTTTTTGTGCGTTTTTTCAGAGTTCTTTTCTGCGCCGCCGTTTTTCCTTTCGTCGGAGCTCGTCGCTTTCTTCTTTTCCAGGTTTGCTTTTTTCGCTTTTATTCTTCGTACGCTTCTTTTTTCTGATATCTTCTATGCCCGGGTTGCCCCGAAAAGAGGCGCCGCTATTGCTTTGTATGTGTGTGTGGGGGGACTCTTTTCTCCGATCCATTTTTGTTATTCGAGTTGCTGCCTTCTTGTTTGTAAAAGAACTTTGCTTTCTTTTGTTTTTGTTGAATTTTTTTTCTGCCTTTGTGTGATTTTTGTCTTGCTGTTGTATTCTTTCTTTGTAGGCAAGATTTTTTTATGTCTCGAAAGGTGTTTCAAGCAATGTCGACCAAGATTCCGAGTGGTCTAGGTTGGGTAGATCCTGCTCCTTTAAGGGTCCCGTCTGTTGTAGATTCTGAGTATCTGATTAGGTTCCGTAGGGAGTGTAGTATTTGTGAGAACAGGGAGTCTGAGCGGGATTACGAGTTAGCAGCCCCGGAGTCCGAGGAGAGGGTATGTTTTCCGCCGTTAGAGAGTTCCGAGAAACTTTTCTTCTATGCTTATGATTGTTTCTTCTCCAAGCTAGGTGTCCGTCTTCCTTTCACCGACCTGGAATCCGAGGTCCTTTGGTCTTGTAACCTTGCCCCTACACAACTCCATCCGAACTCTTGGGCGTTTTTAAAGCTTTTCCAACTTTTGTGTCAGATTTTAGGCGTCTCCCCTTCTGTTTCTCTTTTTTCTTATCTGTTTGTACTGACGAAGCCGGGGTCGGGTGCTGGGAAGGTGTCCTGGGTTTCGTTTAGGGCTAACCAGGGTAGGAAATTTTGCACTTTGTATGATGAGTCGTTTCACGATTTCAAAAACTATTACTTCAAAGTCCGGGCTGTTGGAGATGTCCGACCTTTTTTCTTAGATGAGAGTGGGGAGCCTTCGTTTCCTCTTTGTTGGCAAGAGAGTGTGGTGTCGGTTAAGTACACTTTCGAGAGTCTAGATGAGGTGGAACAGGCTTTCGTTGGTGTGTTGAGCAGTCTATGGGGTCGGGCACCTTACTTGGATACGAAGAAAATGTTGGGAGATCCAAGCCTTCTCCGTTCCGAGTTAGGTAGCTCCCGACCTCTTTTTGAGATTTCATTTTCATATTTTGACTTTGTTTTGATCTTTCTGTTTGATAACCTCTTTGTTTCGTTTCTGCAGAGATGTCTTCTCAGGCTGATTCTATGAAGTTTCTCCGTCGAGCGAAGAAATCTGCGGCATCTCGGAATATCGAGGCTGAAGCTTCTCCCCAACCTTCTCCGCAGAAGACTACAATTGGTGTTCAGACTCGGTCGAAGACCATTCCGGTCCCTCAGTTCCGAGCTATAACTCAGGATCCTCCGACCTCCGGACCCGGTCAGCTTTCCCCGTCCTCGACCTCGGGTCCTCCCCCCAAGAAACAGAAGACTTCCCGAGAGCCTGCTGGTTTCAATGACAAGGATTTCGATGCTCTCGGTTGGGTTGAGCAGCACATTCTTCCTCAGACTTTTATTTCTACTGATGATGCGTCCATGGAGCATCACTTTCAGTATATGGCGCGGAGTTGTGTTCGGATGGCTAGCCTTCATGCCGCCATTGCTCGGGAGTTTAAGAAAGCTCCCCTTGGGGCGACCAGCTCCCGACTTGAGAAGGCCCGGTCCGAGCTTGATAAGGTTAGTCAGCTGAAGGATGCTAGGATTGCCGAGCTGGAGGAGTCTTTGGAGGAAGAGAAGACTAGGGCTACCGCGGCTGTGGCGGTGGCGAAGACGTCTGAGGAGATGGCGAGGGTGGCGACGGAGAACTATACCAAGCTGTATGCTGAGCTTGTGGAGACGAAGGAGAAGCTGCAATCTGCTCGGGATGACTTTTATGAGCTGGAAGATAATGTGGCCAAGGGTATGGATGCTATGTTTGTGAATTTGAGGGAACAGGTCCGGGTTCTTGCTCCCGAATTGGATCTCAGTTTGTTCAGTACGGATAACATGGTTGTGGAGGGGAAGATTGTTCCTGCCCCTGTTGAGGATGAGGTTCCGATGTCCGACCCCAAGGCTCCGGTGTCCGACCCCGAGGCTCCGGTCGTGAACCCGACTTCACCTTTGGCCGAGGATAGAGTTGGTATGGAGGTTCCAAGCGATGGTGCTGTTCCTGCAGTCCCGATATCCATGTTTCAGCCAGGTGTTGATGCGGAGTCTGGAAAGGGCCTTGATCCTCTGTAATTTTTTGTACTTTTTGTGCTTTTGCCCGACCTGTGGGCTTTTTGTTTTTTGGATGTTTTCTGCAAACATTTTGGACACCTGTTCTGCTATTTTAGCTACTCTTGTAGCTTTATTATGCCATGCTTTGTGTTTCGATTGTCTCGTTCCGCTTTTATGCTTTTTAGTTGTTCTCGGGTAACAACTTTTTAGCTAGCGTTTTGACTTCTCGCTTTTTGCTTTTTTAGTTGTTTTTGGGTAACAACTTTTTAGCTAGCGCTTTGACTTCTCGCTTTTTGCTTTTTAGTTGTTTTTGGGTAACAACTTTTTAGCTAGTGCCTTGACTTTCTCGCTTTTTGCTTTTTAGTTGTTTTTGGGTAACAACCTTTTAGCTAGCGCCTTGACTTTCTCGCTTTTTGCTTTTTAGTTGTTTTTGGGTAACAACTTTTTAGCTAGCGCCTTGACTTTCTCGCTTTTTGCTTTTTAGTTGTTTTTGGGTAACAACTTTTTAGCTAGCGCCTTGACTTTCTCGCTTTTTGCTTTTTAGTTGTTTTTGGGTAACAACTTTTTAGCTAGCGCCTTGACTTTCTCGCTTTTTGCTTTTTAGTTGTTTTTGGGTAACAACTTTTTAGCTAGCGCCTTGACTTTCTCGCTTTTTACTTTTTAGTTGTTTTTGGGTAACAACTTTTTAGCTAGCGCCTTGACTTTCTCGCTTTTTGCTTTTTAGTTGTTTTTGGGTAACAACTTTTTAGCTAGCGTTTCTCGAAGTCCTGGTTCTTTGCCAGCTTCTTTCTTGGGTCCGAGTTTACTCTCGGACATCGGGATCCTTGAGTACCCCTTTGGTCAGGTCCGACTTCGTTGTTTGGTCGGCCTTTTTTAAGTTATTTTTGTAACTTCTTTTCTATTTGGCTTTTTGAGCCATTTCAGAGTTACTTTTATAACTTCTCACATTAATTTGAACCTCGTCGCTTCATCTTTGCCGACCTCGTATGGCCTTTGGCAAATGATTTTTGCGTTTTGCCGAGCATAAATTAATGCGCCTTGGTGGGGTACTTTTTAGGATATGCTTTATAACGAGAAAGAGAAAATAAAGAAATTTGATTAGTATTAAAAAGAAGAATATGTACAAAGTGTTTACCCTTTTGACTAGGCCGGGTGTCCTACTTAACCGGGTGTCTCATTAAAAAACCCTCGTGGGGAAAAAGAGTACACCTCGGGTTAAGTTTTTCTAGCTGTAGTATCGTCTTAGGTTACAGGCGTGCCAGGTTCTGGGCAGCTCATTGCCTTCTAGGTCGGATATCTTGTAGTAGCCTGTCCCTAAGACTTCTGTTACTTTGTAGGGCCCCTTCCAATTTGCGGCTAGCTTTCCTTCTCCCGATTTTTGTGTTCCGATGTCGTTTCGGATTAAAATCAGGTCGTGAGTGGAGAAGCTTCGTTTTATCACCTTTCGGTTATATCTGAGGGCCGTTCGTCGTTTTAAGACTTCTTCTCTGATTCGGGCTTTTTCTCGGACCTCGGGTAGGAGGTCGAGTTCTTCCCTTTGTGCCTGAGGGTTGCCTCCTTCGTTGTAGAAGATGGTTCTGGGTGATCCTTCGTCTATTTCGACGGGAATCATTGCCTCCATTCCGTAGGCTAGTCGGAATGGGGATTCTCCTGTTGTAGAGTGCGGGGTTGTCCGATATGCCCATAATACCTGGGGGAGTTCATCGGCCCATGCCCCTTTGGCCTCTTGGAGTCTTCGTTTTAACCCGGCCAAGATGACTTTATTTGTGGCCTCTGCTTGTCCATTGGCTTGCGGGTGTTCGACCGATGTGAACTGCTGTTTGATTTTTAGCTCGGCCACCAAGTTCTGAAAACTTGTGTCTGTGAACTGTGTTCCATTGTCTGTTGTGATGGAGTAGGGGACTCCGAACCTCGTGACAATGTTTTTGTATAGGAATTTACGGCTTTTCTGAGCCGTAATAGTGGCTAAGGGTTCAGCCTCGATCCACTTTGTGAAGTAGTCGACCCCTACTATGAGGTACTTGACTTGCCCCGGTCCTTGTGGGAATGGGCCGAGTAGGTCGAGTCCCCACTTTGCGAAGGGCCATGGTGCGGTGATGCTTATGAGGTCTTCGGGCGGTGCTTTGTGAAAATTGGCGTTTTTTTGGCAGGGGGGGCATATTTTCACAAACTCTGCCGCGTCTCTTTGCAAGGTCGGCCAGTAGAACCCGGCTCTGACTATTTTCTTGGACAGGGCCCGGGCTCCGAGATGGTTCCCACACATGCCTTTGTGGACTTCTTCGAGGACGCTCTTTGTTTCTGTGGTCGGGACGCACCTCAGGAGGGGGTTTGAGAATCCTCTTCTGTATAATACGTTGTGGATTAACGTGTAGTTCTGGGCGTCTTTTGTAAGCCTTTTAGCTTCTTTTCTTTCGGCGGGGAGAGTTCCCGATTTCAGATAGTTGAGTATGGGGGTTATCCATCCTTGTTGTTGCCCGGATATATTTAGTATTTCTTCCTCCCTTAACACGGAGGGGGATTGTAGAGTTTCTTGGAGGAGACTTCTGTTGTTCCCTCCGGGCTTGGTGCTAGCAAGTTTTGAGAGGGCGTCTGCCCGGGCATTTTGCTCCCGGGGTATGTGCTGGATTTTTATTTCCGGGAAGTGTCGTAATTGCGCCTGTGTTTGGTCCAGGTATTTTTTCATAGTAGGGTCTTTGGCCTGGTAGCTTCCATTTACTTGTGATGTGACGACCTGGGAGTCGCTGAAGATCGTGATCCTCTTTGCTCTGACCTCTTCGGCTAGTTTTAGTCCCGCTAGTAGGGCTTCGTATTCGGCTTGGTTATTTGAGGCCTGGAACTCGAATTTTAGGGATAGCTCAATCCGTGTTCCTTGATCGCTTTCGAGTATAACACCGGCCCCGCTTCCTGTTTTGTTTGAGGATCCGTCGACATACAGATTCCATGAGAGTGGGGTTCCCGGGGTCTCAGTGTATTCTGCGACGAAGTCGGCTAGGTATTGAGATTTTATGGCAGTCCGGGCTTCATAGTGGAGGTCGAACTCGGACAATTCCACCGCCCATTGTAGGATTCGTCCTGCCATGTCTGTCTTTTGTAGGATGTGTCTCATGGGTTGGTTTGTCCGGACTTTGATGGTGTGGGCTTGAAAGTAGGGGCGGAGTCTCCGAGCTGTGAACACTAGTGCATAGGCGAATTTCTCTATTTTCTGATAGTTTAATTCGGCCCCTTGTAGTGCTTTGCTTACGAAGTATATGGGGTGTTGCCCCTCCTCATTTTCTCGTATTAGTGCCGAGGCGACTGCCCGATGTCCGACCGACAGGTATAGTACGAGCTCTTCCCCTTTTAGAGGTCGGGTTAAGATTGGTGGCTGCCCGAGGAATTCCTTGAATTCTTGGAAGGCCTTTTCGCATTCCGGGGTCCAAGAGAAGGGTTTCCCTTTCTTTAGGAGTGAGTAGAGAGGGAGTGATCTTATCGCTGATCCTGCCAAGAATCTTGATAGGGCGGCTAGTCTCCCATTTAGTTGTTGTACTTCTTTGACACACGTCGGGCTTTTCATATTGAGTATTGCTTGGCATTTGTCCGGGTTTGCTTCGATGCCTCTCTGAGTTAGCATGAAGCCTAAGAACTTCCCGGCTTCTGCGGCGAAGGTGCACTTTGTCGGGTTAAGTCTCATGTTGTGTTTCCGGAGGGTGTCGAAGATACTGCTGAGGTCGGCGACCAAGTTTCTGTCTTCTTGTGTCTTTACTAGCATGTCGTCGACGTACACCTCTAGCTGTAGCCCGATGTGTTCTGAGAACACTTTGTTCATTAGCCTCTGGTAGGTTGCCCCTGCGTTCTTCAGCCCGAAGGGCATTACTACGTAGCAGTAGTTTGCCCTTGGGGTTATGAACGAGGTCTTTTCTTGGTCGGGTCCATACATCGGGATTTGATTGTATCCCGAGTATGCATCCATGAAGGAGAGGTATCTGTAGCCCGAAGCGGCATCAACTAAGGCGTCGATGTTCGGAAGTGGATATGGATCTTTGGGGCAGGCTTTGTTGAGATCCGTGTAGTCGACGCACATCCTCCATTTTCCATTGGGCTTCTTCACTAGGACCACGTTTGCGAGCCATAGGGGGTACTTTACTTCCCTAATGAACCCTGCATCTAGTAGTGCTTGCACTTGTTCTTCTATTGCTTGCATGCGTTCAGGCCCGAGCTTCCTGCGTCTTTGTTGGACAGGTCGGGATCCCGGGTATACTGATAGCTTATGGCACATCAGGTCGGGGCTTATGCCTGGTATATCGGAGGCTTTCCAGGCGAAGAGGTCGGAATTCTCCCTTAAGAGGGTTGTGAGTTCCTCCTTTAGGCCTGCCTCGAGGTTTGCCCCTATGTTTGTTACTTTCTCGGGTGTGTTCCCGATCTGGATCTTTTCGGTCTCTCCTTCTGGTTGTGGCCGAAGATCTTCTCGGGCTTGGACTCGCCCGAGTTCTATTGTGTTGACCTCTTTCCCTTTTAGGCTCAGGCTTTCGTTGTAGCATCGTCGTGCTAGTTTTTGGTCGCCTTTTAGGGTAGCGATTCCCTTTGCGGTAGGGAACTTCATACAGAGGTGTGGGGTCGAGACTATAGCCGCTAGTCTGTTTAGGGTTGGTCGTCCGATGAGGGCATTGTATGCTGAAGTGACGTCGACTACAATGTAGTCGATGCTTAGTGTTTTGGTTTGCTCGCCTTTTCCAAAGGTAGTGTGTAATGAGATGTATCCCAAGGGGCGGATCGGGGTATCTCCTAGTCCAAACAGGTCAGTGGGATAGGCTTTTAGCTCTTTTTCTTCGAGTCCGAGCTTGTCGAAGGCTGCTTTGAACAGGATATCTGCTGAGCTTCCTTGGTCGATCAGGGTTCGATGTAAGTTGGTGTTGGCTAGGATGATGGTGATCACCATAGGGTCGTCGTGTCCGGGTATTATTCCAAGAGCATCTTCTCGGGTAAATGAGATAGTAGGTAACTCGGGTAAGGGGCTGTCTTCTCGGACATGGTAGACTTCTTTGAGGTGTCTCTTCCGTGAGGATTTGGATGTCCCTCCCCCTGCGAAACCTCCGTTTATCATGTGTATGTGCCTTTCAGGAGTTCGCGGGGTTCGTGTTTGCTCGGCCCGATCTTCGTTATCTCCCCGTCTTCTCTTTCTGGTTTCTTCTCCTTTCTCAGCTATGTATCTGTCGAGTTTTCCCTCTCTGGCTAGCTTTTCTATAACATTCTTTAAGTCGTGGCAGTCGTTAGTAGAGTGGCCGTAGAGTCTGTGATATTCGCAGTACTCGGACCGATCTCTTCCTGCTCTCTTGTGCTTCAGAGGTTTGGGTGGTGGGATCTTCTCGGTGTGGCATACTTCTCTGTAGACGTCTACCAGGGAGACTCGGAGGGGAGTGTAGCTGTGGTATTTTCGTGGCTTGTCCGAGTTGGATTCTTCTTTCTTTTTCTGTTCCCGATCTCGATCTCGGGGCGGGTAGGTTGACTCCTTCCTGGAAGAGTCTCTCAGCTGGGAGGTTTCTTCCATGTTGATATACTTTCCTGCCCGTTCTTGTACTTCGTATAAGGAGGTCGGGTATCTTTTGGATAGGGATTGGCTAAACGGTCCTTCTTTTAGGCCGTTTGCTAGTCCCATGATGGCTGCTTCCGTGGGCAAGTGTTGTATGTCCAGGCAGGCCTTGTTGAATCGCTCCATGTACTCTCTGAGAGTTTCTTGGTTGCCTTGTTTGATCCCGAGTAGGCTGGGGGCATGTTTTGCCTTGTCCTTTTGAATAGAGAACCTTGTTAAGAATTTTTTGGTCAGGTCTTCAAAGCTGGAGATTGATCCTGGTGGCAGGTTGTCGAACCACTTCATGGCTGACTTAGTGAGAGTGGTGGGGAAGGCTTTGCATCGAATCGCGTCGGAGGCGTCGACTAAGTACATTCTGCTTCTGAAATTGCTGAGGTGATGACTTGGATCGGTGGTGCCGTCGTAGAGGTCCATATCTGGTGGTTTGAAGTTTCGCGGTACCTTCTCTTTCATGATCTCTTGTGTGAAGGGATCATGGTTGCTTTCGGGAGTGGTGCCGTGTTCCGTCCGATCTTTTAGGTTGGCCTCTATCTTCCGCAGTTTTTCTTCCAATTCTCTGCGTTTGCGAGCTTCCCTTCTCAGATCCTGTTCAGTTTCCTTCTGCTTCTTTACGTCCTCTTCGAGTTGTCTCAGCCGGCTTTGTTGTGCCCGAACTGTTTCCAGAATCTCCGAACTTTTTTCTCTTTCGGGATTTTGTGGATCTTTGTCTGGGGGTGATGTCTTTGGGCGATTCTGTTTGTTTCCTCCTGGAGTGCGTGGTGATAGAGGGCTGTCCGGCCGTTCTCCGGTGTCAACTTCCTCTTCTTGTTCTGATGTAGCGTGGTTATTGTTGGGAGGGTCGTCCGCCATGGTAAAGGGATGACTTCCAGGTCCCCGGCAACGGCGCCAATGTTCCGAGGGTTACCTGAAACGTGCAGCTTGGTCTTCCGGCAAGGCCCGAGGTGAGGGGTCTGTGACCCGAGCTGGTTGTGCTGAACGGCGGGGGGTTGTACCTGCAATGACACTCCGATGCTTAAGTTAGCATGGGTCCAAGCAGATATCAAGTAGAATTAGAGTATGAGTTATACCTGGGTGCTCCAGTGTATTTATAGTAGTTGGCTGCGATCATCCCTGGATAAGATATTCTTATCTTATCTTATCTTTTGGGAGATTCATCTCTATCTTTGCGGAACCGCCTTTCCCAGGCCCTTTCGGCCTTTAGGTTTTGGGCTTAGTTCCTTCTGATGGGCCTTTCTTTGGCCTGTTTGTCCGAGGTCCGACCTCGAACGTGGGCCTTGGATCGAGGTCGGGCCTTCTATCGGCTTTACCGAGTTTGGAGAGCTCGGTCAGGGTATGAACAGTATCCAAGCAACACTTGAGTGTCAAGCATGTGATTAGGGCATGCGTCTAGTAGCTTACGAAACCATTCCCAATATCGTATAGTGGTTCCGTTTCACCTTGTACAATACATGACATTTCTTTCCTTAGCCTATCCATCTTCTCCGGGGGCAAGAATTTATCCAAGAATCCTCTTCTAAGCAAGTCCCAATCGGAGGTGACCTCACTAGATAGAGTGTAGAACCATTCTTTAGCCTTGTCCTCAAGAGAGAAAGGGAAAGCAAACAACCATATAGCAACCTCATTGGATCCTTTTCGTCTAGTTGTTGAGCATATACGATGAAAGTCTTTGAGATGTCGAATAGGGTCTTGTGCGGGAAGCCCATGGAACTTAGGAAGGAGGTTGATCAAAGCGGTCTTGAGTTCAAAGTTTGCATTCAAGTTGGGGTGAGTTACATGAAGGGGTTGAAGGACATAATCCGGTGCACCCGCTTCCTTGATAGTAACTCTCCTCGGAGCATCCATGGCGTTAGTACCTAAAACAAAAGAAGAGTTGTTAGTGATATTGATGGGAGAATGATTATTGCCTTCTTTGAGTGACGGTTCAATGTTCACTTTTAGTAAGGTGGTTGAGGTGGTGAAAACCTTTTCACCTTCCCCAAAACTTAACCGCTTCCGAGCTTGTCTAATATGAAGCAAAGTTCGTTCTATTTCCGGAACAAAGGGGACTAAGCTCGGATTCGGTTGTGAACGCGTTATGCAATGAAGGAGAAGTAAAACTCATGGTAACGATGAGGGGTTAGTCACTTGAACAAAGAATCACAATGAAATGCAACTATATACATATACACATATCTACTCTAAACAATAACATGGCACACTAAGCAAAATCCCCGGCAACGGCGCCATTTTGATAAACGAAATTTATCATGCCGATATAGAATTCAATAATGGATATAATCGTGAGTATAGTCTAATCGACATTCAAACTTTGCATCAAACAATCCTACAATCTATAACCGAGAGTACTAGTCTCCCGAGTCGTCCTCCCTTGGAATTGCTAGAGAGTGCATCTTATTGATTTGGAAGCCTTGTTATGATTTTTTGAGGGTTTAGCAAAATAGATGACAAACAATCAATTTTAGAAGACTTGGCCTATGGTCGGCATTAGAAATTTTATCATTATAGCTTCCTCAATGATGATAACAATTAGGCTTTGCTTCATTTAGTTAACCCCTAGGTATAGAGGAAAGTCAAATGAGAGTAACTAACTTGAGTCACAAGTTATAGTTTTACCCTAGGAAAATCTAGCTTTAGTGCACTCCAAGTCAATTAGCAATTTCTAATTCCAAATCAACAATTGACATAAGGTATTCAACTCTTCCTAATGGTCCAAACCCTATGCCAAGTAAGAAACTTTTACTCTATAACTAGTGTTGGCATTTTATCAAACAATTGGTGAGCAAGGATGAAAGGCATAGTAAGTGTTCATACCCTGGGTCAAGCTGTCCGACCCGGGATGTTTAGCGACAAGCCGACCGACCTCTTCAGGCCAAATGCCCGACCTCTTCAGGCCAAATGCCCGACCTCTTCTCAAAGAGCTCGGCCAACTCGCCAAAGGAGCCCAAAGCAGGCCCAAAACGAAGGAACGCAGCCCAATCTAAAGGCAGCTAAAGCCCAGAAAGATAAAGGCGGTTTCGTTGAAGATAAGCTGACCTCACCCAAAGATAAGATAAAGATAAGATAAGATAACTAACTTATCTTATCTAAGAAGGTCACTTCTCACCATTATAAATACACTGGAGCACCCAGGTATAACTCATACTCTGATTCTACACATTATCTGCTTGGACCCATGCTAACTTAAGCATCGGAGTGTCATTGCAGGTACAACCACCAACCACTCTGCATATCAAGCTCGGGTCCCTGAACCCCCACCACGGGCATCTCCAGACGACCGAGCTACACGTTTCAGGTAACCCCCGGAACATTGGCGCCGTTGCCGGGGAACCTGGAAGTCATCCCATCACCATGGCGGACAACCATGACAACGACCATGATTCAGATCTAGAGGATAGAACACCGCACAAAGACGCGGATACTACACCAAAAGATACTCTTCAACCCACCAAAGGCGAGAATTCGCCAAAAGAGGAGGCTATGGAGGCACTTTAAGATCGCTTAAAGCAACTCGAAAAAAAGGTGGAACATCAACAAGAAGCTGAGAGAGACCTACGAAGGGAAGTTAGGTGATGCCACGAGTTAAAGGACAAGCTCCGAAAACTCGAAGCAGATCTCAAGGCCAAAACAACTCGATCCGGTCACGAAGACAACCCCTACAAAGATCAAGACCCATTCACCAAAGATATCATGAAAGCTAAAGTCCCAAAGGACTTCAAGGCTCCCGACATGATCCCATACGGCGGCACATTAGATCCAAGCCATCATCTCAGTAATTTCAGAAGAATGTACCTCACCGACACATCGGACGCCATTCGATGCAAAGTCTTCCCGACTACTCTAACGAAGACAGCAATATGGTGCTTCGACAGTTTGTCTCCAAGATCCATCACAAGTTTGACGACCTTGTTAAGAAGATTCCTCGCCAGGTTCTCCATCCAGAAGGATAAAGCCAAACACACTTCAAGCTTGCTGGGAATTAAACAAGGAGATCAGAAAAGCCTTCACAGCTACATTGAAAGATTCAACAACGCATGCCTTGACATACAAAGTCTTCCAACAAAAGCGGCCATCATGGGACTCATTAATGGCCTAAGAGAAGGACCTCTCAGCCACTCAATATCCAAGAAGCACCCAACATCTCTGAACAAGGTACAGGAACGGGAACAGAAATACATCAACATGGAAGAGAACTCTCGACTAGGAGAAAGCTAAAAAACCGAATTCTCCTAACCCACCACGGGACAAGGATAAAGAGTCCAAGAAAAGAGAAGATCAATCGGAGAAGATCCCACCACCTCGCCCAATCAAAAGCAAAAAGGAGAAAGAGGTCGGACGAGTTGAAGGCCCACCTCATAACAAAGAATTGGGCAAGTTAAGGTCCACCTCACACCAAAGAGGTCGGACAAGTTGAAGGTCCATCTCACACCGAAGATGTCGGGCGAATTGAAGGTCCACCTCACACCAAAGAGGTCGGACAAGTTGAAGGTCCACCTCACCACCAAAGAGGTCAGACAAGTTGAAGGTCCATCTCACACCGAAGATGTCGGGCGAATTGAAGGTCCACCTCACACCAAAGAGGTCAGACAAGTTGAAGGTCCACCTCACACCAAAGAGATCGGGCGAGTTGAAGGTCCACCTCACACCAAAGAGGTCGAACAAGTTGAAGGTCCATCTCACACCGAAGATGTCGGGCGAATTGAAGGTCCACCTCACACCAAAGAGGTCGGACAAGTTGAAGGTCCACCTCACCACCAAAGAGGTCGGACGAGTTGAACGTCCACCTCACACCAAGGAGGTCAGACGAGTTGAAAAGGACAACGGAGTACGAACAAGCCTTCCGAGATTTTGAAATCCTTGGGGCAACCACCCATCCTTTCCAGACCACGGGAAAATGAAGAACTCATTATACCTCGCAGTGGGAAGTCAGGCAATAGCCTCAGCACTAGTCAGAGAAGACGAAAGTGGGAAACAACCCGTCTACTTCATCAGCAAAGCTTTACAAGGGACCGAACTAACCTATCAACAGATAGAAAAAGTTCGCCTACACCCTCATACTCACCTCTCGACGACTCCACCCATACTTTCAAGCTCACACTATCAGAGTTCCAACCAACCAGCCAATAAAGGGCATCCTGCAGAAAACAAACTTAGCTGGAAGAATCCTACAGAGGACAGCTCGGATAATTCGGGAGACCTTGGACAAAACCAGAGAACATCTCGGACAATCCGGGGGACTCTGGACAAAAACAGAAAATAGCTCGGACAAATCGGGAAAAATGAAGTCTGACACATAGAATGCCCGAGCTAATGCAGCCAGCACCAACAGCTCGGACAATTCGGGGATATGAGGTCCGACACATACCTTGAGAGCAGAATGCCCGAGCTGATGCATTTTCAAAACTAGCCAACCAAGGGGCAATAACAGAAGCCTCATCCGAGCTACATTACAAGACCACAACAAATCGGTCTCGAAGGCGGTATAAGGGATGTACTCAGGGTCAGCCACAGTAACACGCATTTACACTATGAAATCCAGCTAATCAGACACGCTGTCCGGGATCTTAGTAGACATCTCAAAGACATAGGTCGACTATGGAATTACTACCAAACAACTCGGACAATAACAGTAAAACATAAAGTGACAGACGTGGCAGTAAAAGGGAAACCCCAGGACTCACACAAAAGTCCAAGGGCACCCTTTGGAGGCAACAACAGAGCAAAAACCCAAATACAAAGTCAAAGCTTTACATCAAAAAGCATGCCAACTTCCACATTGCCCCACCAGAGGAGCTCATCAGTGTAACATCACCTTGGCCGTTCGCAAAGAGGGGACTCGACCTCCTTGGACTATTTTTCCAAGGATCGGGACAAAGTCAAGTTCCTCATTTTAGGGGTGGATTACTTCACAAAATGGATTGAGGCAGAGCCCCTAGCTAATGCCACTGCTCAAAGAAGTCAGAAATTCTTGTACAAGAACATTATTACAAGGTTTGGGGTTTCTTACTCCATCACCACAAACAATGACACTCAATTCATGGACACAGGTTTCAAGAAAAGAGTGGCTAACTTGAAAATAAAGCACCAAATTTACATCCGTAGAACACCCACAAGCCAATGGACAAGCAGAAGCTGCCAACAAAGTCATACTAGCTAGGTTAAAACGGAGACTAAAGGATACAAAGGGAGCTTGGGCTGAAGAGCTCCCACAAGTCCTATGGGCATATCGGACAACTCCACACTTCACCACAGGGGAATCACCCTTCCGATTGATTTACGAAATGGAGGCAATGATCCCAGTAGAGATCGAAGAAGGATCCCCCAAGAATGATCTTCTACAATGAAGAGGTCAAACTCCCAAAACCAAAGGAAAGAACTCGACCTACTTCCAAAAGTCCGAGAGAGAGCTCCGATCAAGGAAGAGGCGTTAAAAACGTCGAATGGCCTCAAGATATAATCAGAAGACAGTACAGCGAAGCTTTGCCAACAACAACCTTATCCTAATCCGAAATGATATCGGAACAACTCAACCTGGAGAAGGAAAGCTAGCACCCAACTGGAAAGGACCATACCAAGTTGTTTAGAAGAACTGGGGAAAGGTTGCTACAGACTGCCCGAACTTGAAGGGCAAGAGCTACCAAGGTCATGGCATGCCTGCAATCTAAAAAAGGCGCCAGGCCGAGATCCAAAAAAAAAAAAAAAAATTGCCCGACCTAGAAAGGTAAAGTACTAACATGTACACACTCTTATCTTTATATTATTGTTTAAAAGATTGCAGATTCCCTAAAAAGTTTCCTACCAAGACGCCCGACTACGGCAGATCGGCAAGGTGAAACACCAAAATCATCGCCCGATCACGACAAAATCGGCAAAGATGAACACAGAATAATGTAAGAAGTTATCGAAAGTGATCCAAAAAAAGAACCTGACGAGGTCTTACGGATTGCTAAAATAGTAACTTAAAGACTGGCCGACGTTGAGAAGTCGGACCAAGTCAACCCAAGTTATCAGCAAATCCCTGGAAAGAGACCTGGCAAAGGTCCAAGAAAGAGGATTACAAAAATAACTTGGAGAAGGGACTGACGTAAAAGAAGTCATCCCATAAACAAAAAAAGTTATAAAAAGTAATCCCTGAAAGAGACCTGACAGAGGTCCAATAAAGAGGATTACTAGAAATAACTTAGAAGCGACCGACATGAAAAAGTCGGCCCAAAGCTACAGCTTGGAACAACAAGAAAAAGTCGGACCAACAAAAGCTACAGCTTGGACCGACAAGAAGAAGTCGGACCAACGAAAACCACAGCTTGGACCGACAAGAAGTCGGACCAACGAAAGCTACAGCTCGTCGACACGAGAAATTGGACCAACGAAAAGCGTGCGCTAAAAGGGACATAGCTTTGCCCAAAAGGCCACAGCTCCATGACAAGGCTATCAAAATTGTTCAGACCAACTAAAAAAGGCAATGCCAAACTCGCACAAAATAAAACTACTCAAGATCGACCAAAATCAGGATGCTTGAGTACGACTTCCCCCAAAGAGAGCACGATCTCACGGAAAGATCGAACTCAAGCAGGGGCAAAGTCGTACAGGTCGACGTTAGCTAAGAAGAGGCGCAAGTACAATCTCAAAAAAGAACAAGCCAAAAGGTTAAGAAAAAACCTTAAGGCTCAAAAGTGCTTAGCTAAAAGGGATACAACTCCACTCAAAGAAGGCACAATCTCAAACAAGGCTACGTATGTCATCCGAGACTAAAAAGGTTCTATACAAAGAACACTAAAAAGTCATCAGACAAGTTACTAAGAGTCCGGATATCAAGCCGCAAGGATAACTTCACCAAAGCAGAGGGTTGTCAACACAAAAGCAAGGCGTGATCCAGAAAGCAAGGGTAGAAAACCCACACTACTACTTAAAAGAGGACGGACTGTGAAGTACCAAACCTCTAGAAAATCTGCAAAAGATTGCAAATCAATGAAGAAACAAGCAAGACAGATGCTTGAGCACTACTTCCAAAGAGATCGAAGCTCTGAAAAGCACGATCTCATGGAAAGATCGAACTCAAGCAGGGGCACTGTTCATACCCTGGGTCAAGCTGTCCGACCCGGGATGTTTAGCGACAAGCCGACCGACCTCTTCAGGCCAAATGCCCGACCTCTTCAGGCCAAATGCCCGACCTCTTCAGGCCAAATGCCCGACCTCTTCTCAAAGAGCTCGGCTAAATGCCCGACCTCTTCTCAAAGAGCTCGGCCAACTCGCCAAAGGAGCCCAAAGCAGGCCCAAAACGAAGGAACGCAGCCCAATCTAAAGGCAGCCAAAGCCCAGAAAGATAAAGGCGGTTCCGTTGAAGATAAGCTGACCTCACCCAAAGATAAGATAAAGATAAGATAAGATAACTAACTTATCTTATCTAAGAAGGTCACTTCTCACCATTATAAATACACTGGAGCACCCAGGTATAACTCATACTCTGATTCTACACATTATCTGCTTGGACCCATGCTAACTTAAGCATCGGAGTGTCATTGTAGGTACAACCACCAACCACTCTGCATATCAAGCTCGGGTCCCTGAACCCCCACCTCGGGCATCTCCAGACGACCGAGCTACACGTTTCAGGTAACCCCCGGAACAGTAAGAATGAGAAGAAATTAGAACTAAAAGTGCTTCAACACAAGAAATTGACAACAATCAACAAAGAACAACAATAGAAATGAACTTCTCAAGAAATTGATAGAATCCAAAACTACAAAGTTGAATCTAAGATCTATAAGAATTGAGCAATTACAAGCACTAATTGAGATTAGAGAAGAAGATCTATAACATGAACAAAGTAAATTGAGAATTGCAATGGATCTCACCAAAGAGTGATTGAGAATTCAGAAGTTGAAGAAGATGAACCCTAATGAGAGCTTGGAATCTCTCTCCCTCTACCCAAGAGTGTAACTACCACTAGTAAAAATATCTAGAACAATCTCAAAATGAGCAAAAAGTCCCTTAACCCTTCAACCCCTGGTTTTCTTAAGCTCTTCCCGCCAAGGCACTTCCCTAAGATGGGATCTCCAACTGTCTCCACGCCCAGGTCACGTGACTCTTTAAAAAAATCATATTCGTGCATCGGCGCGCACGCGCAAAGCACGCGTGTGCGCCACTGGGGCACCTTGCAATGCGAGCGGAAGCATAACGTACGTGTGCGCGCCCATGGGGATCATGGCTTAGCCGCTACACGTGCCGGCTCGTAGCTTGGCTTCTGACTTTGGCTTCTAGCTGCGCAACCCATGCGGGCGCGCCAAGTACACGCACGCGCCCTTGCTGAAGTTCCCAAGGCTCAATTTCTCATGCTCCCTTCCTTTGCACCCATTCTCCTTCTCTCTTCCGGTTCATCCCTGCCCTATATTCTGAAACCACTTAACACACAAGTCACGGCATCGAATGGCACCAAGAGAAGATTAGAAATATATCTAGTTTAGTGCAAAATAAGCATGTTTTCATCCATGAGGCAAAAATTAGGAAAGGAACACAAAGTCTTGTATTTTCATATGAAAAGCGTGTGGAATCATTGATAAAACCGCTGAAATCAATACAAGATAAACCCTCAAAATAGGGTTTATCAGCGCACTAGCCGCGCACGCGCCAACTTCAAAATTCAGCCATTGCGCGCCTGCGCCATGTGCGCGCGCGCGCCATGACCCCTGCAGCCAACCTCCGATACATTTTCCAGAGAGTTGTGCCACTTATGGGCCAACTTTGTGCCATTGGCACAACCACACATACGCTCGCACGCACTGTGCGCGTGCGCGTCCCTACTTCATCATGCTTCCCTGCGCGGGCGCGCACTGTGTGCGCACGCGTAGATGCGCGACGAGAATTAAAAAGGGAGCACACTTCCCTCTCTCCTTCTCACCCCTTCTACTATTCACTATCTCCTTTCTTCCAACTCCTCTCTACACCACTCCACCCACCTTCCAACACCACCTCCGGCGACCACCCACCTCCAGTGGTCCCCACATTTTCTCTCCTCTCTAAGTCTTCACTTCTTTCTACCACTTCCTCTCACATACTCATCCACTCTCTTTCCATCTCTTTCAAGGTACTATATTCTACTTCCCCTCTTGTTCTACTTCTCTCACTTCTTTCTTAGTTAGTTGATTTTGCTTTCTCTTAGGTAGCTTCTGCTTTTCTCATTTGAGCTTTTCATTACTTGGGTGACTTTGTTTTTCTTTTTATAGCTCTTCATGGGTGTTGTGGTTTTGACTTCTTTTGCATTAGTGGATTGAAATGATTTGCATGATTTCTTTGCAACCATAGTGCATGGTGGTGATTAATGTTGCTTTGTGGGATGTTACATTGCCCTTTTTTCCACTTATTGGTGTACTACAAATAGGATGCACGCCAAGTGTTTGAGGAAAAGCACACATGATCTTTGAAGTTTATTTTGACTCATTATTTCCCAACTTTGTGCTTTCTCTCATTACCTTGATTATTCTTAGGTGCATCTCCATACATTTCACATTCTACTTACTCCCCTTACCATGACTTGCTTTCCATCCTTGATATTTGTGGGTGTATGCTTCTCATGCCTCTTACTTGCATGCTTAAACCACCCCTATACCACATGCTAGTGATTTGCCTTGCATAACAAATATTGTCTTAGTTACATGTTGCAGCTGTCATGTAGTGAGGACACTTCATCCCATATGGCATAATCTCTCACTTGCATGCTTCCTATATAGTTGTGTCCCTTTGGGTTTGATATTCCCCTCCTTTTCACTCCCGCAGGATGGTGATCAAGAAGGATAAAGGGAAGGCTCCTCAGAAGAAACCAACCACCAATAGAGCGCGCCAAAAGCCAATGGCCAAGCCCCTGATAAAGAAGGCTAAGGGCCCCTCCAACATTGATGTTCTAGAGAAGGACAACCTTCCAAAGGATTTAAACAAGTTCCCCAACCGTTATTGTGAACTCGTTTACCCCGGAATGACTGAGCAGAACTACCACCCGGAGCCCCTTCTAGTCTTACCGGATCACATCGCCCGTTGGTGAAGCCCCGCACTGAGCAGAGGCAATGAAAGTTCCTTATTAGGCAACCAATGGAGGTCAACTTATCATGGGTGGTGGAGTTCTACTCCAACTACCACTCACCCCTTCTCACATCAGGTTTTGTGCGCCGAAAGCAAGTACCGGTGACAGAGGAAGCCATCCAAGAAGTACTTAAGATCAGGCCATTAGCAGACGGATATGATGCTTATCAAGAAGTCTTGTCGGCATGCGGCAAATGGGAGTTCGATTGGAGCGCAATTCTCCAAGTGATAGCTTTACCCGAAGCCTCTTGGATCTGAGGGACTGTAAAGCAAAGACCGAAGGGTTTAGATGCACGGTTCCTTACTCAAGAAGTCGCGGTATGGGCCCAAATCCTAGCTCACTACGTGCTTCCAAGCACCCATGGGTCATCCATCACCGCCGAGCTTGCCTTATTGGTTTGGTGCATTCTAACCGAGAAACCGGTCAATATCCCGCATGCCATTCGCCAATCCATGGGGTGCATTCATGTTAAGGGTAACTTGCCCTTCCCCGCCATGGTAACCGAGTTAGTCGCGGAAGCCGGTGTTCAACGCAAGACTAAGGATAGGAGGACCTTGATTCCGGTTGATGGAGATGTTATCCCAACCAAAAAGTGCCTCAGACCCCCGGAAGTTACCAAGAACCTTGGCATGGCCACTACCGCTTGCATTTCTACCACCTCATCCGCACCGCCTAAATCACCCGCCCAACGCCTTGAAGTCCTTCACAAGAAGTTGGACAGTTATGAGCGGCGCAACCAACGCTGATATGCCCACGTGAAGAAGCTTCTATGTATTGTCACCCCGCCTATAGAGGAGCCGTATATCTCCACATCCACCGCGACATCAAGCGGACATAGCACTAATAAAGGAGATGAAGGACACTCCGGTCCCGACCGCCCATTGCGCATCACTTATAACACGGAGGACCGTGCTAAGTTTTAAGTGTGGGGAGGTCGGCCGACCGATCTCCGTAGGTAACACCCGAATAAACTTGTGAATTCCCTTTTAGTTAAGATAGTTTGCATGATTAGGTTTTTCTTGATACCATTTACATGATAAGTATATTTGGTTGGAATAATGAACTCTCTCCTAGGAAATTAAGATTTTAGGGCAACCTTACCAATTTCGAAAAAACTCTTGATGCTAAGCTTGCTTGGAGATTGCACTTTGGAACATGGATTTTGAGTTAAGAACACAAGCAAGTGAGTTTTGAGCCTTATTACGTGGCTACATCTTATGGTCACTTATCTTTCTTCTTGTGTGCATTGTTCTCTCTCTATGATTGTGATCCTTACTTTGTTTGACTCTATATATCCATTGTTGTATGTGTGAATGCATGTATATGATTGAGCCCATCAATTCACTTAGCCACTACCCAAATAGCCCTACCATATGAACAACCTTTGCAACCAACTTTGGGCCTATGCTTAACCCACTCATTCTTTATTTTAGCACATTACGAGCCAAGAAGCGAAAAACCATGAATGTCCCTATGTGGATCTTTGATTAGCTTAGGCTAGTGTGTGTGTGTCATTCAAGTGTGGGGAAAACAGGGTGGGACATTGGTTGAGGTAAAAGGATGTTTTTGTTTTATGTTTCTATATTTGGGAATCGGGTACATACTCATGTGCCAATCAAATGTAAGACCTTATGCATTGATACTCGTGAAAAAAAATGAGGAAAGCAAAGAAAAAGAGAAAGAAAAGAAAAAGAAATAATAATATAAAATAATTGTGAAAAAAAAAAGAAAGAAAGAAGAGAAGCAATAAGAAAAGGGGACAAAAAGCCCCAAAGTAAAGTCCAACAAAAGTCAGTGCATATGTGTTATAAAGCAAAAGAAAACGCATGAGTATGTAGAAGAGTGAGTAATGGGTAGTTAGACTAGTATATAAGTACATAGGATGTTATATAGGTTGGGTGGGAAGTTTAGGTTAATCAAAAGATCCAATTTCAGCCCACTTAGCCAAATATATAACCCTACCTTGACCCTAACCCCACTACAACCTAGGAAAGACCTCATGATGCATGTGTGCTTGCATATAACAACTGTTGATTGTTAGAGGAAGAACAAATTTTGGTAAAGCATGAAATAGGGGAGACTGAGTGATTAACCCGATACACCGAGCGGATAGAGTGCAAATACTTCCGGTGAGGGTTCAAGGCTCTAATTCTTGTTCCCGGCTCTCACGAGCGTTCTCCATGCAAGTTGCGCATATCTCACTTTGATGATTAAAATTGGTAAGCTCCATGCATTGCCTACCGCCTTGCCCTATGTGCTTGAATGTATCTTAGGAAGATTGATTTGCTCTTAACCAAGTAGATAGTAGCGTCAGTCGTAGTTACATTCATGTAAGTAGATTGCACCCCATGAGTCTTATACCTTTGTGATCCTTTGGTCTTTTGCTTTTCTCTAAGCATGAGGACATGCTAGAATCTAAGTGTGGGGAGGTTGATAAACCCCGCTTTTAGGGTTTATCTTGTACTGATTTCGAGAGTTTCATCAATGATTCCACACACTTTTCATATGAAAATACATAACTTTGTGTTCCTTTCTTAATTTTGCCTCATGGATGGAAACATGCTTATTTTGTACTAAATTAGATACATTTTTAATCCTCCCTTGGTGCCATTCGATGCCGTGACCTGTGTGTTAAGTGGTTTCAGAATATAGGGCAGAGATGACCCGGAGGAGAAAAGGAAAATGGGTGCAAAGGAAAAGAGCATGAGAAAATAAGCTTTGGAAACCTCAGCAAGGACGCGTGCGCGTACATGGCGCGTCCGCGTGGATTGCAAAGCCAGAAGCCAAAGCCAGGAGCCAAGTTACAAGCCGACACGTGTAGCGGCTAAGTCATGATCCTCATGAACGCGTCCGCGTACGTTACGCTTGCGCACGGATTGCAATTGCCCCAGGGACACATACGCGTGCTGTGCGCGTACGCGTCGATGGTCTCACATGATTTTTAAGAAGAGCACGTGACCTGAGCGTGGAGACAGTTGGAAGCCCTATTTTGGGAAAGTACTTTAGCGGGAAAAGCTTAAGAAGACCAAGGGTTGAAGGGTTAAAGGACTTTTGCTCATTTTTACATTTTTCGAGATTTTTCTTAGGGTTAGTTACACTTTGGGTAGAGAGAGAATCTCCAACTTCTCTCTAGAATTTCACTCTTCTCAAATCTCCATTACCATTCTCCATTGATTTTCCTTGGTGAGATCCATTGTAATTGATGACAAGTCATCATATACCTATTTTTCTATGCTTTTTTATACAAGAAATTGATGATTAGTGCTTAAATATTGAATGCTTTTGTGCTTAAATGATATATTTTCTTGATCTTTTAATTTTATAAATCTTGTAGGAAATAAGAAGAAAAAGAAGCAAAGAAGCACAAAATAAGCTAAAAAGGAGAAAAAAAGAGCTTTGGGGTACACTTTGAAGTTGGAGCACACTTTGGAGCCTTAGGCCACGCTTTTAAAAGCATGGCCCATGACCAAATCAAAGGAGGAAGCAACCAGCACACACACTGCCCTGCTCTTGCCAAGGGCAGGGCAATATCGTGATGAAGCAAAGTGAGGTTGAAGCAAATTTTCGCTAAGTTAAATTTGGGGCGCTCACAGCATGACCATGCCTACTTCAAAGGGCTATAACTTGAGCTACAGATGTCCAATTGATGTGCTTCTAGTTGCGTTGGAAAGCTGACATTCAGAGCTTTCCAACGATATATGGCAATCCATATTTAGCGTACAATTGAGGCATGAGTAAAAGGCATCTTTAAGGGTAAAAAATAAGCGAAAATAAACCAAAGTGCTTCCACCAAGGTTCGAAGCTGGAGCCTCACTCCAAAGCAAAGTAGCGCTCATTATTCTGCTCTGCCCTCTTGGAGAGCAGGCTAATGTCGTGTTTCTCTTCATAAAAAATCAAAGAAAATTGCGCCCCCAAATGCTTTCACCAAGGCTTGAACTTGGGAACTCCTCTTGGAAGCACCATTGAGCTGCCCACAAGGAGGGCAGAGCAACATTCCTTGGACGCAAGGCACGCACCATGACACGGCCCAGGGAAGCATGTCACGCACAATTTGGCACGGTCAAGGGGCTTGGTGTGTACAACACACACGAGCAGGATCCCCACACAAGGCTTCACTGCTCTGCTCTCCACAAGAGCAGAGCAGCCTCCTGGGAGCATCATGGGCCAAAATTCAACCAAAATCTCATTTAAATTCAATTCCTCTCCAAATTGAATCAAGGCCAACTAAACCCATTTCTCCTTAAATCCAAAGCAAGCAAAGCCCACTCAACTTGACTCAAAGGCACACAGAGAAGCTAGATTAGGAATTTCATTTTATGAATTTGTTTTTAATTTCAATTTCATTTTATTTTCATTTTGTAAAAAGCCTATATAAAGGCATCACTCTCATTTCAGAGGGGGGGCTCCATTTTAAAAGGCTAGCTACACTAGGGAGCATTAGGATTTGAGAGTTCTCTCTCTTAGTTTTCATTTCTGTTTGAATTTTGGATCAAGAATTGAAGGAATTTTGTTTCACTTGATCTGAAATCTCTTGTTCTTCTTCTGCATAATTTCAGAAAATTGAGGATTGAATCTGAGTTTTCATTTATTTCTTTCATCTTCTTTTTCTTCTGCAAATTGTTCTCTGAATTGATCAAGGAAGGGCTTGAGATCTAGACTTGTTCTCTAGTCTCATTGATTCCCTGAGATCTTGAATTTCTTTTCTGAATTTCACAATTGAGTTAAATTTTGTTTCTGTCTTGATCAAGTGAGCAATTCAGCTCTTGGTTTTCCTTCTGTTTTTACTGTTTCATTGAAATTGTTAGTTTCACTTTGAGACTTGAGAAATGATCTATGTCTCTTTGTTGCATCTCATTGCTCCCAATTTAATTTCTTACACTTGTGTTCTTCTACAATTTACATTTAAGCTACTGTGAACTTGAATTTACTTTTCCTGCAATTTAATTTCCTTGCAATTGTTCTAAGCTTGGATCTGTGATGAGCGGATAATTTATACGCTTTTTGGCATTGTTTTTAGTATGTTTTTAGTATGTTTTAGTTAGTTTTTAGTATATTTTTATTAGTTTTTAGTTAAAATTCACTTTTCTGGACTTTACTATGAGTTAGTGTGTTTTTCTGTGATTTCAGGTATTTTCTGGCTGAAATTGAGGGACCTGAGCAAAAATCTAATTCAGAGGCTGAAAAGGACTGCAGATGCTGTTGGATTCTGACCTCCCTGCACTCAGAGTAGATTTTCTGGAGTTACAGAAGTCCAATTGGCACGCTCTTAATTGCGTTGGAAAGTAGACATCCTGGGCTTTCCAGCAATATATAATAGTCTATGCTTTTCCCGAGATTTGATGGCCCAAACCGGCATTCCAAATCAGCTCAAAACTGCCCGGCGTTAAACGCCGGAACTGGCACAAGAATGGGAGTTAAACGCCCAAACTGGCACAAAAGCTGGCGTTTAACTCCAACAAAAGTCTCTACACATGAAAGCTTCAATGCTCAGCCCAAGCACACACCAAGTAAGCCCGGAAGTTGATTTTTATGTCATTTACTCATTTCTGTAAACCTTAGGCTACTAGTTCTTTATAAATAAGACCTTTTGCTATTGTATTTTCATCTTGGTTCTTCTGGTTCCCTCTCTGGTGCCGAAACCAATGATCACTACTATTACTTATGTATTTTCAACGGTGGAGTTTCTACACACCATAGATTAAGGTATGGAGCTCTGCTGTACCTCGAGTATTAATGCAATTACTATTGTTCTTCTATTCAATTCAGCTTGTTCTTATTCTAAGATATTCATTCGTACCCAAGAACATGATGAATGTGATGATTATGTGATGCTCATCATCATTCTCACTTATGAACGCGTGCCTGACAACCACTTCCGTTCTACAAGCAAACAAGGCTTGAATGTTTATCTCTTGGATTCCTTAATCAGAATCTTCGTGGTATAAGCTAGAATTGATGGCGGCATTCAAGAGAATCCAGAAGGTCTAAACCTTGTCTGTGGTATTCTGAGTAGGATTCAAGGATTGAATGACTGTGACGAGCTTCAAACTCGCGATTGTGGGTCGTTAGTGACAAACGCAAAAGAATCACTGGATTCTATTCCGACATGATCGAGAACCGACAGCTGAATAGCCGTGCTATGACAGAGCGCGTTGAACATTTTCACTGAGAGGACGGGACTGTAGCCACTGTCAACGGTGATGCCCAACATGCAGCTTGCCATGGAAAGGAGTAAGAAGGATTGGATGAAGACAGTAGAAAAGCAGAGAGACGGAAGGGACAAAGCATCTCCATACGCTTATCTGAAATTCTCACCAATGAATTACATAAGTATCTTGGTGCACGAAATCTTAATCTCAATATCAAAATCAAAATTTCTTATGATCTCGTACCACTAACCAGCAAGTGCACTGGGTCGTCCAAGTAGTACCTTACGTGAGTAAGGGTCGATCTCACGGAGATTATTGGTTTGAAGCAAGCTATATTTATTTTATTAATCTTAGTCAGGATGCCAATAAGGTTAATTGGATTTAATTGTAAGAAGTAAAAGTGTTTGGAATAAGTAATTGTTACTTTATTGATGGAGAATGTGTTGGAGTTTTGGAGATGCTTTGTCCTCTGAATTCCTGCAATGTAATATTCAACTCAATTGTTTGTAAAGTTCCATCCATGGCAAGCTGTATGTAGGGTGTCACCATTGTCAGTGGCTACTTCCCATCCTCTCAGTGAAAACGGTCCAGATGCTTTGTCACAGCACGGCTAATCAGCTGTTGGTTCTCGATCATGTTGGAATAGGATCCATTGATCCTTTTGCGTTTGTCATCACGCCCAGCAGTCGCGAGTTTGAAGCTCGTCACAGCCATTAAATCCTTGAATCCTACTCAGAATACCACAGACAAGGTTTAGACTTTCCGGATCCTCAAGAGTGGCCGCCATCAGTTCTAGCTTATACCACGAAGATTCTGATTAAGGAAGCTAAGAGATGATCATTCAATCTGATGTAGAACGGAGGTGTTTGTCAGGCACACGTTCATGGGTTTGAGGAAGGTGATGAGTGTCACGGATCATCACCTCCTTCACAATTAAGCGCGAATGAACATCTTAGATCGGAACACACACACGTTTGAATGGAGAAATAGAAACAATTGCATTAATTCATTGAGACGCTGCAGAGCTCCTCACCCCCAACAATGGAGTTTAGAGACTCATGCTGCCAAAAGATACAAATTTCAGATCTAAAATGTCATGAGGTACAAAATAAGTCTCTAAAAGTTGTTTAAATAGTAAACTAGTAACCTAGGTTTACAGAAAATGAGTAAACTATGATAGATGATGCAGAAATCCACTTCTGGGGCCCACTTGGTGTGTGCTGGGGCTGAGACTTAAGCTTCTCACGTGCCTGGGGCTGTTTTGGGCGTTCAACGCCAGGTTGTAACCTGTTTCTGGCGTTGAACTCCAACTTGTAACCTGTTTCTGGCGCTGGACGCCAGACAGCAGCATGATACTGGCGTTGAACGCCAGTTTACGTCGTCTATCTTCGCGCAAAGTATAGACTATTATATATTGCTGGAAAGCCCTGGATGTCTACTTTCCAACGCCGTTAAGAGCGCGCCAATTGGACTTTTGTAGCTCTAGAAAATCAATTTCGAGTGCAGAGAGGTCAGGATCCAACAGCATCAGCAGTCCTTTTTCAGCCTAACTCAGATTTTTGCTCAGCTCCCTCAATTTCAGCCAGAAAATACCTGAAATCACAAAAAAACACACAAACTCATAGTAAAGTCCAGAAATATGATTTTTGCCTAAAAACTAATAATATTCTACTAAAAACCAATTAAAACATACTAAAATCTACATGAAATTACCCCCAAAAAGCGTATAAAATATCCGCTCATCACAACACCAAACTTAAACTGTTGCTTGTCCTCAAGAAACTAGATAAATAAAATAGGATGAGAAGAAATTAAGAAGTAATACTATCTAAGAGTTTTAAATGGAGCTCAGATTCTTATTAGATGAACGGGGCTTGTAGCTTTTTGTTTCTGAACAGTTTTGGCATCTCCCTTTATCCTTTGAAATTCAGAATGATTGGCATCCATAGGAACTCAGAATTCAGATAGTATTATTGATTCTCCTAGTGTAGTATGTTGATTCTTGAACACAGTTACTTTATGAGTCTTGGCCGTGGCCCTAAGCACTTTGTTTTCCAGTATTACCACCGGATACATAAATGCCACAGACACATGACTGGGTGAACCTTTTCAGATTGATACTCAGCTTTGCTAGAGTCCCCAGTTAGAGGTGTCCAGAGCTCTTAATCACACTCTTTTGCTTTGGATCACGACTTTAACCACTCAGTCTCAAGCTTTTCACTTGGACCTACATGCCACAAGCACATGGTTAGGGACAGCTTGATTTAGCCGCTTAGGCCTGGAACTACTTCCTTGGGCCCTCCTATCCACTGATGCTCAAAGCTTTGGATCCTTTTCTTAATCCAATGATTCCTTGTAATTTTTTTTCACTGCTTTTTCTTGCTTCAAGAATCAAATTCATGATTTTTCAGATCATCAATAGTATTTTTCGTGTTCCTCATTCTTTCAGGAGCCAATATTCATAAAATTCAAGATAAAAATTATGCACTGTTCAAGCATTCATTAAGAGAACAAAAAGTATTGCCACCACATATAGTTAATTATAATTTTTATTATTAAGAACTCGAAAAATAAATTACATCTTTATTCTAATTATCTACTATTTCATTGATGTCTGATGATGATGAGAAAAATAAATTATAACTTAATTGGAAATAAAACCAGAATAGATATACTAATTACTACTACTACTACTACTATATATCTCCTAAGGTAAATTTCTATAATAACATTATCACAGAGTTAAAGCTAAATTTAGAACTCAACAACCTGTGTTCTGAGAAGTAGATGTTCCTCTGATCTGTGGGGTGCTTGGTCCTTCAAGGATTAATTTCTGGCGCTTCAGCTCCCTTAAATCACGCCCTTGCTCTTCTTGTTCTTTAAGCAGTTTGCAAAGCATGCTACTTTCATTGTTCTGTTCTTCCTTTATTTGGTTCATAGCTTCTTGCAATTTGGAAATAGATGCCTCAAGATGTTCCCAATATTCGAATTGAGGAAGTTCTGGGAGGACTTCCTGTGCTCTCCTCTTGATTGGATCATCCTGCAGCTGTTGTCTGTCCATTGATATTCTAGTGATTGGCCTCTCAACTGAGATATACTCTGTTATTCCCATCTTCACTCCGGCATCTTTGCAGAGCATAGAAATTAAGCTTGGATAGGCCAATCTAGCGTCCTTGGAATTCCTGTTTGCTATTTTGTATAATTCACAACATGATGCAGTGAATCATCACTGCTCTTTTAATAGTAACTTCAGAACGGTTGCTGGTGGGCAATATAGAACGCCCAATGAAATCCAGCCAGCCTCTGGCTACTGGTTTGAGATCTTCTCTTTTGAGTTGATTTGGGATGCCAGTCGTGCTGGTGGTCCACCTGGCTTCAGGGATGCATATATCCTCTAGAATCTTGTCCAAGCCTTTATTTACCCTCATCATTCTCCTATTAAAGGAGTCTAGGTCATCTTTCAGTTGAGGAAGCTTAAAGATCTCCCTGATTTTGTCAGGATGGGTATGAACAATCTTTCCTCTAACTAAGGTCCGATGGTCATAGAGGGTAGCTCCAATTATTCTTTGCCTGTCTGTCTGCCATAGATTAGCATAGAACTCCTGAACCATGTTCCTTCCCACTTTCGTTTCAGGATTAACTAGGATTTCCCAGTTCCTGTTTCGAATTTGTTCTTGGATCTCCAGATATTCATCTTCTTTCAGATCGAACTTGACTTCCGGGATCACTGATCTTAGACTCATTATTTTGTAGTAATGGTCTGAATATTCTTTAGTTAAGAACTTCCCTTGATTCCAAAGTGGCTTTGGAGTATTCTCTTTCTGGCCTCTTGGGTTGGGTTATTTTCTTTTAGGGGCCATGATCAAAGTGAGTATGTTTTTGTGATCACGGATAAGCACACCAAACTTAGAGGTTTGCTTGTCCTCAAGCAAAAGAAGAGAGAGAAGAGGGATAGGAAGAGAGCAAGTGTGGAATGGTGGATGAGGAGAGGGGCGCCGAAAGTGAATATAAAGGGAGGGGGTGGGTATTCGAAAATAAGAAAAAGATATAAGATAAGAGATATGATTTATAAAAGATAAATATGATAAGAAAATGATATAATTTAAAAAGATCTGAATTAAATCTGAATTTTTAATTTGAAAAAGATTTTAAAAGATAATTAAATTTTGAAAAACTTAAAAAAAAAAGAGTTGGATTGGATTGGAAATCATCTGTCTTTATGGATGAAGATGTGTGTAAAATCTTTGAAAAAGGGATTTCAGAAATTAGGGATTTTAGAAATTAGGATTAAAATTTTTGGAATTGAAGGATGATATTTGGAAACATGTTTATGCAAGAAATCATGAATTGAAACATAAAAATTAGAAAATTTTTGAAGAAAAACGAATTTTACCTCCTCCCCACCATTCTGGCGTTAAACGCCCAACTGCTGCATGTATTGGGCGTTTAACACCCAATTGTTGCTTCTCCTGGGTGTTCAACACCCAGCTGTTGCTTCTTTCTGGCGTTGAACGCTAGGAAGTCCTTTGTCACTGGGCGTTTTTCTGAACGCCCAGGACGCTATCAATCTGGAGTTAAACGCCTAGAAGGTGCTTTTGTCTGGCATTCAACGCCCAGAAGATGCTCCTTTCTGGCGTTTAACGCCCAAATGGCTACCCTTACTGGCGTTGAACGCCCAGTGGATGCTTCTTTTGGGCGTTCAACGCCCAAAACGTTTCTTACTGGCTTTTTCATGCCAGTGAGCTTCCAAATTTCCCTGCAACTCTGTGAATTCAATCAATTGCTATTTTACCTTTTGAAGATACTCTGACATATATCTGTAAAAATCAATTAATTAGCAAAAACAAATAAAATTAAATTTTGTGAATGGCTGGGTTGCCTCCCAGCAAGCACTTCTTTAATGTCGTTAGCTGAACTATTACTGAGCTTTTAATCAAGTCTCAGTTTTGAGCATTCTTGCTCAAAATTGCTTTCAAGATAATGTTTAACTCTCTGTCCATTAACAATGAACTTTTTGTTAGATTCATTATCCTGAAGCTCTACATATCCATATGGTGATACACTTGTAATCACATATGGACCTCTCCACCGGGATTTTAATTTCCCGGGGAATAATTTGAGCCTAGAATTAAATAGCAGAACTTTCTGCCCCGGCTCAAAGACTTTGGATGACAATTTCTTATCATGCCATCTTTTCGCTTTCTCTTTGTAAATTTTTGCATTCTCGAAAGCATTGAGTCTAAATTCCTCTAGCTCATTTAACTGGAGCAATCGTTTTTCTCCAGCTAACTTGGCATCAAGGTTTAGGAATCTGGTTGCCCAGTAGGCCTTGTGTTCCAGTTCCACTGGCAAGTGACATGCCTTTCCATACATAAGCTGGTATGGAGAGGTCCCTATAGGGGTCTTGAATGCTGTTCTGTATGCCCACAGAGCATCATCCAAGCTTCTTGCCCAATCCCTTCTACGGTTAATTACAGTCCGTTCCAGGATTCTTTTGAGTTCTCTGTTTGAGACTTCAGCTTGCCCATTAGTCTGTGGGTGATATGGAGTAGCTACCCTGTGGCTAACTCCATAACGAACCAAAGCAGAGTAAAGCTGTTTATTGCAGAAATGAGTGCCCCCATCACTGATTAATACTCTAGGGGTACCAAATCTGCTGAAGATGTGTTTCTGGAGGAATTTTAACACTGTTTTAGTGTCATTAGTGGGTGTTGCAATAGCCTCCACCCATTTGGATACATAATCCACTGCCACCAGAATATAAGTGTTTGAGTATGATGGTGGGAAAGGTCCCATGAAGTCAATACCACATACATCAAACAACTCAATCTCCAAGATCCCTTGTTGAGGCATGGCATAACTGTGAGGCAGATTGCTGGATCTTTGGCAACTGTCAAAATTAAGTACAAACACTCGGGAATCTTTATAGAGAGTAGGCCAGTAGAAGCCACATTGGAGGATTCTTGTGGCTGTTCGCTCACTTCCAAAATGTCCTCCATACTGTGATCCATGGCAGTGCCATAGGATCTTCTGCGCTTCTTCCTTAGGCACACATCTACGGATTACTCCGACTGCACATCTCCTGAAGAGATATGGTTCATCCCAAAGATAGTACTTTGCATCTATGATCAATTTCTTTGATTGCTGCTGATGAGCGGATATTTTATACGCTTTTTGGGGGTAATTTCATGTAGATTTTAGTATGTTTTAATTAGTTTTTAATAAGAATTCTATTAGTTTTTAAGCAAAAATCATATTTCGGGACTTTACTATGAGTGTGTGTATTTTTCTGTAATTTTAGGTATTTTCTGGCTGAAATTGAGGGAGCTGAGCAAAAATCTGACTTAGGCTGAAAAAGGACTGCTGATGCTGTTGGATCCTGACCTCCCTGCACTCGAAATGAATTTTCTGGAGCTACAGGAGTCCAATTTATACGCTCTCAACGGCGTTGGAAAGTAGACATCCAGGGCTTTCCAGCAATATATAATAGTCCATACTTTGCGCAAGGATAGACGACGTAACTTGGCGTTGAACGCCAAGTTCATGCTGCTGTCTAGAGTTAAACGCCAGAAAAACGTCATGATCCGGAGTTGAACGCCCAAAACACGTCATAACCTGGAGTTTAACGCCAAGAAAGGCCTCTACTCGTGGATAGCTTTAGTCTCAGCCCCATCACACACCAAGTGGGCCCCAGAAGTGGATTTCTGCACCAATTATCTTAGTTTACTCATTTTCTGTAAACCTAGGTTACTAGTTTACTATTTAAACAACTTTTATAGACATTTCTTTTACCTCATGACATTTTTCAGATCTGAATTACATACTTTTGATGGCATGAGTCTCTAAATTCCATTGTTGGGGGTGAGGAGCTCTGCAGCGTCTCGATGATTTAATACAATTCCTTTGTTTTCCATTAAAACACGCATGTTCTTGTCTAAGATGTTTATTCGCGCTTAATTGTGAAGAAGGTGATGATCCATGACACTCATCACCTTCCTCAATCCATGAACGTGTGCCTGACAACCACCTCCGTTCTACATCAGATTGAATGAACATCTCTTAGATTCCTTAATCAGAATCTTCGTGGTATAAGCCGGATTGATGGCGGCATTCATGAGAATCCGGAAAGTCTAAACCTTGTCTGTGGTATTCCGAGTAGGATTCCGGGATTGAATGACTGTGACGTGCTTCAAACTCCTGAGGACTGGGCGTTAGTGACAGACGCAAAAGAATCATTGGATTCTATTCCAACCTGATTGAGAACCGACAGATGATTAGCCGTGCTGTGACAGAGCATAGGAACGTTTTCACTGAGAGGATGGGAGGTAGCCACTGACAACGGTGACACCCTACATAGAGCTTGCCATGGAAGGAGCCTTGCGTGTGTTGAAGGATTTCAAGGAAGAGTTGAAGTCAAAGGACAAAGCGTCTCCAAAACTCCAACATATTCCCCAGTACTGCAAAACAAGTAACTCTATTGTTCTCGTTTATCTTTCCAATCAAATCTAATAATTCCAACTTACAATTTTAAACACTTTGACATCCTAACTAAGATTAATAAAATAAATATTGACTGCTTCAAGCCAATAATCTCCGTGGGATCGACCCTTACTCACGTAAGGTATTACTTGGACGACCCAGTGCACTTGCTGGTTAGTTGTGCGAATTACAAATTCGTGCACCAAGTTTTTGGCACCGTTGCCGGGGATTATTGAGTTTGAACAATTGAAGGCATATTTTATTTCTTAGATTAGGAATAATTTATTTTTGTTGTTACAGAGTCATTAAATTTTGATAGGATAGTTTCTTTTCAAAAATTTCTTTTCAAAAATATTATTTTTCTTAAATTAATTGTTAATTTTTCGTGAGTTTAGTGTCTTATTCTAAGTTTGGTGTTAATTGCCTATTTTATATTTTCTTTAAAATTTTCGTGTTAGTGTTCTTGGTTCTTCATTGACCTTCAAGTTGTTCTTGTTTATTTTTCTGGTTTGATCTCAAGTTTTTCTTGTTTTGTGTCTTTTCTTGTTTTTCTTGTGCTTTTTCAAAACATTAACTTTCAAGAATTATACTTTTATCCATAAAAATAACACATCTTTAAAATACATTACATTTTTAGCTCAGTTGGTTATAGCGGGGATTTATGTTCTTAACAAGTGGGCACTTTCTTTTTAAAATCCTTTTTCAAAAATAATTTTTCTTGATTCAATCTTGTGCCAAACTCTAAGTTTGGTGTTTTCTTGTTGATCTTTCTTAATTTTCGAAAATTTCATTAAAACTTTCAAAAATTTTAAATTTGGTGTTCTTTCTTGTGTTCTTGGTGTTCTTGTGAATCTTCAAAGTGTTCTTGAGTTTTTCTTGTGTCTTGATCTTAAAATTTTTAAGTTTGGTGTTCCTTGGTGTTTTCCCTCCAAAAATTTTCGAAAATAAGGAACATTAGATCTAAAAATTTTAAATCTTGTGTCTTTTGTTTGTTTTTCTCTTTCATCATAAAATTCAAAATTCAAAAAAAAAAATTTTATTTTCTAACCAATTTTAAAACTACATTTTCGAAATTTTTAATATAAAATCTAAATTTCAATTTCAAATTTTTCGAAAAAAAAAATTTTTCACAAAGTATTTTCAAAATATTTTTCATATATTCCATTTTTAGTTATTCCACTACTATAAAATAAATAATATCAACATATATACCATCTCTTTATTCCAACATGGAAGTAAGTATGAATGGACAAGACAAGAAGACTCTGGGGTCATATGCTAACCCCACTACTGCTTCATATGGGAGTAGTATCTGTATATCCTCCATTGGAGTTAGTAGCTTTGAGCTGAATCCTCAGCTCATTATCATGGTGCAGCAAAACTGCCAGTATTCTGGCCTTCCACATGAAGAACCTACAGAGTTTCTGGCACAATTTCTGCAAATTGCTGATACAGTACATGATAAGGAAGTAGATCAGGATGTCTACAGACTATTACTGTTTCCATTGCTGTAAAAGATCAAGCTAAGAGGTGGTTAAATACCTGCCTAAGAACAGCATAAAAACATGGAAACAGCTGTCAGAAAAATTCCTGAATCACTATTTCCCTCCCAAACGGATGACACAGCTAAGGCTAAACATCCAAGGCTTCAAACAAGGAGATAATGAATCCCTTTATGATGCCTGGGAGAGATACAGAAAGATGCTCAGAAAATGCCCCTCTGAAATGTTTTCAGAATGGGTGCAATTAGACATCTTCTACTATGGGCTTACAGAAAAAAGCTCAGATTTCTCTAGACCACTTAGCTGGTGGATCTATACACATGAGAAAAACAATTGAAGAAGCTCAAGAGCTTATTGATACAGTTGCCAGAAATCAGCATCTGTACCTAAGCAGTGAATCCTCTATGAAAGAAGAAGCTAAAATAGTAACTGCTGAACTCAGTCCGGTGGATCAGGCTAATGAATTCAATCAGCAATTAGATTTTCTAACTCAGCAGCTAGCCGAATTCAAGGAAATATTACAGGAAACAAGAATGGCTAACAGGAACATGGAAGTACAATTAAAGCAGACAGAAAAGCAATTGTCAAAATAAATAACAGAAGAATGCCAAGCAGTTCAATTAAGAAGTGGGAAAACATTAAATACCTCACTTCAAAGCAGCAGGAAACCAAGAAATGAACAAGTGGATACTCAAAATCCCTCTGAGGACATTCAGAGCCCAGAGAGGAATAAAGCTGGCGCTGAACGCCCAGACCATGCTAATTCCTGGCGTTCAACGCCAGAAACAAGCATGAATCCGGCGTTGAACGCCCAAAGGGAGCATGGTTCTGGCGTTCAAATGCCAGTAACAAAGGGGGAGATAGCGTCTAACGCCACTCCAGCTCCCACCTCTGGCATTCAAATGCCAGTGGGGGATCAGTCACCTACGAGTGCTGATGATAACCCTTCTAAAAAGGCTTCCCAACCCACTTCTGTAGGTAATAAACTTGCAGCAACTAAGGTTGAGGAATACAAAGCCAAAATGCCTTATCCTCAAAAACTCCGCCAAGCGGAACAGGATAAGCAATTTGCCCGCTTTGCAGACTATCTTAGGACTCTTGAAATAAAGATTCTGTTTGCAGAAGCACTTGAGCAAATACCTTCTTATGCTAAGTTCATGAAAGAGATCTTAAGTCATAAGAAGGATTGGAGGGAAACTGAGAAAGTTTACCTCACTGAAGAATGCAGTGCAGTCATTCTGAAAAGCTTACCTGAGAAGCTTAAAGATCCTGGGAGCTTTATGATACCATGCACATTAGAGGATACTTGTACCAAGCAAGCTTTATGTGATCTTGGGGTAAGTATCAACTTAATACCTGCATCTACTATCAGAAAGCTTGGTTTAACTGAAGAAATTAAACCAACCAGGATATGTCTGCAACTTGCTGATGGCTCCATTAAATACCCATCAGGCGTGATTGAAGACATGATTGTCAAGGTTGGGCCATTTGCCTTTCCTACTGACTTTGTGGTGCTGGAAATGGAGGAGCACAAGAGTGCAACTCTCATTCTAGGAAGACCTTTCCTAGCAACTGGCCGAACCCTCATTGACGTCCAAAAAGGGGAAGTAACCTTGAGAGTCAATGAGGAGGAGTTCAAGTTGAATGTTGTCAAAGCCATGCAACATCCAGACACCCCAAATGACTGCATGAGTGTTGACATTATTGATTCTCTGGTAAGAGAGGTCAATATGGCTGAGAGTCTCGAATCAGAGCTAGAGGACATCTTTAAAGATGTTCAGCCTGATTTGGAGGAATCAGAGAAGACAATAGAACCTCTGAAAATCCCTCAGGAAGAGGAGAAACCTCCTAAACCCGAGCTCAAACCATTACCACCATCCCTGAAATATGTATTTCTGGGAGAAGGTGATACCTTTCCTGTAATTATAAGCTCTACCTTAGAGCCACAGGAAGAGGAAGCACTAATTCAAGTGCTAAGGACACACAAGACAGCTCTTGGGTGGTCCATCAGTGATCTTAAGGGCATTAGCCCAGCCAGATGCATGCACAAGATCTTGTTGGAGGATGACGCCAAACCAGTGGTCCAACCACAAAGGCGGCTGAATCCAGCTATGAAAGAAGTGGTGCAGAAGGAGGTCACTAAATTACTAGAGGCTGGGATTATTTATCCTATTTCTGACAGCCCCTGGGTAAGCCCTGTCCAAGTTGTCCCTAAGAAGGGAGGCATGACAGTGGTTCATAATGAAAAAAAGAACTGGTTCCTACAAGAACAGTTACAGGGTGGCGTATGTGTATTGATTATAGAAGACTCAATACAGCCACCAGAAAGGATCATTTTCCTTTACCATTCATAGACCAAATGCTAGAAAGACTAGCAGGTCATGAATACTACTGCTTCTTGGATGGATATTCAGGTTATAATCAAATTGCAGTAGATCCCCAGGATCAGGAGAAAACGGCGTTCACATGCCCATCTGGAGTATTTGCATACAGAAGGATGCCATTTGGCCTGTGCAATGCACCTGCAACCTTTCAGAGGTGCATGCTCTCCATTTTCTCTGATATGGTGGAAAAATTTCTGGAAGTCTTCATGGATGACTTTTCAGTATTTGGAGACTCATTCAGCTCCTGCCTTAACCATTTAGCACTTGTTCTGAAAAGATGCCAAGAGACTAACCTGGTTTTAAACTGGGAAAAATGTCACTTTATGGTGACTGAAGGTATTGTCCTTGGGCACAAAATTTCGAACAAGGGAATAGAGGTGGATCAAGCTAAGGTAGAAGTAATTGAAAAATTACCACCACCTGCTAATGTTAAGGCAATCAGAAGCTTTCTGGGGCATGCAGGATTCTATAGGAGGTTTATAAAGGATTTTTCAAAAATTGCCAAACCTCTGAGCAATCTGCTAGCTGCTGACACGCCATTTATCTTTGATAAAGAGTGTCTGCAGGCATTTGAGACTCTGAAAGCTAAATTGGTTACAGCACCAATCATCTCTGCACCAGACTGGACTTTACCATTTGAGTTGATGTGTGATGCCAGTGACCATGCCATTGGTGCAGTGTTGGGACAAAGGCATGACAAGCTTCTGCACGTCATTTATTATGCTAGCCGTGTTCTAAATGACGCACAGAAGAACTACACAACCACAGAAAAAGAGCTACTTGCAGTGGTTTACGCCATTGACAAATTCAGATCCTATTTAGTAGGATCAAAAGTGATTGTGTACACTGATCATGCTGCTCTTAAATATCTACTCACAAAGCAGGATTCAAAACCCAGACTCATCAGATGGGTGTTGCTTCTGCAAGAGTTTGATATAGAAATAAGAGACAGAAAAGGGACAGAGAACCAAGTGGCAGATCACCTTTCCGGATGAGCAACTGTTTGCCATCCAGGAAGTGCCATGGTTTGCAGACTGATGAGCGGATAATTTGTACGCTTTTTGGCATTGTTTTTAGTATGTTTTTGGTAGTTTTAGTTGAGTTTTTAGTATATTTTTATTAGTTTTTAGTTAAAATTCACTTTTCTGGACTTTACTATGAGTTTGTGTGTTTTTCTGTGATTTCAGGTATTTTCTGGCTGAAATTGAGGGATCTGAGCAAAAATCTGATCCAGAGACTCAAAAGGACTGCAGATGTTGTTGGATTCTGACCTCCCTGCACTCGAAGTGGATTTTCTGGAGCTACAGAAGCCCAATTGGCGCGCTCTCAACGGCGTTGGAAAGTAGACATCCTGGGCTTTCCAGCAATATATGATAGTCCATACTTTGCCCAAGATTTGATGGCCCAAACCGGCGTTCAAAGTCACCTCAAGAAATTCCAGCGTTAAACGCCGGAACTGGCACCTAAATGGGAGTTAAACGCCCAAACTGGCATAAAAGCTGGCGTTTAACTCCAAGAAGAGTCTCTACACGAAAATTGCTTCATTGCTCAGCCCAAGCACACACCAAGTGGGCCCGGAAGTGGATTTTTATGTCATTTACTCATCTCTGTACACCCTAGGCTACTAGTTTTCTATAAGTAGGACCTTTTACTATTGTATTAAAAAATCTTTTGATCATGTTTTTATGATTGAACCCTCTTTGGGAGGCTGGCCATTCGGCCATGCCTAGACCTTGTTCTTATGTATTTTCAACGGTGGAGTTTCTACACACCATAGATTAAGGTGTGGAGCTGCTGTACCTCGAGTATTATGCAATTACTATTGTTCTTCTATTCAATTCCGCTTGTTCTTTATCCAAGATATCACTTGTTCTTCAACTTGATGAATGTGATGATCCGTGACACTCATCATCATTCTCACTCATGAACAAGGTGACTGACAACCATTCTTGTTCTACAAGCATACGAGGCTCTAGTGAATATCTCTTGGATTCCTGATAACACGATGCATGGTTGATCGCCTGACAACCGAGTGCTCGCCTGACAAACGAGCCAACCATTCCGTGAGATCAGAGTCTTCGTGGTATAGGCGAGAACAGATGGCGGCATTCAAGAGAATCTGGAAGGTCTAACCTTGTATGTGGTATTCTGAGTAGGATTCAATGATTGAATGACTGTGACGTGCTTCAAACTCCTGAGGGCGGGGCGTTAGTGACAGACGCAAAAGAATCACTGGATTCTATTCTGGCCTGATTGAGAACCGACAGATGGATAGCCGTGCCGTGACAGGGTGCGTTGAACATTTCTAATGAGAGGATGGGAGGTAGCCACTGACAACGGTGAAACCCTTGCATAAGCTTGCCATGGAAAGGAGTAAGAAGGATTGGATGAAGACAGTAGGAAAGCAGAGAGACGGAAGGGAAGGCATCTTCATTCGCTTGTCTGAAGCTCTCACCAATGATATACATAAGTATCTCTATCTTAATCTTTATGTTATTTTCGTTCATCATCATATCAATTTGAGTTTGCCTGACTAAGATTTACAAGATGACCATAGCTTGCTTCATAGCAACAATCTCCGTGGGATCGACCCTTACTCACGTAAGGTATTACATGGACGACCCAGTGCACTTGCTGGTTAGTTGTGCGAAGTTGTGTAATGCCATGGAATTGAACCACCAAGTTTTTGGAGTTCATGACCGGGGATTATGAGAATTGTGAAAAGTATTGTTCACAATTTCGCGCACCACAGACATTGCAAACTACAAGGCAGTGAGATTCATACCCAAAGAGTACAGTAGGGTGCAATCAAAGAAATTAATCACAGATGCAAAGTACTATCTTTGGGATGAACCATATCTCTTCAAGAGATGTGCAGACGGAGTAATCCGTAGATGTGTGCCTAAAGAAGAAGCACAGAAGATCCTTTGGCACTGCCATGGATCACAGTATGGAGGACATTTTGGAAGTGAGCGAACAGCCACAAGGGTCCTCCAAAGTGGCTTCTACTGGCCCACTCTCTATAAAGATTCCCGAGCATTTGTACTTAATTGTGACAGTTGCCAAAGATCAGGCAACTTACCTCACAGTTATGCCATGCCTCAACAAGGAATCTTGGAGATTGAGTTGTTTGATGTATGGGGCATTGACTTCATGGGACCTTTCTCACCATCATACTCAAACACTTATATTCTAGTGGCAGTGGATTATGTATCCAAATGGGTGGAGGCTATTGCAACACCCACAAATGACACTAAAACAGTGTTAAAATTCCTCCAGAAACACATCTTCAGCAGATTTGGTATCCCTAGAGTGTTAATTAGTGATGGGGGCACTCATTTCTGCAATAAACAGCTTTATGCTGCTCTGGTTCGTTATGGAGTTAGTCACCGGGTAGCTACTCCATATCACCCACAGACTAATGGGCAAGCTGAAGTCTCAAATAGAGAACTCAAAAGAATCCTGGAACGGACTGTAATTAACCGTAGAAAGGATTGGGCAAGGAGCTTGGATGATGCTCTGTGGGCATACAGAACAGCATTCAAGACCCCTATAGGGACCTCTCCATACCAGCTTGTGTATGGAAAGGCATGTCACTTGCCAGTGGAACTGGAACATAAGGCCTACTGGGCAACCAGATTCCTAAACCTTGATGCCAAATTAGCTGGAGAAAAATGATTGCTCCAGTTAAATGAGCTAGAGGAATTTAGACTCAATGCTTTCGAGAATGCAAAAATTTACAAAGAGAAAGCAAAAAGATGGCATGATAAGAAATTGTCATCCAGAGTCTTTGAGCCGGGACAAAAAGTTCTGCTATTTAATTCAAGGCTCAAATTATTCCCCGGAAAATTAAAATCCCAGTGGAGAGGTCCATATGTCATTACAAGTGTATCCCCATATGGATACATAGAGCTTCAGGATAATGACTCTAACAAAAAGTTCATTGTTAATGGACAAAGAGTTAAACATTATCTTGAAGGTAATTTCGAGCAAGAATGCTCAAGACTGAGACTTAATTGAAGATCAGTAATAGTCCAGCTAATGACATTAAAGAAGCGCTTGCTGGGAGGCAACCCAGCCAATCACAAAATTTAATTTTATTCGTAGTAATTAGTTCATTGATTTTTACAGGTATATGTCAAGGTATCTTCAAGGTAAAATAGCAATTGGATGGATTCACAGAGTTATAAGGAAAATTGGAAGATCACTGGCGTGAAAAAGCCAGTAAGAAACCTTTTGGGCGTTGAACGCCCAAAAGAAGCACCCCTGGGCGTTCAACGCCAGTAAGGGTAGCCTTCTGGGCGTTAAACGCCAGAAAGGAGCATCTTCTGGGCGTTAAACGCCAGAAAGAAGCACCTTCTGGGCGTTTAAACGCCAGTTTGGCAGCATCCTGGGCGTTTAGAAAAGCGCCCAGTAATAAAGGACTTCCTGGCGTTCAACGCCAGAAAGATGCATCAACTGGGCGTTGAACGCCCAGGAGAACATTTGGGCGTTAAACGCCCAAACCATGCAACAGTTGGGCGTTTAACGCCAGGATGGTGGGGAGGAGGTAAAATTCGTTTTTCTTCACAATTTTTCTAATTTTTTATGTTTCAATTCATGATTTCTTGCATAAACATATTTTAAATTATCACCCCTCAATCCAAATTAGTGTTCTAAAAATCCTAATCTTTAAAATCCCTTTTTTCAAAAATATCAAATGTATCTTAATTTATAAAACCAAATGGTTTTCCAATCCAATCCAACTCTTTTAAAAATTTGTTTTCAAAACTCAATTTTCTTTTTAAAATCTTTTTCAAAATTAAAAAATTTCAGATTTATCTTTTCAAATTATTATCCATATCTTTCTCTTTTAAAATTATATCTTTTTCTTATAATATCTTTTAAAATCATATCTTCTATCTTAATTCTTTCTTATTTTTCGAAAAACTCCCACCCCCCTCCCTATATATTATATTCGGCGCCCTCCTCATCACCACCATTCCACAACTGTTCTCCTTCTATCCCTCTTCTTTCTTCTCTTTTGCTTGAGGACAAGCAAAGCTCTAAGTTTGGTGTGTTTTACCCGTGATCACAAAACTATTGTGTCTCTTGATCATGGCTCCTAAAGGGAAACCCCAACCCAAGAGGCAAGAAAGAAAGCACTCCAAAGCCACTTTGGAATCAAGGGAAGTTCTTAACTAAAGAACATTCAGACCATTACTACAAGATAATGAGTCACAGATCAGTGATCCCGGAAGTCAGATTTGATCTGAAAGAAGATGAATATCCGGAGATCCAAGAGCAAATTCGAAACAGGAATTGGGAAATTCTGGCCAATCCTGAAACGAAAGTGGGAAAGAACATGGTTCAAGAATTTTATGCTAATCTATGGCAGACAGAAAGGCAAAGAATCATTGGAGCTGCTCTCTTCGACCATAAGACCTTAGTCAGAGGAAAGATCATTCATACCAATTCTGACAAGATCAGGGAGATATTCAAGATTCCTCAACTGAAAGATGACCCAGACTCCTTTAATAGGAGAATGATGAGGGTCAATAAAGGATTGGACAAGATCTTGGAAGATATATGCATCCCTGGAGCCAAGTGGACTACCAGCACGACTGGCATCCCAGTTCAACTCAAAAGGGAAGATCTGAAACCAGTAGCCAGAGGCTGGCTGGATTTCATTGGGCGTTCCATATTGCCCACCAGCAACCGTTCTGAAGTTACCATCAAAAGAGCTGTCATGATTCACTGCATCATGCTGGGAAAGGAAGTAGAAGTCCATCAGCTGATCTCATGTGAGCTATACAAAATAGCAAACAGGAATTCTAAAGACGCCAGATTGGCTTATCCAAGCTTAATTTCTATGCTTTGCAAAGATGCTGGAGTAAAGATGGGAATAACTGAATATATCCTAATTGAAAAGCCCATTACTGGAATATCAATGGTCAGACAACAGCAACAAGATGATGCAACCAAGAGAAGAGCACCAGAAGCCCTCCCAGAACTGCCCCAATTCGAATACTGGGAACATCTTGAGGCTTCTATTTCCAGATTGCAAGAAGCTATGGATCAAATAAAGGAAGAACAGAATAATCAAAGTAGCATGATTTGCAAACTGCTCAAGGAACAGGAGGAGCAAAGGCGTGATCTAAAGGAGCTGAAGCGCCAAAAATTAATCCATGAAAAAGCACCACACATATTAGAGGAACACCTACTCCCCGAAACAACAGGTTGCTGAGTTCCAATTTTCTTTTCCCTTCCTTTTCCTGCTTTTAACTTAGTGATAGGATAATTATAGAAATTTACCTTAGGAGATATTTAGTTTGTCTATTTTGATTTTATTTCCAATTAAGCTATAATTTATTTTTCTCATCATCATCAGGCATGAATAAAGTAGTAGATTTTTTTAGAATAAAGAAGTAATCTATATTTTTCGAGTTCTTAATAATAAAAATTATAATTAATTACATGTGGTGGCAATACTTTTTGTTTTCTGAATGAATGCTTGAACAGTGCATAAATTGTACTTTGAATTTGATGAATATTGGCTCCTGAAAGGATGAGGAACACGAAAAATATTATTGATGATCTGAAAAATCATGAAATTGATTCTTGAAGCAAGAAAAAGCAGTTCAAAAAAAAAAAAAAAAAACAAGCCATGAGCACTAGCCAAGAGTAAAAAAGGGATCCAAGGCTTTGAGCATCAATGGATAGGAGGGCCCCAGGAAATAAAATCCAGGCCTAAGCGGCTAAACCAAGCTGTCCCTAACCATATGCTTGTGGCATGCAGGTCCAAGTTACAAGCTTGAGACTGAGTGGTTAAAGTCGTGATCCAAAGCAAGAGAGTGTGCTTAAGAGCTCTGGACACCACTAACTGGGGACTTTAGCAAAGCTAAGTCACAATCTGAAAAGGTTCACCCAGTTATGTGTCTGTGGCATTTATGTGTCTGTGGCATTTATGTATCTGGTGGTAATACTGGAAAACAAAGTGCTTAGGGCCACAGCCAAGACTCATAAAATAACTGTGTTCAAGAATCAACATACTACACTAGGAGAGTCAATAATACTATCTGAATTCTGAGTTCCTAAGGATGCCAATTATTCTGAAAATTTAAAGATACAGGGGGATGCCAAAACTGTTCAGAAACAAAAAGCTACAAGCCCCGCTCATCTAATAAGAATATGAGCTTCATTTAAAACTCTAAAATATTATTACTTCTTAATTTCTGCTAAAGCCTATTTTATTTATCTAGTTGCTTGAGGACAAGCAACAGTTTAAGTTTGGTGTTGTGATGAGCGGATATTTTATACGCTTTTTGGGGGTAATTTCATGTAGATTTTAGTATGTTTTAATTAGTTTTTAATAAGAATTCTATTAGTTTTTAAGCAAAAATCATATTTCTGGACTTTACTATGAGTGTCTGTATTTTTCTGTAATTTCAGGTATTTTCTGGCTGAAATTGAGGGAGCTGAGCAAAAATCTGACTTAGGCTGAAAAAGGACTGCTGATGCTGTTGGATCCTGACCTCCCTGCATTCGAAATGGATTTTCTGGAGCTACAGGAGTCCAATTGACGCGCTCTCAACGGCGTTGGAAAGTAGACATCCAGGGCTTTCCAGCAATATATAATAGTCCATACTTTGCGCAAGGATAGACGACGTAACTTGGCGTTGAACGCCAAGTTCATGCTGCTGTCTGGAGTTAAACGCCAGAAAAACGTCATGATCCGGAGTTGAACGCCCAAAACACACATATACCTGGAGTTTAACGCCAAGAAAGGCCTCTACTCGTGGATAGCTTTAGTCTCAGCCCCAGCACACACCAAGTGGGCCCCAGAAGTGGATTTCTGCACCAATTATCTTAGTTTACTCATTTTCTGTAAACCTAGGTTACTAGTTTACTATTTAAACAACTTTTATACATTTCTTGTACCTCATGACATTTTTCAGATCTGAATTACATACTTTTGACGGCATGAGTCTCTAAATTCCATTGTGGGGTGAGGAGCTCTGCAGCGTCTCGATGATTTAATACAATTCCTTTGTTTTCCATTAAAACACGCATGTTCTTGTCTAAGATGTTTATTCGCGCTTAATTGTGAAGAAGGTGATGATCCGTGACACTCATCACCTTCCTCAATCCATGAACGTGTGCCTGACAACCACCTCCGTTCTACATCAGATTGAATGAACATCTCTTAGATTCCTTAATCAGAATCTTCGTGGTATAAGCCGGATTGATGGCGGCATTCATGAGAATCCGGAAAGTCTAAACCTTGTCTGTGGTCTTCCGAGTAGGATTCCGGGATTGAATGACTGTGACGTGCTTCAAACTCCTGAGGGCTGGGCGTTAGTGACAGACGCAAAAGAATCAATGGATTCTATTCCAACCTGATTGAGAACCGACAGATGATTAGCCGTGCTGTGACAGAGCATAGGAACGTTTTCACTGAGAGGATGGGAGGTAGCCACTGACAACGGTGACACCCTACATAGAGCTTGCCATGGAAGGAGCCTTGCGTGTGTTGAAGGATTTCAAGGAAGAGTTGAAGTCAAAGGACAAAGCATCTCCCAAACTCCAACATATTCCCCGGTACTGCAAAACAAGTAACTCTATTGTTCTCGTTTATCTTTCCAATCAAATCTAATAATTCCAACTTACAATTTTAAACACTTTGACATCCTAACTAAGATTAATAAAATAAATATTGATTGCTTCAAGCCAATAATCTCCGTGGGATCGACCCTTACTCACGTAAGGTATTACTTGGACAACCCAGTGCACTTGCTGGTTAGTTGTGCGAATTACAAATTCGTGCACCAGCTGCCTACTGTACTCTTTGGGTATGAACCTCACTGCCTTGTAGTTTGCAATATCTGCAAACCATGGCACTTCCTGGATGGCAAAGAGTTGCTCATCCGGAAAGGTTTCAGAGATCTCAGTAAGAGGGCGGGACGCCCCTTCTACTGGTTCTATTCGGGACAGGTGATCTGCTACCTGATTCTCTGTCCCTTTTCTGTCTCTTATTTCTATATCAAACTCTTGCAGAAGCAACACCCATCTTATAAGTCTGGGTTTTGAATCCTGCTTTGTGAGTAGATATTTAAGAGCAGCATGATCAGTGTACACAATCACTTTTGATCCTACTAAATAGGATCTGAATTTGTCAATGGCGTAAACCACTGCAAGTAGCTCTTTTTCTGTGGTTGGGTAATTCTTCTGTGTGTCATTTAGAACACGGCTGGCATAGTAAATGACGTGCAAAAGCTTGTCATGCCTTTGTCCCAACACTGCGCCAATGGCATGGTCACTGGCATCACACATTAGTTCAAATGGCAATGTCCAGTTTGGTGCAGAGATGATTGGTGCTGTGACCAATTTAGCTTTCAGAGTCTCGAATGCCTGCAGACACTCCTTATCAAAGACAAATGGCATGTCAGCAGCTAGCAGGTTGCTCAGAGGTTTGGCAATTTTTGAAAAATCCTTTATAAACCTCCTATAGAATCCTACATGCCCCAGAAAGCTTCTGATTGCCTTAACATTGGCAGGTGGTGGTAATTTTTCAATTACCTCTACCTTAGCTTGATCCACCTCTATTCCCTTGTTTGAGATTTTGTGCCCAAGGACAATTCCTTCAGTCACCATAAAGTGACATTTTCCCAGTTTAAAACCAGGTTAGTCTCTTGGCATCTCTTTAGAACAAGTGCTAGATGGTCAAGACAGGAGCTGAATGAGTCTCCAAATACTGAAAAGTCATCCATGAAGACTTCCAGAAATTTTTCCACCATATCAGAGAAAATTGAGAGCATGCACCTCTGAAAGGTTGCAGGTGCATTACACAGGCCAAATGGCATCCTTCTGTATGCAAATACTCCAGATGGACATGTGAATGCCGTTTTCTCTTGATCTTTTGGATCTACTGCAATTTGATTATAACCTGAATATCCATCCAGGAAGCAGTAGTATTCATGACCTGCCAGTCTTTCTAGCATCTGGTCTATGAATGGTAAAGGAAAATGATCCTTTCTGGTAGCTGTATTGAGCCTTCTATAATCAATACACATACGCCACCCAGTAACTGTTCTTGTAGGAACCAGTTCATTTTTTTCATTATGGACCACTGTCATGCCACCTTTCTTAGGGACGACTTGGACAGGGCTTACCCAGGGGCTATCAGAAATACGATAAATAATCCCAGCCTCTAGTAACTTAGTGACCTCTTTCTGTACAACCTCCTTCATGGCTGGATTCAGCCACCTTTGTGGTTGAATCACTGGCTTGGCGTCACCCTCCAGTAAGATCTTGTGCATGCATCTGGCTGGGCTAATGCCTTTGAGATCACTGATGGACCACCCAAGAGCTGTCTTGTGTTTCCTTAGCACTTGAATTAATGCTTCCTCTTCCTGTGGCTCTAAGGTAGAGCTTATGATTACAGAAAAGGTATCACCTTCTCCCAGGAATGCATATTTTAGGGATGGTGGTAATGGTTTGAGCTCGGGTTTAGGAGGTTTTTCCTCTTCCTGAGGGATTTTCAGAGGTTCTACTATTCTCTCTGATTCCTCCAGATCAGGCTGAACATCTTTAAAGATGTCCTCTAGCTCTGATTCGAGACTCTCAGCCATATTGACCTCTCTTACCAGAGAGTCAATAATATCAACACTCATGCAGTCATTTGGGGTGTCTGGATGTTGCATGGCTTTGACAACATTCAACTTGAACTCCTCCTCATTGACTCTCAAGGTTACTTCCCCTTTTTGGACGTCAATGAGGGTTCGGCCAGTTGCTAGGAAAGGTCTTCCTAGAATGAGAGTTGCACTCTTGTGCTCTTCCATTTCCAGCACCACGAAGTCAGTAGGAAAGGCAAATAGCCCAACCTTGACAATCATGTCTTCAATCACGCCTGATGGGTATTTAATGGAGCCATCAGCAAGTTGAAGACATATCCGGGTTGGTTTGACTTCTTCAGTCAAACCGAGCTTTGTGATAATAGATGCAGGTATTAGGTTGATACTTGCCCCAATATCACATAGAGCTTGCTTGGTACAATTACCCTCTAATGTGCATGGTATCATAAAGCTCCCGGGGTCTTTAAGCTTCTCAGGTAAGCTTTTCAGAATGACTGCACTGCATTCTTCAGTGAGGTAAACTTTTTCAGTTTCTCTCCAATCCTTCTTATGACTTAAGATCTCTTTCATGAACTTAGCATAAGAGGGTATTTGCTCAAGTGCTTCTGCAAACGGAATCTTTATTTTAAGAGTCTTGAGATAGTCTGCAAAGCGGGCAAATTGCTTATCCTGTTCTGCTTGGCGGAGTTTTTGAGGATAAGGCATTTTGGCTTTATATTTCTCGACCTTAGTTGCTGCAGGTTTATTACCTACAGAAGTGGGTTGGGAAGCCTTTTTAGAAGGGTTGTTATCAGCACTTGTATGTGACTGATCCCCCACTAGCATTTGGATGCCAGGGGTGGAAGCTGGAGTGGCGTTAGACGCCATCTCCTTATTTGCTACTGGCATCTGAACGCCAGAACTATGCTCCCTTTGGGCGTTCAACGCCGGATTCATGCTTGTTTCTGGCGTTGAACGCCAGGAATGAGCATGGGCTGGGCATTCAGCGCCAGCATTATTCCTCTCTGGGCTCTGATTGTCCTCAGAGGAATTTCGAGTAGCCATTTGTTCATTTCTTTGCTTCCTGCTGCTTTGAAATGAGGTATTTAATGTTTTTCCACTTCTTAATTGAACTGCTTAGCATTCTTCTGTTATTTGTTTTGATAGTTGCTTTTTCGTTTGCTTTAACTGTACTTCCATATTCCTATTAGCCATTCTTGTTTCTTGTAGTATTTCCTTGAATTCGGCTAGCTGCTGAGTTAGAAAGTCTAGTTGCTGATTGAATTCATTAGCCTGATCCACAGGACTGAGTTCAGCAGTTACTGTTTTAGCTTCTTCTTTTATGGAAGATTTACTGCTTAGGTACAGATGCTGATTTCTGGCAACTGTATCAATAAGCTCTTGAGCTTTTTCAATTGTTTTTCTCATATGTATAGATCCACCAGCTGAGTGGTCTAGAGAAATCTGAGCTTTTTCTGTAAGCCCATAGTAGAAGATGTCTAATTGCACCCACTCTGAAAACATTTCAGAGGGGCATTTTCTTAGCATCTCTCTGTATCTCTCCCAAGCATCATAAAGGGATTCATTATCTCCTTGTTTGAAGCCTTGGATGCTTAGCCTTAGCTGTGTCATCCGTTTTGGAGGGAAATAGTGATTCACGAATTTTTCTGACAGCTATTTCCATGTTTTTATGCTGTTCTTAGGCTGGTTATTTAACCATCTCTTAGCTTGATCTTTTACAGCAAATGGGAACAGTAATAATCTGTAGACATCCTGATCTACTTCCTTATCATGTATTGTGTCAGCAATTTGTAAAAATTGTGCCAGAAACTCTGTAGGTTCTTCTTGTGGAAGACCGGAATACTGGCAGTTTTGCTGCACCATGATAATGAGCTGAGGATTCAACTCAAAGCTACTAACTCCAATGGAGGATATATAGATACTACTCCTATATGAAGCAGTAGTGGGGTTAGCATATGACCCCAGAGTCCTCCTGGACTGTTCAATTCCACTTAGTTCCATGATGGAATAAAGGAGATGGTATGGATGTTAATATTATTTATTTTATAAAAATTTATTTTATAAAATAAAGTAAAAATAAAACAAATAAAAACGAAATAAAATGAATAATAAAAAAAATGAAAATATTTTTTTGAAGATTTTCGAAAATTTTGAGGAAAAGGAGAAAGTGGTTAGGATAAAATTTTTGAAAAAAATAATAAAATATATATATTAAAAAATCAGAATTGAAAAATTTTGAAATTGAAATCTGATTTTTTTTATATAAAAAAAATTTCGAAAATATAGTTTAAAATTAGTTAGAAAAGATATTTTTTTTTGAATTTTGAATTTTATGATGAAAGAGAAAAACACATAAAAGACACAAGACTTAAAATTTTTAGATCTAATGCTCCTTATTTTCGAAAATTTTGGAGGGAAAACACCAAGGAACACCAAACTTAAAAATTTTAAGATCAAAACACAAGAAAGACTCAAGAACACCTTGAAGATTCACAAGAACACCAAGAACAAAAGAAAGAACACCAAACTTAAAGTTTTTAGAAAACTTCACTAAATTTCCGAAAATTGAAGAAAAATTAACAATAAAACACCAAACTTAAAGTTTGGCACAAGATTAAATCAAGAAAAATTATTTTTAAAAGAAGTTTTGAAATAAAGATACCCAATTACCAAGAACATAGACCAATGCTCTAGCCAATTGGGCAGAAAAGGTAACAATTGTTCTGAATAGGTATATTTCTTTTGGAAGACTAATGCTTTGGATTAGCACAAGAAAAACAAGAAAAGACACAGAACAAGAAAAACTCAAGATCAAAACAAGAAAAATAAACAAGAACAACTTAAAGATCAATGAAGAACAAAAAAAAAAACACAAATTCGAAAATTTAAAGGAAAAATATAAAATATGCAATTGACACCAAACTTAGAACAAGACACTAAACTCACGAAAAAGTTTAAAATTGGTAAAGAAAAATAATATTTTTGAAAAATTTTTTTAAAAAGAAATTATCCTATCAGAAATTAATGACTCTATAACAACAAAAATAAACTATTCCTAATCTAAGAAATAAAATAAACCTTTAGTTGTTCAAACTCGAACAATCCCCGGCAACGGCGCCAAAAACTTGGTGCACGAAATCTTAATCTCAATATCAAAATCAAAATTTCTTATGATCTCGTACCACTAACCAGCAAGTGCACTGGGTCGTCCAAGTAGTACCTTACGTGAGTAAGGGTCGATCCCACGGAGATTATTGGTTTGAAGCAAGCTATATTTATTTTATTAATCTTAGTCAGGATGCCAATAAGGTTAATTGGATTTAATTGTAAGAAGTAAAAGTGTTTGGAATAAGTAATTGTTACTTTATTGATGGAGAATGTGTTGGAGTTTTGGAGATGCTTTGTCCTCTGAATTCCTGCAATGTAATATTCAACTCAATTGTTTGTAAAGTTCCATCCATGGCAAGCTGTATGTAGGGTGTCACCATTGTCAGTGGCTACTTCCCATCCTCTCAGTGAAAACGGTCCAGATGCTCTGTCACAGCACGGCTAATCAGCTGTTGGTTCTCGATCATGTTGGAATAAGATCCATTGATCCTTTTGCGTTTGTCATCACGCCCAGCAGTCGCGAGTTTGAAGCTCGTCACAGCCATTCAATCCTTGAATCCTACACGGAATACCACAGACAAGGTTTAGACTTTCCGGATCCTCAAGAGTGGCCGCCATCAGTTCTAGCTTATACCACGAAGATTCTGATTAAGGAAGCTAAGAGATGATCATTCAATCTGATGTAGAACGGAGGTGTTTGTCAGACACACGTTCATGGGTTTGAGGAAGGTGATGAGTGTCACGGATCATCACCTCCTTCACAATTAAGCGCGAATGAACATCTTAGATCGGAACACACAAACGTTTGAATGGAGAAATAGAAACATTTGCATTAATTCATTGAGACGCTGCAGAGCTCCTCACCCCCAACAATGGAGTTTAGAGACTCATGCTGCTAAAAGGTACAAATTTCAGATCTAAAATGACATGAGGTACAAAATAAGTCTCTAAAAGTTGTTTAAATAGTAAACCAGTAACCTAGATTTACAGAAAATGAGTAAACTATGATAGATGATGCAGAAATCCACTTCTGGGGCCCACTTGGTGTGTGCTGGGGCTGAGATTTAAGCTTCTCACGTGCCTGGGGCTGTTTTGGGCATTCAACGCCAGGTTGTAACCTGTTTCTGGCGTTGAACTCCAACTTGTAACCTGTTTCTGGCGCTGGACGCCAGACAGCAGCATGATACTGGCGTTGAACGCCAGTTTACATCATCTATCTTCGCGCAAAGTATGGATTATCTTATATTGATGGAAAGCCCTGGATGTCTACTTTCCAACGCCGTTAAAAGCGCGCCAATTGGACTCTTGTAGCTCCAGAAAATCTATTTCGAGTGCAGGGAGGTCAGGATCCAACAGCATCAGCAGTCCTTTTTCAGCCTAACTCATATTTTTGCTCAGCTCCCTCAATTTCAGCCAGAAAATATCTGAAATCACAGAAAAACACACAAACTCATAGTAAAGTCCAGAAATATAATTTTTGCCTAAAAACTAATAATATTCTACTAAAAACCAATTAAAACATACTAAAATCTACATGAAATTACCCCCAAAAAGCGTATAAAATATCCGCTCATCATATCTCTATCTTTATTTTATGCTTCATTCATAAATCATCTATAACCATTTGAATCTGCCTGAATGAGATTTACAAGGTGACCATAGCTTGCTTCATACCAACAATCTCCGTGGGATCGACCCTTACTCGCGTAAGGTTTATTACTTGGACGATCCAGTGCACTTGCTGGTTAGTTGTGCGAAGTTGTGATAAAGAGTTGAGATTGTAATTGAGCGTACCATGTTGATGGCGCCATTGATGATCACAATTTTGTGCACCAAGTTTTTGGCGCCGTTGCCGGGGATTGTTTGAGTTTGGACAACTGACGGTTCATCTTGTTGCTTAGATTAGGCATTTTTCTTTAGAGTTCTTAAGAATGAATTCTAGTGTTTCAAGGTGATGTTCTTATCATCACCAAAGCTGATTGATTCTCATCAATTTAGCTCTTGAATGTAATGTCCTACTGAAGCTTGGCTAGCCATGTCTAATTTCTTTAGACTAAAGCTTTAGACTAACATCGCATGATTCCTGGAATTCTCATTAAGAATTTTGATATCTTTATTTTCTTTTCCACTTAATTTTCGAAAAATCCAAAAAAATTACAAAATCATAAAAACCAAAAATATTGTATGTTTCTTGTTGAGTCTAGTGTCTCATGTTAAGTTTGGTGTCAATTGCATGTTCTGTTCTTCTTGAATTCATTCATGTGTCTTAAGTGATCTTCAAGATGTTCTTGATGATTTCATTGCTCTGATCTTTAAAATTCTCTTGTCTTGAGTGTTTTGTTGTTTCTCATATGCATTCTCATTTTGTTAGTGTCAGTAGTATACAAACTGCTAAGTTTGGTGTCTTGCATGCATTGTTATTTGATTTTAGTTGCATTTTGATTATTCCTCATCATTAAAAATCCAAAAAAAATTTCAATTTGTGTCTTTTCAAGTCAATAATACAGAGAATTGAAGATTCAGAACATACAACAGAGGAATTATACAGAAAAAGCTGGGCATTCAAAACGCCCAGTGAGGAAGGCAAACTGGCATTTAAACGCCAGCCAGGGTGCCTGGTTGGGCGTTTAACGCCCAAAAGGGTAGTGTTTTGGGCATTAAACGCCAGAATGGATACCATTCTAGGTGTTTAACGCCAGGATGGCACAAAAGGGAAGATTTTGTTTTTAATTCAAATTTTTTTCAAGTTTTCAAAATTTTTCAAAATCAAATCTTTTTTAAATCATATCTTTTCAATCATAATCAATTTCTTTCTTTTTCACAAATACTTGCTATCAATTAATGATTTGAATCAATATTTCAAGTATGTTGCCTTTTCTGTTGAGAAAGGTTTAATGTCTGAATCATATCTTTTCTTGTTAGCCAAGTCATTAAATTTTAAAATCAAATCTTTTTAAATTATTTTTCAAATCATATCTTCTCAATCACATCTTTTTAAAACCATAGCTTTTAAATCATATCTTTTCAATCACATCTTTTTCAAAATAGTTTTCAATCATATCTTTTTAATTTCTAATTTCAAAATCTTTTTCAAAAATCAGTTGATTTCTTTTCCACTCTTAGTTTTCGAAAATCAATTAGTTTTTTTCAACATGTTTTTAAAATCTTTAACTTAATTTTCGAAAATTTCTTCCCCTCTTCTCACATCCTTCTATATATGGACTAACACTCCTCCTCAATGCACAATTCGAACTCTGTGACATAGAGGATTCCATATTTTCTTGTTTTCTTCTCTTTCATATGAGCAGGAGCAAAGACAAAAGCATTCTTGTTGAGGCTGGCCCTGAACCTGAAAGAACCTTGAAGCGAAAGCTAAGAGAATCTAAAGCACAACTCTCTATAGAGGATCTAACAGAAATCTTCAAAGAAGAAGAACCCACGGCAGCCGAAAACAACAACAATGCCAACAATGCAAGGAAGGAGCTGGGTGACTTTACTGCACCTACTCCCGACTTCTATGAGAGAAGCATCTCTATCCCTGCCATTGGAGCAAACAAATTTGAGCTTAAGCCTCAAATAGTTTCTCTAATGCAACAGAATTGCAAGTTCCATGGACTTCCATTGGAAGACCCTCATCAGTTTTTAGCTGAATTCTTGCAAATCTGTGACACTGTCAAGACCAATGGGGTTGACCATGAGGTCTACAGACTTATGCTATTCCCTTTTGCTGTAAGAGACAGAGCTAGGATATGGTTGGACTCACAACCTAAAGAAAGCCTGAACTCTTAAGAAAAGCTAGTCAATGCCTTCTTGGCAAAGTTCTTTCCACCTCAAAAATTGAGTAAGCTTAAAGTGGAAGTCCAAACCTTCAGACAGAAGGAAGGTGAATCCCTCTATGAAGCTTGGGAAAGATACAAACAATTGATCAGAAAGTGTCCCTCTGACATGCCTTCTGAATGGAGCATCATAGGTATCTTCTATGATGGTTTGTCTGAACTGTCCAAGATGTCATTAGACAGCTCTGCTGGAGAATCTCTTCATCTGAAGAAGACGCCTCCAATGAGTTCCCTAATGAGGAACCATGGGAATCTGAGGCTCATAATGAGACCATAGAGATTCCATTGGATTTACTTCTACCATTCATGAGCTCTGATGAGTATTCTTCCTCTGAAGAGGATGAATATGTCACTGAAGAGCAAGTTGCTAAGTACCTTGGAGCAATCATGAAGCTAAATGAAGAATTCTTTTGTGTTTAAAGCTCAAGGATATCCCTCTGTCACCATGGAGAGGAAGCATGAAGAGCTTCTCTCAAAACAGAGTCAAACAGAGCCCCCACAGTCAAACTCTAAGTTTGGTGTTGGGAGGCCACAACCAACTTCTAAGTTTGGTGTTGAACCCCCACATTCAAACTCTAAGTTTGGTGTTGGGAGGTTCCAACATTGCTCTGAGTATCTGTGAGGCTCCATGAGAGCCCACTGTCAAGCTACTGACATTAAAGAAGTGCTTGTTGGGAGGCAACCCAATGTTATATTTATCTATTTTCCTTTGTTATTTTATGTTTTCTGTAGGTTGATGATCATGAGAAGTCACAAAATTAGTTGAAAAAGCAAAAACAGAATGAAAAACAGAAAGAAAAATAGCACACCCTAGAGGAAGATCTTGCTGGCGTTTAAACGCCAGTATGGGCAGTAAATGGGCGTTTAACGCCCAGTCTGGCACCATTCTGGGCGTTTAACGCCAGAAAGGGGCACCAGACTGGCGTTAAACGCCAGGAAAGGGCAAGAAGCTGGCGTTAAACGCCAGAAATGGGCACCAGCCCGGCGTTTAACGCCAGAATTGGCATAAAGAGCATTTTTGCTCGCTACTTGGTGCAGGGATGAATTTTCCTTGACACCTCAGGATCTGTGGACCCCACAGGATCCCCACCTACCCCACCACCCTCTCTCTTCTTCTTCACCCATTCACCAATCATCTCAACCACTCTTCCCCAAAAACCCATCACCTATCAAATCCCACTATTCTCTTCACTACTCACATCCATCCTTCATAAAACCTCACCTACCTCACCATTCAAATTCAAACCACTTTCCCTCCCAAACCCACCCATTCATAACCGAACCATACCCCTCTCTCCACCCCTATATAAACCCATCTTCACTCCTTCATTTTCACATAACCTAAACACTACTTCTCCCCCTTTGGCCGAACCACAAAGCCATCTCCATCTCCTCTATTTCTTCTTCTTCTACTCTCTTCTTCCTTCTTTTGCTCAAGGACGAGCAAATCTTCTAAGTTTGGTGTGGTAAAACCATTGCTTTTTGTTTTTCCATAACCATTTATGGCATCTATGACCGGAGAAGCCTCTAGAAAGAGGAAAGGAAAGGCAAAAGCTTCCACCTCCGAGTCATGGGAGATGGAGAGATTCATCTCAAGGGTGCATCAAGACCACTTCTATGAAGTTGTAGCCAAGAAGAAGGTGATCCCCGAGGTCCCTTTTCAAACTAAAAAATGGTCAACTTTAATCAAAGGTTGGACCAAGTCCTCATAGACATTTGTGAAGAGAGCGCTCAATGGAAGAGAGATTCAAGAGGGAAGCCAGTTCAACTGAGAAGGCTTGACCTCAAGCCCGTGGCTAGGGGATGGTTGGAGTTTATCCAACACTCAATCATTTCCACTAGCAACCGGTCTGAAGTTACTATAGACCGGGCCATCATGATTCATAGCATCATGATTGGAGAGGAAGTAGAAGTTCATGAGGTTATAGCCCAAGAACTTTATAAGGTGGCGGACAAGTCCTCTACCTTGGCAAGGTTAGCCTTTCCTCATCTCATTTGTCACCTCTGTTATTCAGTTGGAATTGACATAGAGGGAGACATCCCCATTGATGAGGACAAGCCCATCACTAAGAAAAGGATGGACCAAACAAGAGATCCCACTCATCATGAAATCCCTGAGATACCTCAAGGGATGCACTTTCCTCCACAAAACTATTGGGAGCAAATCAACACCTCCCTAGGAGAATTGAGTTCCAACATGGGACAACTAAGGATGGAGCACCAAGAACATTCCATCCTCCTCCATGAAATTAGAGAAGATCAAAGAATCATGAGAGAGGAGCAACAAAGTCAAGGAAGAGACATTGAGGAGTTCAAGCACTCCATAAGATCTTCAAGAGGAAGAACAAGCCGCCATCACTAAGGTGGACCCGTTCTTTAATTTTCTTGTTCTTTATTTTCCTGTATTTCGAATTTTCATGCTTATGTTTATCTATGTTTGTGTCTTATGATCATTAGTGTCTTAGTGTATATGCCTTAAAGTTATGAATGTCTTATGAATCCATCACCTTTCTTGAATGAAAAATGTTCTTAATTGAAAAAGAGAAGAATTGCATGAATTTTGAATTTTATAACAGATTAATTATTTTGATGTGGTGGCAATATTTTGGTTTCTGAATGTATGCTTGAACAGTGCATATGTCTTTTGAATTTGTTGTTCATGAATGTTGGCTCTTGAAAGAATGATGAAAAAGGAGACATGTTACTGAGGATCTGAAAAATCATAAAAATGATTCTTGAAGTAAGAAAAAGCAGTAAATACAAAAAAAAGAGATAAAAATGAAAAAAAAAATGAAAAAAAGAAAAAAAAAAGAAAAGAAAGAAATTAATGAAGTTGTGATCCAAGGCAAAAAGAGTGTGCTTAAGAACCCTGGATACCTCTAATTGGGGACTCTAGCAAAGCTGAGTCACAATCTGAAAAGGTTCACCCAATTATATGTCTGTGGCATGTATGCATCCGGTGGTAATACTGGAAGACAGAGTGCTTTGGGCCACGGCCAAGACTCATAAAGTAGCTGTGTTCAAGAATCATCATACTTAACTAGGAGAATCAATAACACTATATGGATTCTGAGTTCCTATAGAAGCCAATCATTCTGAATTTCAAAGGATAGAGTGAGATGCGTGCCAAAACTGTTCAGAGGTAAAAAGCTAAAAGCCCCGCTCATCTAATTAATACTGATCTTCATAGATATTTTCGGAATTCATTGTATATTCTCTTCTTTTTATCTTATTTGATTTTCAGTTGCTTGGGAACAAGCAACAGTTTAAGTTTGGTATTATGATGAGCGGATAATTTATACGCCTTTTGGCATTGTTTTTAGTATGTTTTTAGTATGTTTTAGTTAGTTTTTAGTATATTTTTATTAGTTTTTAGTTAAAATTCACTTTTCTGGACTTTACTATGAGTTTGTGTATTTTTCTGTGATTTCAGGTATTTTCTGCCTGAAATTGAGGGACTTGAGCAAAAATCTAATTCAAAGGCTGAAAAGGACTGCAGATGCTGTTGGATTCTGACCTCCCTGCACTCGAAGTGGATTTTCTGGAGCTACAGAAGCCTAATTGGCGCGCACTCAATTGCGTTGGAAAGTAGATATCTTGGGCTTTCCAGCAATATATAATAGTCCATACTTTTCTCGAGATTTGATGGCCCAAACCGGCATTCCAAATCAGCTCAAAACTGCCCGGCGTTAAACGCCGGAACTGGCACAAGAATGGGAGTTAAACGCCCAAACTGGCACAAAAGCTGGCGTTTAACTCTAAGAAAAGTCTCTACACATGAAAGCTTCAATGCTCAGCCCAAGCACACACCAAGTGAGCCCGGAAGTTGATTTTTATGTCATTTGCTCATTTCTGTAAACCCTAGGCTACTAGTTCTTTATAAATAAGACCTTTTGCTATTGTATTTTCATATTGGTTTTTCTGGTTCCCTCTCTGGGGCCGAAGCCAATGATCACTACTATTACTTATGTATTTTCAACGGTGGAGTTTCTACACACCATAGATTAAGGTGTGGAGCTTTGCTGCACCTCGAGTATTAATGCAATTACTATTATTCTTCTATTCAATTCAGCTTGTTCGTATTCTAAGATATTCATTCGTACCCAAGAACATGATGAATGTGATGATTATGTGACGCTCATCATTATTCTCACTTATGAACGCGTGCCTGACAACCACTTCTGTTTTACAAGCAAACAAGGCTTGAATGTTTATCTCTTGGATTTCTTAATCAGAATATTCGTGGTATAAGCTAGAATTGATGGTGGCATTCAAGAGAATCCGGAAGGTCTAAACCTTGTCTGTGGTATTCTGAGTAGCATTCAAGGATTGAATGACTGTGACGAGCTTCAAACTCGTGATTGTGGGGCGTTAGTGACAGACGCAAAAGAATCACTGGATTCTATTCCGACATGATCGAGAACCGACAGCTGAATAGCCGTGCTGTGACAGAGCGCGTTGAACATTTTCACTGAAAGGACGGGACTGTAGCCACTGACAACGGTGATGCCCAACATACAGCTTGCCATGGAAAGGAGTAAGAAGGATTGGATGAAGACAGTAGGAAAGCAGAGAGACGGAAGGGACAAAGCATCTCCATACACTTATCTGAAATTCTCACCAATGAATTACATAAGTATCTCTATCTTTATTTTATGCTTCATTCATAAATCATCTATAACCATCTGAATCTGCCTGACTGAGACTTACAAGGTGACCATAGCTTGCTTCATACCAACAATCTCCGTGGGATCGACCCTTACTCGCGTAAGGTTTATTACTTGAACGACCCAGTGCACTTGCTGGTTAGTTGTGCGAAGTTGTGATAAAGAGTTGAGATTGCAATTGAGCGTACCATGTTGATGGCGCCATTGATGATCACAATTTCATGCACCAATCTACTGCTTTCATTTAATTTCCAGCACCCTAGACCCCTTTACATTTGATGCAATTTACTTTTCTTGCAATTTAAGTTTCAGTTATTTTACTTTCTTGCTCTTTAAGTTTCCTGCCATTTACATTTTGTAACTTTAAATTTCCTGTCATTTACAATTCTGTTGGCTACGTTTCATCCAATATCCCTTCAATGTTAGCTTGACTAAACTAATCACCCACTAAAGTTGCTTGATCCATCAATCCCTGTGGGATCGACCTCACTCTTGTGAGTTATTACTACTTGATGCGACCCAGTATACTTGCCGGTTAGTTATGTGTGTTGGAAATTTGTTTTTCCACAAAAACACCATCAGTAATACACTTTATTTTGATGCAATTAGTAGATCTACTCTTCTCATATTCTCAATTAGTGTTCTTTGATCCTTTCACTTGGGATCTAGCTTAGCTTTTGTTACTTGGATATTGGAATTATTGAATTGAGGTAATTTCATGTTTCTTACTTGTGATTGTTCAATTGTAGATAATTGTATGATTTAGATTCCCTCATTTCCATTCTTCATTCTAATTCCTCAATGTCTTTCATGAATGCTCATCAATTATTTGATAAAATGCCAATACTAGTTATGGAGTAGAAATCTCCCACTTGGCTTAGGGTTTGGATCATTAGGGAAGTTGAATAGTGACTATCAATTGTTGATTGAGAATTAAGGTTTGCTAATTGGTTTGGGATGCGCTAAATTTAGATTCCCTTAGGGTGAAGCTAAGACTTGTGATCCAAGCAAATTACTTTCACTTGACTTTCCTCTATACTTAGAGGTCAACTAAGTGGAGCAACACTTAATTGTTATCATCATTGAAGGAAACTATAGTGATAGAGTTTCTAATACCAACCCTAGGCCAAGTCCTTTAATATTGATTGTTTGTCATCTACTTTTGCTATCAATACACCAATTCATAACAAAAAGTTTCCTAATCAATAACATGCATTCTCTAGCAATTCCAAAGGAGGACGACTCGAGAGATTAATACTCTCGATTGTAGATTGTAGAATTATTCGATGCGAGGTTTAAGTGTTGATTCGACTATACTCATGATTGTACTCTCTACTCTCTATTGAATTCTATATCAACATGCAAAAATCTCGTTCATCAAAATGGCGCCGTTGCCGAGGAGTTGCAATGGTGTTGTGTTATTGGTTATTGTATATATGTGAATATTGTGAATATATTGCCTTTTGCTTTATTTGCTAGTTGTAGAATTTTGTTTCTCTTGATTTTTATTAGCTTTTGAATTTTATTTTCTTTTTTCATTATGAATTCTCACTTTGGCTATGAGTGTAGTTACAACTATGTTGTAGGTAATGAGAGCTTCAATGAGAATGTGTATCAAGAATGGGATAATCAAGGGTGGGAAGAGCCATATGCTTATGATCAATCTTCATGGCAACAACCCCCACCAATGCACTATGAAGAAGAGCCATTCTACGATGCATATCAATCCAATGGCTATGGTGAATCACCTTGTGACTTTCAAGAATCACCACCATATGCCTATGAACCATATCCTCAACATAACTCTCAACCATACTCACAAGCCCCTTCTTACCAACCACCTTCATATGACCCTAATCCATATCTATCCTGCCAACAACCATATGAGCCATATGAACCACATGTAGAGCCACCACCATTCCAACATCAATATTTTCAAGAGCCACCTCCTCCACATTATTACCAACATGAACCACCCCCAATATATGAAAATTTTCAACCACAAGATGAATACTACTTTCCACCACAACCTCCCATGGAAGAATACTCATATCCATTGATCCAAGAGCCACATGATCCTAATCATATTATCCAAGAGGAACAAGAGTCAAGGGATCATTGATGACAAGTCATCATATACCCATTTTTCAAGCTAATTTCACTTGTTTTGTTAGCATTTATGCACTTTCTTGCATCCTAAGTAAGTGATTTGGAGTGAAAATGCATAACTTCTTTAAATCAAGCAACCACCATGAATTTAATGTTAATCATTGAGGTTTGAGCTCATTTTAATTGAATTTTAATTGATTTATAAGCCTCTTGAATTTAGTGATACTTTGAGTGGTTGTTTGGTTTATTTTAGGTGAAGAAAAGAAAAGAAAATGAAAAGCGTGGCCTAAGAAGCGTGACGCAAGAAAAGGAAAGCGTGGCCAAAAAGGAGAGAAGCGTGCCGCATTGAGGTGGGGGAAGCAACATTGCCCTCCACAAGGGCAGAATGCCCTCTAGGAGGGCAACATTGGGTGACCAAGAGGAGAAGGCAATTCTGCCCTGCCCACTCCAAAGGCAGAGCACAAAATGTGCCTTGGAACCAAGAGAAAGCAAATTCTGCCCTGCCCTTGTGGAGAGCAGAATCGGGCACCTCAAGGAAGAAAATCAACAAAAAATATCAACTATGCAAGCCACAAGGTTCGAACAAGGAACCATGAGGAAGCCAAGCTCCAAGACCCACTAGCGTGCCAAGAAATCAAAAGAAAAAGTAGCGTGTTTGCAAGCCACCAAGTTCGAACACGGGCCATGAAGATTGGGAACCTTGCCCTGCCCTTGGCGCGGGCAGGGCAGCATTTGAAATGGTGCATGGACTTGGCGCACCAAGAAGCAAAACGCTCGTCCCTGGCGCACCAAATTTCTTTCTGGCAGCACCAAGCGCGCGCACTCTTCATGTTTGGCGCATCAACTTTTCTGCCCTGCCCTTGGCGCGGGCAGGGCAGCCTCATGCGCACCATTGCCGCGCCAGACTCGACCAACGCGCGCACCAAATTTCTTCCTTGGCGCACCAAACTCGCGCCAGACGCACCATGGCCGGACCAAGCTTCATTTTTCTGCCCTGCCCTTCACAAGGGCAGGGCAGCCTCCTGGGAGTGAATCTAATGGGCCGAAAAATCAAATTAAATTCCCATTTTAATTCATTTCTTCACCAAATCAAAAGCCCATCCAAATCCCAAAATCCAAGAATAGAAAGTGTATAAATAGTAGTTAGTTTGATGTAATTAGGACCTTTGGCCAATTTCACTTGGACCTTTACTTTTGAATTTTCACTTTGAGTTTTCCTTTGGAGATTTCTGAGAATTGGGGAGGGAATTGATCTCTCTTCTCCCTCATTCTTGCCTTAGCAGTTTTACTCTTCTGTTTCTGAGTATTGGGTGTGTGAAATTGGGGAAATTCTGTCCCAATTCCCATTCAAGCTCTTTGCACTTTGTTTTCTGCATAATTCAATTCAAATTCTGTTCATCTATTACTTCTTCTTTAATTTTCTGTCAATCGCTTTGTTTACTTGGATCTAGGAAGGCAAATAGAGATCTAGGCTCTGCTACCTAGTCTCTTGAGACCTGAGACCCAAATTTTACTTGGTTCCTCTTGGAACCTCTACTGCATTTAATTTCTTTGTTGTTTAAATTCCCATTGCTCCTAATTCAAATTCTGCTACCTTAATTGTTGCACTTTACTTCCCCTTTGTTTAGATCTTGCAATCCCATTCCTCAGTTCCCTTTTATATTCAAGCCATTTATCTTTCTTGCCATTTAAGTTATTGCAATTTAAGTTTCTTGCACTTTAAGTTTCAGTCATTTACTTTCTTGCTCTTTAAGATTCTGCACATTTACAATTCTGTTCTTCAATTTACTGCCCTTTCTCCTTTCCCCTTTACATTTACTGTCATTTACTTTCTGTTAAACACAAATCACTCAACCAAAACTTGATTCGCTTGACTAAATCACCCACTAAACTAAAATTGCTCAATCCTTCAATCCCTGTGGGATCGACCTCACTCATGTGAGTTATTATTACTTGATGCGACCCGGTACACTTGCCGGTGAGTTTTGTGTTGGATCGTTTTCCACACATCAAGTTTTTGGCGCCGTTGCCGGGGATTGAAATAGATTGACAATGATTAAGTGAAGTGGAGGTCTAGATTAAGCATTTTTCTTTTCTGTTATTCTAATTCTTACTAACACACTAACTGTTTGAATTTTTGCTTAAACTAACTAACTAAACCTTCATTCTAGCTATAGAGTGAAGTTTCATTGGCTTTCTGGGTTTGTGTGTTTATTGTTGTGTGTTTGTATGTCAGGTATAGGAAGATCTTCCCCTATCATCTCTGAAATTGATCAAAGGACTCTTCGGAGAATAAGAAGAGCTGAAAGAGGGAAGAATATTGTTGGAGAAGAAGAAGAATCTGAGGAGGAATTCCAAGATATGGAAGGAGATACCAATCAACCAGGAGGAGGAGCCAACAATAACCAACAGAGAAGAGTCTTGGCTTCATACACATTTGCCAATGCCAAGCATTGTGGGAGTAGCATTCTTCCTCCCAATGTCAATGCAAACAACTTTGAACTCAAGCCACAACTCATCACTCTGGTTCAAAACAATTGTTCTTTTGGAGGAGGTCCTTTGGAGGATCCAAATCAACATTTGTCTACCTTCTTGAGAATCTGTGACACAGTGAAAACAAATGGTGTACCTCCTGATAGTTATAAGTTGCTTCTCTTCCCATTCTCTCTCAAGGACAAAGCAACTCAATGGCTAGAGACCTTTCCAAAAGAAAGCATCAACACTTGGGATGACTTGGTGAGCAAGTTTCTTGCCACAAAGAGTTCTAAGGTTGAAGACAGAGGTTCAAACATTCACTCAATTGGAGGCCGAGAGCTTATATGAAGCATGGGAGAGATATAAGGCTCTATTGAGGAAATGTCCACCAGAGATGTTCACTGAGTGGGACAAGTTACAGAACTTCTATGAAGGACTCACTCTTAAAGCTCAAGAAGCTCTTGATCATTCTGTAGGAGGCTCTCTACAACTCATGAAGACCACAGAGGAAGCTCGAAACCTCATTGATATGGTGGCCAACAACCAATATTTCTTTGCTCATCAAAGACAACGCCAACCATCACAAAGAAGAGGAGTCATGGAGTTGGAAGGAGTTGATTCAATTCTAGCTCAGAACAAGATGATGCAGCAGCAGATTCAACAACAATTTGAGCAAATGGCCAAAAGGATTGATGGCTTGCAAGTGGCAGCAGTAAGCACCACAAGCCAACCTCCAACCACTTGGGTACAAAGTGAAGAAACTCAAGAAGAGCAACAACAAGAGCAGGTTCAATACATGCACAACCAAAATCCTGGAACAAATGAAGTCTATGGAGATACTTACAATCCATCTTGGAAGAACCACCCCAACCTCAGATGGGGAGACAACCATAACCAAAACCAACAACCATGGCAAAGAAACACAAGCCAAAACAATTGGAAAAACACAAACCATAACCCCCAGCCAAACACTAACCAAAATACATACAGAAAACCACAAAACAACTACCCAAATTCTAACCAATACCCACCCAATAGCCAACCAACTAACCAAAACACTTATCATCATCCCTCAACACCCCAAAACCAACCCATCACACAAGATTCACAGAGAATCACCAATCTAGAGCTACTCATGGAAAAACTGATGAAAAACCAAGAACTGACAAACAAGAATCAAGAAGCTACCATGAAGAACCTAGAGAGGCAGATTGGGCAAATCTCTAAGAAGATCTCTGTTGAGAAGCCATCAAGTTCACTACCTAGTGACACCATTCCCAACCCAAAGGAAGAATGCAAGGTGGTGCAACTAAGAAGTGGAAGAGTGTTAACAGATGGTAGCCAAGGAGCAACAAAGAAGCTTATGGAGAATAACACTGAACCAACAAAGAAGGATGAAGTCATCAACAAAGACACAATAAGCAAGAGTGCTCCAGAACAACTCACAGAGGAAGACAACAAGCCACATAATTTGAAGAAAGGAAAGAAAATCATGGAAGAACCAATTCCAAAACAGCATCAAGTGGAGAAGAGCTCAACACCACCACTGCCTTACCCACAAAGATTTCACAAGGAAACAAAGGACCAGCACTTCCACAAGTTTCTTGAGACTTTCAAGAAGTTGGAGATTAACATACCTTTGGCAGAGGCTTTGGAGCAAATGCCCCTGTATGCTAAGTTTCTAAAGGAGCTCATTAACAAGAAAAGAGATTGGAATGAGAAGGAAACGGTGATGCTTAGTGAGGAATGCAGTGCACTCATTAAAAAGGGACTCCCTCCCAAGCTTGAGGACCCTGGAGGTTTCTTCTTGCCATGCACTATTGGAAACCTGTTCATTGACAAAGGGATGTGCGATCTAGGAGCAAGCATAAATCTAATCCCATATTCTCTAGTGAAAAAGCTTGGCATAGAGGAGGTAAAACCAACAGAGATGACTTTGGAATTGGTGGATCAATCAATAGTCTATCCTAAGGGGCTGATTGAGAACCTTTTAGTTAAGGTTGGCAAGTTCATCTATCCGGCAGACTTTGTGATCCTGGATTCTTCAGAAAATGGAAATGACTCCATAATACTTGGTCGACCATTTTTGGCCACTGCTAGAGCCATTGTGGACATAGAGCAAGGAGAGTTAACCCTGAGGATGCATGAGGAGAGCATCATCCTGAAAGTCTTCCCAGAATCACAAAGGGATGAAGAAACAAGCAAAATGAGTGATGATTTCCCTCCAAAGCAATCAACTGAAAAGGAAGTGGAACAGAAAAACAAACAGATGCAAGAAGAAAAAGGGATTCACAAGGAAGCAGGGGTGATCAGCAAGAAGGAAGGAATCACAACTCAAGTAACTGTCAAGAAAGGAAGATCAACAAGCAAGAAAAAGGTGAAGAATAAGAAAAAGGCTCACAAAGGGTGGAAGAACAAGAAAATCCCAACTGAAGGATTTTCTAAGGGTGATAAGGTGCAACTAGTATACCAACAGCAAGGAGCAAAAGATTATTACACTGTCAACCAAATACTTTCTCTTGAGCACATGGAAATTGAACATCAAGGCACACAAAGAAAGCTGACAGTGAGAGGTGACAAGTTGAGACACCACCAACATCAACCACCTTAAAGGGAGGTCAATGTCAAGCTATTGACAATAAAAGAGCGCTTCATGGGAGGCAACCCATGGTTTAAGATTTTTGTCTTTTCTTTCATTTAATAAGCTATGATTCCTCTGAATATGATTTTGAATTCTCATGCCTGGTAAATGCATATATCATTTTAAAGCACATGTCAAACTTCTAAGTTTGGTGTCCCTTAAGGCACACCTAATTTTTGCTTTTCGAAAAAAAGAGGGAGCTATTTTTAGAACATATGCATAATTCTTTTAATGAAGCATATGACCAAACACTAAGTTTGGTGTCTGCATGTGCAACAATGTTCAGAGGATTAGTTTCCAATCATGAACTCAAAACCATACAGACAAGGGATCATACATCAATATTTTTATATACATCAATTGTGAGATTGGTTTGCAATTGCTAAGCCATCCCCTAAATAAAGGATAAGTTTGGTGTTCACCAACTTTTAACATCTTTAATTAAGGGGCATAATTGACCAAAAAAATTTTATTTTAATAATAAACAAAACAAAATAATTTTTTTCTCCATTTAATACAAATTAATTGCCAACGACCATATTAATGATCTAAGGCTAGCTATTTTGATTCATGCAGGAAAAAAGGATTAAGACAAGCTCAAGGAGAGGTCACATGTGCCTAGGAGAACGCGTTCATGGGGAACAAAATCTGCATGCATGCATCCTTGGACACTTAACTTGGCAGCATCAAATGGAGGAGAAACAAGAGAAATGGCAACAACAAATGATGACTCAGCAGCAAGAATTTCAAGCACAAATCCTTGAAGGGCAGAAAGAGCAATACAAAGAATTCAAGGAATCATATGATAAGCTGTATTTCAGTCAAGCTAAAGCATCGGAATATAGTCACAACCTGTATCAATGGAATAATGTTCATCATACCTTGGGAGAAGTTAGACACGTACAAAGAATGGAGTATGATGAAAACATGCAAGCAAGGTTGGAGTACTTGACCCACAATTTGCCAACACTCAATCCTGAGATCAAGCCATTTGAGCAATGCCCTGAATTCTTAGCCAAGCAACAAGCAAAATCTCGTCAATACACTGAGTCAACCTTTAACACATTGGAAACTTTTGGGCTCAAAGGACTCATAGATTCTGTTTGGGCTAGAAGATGTCCTGGAGAAGAGATCCAAAATTACTCCAAGACAGGGAAGAGAAAGAAGAAGAAGGGAGAATCAAGCAGCAGCCATGACCATTAGAAGGTGGCAAAGTTCTTTCATACTTCTTCTTTCATGTCTCTAATAAGGAGATGCATGTCTGAAACATGATATGCCTCCAACATTTATTTCCTTTACTTTATGCATTTTCTGTTCTTTGCTTTTCATTTTAAGTTAGTTAATAATTGGCTAGAAAAATGACAAGTCTGCATAATGCTTGTATCCATCACTTAGCTTTAAATATTGCTCTGTTTCCCATATGCCTAAATAACAGAGTTTGGTTTGAATTGAAAAGTAAAATATCCAATGTTGCATGAGTATGAATGGAAGTTGGTGGTGGCATATGTGTTAGATTAAATGCATGACTCATGAAATAAGTGTTGCATAATATCATTCTCATTCAATTGTGAGTTAGCTTGCTGTTACAAAGACTTTTATCAATAATGAAACACCCTTGGTAACAAAAACAGAAAGAAGAAGGAAAGAAAAAGCCAAAGTGGCAAGAAAAACAAAAAATAAAGGTTGGACACCAATGGTTTGAACCATAGGACAAATGCCTGTGGTGTTCTTGTACTGAGATCTGCTTGGATGAGTAAATTCTAAGGGGTATTTTGAAACTCGATCACTTAGATCAACTGATTTGGGATGGCCAATTGAAAATCCACAATAAAGAGCAACTTAGATACAAAGCACTTAGTGATCCAAAGAGATGCTGGGCATCAATGATCCTAGGAAGAATTAGTGAGCTAAGTGTCTGTGGTGGAAAGATGTTGAGCAAAAGAAAAGAAAATAAAGCCAAAGGCTATGCTGCAGCATTTGACACCCAACCTCTAAAAGAATAAAAAGCTTGTTAAAGCATTGTAAGCCAAGAAAAGTTAGCAAGGGAGGAATCAAAAGGTGAGTCTTATAACAGCAAGTTTAGCAAGCCTTTGAAGAAAGATATGTATTATGTAGCAGCAACAATAAGTGAGTATCATTGTCTGCATAAATGCCCCATAAATTGAAGTTCTGCTATCTGCATAATAAGGAGGTGTATTCTTTTCTTATTCATTTCATTTACTCTTAGTTTTGATGCTTGCTTGGGGACAAGCAAGGTTTAAGTTTGGTGTTGTGATGACAAGTCATCATATACCCATTTTTCAAGCTAATTTCACTTGTTTTGTTAGCATTTATGCACTTTCTTGCATCCTAAGTAAGTGATTTGGAGTGAAAATGCATAACTGATGGGAATTATTTTGGTTTGAGAAATGAATTTCTCCCAAAACAACACCAATCTAACCGGCAAGTGCACCGGGTCGCATCAAGTAATAAAACTCACGGGTGTGAGGTCGATCCCACAGGGATTGAAGGATTGAGCAATTTTAGTTTAGTGGTTGAATTAGTCAAGCGAATCAAGATTTGGTTGATTGATTGATGAATTGCAGAATTTAAATTGCATTAAAAGTAAAGGGAATGAGAAACTGGTATGAATTTAAAGAGAACAGAAATTAAGATGCTGAAGCTTAAGAAGCAAGAAATTAAATGGCAGAAACTTAAAGAGCAAGAAATGTAAATTGCAAGAATCTTAAATGACAGGAAATGTAAATGGCTTGGAATGTAAAGGGGATTGGGACTTGGATTTGCAGGAAGTAAACAAAGAAAAGTTAAATTGCATCAAACAGAAAGTAAATGGGAATTGGGGTTGAATCAGATTCAAACAGAAAAGTAAATGAACAAGTAAAGCAAGAGCAGAAAATTGAAAATGGGAAAATTGGATCTCAGGACCCAGAGACTAGAAAACCAAGTCTAGATCTCACTGCCTTCCTAGATCCAACAAGAACAATAGAAAAGGAATTGTAAATTGCAGGGAAATTAAATGAGAAAGCAAGTAGCAGAAATGGAAATTCAATTTGCAGTGAAAGTAAACAAGATCCAAGGTGAGATTGAAACAGAATTCCTTCAATTCTCCAACCCAAGATCCAAGACAAGAGTAATTGAAAGTGAAAGCAATTAAACTCAGAAAATAAAGATCACTCAAGCTCCCAAAACATGAAAAGAAAACTCTCTAAAAACTCTAAAAAGGGAAGCCCCCTGACTAACTTGAATCTTAGCCTATTTATACACTTTCTTCAATTGATCTTCAAGCCTTGAGTTGGGCCTTTGCTCTTGATGGAATTGGGTTGAAAGAGGCCTTGGTTGATTGCTCTTGAAGTTTGGAGAGGAACCCAAGTGAACCAATTGAACCGGATGTGAGTTTTGCAAAGTTGGATTCAAAGTTAGCCTCAAAGTTAGGGGGCTAACTTTGAGGCCAACTTTTCATATCAGCAAAACCAATTTCCTGCATCTCACGTTGGTGCCAACGTTAGGGGGCTAACTTTGACCCTAACGTTGGCCTTGCTTTGTGTTGGTGTGGCGCCAACGTTAGCCTCCAAGTTAGGGGGCTAACGTTGGCGCAAACGTTGGCACCCTGGGAAGCAAATCTTCATGCCAACGTTAGCCTCCAAGTTAGGGGGCTAACGTTGGCGCTAACGTTGGAACACCCTGGGAAGCATTTTCAATTCCCAACGTTAGCCTCCAAGTTAGGGGGCTAACGTTGAGGCTAACTTTTCATTCAAAAGTTTGTGCCAACGTTTGAGGGCTAACTTCAACTCCAACTTCATTCTTCCTGGTTCAATTTCACTTGTTTCATTGTCTTCTCTTAGCTTCTAGCCATTCCTTCTCACTTCAATCCTTTTCCAAGCTTTCTTCACCTATCATAAATCAACCAAACACATCAAAGCTATGCTTGAAATCATGAGATGATCATTCTATCCTAATATGTACCAATTATGGCATCAAACCTCATGAAATTGCATTAATTTATCTATGGTTGATTCAATCAAAGGAAGCATGAAAATCTACATAAATTGGCTTGCTTAAGCCTCAAGAAAGTGCATAATTCAAGTGAAAACAAAAGAAAAAGACTAGTGAAACTAGGCTAAGATGACTTGTCATCACAACACCAAACTTAAAGCTTGCTTGTCCCCAAGCAAGAAATGAATTATGCTCAAAGGTTCTTTCAATTAAGATGGATTGAGGAACAATTGTAAAGTACAGTGAGAGAAGTGATTAAGTAACAGTGAGGTGAACTCTAAGTTATAGGCTCAAGCAAGGGTTTCAGTGCTCACTAGTCCTTACATATTGGGAGTCGTAGGTCTTTAGGATTTTCATCCAAATGGTATCATGGAGATCTCTTTATATGTAATCACCTTGAAGTAGCTTATAGTTTCTGTGCTTTGACCTCGACTCTAAGTGTCATGTCTCAAGGCGGCTCTTTAGATAAGCTTTCAATCAACACTCCTAAACCTGTTGGTTTTAAGGTATTAGGTGTTAAAGCACCCCCAAGGATTTACTTGCTCAAGCCTCTTTCCTTGACACACTTCAACCACAAGCATTTACTAGGATAGCAACTCTTTTGAGTTTTTGTTTCTTTCTTTCTTTTTCTGCCTAGTAATTGATGCTCAGAGCCTTGGGCCATGTTCTTTTTGTTTTTGTATTTTCTTTTCTTTCTTTTGTTTTGTTTGCTGCTTCTTGGATCAATAGATTTTTGAGAATCTCTACAATACTTCTTTGAACTCCATGTCCTGCCTATGAGCTCCCATGCAAGTTTTCACAAGCATGCAACCTCAATACATGATCATACAACTAGAACCACCACTTCTCCTAATCTTTTGCTTGCCTCAAAAACTGATTTATTCCTCAATCCTTCTTTTCAAAGAACTTTCATGTGATGCATTCTTGAAATTGAGTGCAAACAAGTTTTGAAGATACGAATGTTGCGACTGATAAGCCTTCTTGCTTATTGAATTATAAAGGAAGATTATGCTATGCAGGCAGGCAGGAATATAAAAAGAAAACTATATGATGCAGACAAACAGGGCTATTAAGGATACAATCCAACTTTTAATTACAGCAACATTTGATGTAAAATATCACTTAACAATACAACCTGTTGGAGTTCACTTGCTTTCCTTCTCATCATCATCATTGCTAGCCTTTATGTTCATATTGATGATGCGTAATCCCTCCAAAGGCTTGTATGACATTCTGCAATGTTATTAAAAGTTGCTTGTTCCCCAAGCACTTAGAAACAGTGGTTAGTCTGCATAATTTTTTTTTGTGGGCTTTTTTGAACTTACTTTGGTGTGGGAACACCAAACTTAGTTCCTTGCCAATGCATCAAATTAACCATGTGTGAAATTCTTTCTTCTTTTTCTCAAGTAATAGACTAAAACTAGAAAACAGCAAGATAATTAACTAGTTCATCTAAATGCATGAAGCTAGCATTATGGTAGAAAGTAAGAATGTGATTTATGATGGGATTTTGGTGGAACACCAAACTTAGAATTCTTCATTCTCTCTTAGATTGTTTTGGTGTGCAACACCAAACTTAGCTTCTTGCAATCTTGACAAAACTAATTAACAGTTTTATTGAATTGGATATGAAAGGATGGTTACCTCTGGTTGGGTTGCCTCCCAACAAGCGCTCTTTTATTGTCACTAGCTTGACATCCTCTGTACTTGTTTAGCTCGGAGTTTGTACTTCCTTCTCCTTGTCCCCTTGTCCTCCTAAGTGAAACTTTGCCTGATGATGTTCATCTTGGATGAGTGATTCTTTTCCTTTAGCCATCTTCTCATTCACTTCTGTGATACTCTTAGCTAACTGTTTCATTTGCCTCTCAATTCTTCCGAATGAGACTTCATGGTTTTTGCTTGTCATCTCTTGATGTTTCATCATTCTTTCTACTAAGACTTCCAGATTAGTGATCCTCTGACAATCTTGTGAAATTGGTTGGTTGTGGGGTGTTAGGGGTTGGAAGGATGGATGATGTGGTGGTATGTAATGGTTGTTGTTAGTAAGGTGGTGTTTTTGCAGGATTGGGAAGTTGGGGTTGTTGTAGTTGAAGTCCCTTTGTTCCTGATGTTGAGATTCAATTCTTAGATAAGAATGTGGTTTCCATGGTGGAAATTGTGCCTTCACTGCAGCGGAATGGAGAAAATCAATTTGTCTGGATATTGACTCCAATTGGCTCTGAGTCTGATTGTGCAGCTGTTTGCTTTGATTCATGACTATCTTCATTCCTTCAGGATTCATTATCTCTTTTTCTGAAGTTGCATTCTGTGGGGTCTCAATTGAATGTTGGTTATTGGCTTTCTTATCATTGAGCTCTGCAGTTCCTTGGGCATTTGATGTTGCTTTGAAAAGGTTATCTAAGACGTAATCCACTGCTTTCCTTGTTTCTGGGGTTAATCCTTCATAGAACGCCCGGAAACCCTCTTTGTCATTTGCTTCCTTGTATCTTTCCCATGGTTTGAACAATGATTCTTCCTCTCCTTGTATGAATGGCTGAATTCCCTCTTTCATCTTGATGTTTTGTTGGGATGAGGCGAATTTGGTCAGAAATTTGGTAACCAATTCGTCCCAACTGGTAATACTGCCTTGGGGCATAGTTTCGAGCCATTGTGCAGCTTCATCCCTTAGTGAGAAGGGAAATAACGAGAGCTTCCAGGTGTCATGATTTACACCTTCAAGATTTACAACACCACAAATTTTCAGAAAAGTGGATATGTGCTGTTTAGGATCCTCCAATGGATTCCCACCATAGGAGCAATTGTTCTTGATTAGTGTAACGAGTTGCGGCTTCATGTTGTGATGTTTTTCTTTCGAGGTTTCTTCTTCACTGATAGCCTTCCCTCGTGCCTCTCCTTTTTTCTTCTGTGACATAAATCAACAAACGGAACACACAGTGGTATTTTTGAAAATTGAGTGTAATCAGTTGAGACAAAACTTCAAATGGTTAGTGGGTTAGTAGAGGCAAATCTTCAAACAGTTAGTGGGTTAATCAAAAATTAAGAAAAAGTGCTTGATCTAAATCACCACCTCACTTAATCATTGTCAATCTAATCAATCCCCGGCAACGGCGCCAAAAACTTGATGGGAATTATTTTGGTGGAGACAATGAATCTCTCCCAAAACAACACCAATCTAACCGGCAAGTGCACCGGGTCGCATCAAGTAATAAAACTCACGGGTGTGAGGTCGATCCCACAGGGATTGAAGGATTGAGCAATTTTAGTTTAGTGGTTGAATTAGTCAAGCGAATCAAGATTTGGTTGATTGATTGATGAATTGCAGAATTTAAATTGCATTAAAAGTAAAGGGAATGAGAAACTGGTATGAATTTAAAGAGAACAGAAATTAAGATGCTGAAGCTTAAGAAGCAAGAAATTAAATGGCAGAAACTTAAAGAGCAAGAAATGTAAATTGCAAGAATCTTAAATGACAGGAAATGTAAATGGCTTGGAATGTAAAGGGGATTGGGACTTGGATTTGCAGGAAGTAAACAAAGAAAAGTTAAATTGCATCAAACAGAAAGTAAATGGGAATTGGGGTTGAATCAGATTCAAACAGAAAAGTAAATGAACAAGTAAAGCAAGAGCAGAAAATTGAAAATGGGAAAATTGGATCTCAGGACCCAGAGACTAGAAAACCAAGTCTAGATCTCACTGCCTTCCTAGATCCAACAAGAACAATAGAAAAGGAATTGTAAATTGCAGGGAAATTAAATGAGAAAGCAAGTAGCAGAAATGGAAATTCAATTTGCAGTGAAAGTAAACAAGATCCAAGGTGAGATTGAAACAGAATTCCTTCAATTCTCCAACCCAAGATCTAAGACAAGAGTAATTGAAAGTGAAAGCAATTAAACTCAGAAAATAAAGATCACTCAAGCTCCCAAAACATGAAAAGAAAACTCTCTAAAAACTCTAAAAAGGGAAGCCCCCTGACTAACTTGAATCTTAGCCTATTTATACACTTTCTTCAATTGATCTTCAAGCCTTGAGTTGGGCCTTTGCTCTTGATGGAATTGGGTTGAAAGAGGCCTTGGTTGATTGCTCTTGAAGTTTGGAGAGGAACCCAAGTGAACCAATTGAACCGGATGTGAGTTTTGCAAAGTTGGATTCAAAGTTAGCCTCAAAGTTAGGGGGCTAACTTTGAGGCCAACTTTTCATATCAGCAAAACCAATTTCCTGCATCTCACGTTGGTGCCAACGTTAGGGGGCTAACTTTGACCCTAACGTTGGCCTTGCTTTGTGTTGGTGTGGCGCCAACGTTAGCCTCCAAGTTAGGGGGCTAACGTTGGCGCAAACGTTGGCACCCTGGGAAGCAAATCTTCATGCCAACGTTAGCCTCCAAGTTAGGGGGCTAACGTTGGCGCTAACGTTGGAACACCCTGGGAAGCATTTTCAATTCCCAACGTTAGCCTCCAAGTTAGGGGGCTAACGTTGAGGCTAACTTTTCATTCAAAAGTTTGTGCCAACGTTTGAGGGCTAACTTCAACTCCAACTTCATTCTTCCTGGTTCAATTTCACTTGTTTCATTGTCTTCTCTTAGCTTCTAGCCATTCCTTCTCACTTCAATCCTTTTCCAAGCTTTCTTCACCTATCATAAATCAACCAAACACATCAAAGCTATGCTTGAAATCATGAGATGATCATTCTATCCTAATATGCACTAATTATGGCATCAAACCTCATGAAATTGCATTAATTTATCTATGGTTGATTCAATCAAAGGAAGCATGAAAATCTACATAAATTGGCTTGCTTAAGCCTCAAGAAAGTGCATAATTCAAGTGAAAACAAAAGAAAAAGACTAGTGAAACTAGGCTAAGATGACTTGTCATCAATAACTTCTTTAAATCAAGCAACCACCGTGAATTTAATGTTAATCATTGAGGTTTGAGCTCATTTTAATTGAATTTTAATTGATTTATAAGCCTCTTGAATTTAGTGATACTTTGAGTGGTTGTTTGGTTTATTTTAGGTGAAGAAAAGAAAAGAAAATGAAAAGCGTGGCCTAAGAAGCGTGACGCAAGAAAAGGAAAGCGTGGCCAAAAAGGAGAGAAGCGTGCCGCATTGAGGTGGGGGAAGCAACATTGCCCTCCACAAGGGCAGAATGCCCTCTAGGAGGGCAACATTGGGTGACCAAGAGGAGAAGGCAATTCTGCCCTGCACACTCCAAAGGCAGAGCACAAAATGTGCCTTGGAACCAAGAGAAAGCAAATTCTGCCCTGCCCTTGTGGAGAGCAGAATCGGGCACCTCAAGGAAGAAAATCAACAAAAAAATATCAACTATGCAAGCCACAAGGTTCGAACAAGGAACCATGAGGAAGCCAAGCTCCAAGACCCACTAGCGTGCCAAGAAATCAAAAGAAAAAGTAGCGTGTTTGCAAGCCACCAGGTTCGAACACGGGCCATGAAGATTGGGAACCTTGCCCTGCCCTTGGCGCGGGCAGGGCAGCATTTGAAATGGTGCATGGACTTGGCGCACCAAGAAGCAAAACGCTCGTCCCTGGCGCACCAAATTTCTTTCTGGCAGCACCAAGCGCGCGCACTCTTCATGTTTGGCGCATCAACTTTTCTGCCCTGCCCTTGGCGCGGGCAGGGCAGCCTCATGCGCACCATTGCCGCGCCAGACTCGACCAACGCGCGCACCAAATTTCTTCCTTGGCGCACCAAACTCGCGCCAGACGCACCATGGCCGCACCAAGCTTCATTTTTCTGCCCTGCCCTTCACAAGGGCAGGGCAGCCTCCTGGGAGTGAATCTAATGGGCCGAAAAATCAAATTAAATTCCCATTTTAATTCATTTCTTCACCAAATCAAAAGCCCATCCAAATCCCAAAATCCAAGAATAGAAAGTGTATAAATAGTAGTTAGTTTGATGTAATTAGAACCTTTGGCCAATTTCACTTGGACCTTTACTTTTGAATTTTCACTTTGAGTTTTCCTTTGGAGATTTCTGAGAATTGGGGAGGGAATTGATCTCTCTTCTCCCTCATTCTTGCCTTAGCAGTTTTACTCTTCTGTTTCTGAGTATTGGGTGTGTGAAATTGGGGAAATTCTGTCCCAATTCCCATTCAAGCTCTTTGCACTTTGTTTTCTGCATAATTCAATTCAAATTCTGTTCATCTATTACTTCTTCTTTAATTTTCTGTTAATCGCTTTGTTTACTTGGATCTAGGAAGGCAAATAGAGATCTAGGCTCTGCTACCTAGTCTCTTGAGACCTGAGACCCAAATTTTACTTGGTTCCTCTTGGAACCTCTGCTGCATTTAATTTCTTTGCTGTTTAAATTCCCATTGCTCCTAATTCAAATTCTGCTACCTTAATTGTTGCACTTTACTTCCCCTTTGTTTAGATCTTGCAATCCCATTCCTCAGTTCCCTTTTATATTCAAGCCATTTATCTTTCTTGCCATTTAAGTTATTGCAATTTAAGTTTCTTGCACTTTAAGTTTCAGTCATTTACTTTCTTGCTCTTTAAGATTCTGTACATTTACAATTCTGTTCTTCAATTTACTGCCCTTTCTCCTTTCCCCTTTACATTTACTGTCATTTACTTTCTGTTAAACACAAATCACTCAACCAAAACTTGATTCGCTTGACTAAATCACCCACTAAACTAAAATTGCTCAATCCTTCAATCCCTGTGGGATCGACCTCACTCATGTGAGTTATTATTACTTGATGCGACCCGGTACACTTGCCGGTGAGTTTTGTGTTGGATCGTTTTCCACACATCAATCATCTCAAGGAAGCATTGGATCAATTTCAAGCAACCAAGGAGTGTGTTGTGCAACAAGTGGAAAGAATGGAAAATATTGAACCACCACAACTCTACCAAGAAGAACCACCTTCCTATTATGAACCCTTTCCCCAATTTGATGAACCCTTCCACCCACCCCAATCTCTAATGGATGAGACCCTTGGTGTTCTTGTTCAAGGGCAAGAAGAGATAAAAAGGGATGTGCAAAATTTCATGGCCGCCTTGGATGCGGTAACAAATCAATTAGCCTCCCAATGCTTGAACACTCAAGGAACTTCCATGGCTAGATGTGGAGAATCGAATGAAGAACATAGCATGAAGGAGAGATTAGAAACTTCGGTGGGAAATGAGGGAAGTTGCTTTGTGTTGGAACAATTGGAGGAAGCTAGGATTATCAAAGAAAAGGAAGAAATGGTTGAAGACTTAGGAGATGCGGAACCTCCATGGGAACATAGAGTTGAAGAAAACCCCTCCAAGATGATTGAAATCGATGTTGAGGAGGGATGTGCACAACCTCCAATGCATATTCCATACGAAGGCTTGGATGGGATAGAACAAGAATTGAGTTCCCTTGGTGATGAAGAACAAGCATCAAGTCTTAGTGGTGAAGAATCCTTTGAGCATGAAGAACCTTCTCCCGTTGGATTTGAAAGCGTTGCGGAGGTAAATTTTTCTCACCCTCCCTATTATGATTTGAGTAAGGGAAAAGGTTTTGATAAAATTGTTGAACAAAGGATTGAGATTAAGAGATCTTATGAAGAGGTGGAAGTCCCTAGAAATAGAAGAACGAGGGTTGGTTATGCTTTGTCAAGATCTTTGGAAGCATCTTTACCTAGGTTTCCATCTACACCTTCATTTGAGTGGGTGAAATTCATTTCTATTAGCTTTATTATCCCACTTGAATATGGTTTTCTTGAAACGGATGGCCAACTTAGGGAAGTTTGTGGGATGAAGCGTAAGCGGAAAAGGTTTTGTGGTGGGCGTTGCAAATTAAGGCTCATTATGGTTGATGCATCAAACATGAAATATAAAGGGTGGAGTAGTGCTTAAATAGATGGGTCTAGGAGGATTGTTAGCCACTATATAGAGAATTCACCTTACTCACCACCCGGATGGACTAATAATGATGATCAACTTCAAGACGGTTGTGAAAATAAAGTGTGGGATCCCGGATTAGAAAAAGAGGATCAACATCGGGAGCCCCAAGCTTGTGAAGAACCCCATCAACACTTGGCTCAATCCATAAGAAATCTTGGGGCACAATGGAGAACCAAGCATTGGTGGGAGTTCCAAGATGAGTACAAGCACAAGCCACCTTGATGAGGAGCTCCCCATAAGTCCAACTTAAGGATAATAAACAAAAGTGCTAGGTGGGAGACACCCCACCATGGTAAAATCCTTTCATTTTCTCTTTTGTACATATTGGTAGAACTAGTTTAATTTCATGTTTAGATTAGTTGGTTGAGTTTAATTAGTATTTTATCATGATAAATAAGGTTTTATGTTGTTTTGGTAGCTGTTTGGAGGTTTGAAATGCTTGGATTAGTGCAAAAACATAGCAAAAATTTTTGAAAAACAAAGCACCATCCATGCGTACGCGCACTTCACGCGTACGCGTGCATCAAGCATTTTCGACCATCCACGCGCGCGCGCCATGCGTGCGTACACGTGGATTGAGAAGTTCTACATTCCATACATTTTCCAGAGAGTTATGCCTACGCCACGCCAACGTTGTGCCTTTGGCACAAGCCCACTCGCGCGTACGCGCACATGACGCGTACGCACAACTCTCGGAATAAGCCATCGACGCGTGCGCGCCATGCGTGCGTACGCGCGGATGCCCTTCCTTTACTACATTTTTTTCTTCTTCTCTTTCCATTTCTTTCCTTCTCCTTTCTTCTTCCCTTCTTCTACCCCATCTAACACTCCCAAACACCATTGTTAACCATTTATTTTAGTTAGTTAGTTAGTTAGTTTTAGTTAGTTTTCATTTCGTTTTCTCTTTTTCATCGCAAGTGTTGGATTGTTATTTTTGTTTACCATTAATTGCTACTGAGTATTAAAAAGGGATGTTATCTTAACATCATTATGTTTATAATCTCTGCTGGATTCTATGATTGAGATTATGTGTTGCTACTTGGTTTTGAGTTTTTCATGCTTACATTTTAAGAATACCAAGTGATGAGAATTGCCTTCGAGCTTGTAACTCTTTTTGAATTGCATGATTTGGCCACCATGTGATTTGAGCCTTATTTTGTGATTAGGCAACTTCTTGATGGATGATGTTGTGCATTTACCTTAGTGCATGGTGTTTCATGATTATATGCATCCATATGCTTTAGTTTAAATGCTTTCATGCTTCTTTAATGCTTGTTTTACCTCACAAGTTTACTTAAAGCATCTCAAGCACAATAGGATAAGTAAAGTGCATGCTTCTTTTGTGACATAACTTTTATGCTAAAGTGTGCTCTAAACCACGCAATTTAGGATTCACACACTTATTTGTCATTAATGTCACAACTTATTCACTTACTCAATTCTAGTTATTTACCTAATTCCAACATTGTATGCTTCCTTGCTTTTGTTTCCTCATCTTATGGTGTTATATTTTTGTTTTCCATGATTGATGCACCACAAGCAATACGGAAGCAAGACTAAGAACACGCAGCACCGGTTGACCTACCAGTTGAAGGTAGCAATCCGGAGATTCATCGTACCCCCTTGCTCATCTTTGAGTGCACCGAGGACGGTGCAAACTTTTAAGTGTGGGGAGGTCGTCCGACCGATCGGCGATTTTGGGTGACAAAATTCTAATCCCAACACTTTTGCATTTATCCCAACACTTTTGCATTTCATTCTAGGTTTTCAGGATTTTTACTTGTATTTTCTTAATTTTGCATATATATACACAATAAGCTTAGTCAAAATAATGAAATTTTTCAAGGATTTCTATCTATAGGGCACCTCAATTGATTTGAGTGGAAAACTTTTCATAGAACTTGCTTGAATTATATATATCTTGTGGATCATATTTTTGAGCTAAGAACACAAGCAAGTGAGATTTGAGCCTAATGGTGTGGTTACATCTTATAACCACTTATTTTTCCTTCTTGTGTGCATTATTCTCTTCCTATGATTGTAATCTTTGATTTGTTTGATTCTTTATATCCATTATTTTGTGTATTCATGAATTTATATGATTGAGGCCATCATTTCATTTAGCTTACTTACCCAAAAAGCCTTACCTTTTATCTTCCATTGTTAGCCAATTTGAGCCTACGCCTAACCCATTTGTTCTTATTTTAGCACATTACAAGCCTTAAAGCGGAAAACAATAAAAGTCCTTATTTGGATATTTGATTAGCTTAGACTAGTGTGTGTGAGTATCATTCAAGTGTGGGAACCTTGGGACATTGGGTGAATAAAAGGGGTAGTTTTGTATTGTTATTGAAAATATTGGGAATTGGGTACATACTCATGTATTGATCAAATGTAAAACCTTATACATTGAGGTTCTTGTATATAGAAAGAAAAAAAATGATGAGAAAAACAAAAGAAAAAGAAAAGATAAATAATATGGAAAAGAAAAAAAATAGAAAAAGAAAGAAAAAGAAGAAAAAGAAAGAAATAAAAAAGGGATAAAATGCCCCAAAGCAAAGTGTAGTCCAATAAAATCAATGCATATGTGTTGTGAAATAAAAAAGAATGCATGAGTATGTGAAAAAGTGAGAAGGATAGGTAGTTAGGTTAGCACTTAATTGTATAGGATGTCATAGGTTAGGTGGGAAGTTTAAGCTTATCAAAGATTCAAATTTCAAGCTCACTTAACCATATATGCATCCTACCTTGACCCTAGCCCCATTACAACCTATGAAAAGACCTCATGATATATGTATGCATGCATGAAATATTTGTTGATTGTTAGAAGAAAAAAAATCTTGGAAAGCATGATTAGGAGAGAATTGAGAGAATCAACCCCAAATACTTGAGCGAATAGAGTGCAAATACATCCGGTGAGTGTTTGATGCTCAATTACATGTTTCCATCTATAAGTATCATCTCTTCATGCAAGTTTGTAAAAATATTTAATAACTCAATTCAATTGTGGATTAGACTTGCTAGTCTTAGCCCTTGTGCATATATGCTTCTCGGGAATTGATTTATTTTGACCAAGCAATTGCATTCATTTAGATAGTTGCATATAGGTAGATTGCATTTAGTTAGTTTCCATTGAATAAATGCCATACCCTTACTTCATTCTTGGTTTTAGCATGAGGACATGCTTAGTTTAAGTGTGGGGAGGTTGATAAACCCCATATTTAGGGTTTATTTTGTGCTTGATTTAGGGGATTTTATAACCTTTTACCCACATTTATCCATTGAAATAGCATAGTTTTGTATATTCTCCTTTAATTGTGCTTAAGAGTGAAAACATGCTTTTTAAGACTTAAAATAGCTAAATCTAATTCTCCTTGATTCCATTAGATGCCTTGATATGTTTGCTAAGTGATTTCAGATTTAGGAGGCAAGGATTGGACTAAGGGAATGAAGGAAAAGCATGTAAAAATGGAGAACTCATGGAGAAATAAAGGAAATGCAAAAGCTGTCAAGCTGACCTCTTCGCACTTAATTGACCATAACTTGAGATACAGAGGTCCAAATGATCCGGTTCCAGTTGGGTTGGAAAGCTAACATCCGGGGCTTCGAAATAATAAAAGATTTATTATAGTTGCTACACGTTTGGTGATGCGCACGCGCACTGTATGCGCACGCGTCGTTGCTGCCATATGATCCACTTAAAGCAATACGTGGCCAGCGAATTTTAAAGCCTTGTGGGCCCAATCCAACTCATTTCTGATGCTATTTAAGCCAAGGATTGAAGGGGAATCAAGATACTTTAGAAGTTAGTTACCATTAGTTTAGTTTAGCTTAGTTTAGTAGTTAGAGTTAGTTTCTAGAGAGAAAAGCTCTCACTTCTCTCTAGAATTAGGATTAGGATTAGGTTTAGTTCTTAGATCTAGATTTAGATTCATCCTCTTCTACTTCTATCTTCTCAATTCCTTGTAGTTACATTAATTCTTCTTCCATTCTTTTGTTGTAATCTCTTTTATGTTGTTCTTGTGTTTTGTTGTAGATCTACTTTTGTTTCTTCTACTCTCTTTCAATTCAATCAAGGTAATTCATAATAAATGTGTTTCTTTTAATTGTTGTTGTTAATTCCTTTCAATAATTGTTGTTAGATTTCATTCTTGTTGTCAATTTACTATGCTTTACTTTTGTGCCTTCCAAGTGTTTGATGAAATGCTTGGTTGGATTTTAGTGTAGGTTTTGTTCCTCTTGGCCTAGGTAGAGTAATTAGTGACTCTTGAGTTATCTAATTCCTTTGTTGATTGATAATTAGAAGTTGCTAATTGATTTGAATGCCTCTAAAGCGAGTCTTTCCTTTAGGAGTGGATTAGGACTTGAGGAATCAAATTGATTTATCCACTTGACTTTCTTCCATGGTTAGAGGTTAACTAAGAGGGAGTAATGGATAATTTGTTATCACAATTGAGGAGGATAACTAGGATAGGACTTCTAGTACTCATATCTTGCCAAGAGCTTTATTAGTTGTTAGTTTATTTTCTTTGCCATTTATATTTCTTGTCCAAAATCTTAAAAACCCCAAATATAACTCACAACCAATAACAAGACACTTCATTACAATTCATAGGGAGAACGACCCGAGGTTCAATACTTCGGTTTATAAATTTAGGGGTTTGTTTTAGTGACAAACAATCTTTTGTATGAAAGGATTATTGTTGGTTTAGAAACTATACTTTACAACGAGATTTCATTAGTGAAATTCTAAACCGTCAAAAATCTAATCATCATAGGGCATCACCATTGTCAATGGCTATATCCCATCCTCTCAGTAAAAAAGGTCCAAATGCTCTGTCACTGCACGGCTAATCATCTGTCGGTTCTCGATCATGTTGGAATAGAATCCCTTGATTCTTTTGCGTTTGTCATCATGCCCAACAATCGCAAGTTTGAAGCTCGTCACAGTCATTCAATCCCAGAATCCTACTCGGAATACCACAGACAAGGTTTAGACTTTCCGGATTCTCATGAATGTCGCCATCAATTCTAGCTTATACCACGAAGACTCTGATCTCACGGAATGGAAGGCTCGGTTGTCAAGCGAGGGGCAACCATGTATCGTGCATCAGGAATCCAAGAGATACGCACTCTAGCTCTCGCTTGTAGAACGGAGTGGTTGTCAGGCACGCGTTCATAAGGATGGATGATGATGAGTGTCACGGATCATCACATCCATCAGGTTGAAGTACGAATGGCATCTTAGAACAGGAATAAATCGAATTGAATAGAAAGTAATAGTAATTGCATTAAAACTTGAGGTACAGTAGAGCTCCACACCCTTAATCTATGGTGTGTATGAACTCCACCGTTGAAAATACATAAGTGATGAAGGTCCAGGCATGGCTGAATGGCCAGTCCCCAAAACGTGATCACATGATCAAAAATACAATCCAGGATGAAAATACAATAGTAAAATGTCCTATTTATAATAAACTAGCTACTTAGGGTTTACAGAAGTAAGTAATTGATGCAGAAATCCACTTCCGGGGCCCACTTGGTGTGTGCTTGGGCTGAGCTTGAATGTTACACGTGCAGAGGCTTTTATTGGAGTTGAACGCCAAGTTGTAACGTGTTTCTGGCGTTCAACTCTGGTTCGTGACGTGTTTCTGGCGTTTGACTCCAGAATGCAGCATGGAACTGGCGTTTGACTCCAGAATGCAGCAGTCCTTTGTCTACCTTCTTATCAGAGTTTTGCTCAGGTCCCTCAATTTCAGCCAAAAAATACCTGAAATCACAGAAAAACACACAAACTCATAGTAAAGTCCAGAAATGTGAATTTAACATAAAAACTAATGAAAACATCCCAAAAAGTAGTTAGATCATACTAAAAAATACCTAAAAACAAAGCCAAAAAGCGTATAAATTATCCGCTCATCAGCGTGCCACGCCTTCGACTTCAAGTGGCACGCCCAGTCTTCAATTGTCTTCAGCCCCTTCTCTGGATCATTGAACCAATGTGCCACGCCATGCTGTTCAAGTGGCACGCCCATGTATTTGTGCACTCTTCAGGCTTGGCGTGCCACGCCTGCGTCTTCAAGTGGCACGCTAAAGTGACTTTTTAGAGCTGGCATGCCACGCCTTCGACACCAAGTGGCACGCCGTAGTGGAGGTTCTTCTTGAGGTAGTGAGTTGGCGTGCCACGCCTTCGACTTCAAGTGGCATGCCCATAGTAGTTGATGGGTCAGGCGTGCCACGCCCAACCTGGCGTGCCACGCTCCTTTTATTTCCTCCATTTTGCTCTCTGAAATTTTGTACTAGCGTGCCACGCCTAGTCCCTGGCGTGCCACGCCCACATGCATGCTTGGATCTCCCTTCTGGAATTTAGTACTTGTGTGCCACCCTTAGCTCTTGGCGTGCCACGCCAGTGCATTTTTGTGGCGTTTGCCCCCAAGTGACACACTAGTCTCACACTCCCAGCTTCTTGTTTGTCTTCTTCCCATTTTTGACACTTTTTTCACCTGCAATTCAGCACAACTCATCTCAAAGTAGTGTACCATAATATTCATCAAATAATGCATGAATTGTACTGATCAAATGAGATTTGTGCTCTTTTATGGTCTTCTTTATGCAAGAAAGAAGGGTAGATGATGCAAGTCATCACAACACCAAACTTAAGCTTTGCTTGTCCCAAGCAAATTAATGTGAGTAACCTTTTATATCTTGAGGCCTTGGCTTCGAAAGATCGCAATACAACTAAGAGTAAAACTAAGTGCCTAACATAGGTATGAATGTTTTAATTGTCATGGAAAGCTCTTGGATCCTTGAGGGTTCACTCAGGTATAGGCTTAAGGGGTCCTTTCTATTGATTGTCACCTTGAAGTAGTAAAGGTTGTTTTGCTTTCTTGACCACGACTCTAAACGTTCTGTCTCAAGACAACCCTTTAATTAGGCTTTCAATTAGCACTCCCAAACCAGTTGGTTTTAAGGTATTGGGTGTTGAGACACCCCTAAGAATTTACTTGCCCAGGTCTCTACTTGGATCATTAATTCTTTTTGAGATTTTTAGTGTTTTCTTTTCTTTTCTATCCCAGTAGTTGATGCTCAGAGCCTTGGGTCTTTATTGCTTACTACTTCTTGGTTCTATGGATATTCAAGGAACACCCCTTAGTCTTCCCTTTGTTATACCTTCTAGGACTAGTTTTCTCCATGACTCATTTTCTTTTTAGTTCATCCAAGGTTCTACACTTAGCTTCTTGTGTCTTAGTTTGTTTGATGATCCCTCTTGGCCTTGGTCTCTCTTATTGTTTTTGTACAACTCACAGTAACTCTTATGGAGACAAGTTCTATTTTTATTTAAGTTGTAATGAAGACTTAAAATACATGGCATTTTCTTTCTTGAAAAAAAAAGACTCATAAAGACTTTAAACAGGAATTGAAACTAAGCATAAAACATAAACTACCCTAGCATGATTATTCAAGAAGTAAATAAAGCAAAGACTTAAACATAATTTAGAAATTGGAAAGTGTGTAGATCTCCCCTCATTTGGTGTACATCTCCTTGCATTTGCTCCCAATTGAATCCCTCTGTAAATTGTTGATATTGGTAGTGTGGTGGTGGTTGAAGTGCTAGAAATTGAGGTTGCTCTTCTGCCTCTCCTTCTTCTTGTTGTTGTTGTGGTTCATGAGCATGGGCTCTTCGTTCTCTAGCTTTGTTGAGTGGGTGGACAGCCACCACTTTTGCCATCTTCTTGGTGGTGATGAACTTTTCTTGCTTCACAATCACCTCATCAATAATCTTTTCAACTCCAGCCTCATCACACAGCCTTTGTATGATGCTAGGGAATGCCAACCTTGTGTTGTCACTGGTGTTTTTCAACACTTTGTTGATGTTGTTGGCAATCATCTCCCCCACATTGATGTTCTCTCCTTTCATGATGCTATAAATGAGCACAGCTCTCTCCTTGGTCACTTCTGAAGTGTTGGATGTGGGGATCAGGGACCTCCTCACAAATTCTAGCCACCCTCTAGCTTGGGGGCTCAAATCTCTTCTCCTCAATCGGTTGGGTATCCCATCCTTGTCGTTTATCCAATGCACATTCATCACACAGATTTCGCTCAAAATCTCCTCAAACCCAGGGTCTTGTTGCTTCATTCTCTCTTCATAGCTTCGAGTGGAACTTGTCCTCTTCACCATTAGCATTCTTTCTATGCTAGAGGGGCTATAGTCAATGGATTTCCCCTTCACACAGCTAATGTAGCCATATTGTTGCCCTGGTTGAGGTACCGCGTTGGCATAGAACTCCCTCACCAAGCTTTCTACCACTTTCCTTGGTGGGTTGCATAGGAGTGACCAACCCCTCTGTTCAATCTCAATGTTGATCTCAATGTGCTCATTCATCCCTAGTTGAAATCCAACTTCTGGAATGATTTCCCTCTCACTCACCCAACCATAAAATTGGTTTTGGTTGAATGCGGAGAGGAACTTGTAGATATTGAAAGAGCTTGAGGATCTAGAGGTTGGTTCCCTGGTTCTTCTTTTCTTTGAGGCTGAGCTTTTTGGTGGTGACATTAGGTTGGGAGAGTGTGAAAAAAAAAGGGGTTGAAAGAAAGAGAAGGCAAAACAAGGTTTTGCTCCAACACCAAACTTAGGACTTGATTGTCCTAATCAAGAAAAAGAAAGAAAATAGGGGATAGTAGAAAATGAAAGGAGATGTGAAGGTGAGTGTTGTAGGGGTTGTTGAAGTGGGAGAGGAGATGGTGAGTGAGGCTTTTATAATGGGTGAATGATGTGGTTCGAAGGTGGGAAATAAAAGGGATTAAATATTTTCCCACTTTGGGAAGTGGCGCCTAGCGTTGGAAAAGGCGCCAACTCTTTTCTCACTATGTCTTCTGCGTGTGTTGAGTTCCAAAGTGTAGGTACACTTTGACTTCCTTGTTTTGTGAGTTGTTTACCATGTGGGCCCCATATTCTCTCCTGAAATTGAAACTGAACCCATTAGTGATGATAAAATAACCCCTTCACATTCCTTCTCATTAAGAATAAAGTGGGTTGCAACTGATGGGTGTCCCTTGGGACACCAAACTTAATTCTTTGGCATCTTAATAAATTGATTTTATCATTGTGTATTTAATGTGTTCATAAATGTGGAATAACATCAATCTTTTCATTTTCTTTTGATTCCATACTCCTCTGAAATCATTAAATCACGTTCATGTTCTTACCCAAAACATTAAGTGCTTTCAAATTGGGTGACTTGGGCTGCTATGTTATCATTGGTGGTGGCCACACCAAACTTAATCTCTGGGCTTACTCTTCAAAATCAAACTTGTTAATTATTTGTAAGCGTAGATTAAGTGGGTGAGAAGCTACACCAAACTTAGCACTTTAGCTAGTTCTCAGCCCATTCACTCATCATTAGTTATGCATTCATCAAGTTGCAAATCCCAAATAAAAAGAAATAAAAGAGTGTAAAGAAGATCTAACTATCAAAGCTAACATCAAACTTCCTAATCTACAATTGCAAACTAATCCTAATTACTGAAAATTAAGCTATCTAATTCACATAATTTAAACTACATCTAAGAAAAGCAATTAAATAAAAAAGGATAAAGTGTTGGGGTACCTCCCAACTAGCGCTTCTTTATTGTCATTAGCTTGACATTCTTTCATCTTTAGCTGAACTTGTAGCTCACTCTCTGCTCCTCCAAGGAGCCTCCCAAGTAGTGTTTGAGTCTATGGGCATTGACAGAAAAAGTTCTCTGAGTCTTGTCTTCCATGAGCTCCACATGACCATAGGGAAACACTTTGAGTATGGTGAAAGGTCCTGACCATTGAGACTTAAGTTTTCCAGGGAAGAACTTGAGTCTTGAGTTGTAGAGTAGCACCTTCTGCCCTTCAGTGAACTCTCTCCTTGCTATCTTTTGGTCATGCCACCTTTTTGTATTTTCTTTGTAGATTTTTGCATTCTCATATGCTTGATCTCTAAACTCTTCCAGTTCATTGAGTTGCATTAATCTCTTTTCTCCAGCAGCTTGCTCATCAAATTCAGTAGTTTTAGGGCCCAGAAGGCTCTGTGCTCCAGCTCAACTGGTAAGTGGCAAGCCTTGCCAAATATTAGTTGGTATGGTGACATCCCAATGGGAGTCTTGAAGGTCGTCCTGTAGGCCCATAGAGCATCGTCTAGCTTCCTACACCAGTCCTTTCCTAAACTTCAAACAGTTTTTTCAAGTATTCATTTCAGCTCTATGTTGGAGATCTCGGCTTGCCCGTTGGTCTGTGGGTAGTATGGAGTTGCCACTTTGTGTTTGACTCCATATCTGAGAAGGAGTGCTTCCAATTGTTTGTTGAAGAAGTGTGACCCTCCATCACTAATGAGAGCTCTGGGAACTCCAAATCTTCTGAAGATATTCCTTCTGAAGAAGCTTATCACAACCTTGTTGTCATTTGTTGCAGTAGCTATGGCCTCTACCCATCTTGAAACATAATCAACAACCACTAATATGTAGCTATTTGAGTAGGAGGTTGGGAAGGGTTCCATGAAATCCATTCCCCATACATCAAATAATTCCAACTCTAGTATGTATTACTGCGGCATCTCATTCCTCCTGGTTAGATTACCAGCTCTTTGACATTCATCACACCTTGACACCATTTCCTTGGCATCCTTAAAAACTGTTGGCCAGTAAAATCCGGATTGGAGCACTTTTGCTGTTGTTCTTTCTCCACTGAAGTGACCTCCATATGCTGATCCATGGCACTGCCATAATACTTCCTGCCCTTCTTCATGGGATATACACCTTCTTAGGACAACATCATTACACTTTTTGAACAAATAGGGGTCATCCCAGATGTAGTGTTTGGCATCCTTGATTAGCTTCCTCCTCATGTGCTTATTGATGTTAGTTGGTAGCTTCCCAATAGCCTTGAAGTTAGCTATGTCTGCGAACCAAGGGGCTACTCGAATCATCATCAATTGTTCATCAGAAAAGCTTTCATTTACTGCTACTTGCTGCATTTTTTCTTCTTGTGGAATCCTTGAGAAGTGGTCAGCTACTTTGTTCTCTGCTCTGCTCCTTTCTTTAATCTCAATATCAAATTCTTGGAGCAGCAAGATCCACCTTATTAGTCTGGGCTTAGATTCTTGTTTGGTAAGCAAGTACTTGAGTGCTGCATGATCAGTGAACACAATTACTTTTGAGCCAATGAGATATGATCTAAACTTAACAAAAGCAAAAACTATGGCTAAAAGTTTTTTCTCTGTGGTAGTATAGTTCCTTTGATTTTCATTAAGGACCTTACTAGCATAGTAGATTACATGTACTAGCTTGTCTTTCCTCTGTCCTAGGACAGCACCAACAGCAAAATCAGATGCATCACACATTAGTTCAAAGGGGAGATCCCAACTTGGTGGTGCTATAATAGGTGTAGAGGACAGTCTTTTTTGAGTTCATCAAAGGCTACCGTGCATTCTCTATAAAAAACAAAAGGAGTATTTGAGACAAGTAGGTTGCTAAGGGGTTTTGCAATCTTTGAAAAATATTTAATAAACCTCCTATAGAACCCAGTATGTCCCAAAAAGCTTCTGATTGCTTTGACATTGCAAGGTGGAGGTAGTTTTTCAATTACTTCCACTTTTGCTCTGTCTACTTCTATGCCATCTTTTGAAATCTTGTGACCAAGAACCACCCCTTCAGTCACCATAAAATGGCACTTCTCCTAGTTTAAAACCAGGTTGGTTTCTTGACACCTTTTTAGCACAAGAGAAAGATGGTATAGGCAATCAGAATATGAGTCCCCAAACACAGAGAAGTCATCCATAAATACTTCTATGAACTTCTCAATCATATATGAAAAAATGGAGAGCATGCACGTTTGGAATGTTGCAGGTGCATTGCACAATCCAAAGGGCATTCTACTATAAGCAAATACACCATATGGACAAGTAAATGAAGTTTTTTCCTGATCCTTGGGATCTACAGCAATTTGGTTGTAGCCCGAGTATCCATCTAGGAAATAATATTACTCATATCCTGCAAGTCTTTCAAAAATTTGGTCCATGAATGGTAGGGGAAAGTGATCCTTCCGGGTGGCTTCATTAAGTTTCTGGTACTTAATGCACATACGCCATCCGGTCACCATTCTTGTGGGTATCAATTCATTCTTCTCATTATCCATAACAGTGATCCCTCCCTTCTTAGGAACTACTTGCACTGGGCTTACCCAAGGACTGTCTAAGATGGGGTAGATCACCCCTACTTGCCACAACTTCAACACTTCTTTCTGAACCACTTCATTCATAGTTGGGTTCAGCCTCCTTTGTTGCTGTCTTGAGGGTTTGGCATCCTCTTGAAGTAAGATTTTATGCATGCACATTGAAGGACTGATCCCCTTTAAATCTGAAAGTGTCCAGTTTATGGCATCTTTGTGTTGTCTCAGCACTTGGATAAGTTCCTCTTCTTGTTCCTTACTCAGACTTGAATTTATGATTACTGGCTAAGTGTTGTTAGCACCCATATATGCATACTTCAAGCTGGGTGGTAAGGCTTTCAGCTCTAGTTTTGGTGACTCTACATCTTTGTTGTCTGTGGTAGTTGGCATGATTGAGTTCCTCATGGTTGCTTATGGTAGTTTTTCATCTGATGCTTGCTCCAGCTCAATATTTTCTTCGCATTGTTCTTCTCCCATAACTTCTTGAACTATCTGTTTCATGGTGTCTACTAGCATGCATTCTCCTATGGGCTCCTTGGGGTAACTCATTGCTTTGAAGACGTTGAAGACCATTTTCTCTTTATGCAATCACAAGACTAATTCCCCTTTCTGCACATCAATGATGGCTCCAGCAGTAGCTAGAAATGGTCTTCCTAGGATAATTGATGTGTTGGCTTCTTCTTCCATGTCCAACATAACAAAATCAGCAGGGAAAATGAACTCTCCCACTTTCACTAGCAAGTCTTCCACCACCCCATGTGGAAACTTAAATGTTCTGTCAGCCAATTGGAGTGCCATTCTTGTTGGCTTGGCTTCCTCAATCTTCATCCTTCTCATCATGGTTAGGGTCATAAGATTTATGCTAGCTCCTAAATCACACAAAGCTTTCTCAATAGTGATGTCCCCTATGATGCAGGGGATTTGAAAACTCCCTGGGTCTTTCAATTTTTGAGGCAACTTCTTCTGTATGATGGCGCTACACTCCTTAGTCAATACTATGGTTTTTTTTGCCTCCTAGTTCCTCTTTTTGGTTATAAGCTCCCTCAAGAACTTGGCATAGAGTGGCATTTGTTCTAATGCCTCAGTAAATGGTATGTTGATTTGGAGCCTCTTGAAGATCTCTAGGAACTTAGAGAACTGGCCTTCCTTCCCATCTTTTCTCAATCTTTGTGGGTATGGTGCCTGTTCCGGGGGTTACCTAAAACGTGTAGCTTGGTCGTCTGGAGATGCCCGAGGTGGGGGTCAGGGACCCGAGCTTGATGTGTTGGCGGTTGGTGGTTGTACCTGCAATGACACTCCGATGCTTAAGTTAGCATGGGTCCAAGCAGATATGTGTAGAATGTGGAATGAATGCCATACCTGGGTGCTCCAGTGTATTTATAGTAGTTGGTCGTGATCTTCCCTGGATAAGATATTCTTATCTTATCTTATCTTTTGGGAGTTTTACCTCTATCTTTGTGGAACCGCCTTTCCTAGGCCTTTTTCGGCCTTTAGGTTTTGGGCTGCGTTCCTTTTGATGGGCCTTCTTAGCTTTATTGTCCGAGGTCCGACCTCAGGCGTGGGCCTTGGGACGAGGTCGGACCTTTCATGGATTTTGCCGAGTTGGAGGAGCTCGGTCAGGGTATGAACAGTGCCCCTGCCCGAGTTCGTCCTTTTTGGGAGGTCGAGCTCGGGCATAGTTGTTTTTCAAATTTCAAAAAATGGCCGTTCCTGCATTTATTGCATTTTACCGTTTCTCCTCGATTTCCATTCGGGCTCTGTGAAGGCATTATTTATTTGCTCCCTTCCTTTTTCTTCGTTTATTCTGTTCCTTCCTGTTTTTCTAAGTTTTCGCCATCTCTTTTTCGAGCACCGCTTCTTCTTTCTCTTTGTTCTTCTTCCCCGAATCTTTCCGTGCGTCTTTCCGGGGTTTCCTCTGTGCCGCCGTTTCGTTCTCCTTGCTTCGGAGCTCGTCGTCTTCTTTCTTTCTTCCAGGTTTGTTCCCGTCTCTTTTCTTTGTGTACATATGCTTACATATGCTTTCTGTTCTTTTGTGTGGCTCTTTGTCTGTTTCTTCTTTCTTTATGCCTGGGTTGCCCCAAAAAGAGGCGCCGCCATTGCTTTGTTTGTATATGGGGGGGGCTCTTTTTGTTTTTCTGGTACTTTGTTCCGGGTTGCCGTATTTTCTTTTGTTGGGTTTTTGTTTCTTGCTTGGCTGAACGGGTTTTCGCTGTCTGCTTTATGTGATTTTTGCTTGCTGTTGTACTTCTTCTTTGTAGGTAAGAGTTTCATGTCTCGAAAGGTTCTTCAAGCGATGTCGACCAAGATTCCAAGTGGTCTTGGTTGGGTAGACCCTCTTCCCCTAAAAGTCCCTTCTGTGGTAGATTCTGAATATTTGGCTAGGTTCCGTAGGCACTGTAGCATATGTGAGAATAGAGAGTCTGAGAGGGATTATGAACTAGTAGCCCCGGAATCCGAGGAGAGAGTGTGCTTCCCGCCTTTAGATAGTTCCGAGAAGCTCTTCTTTTATGCTTATGATTGTTTTTTCTCTAAGCTGAATGTCCGACTTCCCTTTACCGATCTGGAGTCCGAGGTGTTGTGGTCTTGTAACCTTGCCCCTACGCAGCTCCATCCGAATTCTTGGGCGTTTTTAAAGCTGTTTCAACTTTTGTGTCAGTTTTTGGGCGTCTCTCCCTCACTTGCTTTATTTTCCTATTTGTTTGTGTTGACGAAGCCGGGGTCGGGTGGAGGGAAGGTATCTTGGGTTTCTTTTAGGGCTAACCAGGGAAGGAAGTTTTGTACCCTGTATGATGAGTCCTTTCATGATTTTAAGAATTTTTATTTCAAGGTCCGGGCTACTGGAGACGTCCGACCTTTCTTTCTAGATGAGAGTGGGGAGCCTTCTTTTCCTCTTTGTTGGCAGGAGAATGTAGTGTCTGCTAAGTATACTTTTGAGAGTCTAGATGAGGTGGAGCAGGCTTTTGTGGGTGTGGTGAGCAGTTTATGGGATCGGGTACCTCACTTGGACATGAAGAAAATGTTGGGAGATCCAAGCCTTCTCCGTTCCGAGTTAGGTAGTTCCCGACCTCTTCGAGATTCATCTTTTCTTAGTATTTTGGTTTTGCTTGTTTTGGTGGAATTTCTGTTGTGGTAATCCTTTTCTTTTTATTTCTGCAGAGATGTCTTCTCAGGCGGATTCCATGAAGTTTCTTCGTCGGACGAAGAAATCTGTGGCTGCTCGAAATATCGAGGCTGGGGCGGCTTCTGCCCGATCTTCTCCGCAGAAGACTACTGTGGGTGTTCAGACTCGGTCGAAGACTATTCCGACTCCCTAGTTCCGAGCTATAAGTCAAGATCCTCCGACCTCCGGGCCTGCTACCTCTTCTCCTCCCCCGTTCTCGGGTCCTCCCCCCAAGAAGCAGAAGACCTCTCAAGAGCTTGCGGGTTTTAATGATAAGGATTTCGATGCTCTCGGTTGGATTGAACAGCATATTCTCCCTCAGACTTTTATCTCTACTGATGACGTGTCTATGGAGCATCATTTTCAGTATATGGCGCGGAGTTGTGTTCGGATGGCCAGTCTTCATGCTGCTATTGCCCGGGAGTTCAAGAAATCCCCCATTGGCGCGACCAGCTCCCGACTTGAGAAGGCTCAGTCCGAGTTCGAGAAGATTAGTGAGCTGAAGGCTGCTAGGATTACGGAGCTGGAGGCCTCTTTGGAGAAGGAGAAAGCTAAAGCTACCGCGGCTGTGGCGGCAGCGAAAGCGTCCGAGGAGATGGCGAAGGCGGCGACGGAGAATTATACTCGGATATATGCCGAGCTTGTGGAGACAAGGGAGAAGTTGCAATCTGCTCAGGATGATTTTTACGAGCTGGAAGGCCATGTGGCTAAGGGTATGGATGCTATGTTCGAGAATTTGAAGGCTCAGGTCCGGGTTCTTGCTCCTGACCTGGATCTGAGCTTATTTAGTACGGATAACGTTGTTGTGGAGGGAAAGATTGTTCCTGCTCCCAATGAGGATGAGGTTCCGGTGTCCGATCCCAAGGTTCCGGTGTCCGACCTTAAGGTTCCGGTTGCGGACCCGACTTCACCTTTGGCCGGGGATGGATCTGGTGTGGAGGTTTCAAGCCGGGATGACGGTGCCGTTGATGCAGTCCCGATTTCTATGTTTCCTCCGCAGCCTTCTGTTGATGTGGAGTCCGGAAAGGACCTTGATCCTCTGTAATCTTTTATTTTTGGTTTTTTGCCCGGCCTGTGGGCTCTTTTGCTTTTGGATGGTTTCTGTGAACGCTTTGGACACCTTTTTGCTTTTAGCTACTTGTAGTAACTTTTTAGCTTTATGGTGTTTTATTCGCGTTTGACTTTTTGTTCCGCTTTTATGCTTTTTTAGTTGTTTTTGGATAACAACTTTTTAGCTAGCGCTTTGAAACTTTGCTTTGCCTCTTCCTTTGATTTCGTTTTTTCGCTTGTACTTTTTAGTTGTTTTTGTATAGCAACTTTTAGCAAGCGTTTCGAAATCTTGGCTTTGCCTCTTCCTTTGATTTCGTTTTTTCGCTTGTACTTTTTAGTTGTTCTTGTATAGCAACTTTTAGTAAGCGTTTTCGAAATCTTGGCTTTGCCTCTTCCTTTGATTTCGTTTTTTCGCTTGTACTTTTTAGTTGTTCTTGTATAGCAACTTTTAGTAAGCGTTTTCGAAATCTTGGCTTTTGCCGCTTTAAGGCTTCTTTCTTGGATCCGGGTTTTTCCTCGGACCTCGGGTGTTCGAGTACTTCCCTTTGTTGGGTCCGACCTTGTCGTTGGTCGGCCTTTTAAGTTATTTTTGTAATCTCTTTTTATTTGGCTTTTTGAACCTTTTCAGAGTTACTTTATAACTTCTCACATTAATTTGAACCTCGTCGCTTTATCTTTGCCGACCTTGTGCGGTCTTTTTGGCAAATGATTTTTTGCGTTTTGCCGAGCATAAATTAATGCGCCTTGGCGGGGTACTTTGATTTGTTTCATCATGAGGAAGAAGAAAAGAAAATAGAGAAATTTGATTAGTATTAAAAAAGAAAGAATATTTACAGAGTGTTTTACCCTTGACTAGGTCGGGTGTCTTACTTAACCGGGTGTCTCATTAAAAAACCCTTGTAGGGAAAAAGAGTACACCTCGGGTTATCTTTTTTCTAGCTGTAGTACCGTCTTAGATTACAGGCGTGCCAGGCCCTGGGCAGCTCATTGCCTTCTAGGTCGGATACTTTGTAATAGCCTGTCCCTAAGACTTCCGTTACCTTGTAGGGTCCTTTCCAATTTGCAGCTAGCTTTCCTTCTCCCGACTTTTGTGTTCCGATGTCATTTCGGATTAGAATCAGGTCGTGAATGGAGAAGCTTCGCTTTATTACTCTCTGATTGTATCTGAGGGCCGTTCGCCGTTTTAAGGCTTCTTCTCGGATCCGGGCTCTTTCTCGGACCTCGGGGAGGAGGTCGAGTTCTTCCTTTTGTGCCTGCGGGTTATCTTCTTCGCTGTAGAAGATGACTCTGGGTGACCTTTCCTCTATTTCGATAGGAATCATTGCCTCCATCCCGTAAGATAGTCGGAATGGCGATTCTCCCGTTGTAGAGTGTGGAGTTGTCCGATATGCCCATAGCACCTGGGGGAGCTCTTCGGCCCATGCCCCTTTGGCTTCTTGGAGTCTCCGTTTTAACCGGCCAAGATGACTTTATTTGCAGCTTCTGCTTGTCCATTGGCTTGCGGGTGCTCGACTGAGGTGAATTGTTGTTTGATTTTTAGTTCGGCCACCAAGTTCTGAAAACTTGTGTCTGTGAACTGTGTTCTGTTGTCTGTTGTGATGGAGTAGGGGACTCCGAACCTTGTGACAATGTTTTTGTATAGGAATTTGCGACTTTTCTGAGCCGTAATGGTGGCTAAGGGTTCAGCTTCGATCCACTTTGTGAAGTAGTCGACCCCTACTATGAGGTATTTGACTTGCCCGGTCCTTGGGGGAACGGGCCGAGTAGGTCAAGTCCCCATTTTGCGAAGGGCCATGGTGCGGTGATGCTGATAAGGTCTTCGGGTGGTGCTTTGTGAAAATTGGCGTGTTTTTGGCAGGGGGCATATTTTCACAAATTCCGTTGCGTCTCTTTGCAAGGTCGGCCAGTAGAACCCGGCTCGGACTACTTTCTTGGATAATGCCCGAGCTCCGAGATGGTTCCCACACATGCCTCCGTGGACTTCTTCGAGGACGCTCTTTGTTTCTGAGGTCGGGACGCACCTAAGGAGGGGGATTGAGAATCCTCTTCTGTATAATACGTCGTGAATTAGTGTATAATTCTGGGCGTCTTTCGTGAGTCTTTTAGCTTCCTTTCTTTCGGTGGGGAGGGTTCCCGACTTCAGGTAGTTGAGTATGGGGGTCATCCATCCTTGCTGTTGGTTGGATATATTTAGCGTTTCTTCCTCTCTTATCACGGAGGGAGATTGTAAGGTCTCCTGGAGGAGACTTCTGTTGTTGCCTCCGGGCTTGGTGCTGGCGAGCTTTGAGAGGGCGTCTGCTCGGGCATTTTGTTCCCGAGGTATGTGCTGGATCTGTATTTCTGAAAAGTGGCGTAGTTGTGCTTGTGTTTGGTCCAGGTATTTTTTCATAGTTGGGTCTTTGGCCTGGTAGCTTCCATTTACTTGTGACGTGACGACCTGGGAGTCGCTGAAGATCGTGATTCTCTGGGCTCTGACTTCTTCGGCTAGTTTTAGGCCTGCTAGTAGGGCCTCGTATTCGGCTTGGTTGTTCGAAGCCTGGAACTCGAATTTTAGGGATAGTTCTATCCGCGTTCCTTGGTCGCTTTCGAGTATAACCCCTGCTCCACTTCCTGTTTTGTTTGAGGATCCGTCGACATACAGGTTCCATGAGAGTGGGGTTCCAGGGGTCTCAGTGTATTCTGCGACGAAGTCGGCTAGATACTGAGATTTTATGGCAGTCCGGGCTTCATAGTGGAGGTCGAACTCGGACAGTTCCACCGCCCATTGTAGGATTCGTCCCGCCAGGTCTGTGTTTTTGTAGGATGTGTCTCATGGGTTGGTTTGTCCGGACTTTGATGGTGTGGGCTTGAAAGTAGGGACGGAGCCTCCGAGCTGTGAACACTAGGGCGTAGGCGAATTTTTCTATTTTCTGATAGTTTAATTCGGCCCCTTGTAGTGCCTTGCTTACAAAGTATATGGGGTGTTGTCCTTGGTCATTTTCTCGTGTTAATGCTGAAGCGACTGCTCGATGTCCGACCGAGAGGTATAGTACGAGCTCTTCCCCTTTTAAAGGTCGGGTTAGGATTGGTGGCTGGTGGACGAAATTGTGATTCCTATTTTGTGCCTTTTGGCATCATTGTAAAATTATTCCTTTTTAGAAATTGACCTTCCTTCACAACTCCGTTCAACTAACCAGCAAGTGTACTGGGTCGTCCAAGTAATAACCTTACGTGAGTAAGGGTCGAATCCACAGAGATTGTTGGTATGAAGCAAGCTATGGTCACCTTGCAAATCTCAGTTAGGCAGATTAAATCTGTTTATGGTGAGTTCGAATATTAATAATAAAATAAATAATAAAAGGATAGAAATACTTATGCAGATTCATTGGTAGGAATTTCAGATAAGCGGAATGGAGGTGCTGTAGAGCTCTCGGACGCCTGCCTTCCTATTGCTTCAATTCAATCCTGAGTTTACTCCTTTCCATGGCAAGCCTTGTATAGGGGTTCACTATCAGCTGTGGCTACTTTCATTCCTCTCGGGGAAATAACCTGCACGGCTGTCACTCGCACAGCTAACCAGTCTGGAGGCATCACCCATGGTTGATAGCTACATCCCATCCTCGCAGTGAAAGCTAATGCACGCACTCTGTCACAGTACGGCCAATCACCGGTTGGTTCCCGCTCCTACTGGAATAGAATCCCTCTTTTGCGTTTGTCACTAACGCCCAGCAGGTTAAAGTTTGAAGCACGTCACAGTCATTCATGAACGGAATCCTACTCGGAACACCACAGACAAGGTGAGACTTTCCGGATTCCCAGGATCCTACTCGGAACACCACAGACAAGGTTGGACTTTCCGGATCCAGATGAATGCCGCCATCTATCTAGCTTATACCACGAAGATTCTGTTGGGGAATCTAAGAGATACACATTCAAGCTTCTTTGCATGTAGAACGTAAGTGGTTGTCAATCACGCGCGTTCATGAGTGAGAATGATGATGAGAGTTATTAGCTCATCACATTCATCATGTTCTTGAGTACGAATGAATATCTTGGAATAAGAATAAGATAGAGAATTGAATAAAAGAAAATAGAACTTCATTAATCTCTGAGGTACAGCAGAGCTCCACACCCTTAATCTATGGTGTGCAGAAACTCCACCGTTGAAAATACATAAGCAAGAGGTTCAGGCATGGCCGAATGGCCAGCCCCCCTAAACGTGATCACTAGATCAAAATACAATCCAGGATGTCTAATACAATAGTTAGATGTCCTATATATACTAGACTAGCTACTAGGGTTTACATGAGTAAGTAATTGATGCATAAATCCACTTCCGGGGCCCACTTGGTGTGTGCTTGGGCTGAGCTTGATCTATCCACGAGCTGAGGCTTCTCTTGGAGTTGAATTTCGAGTTATGATGTGCTTTGGGCGTTCAACTCCGGATTATGACGTCTTTCTGGCGTTTAACTCCAGAAAGGAGTGTGTACTTGGCGTTCAACGCCAAGTTGCGTCGTCATTCTTCGAATAAAGTATGGACTATTATATATTGCTGGAAAGCCCTGGATGTCTACTTTCCAACGCCGTTGAGAGCGCGCCATTTAGAGTTCTGTAGCTCCAGAAAATCCATTTCGAGTGCAGGGAGGTCAGAATCCAACAGCATCAGCAGTCCTTTTGTCAGCCTTTTCAGAGTTTTGCTCAAATCCCTCAATTTCAGTCAGAATTTACCTGAAATCACAGAAAAAACACACAAACTCATAGTAAAGTCCAGAAATGTGAATTTAACATAAAAACTAATGAAAACATCCCTAAAAGTAGCTTAAACTTACTAAAAACTATATAAAAACTATGCCAAAAAGCGTATAAATTATCCGCTCATCACAACACCAAACTTAAATTGTTGCTTGTCCCCAAGCAACTGAAAATCAAATAGGATAAAAAGAAGAGAATATACTATAAAGTCCAAAATATCAATGAATATTAATTTAATTACATGAGCGGGACTTGTAGCTTTTTGCTTCTGAACAGTTTTGGCATCTCACTTTTTCCTTTGAAGTTTAGAATGATTGGCTTCTCTAGGAACTTAGAATTTCGGATAGTGTTATTGACTTTCCTAGTTAAGCATGTTGATTCTTGAACACAGCTACTTATGAGTCTTGGCTGTGGCCCTAAGCACTTTGTCTTCCAGTATTACCACCGGATACACAAATGCCACAGACACATAACTGGGTGAACCTTTTCAGATTGTGACTTAGCTTTGCTAAAGTCCCCAGTTAGTGGTGTCCAGAGCTCTTAAGCACACTCTTTTGCCTTGGATCACGACTTTAACCACTCAGTCTCAAGCTTTTCACTTGGACCTTCATGACACAAGCACATGGTTAGGGACAGCTTGGTTTAGCCGCTTAGGCCTGGATTTAATTTCCTTGGGCCCTCCTATCCATTGATGCTCAAAGCCTTGGATCCTTTTTACCCTTGCCTTTTGGTTTTAAGGGCTATTGGCTTTTTCTATTGCTCCTTCTTTTTCTATATACTCTTTTTAGATCTCTTCTTTTTTTTTTTTTTCTCACTGCTTTTTCTTGCTTCAAGAATCAATTCCATGAATTTTTCAGATCATCAATAACATCTCTCTTTGTTCATCATTCTTTCAAGAACCAACAATTTTAACACTCATAAACAACAAGATCCAAAGACATATGCACTGTTCATTCATTCATTCAGAAAACAAAAGCATTGTCACCACATCAAAATAATTAAACTAAATTCAATAATAATTTCGAAAATTATGTACTTCTTGTTCTTTTGAATTAAAACATTTTTCTTTTAAGAGAGGTGAAGGACTAATGGATTTTATTCATAGCTTTAAGGCATGGTTACATACTAATGATCATGAAATAAAGACACAAAACATAGATAAACATAATAATTAAAAACCGAAAACAGAAAGAAATAAAGAACAAGGAATGAATCCACCTCTAGTGGCGTCTTCTTCTTGAAGGACCAATGATGTTCTTCAACTCTTCTATGTCCCTTCCTTGCCTTTGTTGCTCCTCCCTCATTGCTCTTTGATCTTCTCTTATTTCTTGAAGAGTGAGGGCGTGTTCATGGTGTTCCACCCTTAGTTGTTCCACATTATGGCTCAAATCTTCCAAGGAGGTGCTAAGTTGCTCCCAATAGTTGTTGGGAGGAAAGTGCATTTGAGGCATTTGTTGATGGTGAACCTCCTCTTGTTCTCCTTGAGGGCCGTGAGGAACTTCCCTTGTTTGCTCCATCCTTTTCTTGGTGATGGGCTTGTCTTCTTCTATGGAGGCATCTCCATCTATGATAACTCCGGCTGAATAACATAGATGGCATATGAGGTGAGGGAATGCTAGCCGTGCCATGTATGAAGGCTTGTCAGCTATTTTGTAGAGTTCATTGGCTATGACTTCATGAACCTCTACTTCTTCACCAATCATGATGCTATGAACCATGATGGCCCGATCCACAGTAACTTTAGATCGGTTGCTTGTGGGGATGATGGATCTTTGAATGAACTCCAACCATCCTCTAGCTACAGGCTTGAGGTCCAGTCTTCTTAGTTGGACTGGCTTGCCTTTGGAGTCAACTCTCCATTGGGCGCCTTCCACACAAATGTCCCTAAGGACTTGGTCCAACCTTTGATCAAAGTTGACCCTTCTAGTGTAGGGGTGTTCATCACCTTGCATCATAGGCAAATGAAACGCCAACCTCACATTCTCCGGACTAAAATCCAAGTATTTCCCCCTAACCATGGTGATATAGTTTTTCGGACTTGGGTTCATACCTTGGTCATGGTTTCTAGTGATCCATGCATTGGCATAGAACTCTTAAACCATTAAAATTCCAACTTGTTGTATGGGGTTGGCTATGACTTCCCAACCTCTTCTTTGAATTTCAAGTCGGATTTCCGGATACTCATTCTTCTTGAGTTTGAAAGGGACCTCATGGATCACTTTCTTCTTTGCCACAACATCATAGAAGTGGTCTTGGTGGCTCTTGGAGATGAATCTCTCCTTCTCCCATGACTCGGAAGTGGAAGCTTTTGCCTTCCCTTTTCCTTTTCTTGAGGAGACTCCGGTCTTGGGTGCCATTGATGGTGAATGAAAAACAAAAAGCTTAGGCTTTTTTACCACACCAAACTTAAAAATTTGCTTGTCCCCAAGCAAAAAGAAAAGAAGAGTAGAAGAAGAAGAAGAAAATATGGTAGAGAGGGTTCGGCTATGTGGGAGAATGTGGGTTTGAGTTGTGTGGAAATGTAAAAGAAAAGAAGGGTATTTATAGGGAGAGGGGAGGGTATAGGTTCGGCCATATTGGGTGGGAAAGGGTGGGAAATTGAATTTGAAAGTAGTGGGGGTAGGTGGGGTGTATGGGGAAGAGGAGGATGATGTGAATGGTGAATGGGGTAATTGGGAAGAGGAATTGAGGTGATAGGTGAAGGTTTTTGGGAAGTGTGACATTGAGAATGAGATTTGGATTAGAAGAATGTGATTAGGATTAAAAGAAATGTGGTAGGTGGGGATCCTGTGGGGTCCACAGATCCTGTAGTGGGGATCCTGTGGGGTCCACAGATCCTGAGGTGAAAACAAATACCATTCCTTCACCATATAGGCATGTAACATGCTTTGATGTATCATCCTGGCGTTCAAACGCCCATTGATGCTAATTCTGGGCGTTAAACGCCCATGTTATGCATGTTTCTGGCGTTGAACGCTAGTTTCATGCTTGTTTCTGGCGTTTAGCGCCAGATTGTCCTCTGTGTGCGCATCCTGGCGTTAAACGCCAGGTTGTTGCTTGTTTTGGGCGTTCAACGCCAGAAAGATGCTCTGTTCTGGCGTTGAACGCCAGAAAGATGCTCCTTCTGGGCGTTGAACGCCGGCCGTGCGTCCCCTGGGTGAAAAATTTTTTTCTTCTGTTTTTGACTCTGTTTTTAATTTTTTTGATTTTTTCGTGACTCCTCATGATCATGTACCTAATTAAACACAAAAATAACAAAGAAACAAAATAAAATAAAATTAGATAAATAAAATTGGGTTGCCTCCAACAAGCGCTTCTTTAATGTCAATAGCTTGACAGTGACTCTCATGGAGCCACATGGTGATCAGGTCAATTTAGTGTGTAGTATTCCCAACACCAAACTTAGAGTTTGGATATGGGGTTTGAACACCAAACTTAGAGTTTGGTTGTGGCCTCACAATACCAAACTTAGAGTTTGACTGTGTGGGCTCTGCTTGACCTTGAACTGAGAGAAGCTCTTCATGCTTACTCTCTTTTGTCATAGAGGGATGGCCATGTGCTTGAAACACAAGGTAGTCCCCATTCAATTGGAGGACTAACTCACCTCTGTTGACATCTATCACAGCTCCTGCTGTGGCTAGGAAAGGTCTTCCTAGGATGATGCATTCATCATCTTCCTTCCTAGTATCTAGGATTATGAAATCAGTAGGGATGTAAAGGCCTTCAACCTTTACTAGCACGTCCTCTACTAATCCATAAGCTTGTCTTATGGACTTATCTGCCAATTGTAATGAGAACAAGGCAGGTTGTACCTCAATGATCCCCATCTTCTCCATTACAGAGAGTGGCATAAGATTTATCCCTGACCCCAGATCACATAGAGCTTTTTCAAAGCTCATGGTGCCAATGGTACAAGGTATTAAGAACTTGCCAGGATCTTGTTTCTTTTGAGGTAGAGTTTTCTGAATCCAAGTGTCTAGTTCACTAATGAGTAAGGGAGGTTTACTTTCCCAAGTCTCATTACCAAACAGTTTGGCATTCAGCTTCATGATAGCTCCTAAATATAGAGCAGCTTGCTCTCCAATCACATCTTCATCCTCTTCAGAGGATGAATATTCTTCAGAGCTCATGAATGGCAGAAGGAGATTTAATGGGATCTCTATGGTCTCTAGATGAGCCTCAGATTCCTCTGGATCCTTAATAGGAAACTCCTTCATGCTTGAAGGACGTCCCAGGAGGTCTTTCTCCTTAGGATTTTCGTCCTCCTCCTCCCTAGTGCATTCGGTCACTTTGATTAAATCAATGGCCTTGCACTCTCCTTTTGGATTCTCTTCTGTATTGCTTGGGAGAATACTGGGAGGAGTTTCAATAACTTTCTTACTCAGCTGGCCCACTTGTGCTTCCAGATTTCTAATGGAAGATCTGGTTTCATTCATGAAACTGAAAGTGGCCTTTGACAGATCAGAGACTATGTTGGCTAAATTAGAACTGTTTTGTTCAGAGTTCTCTGTCTGTTGCTGAGAAGATGATGGATATGGCTTACTATTATTCAGCCTTGCACGTCCACCATTGTTAAAACCTTGATGGGGTTTTTGTTGATCCTTCCAGGAGAAATTTGGATGATTTCTCCATGATGAGTTATAGGTGTTTCCATAAGGTTCACCTAAGTAATTAACTTCTGCCATGGCAGGGTTTTCAGGATCATAAGCTTCTTCAGAAGCTACCTCTCTAGTACTATTGGATGCATGTTGCAATCCATTCAGATTCTGAGAGATCATGTTGACTGTTGAGTCAACACTTTGTTCTGAGCCAATATGGCATTCAGAGCATCAATTTCAAGAACTCCTTTCTTCTGAGGTACCCCATTGTTCACGGAATTCCTCTCAGAGGTGTACATAAACTGGTTGTTTGCAACCATGTCAATGAGTTCTTGAGCCTCTTCAGGCGTTTTCTTCAGGTGAATAGATCCACCTGCAGAATGATCCAGTGACATTTTCGAAAATTCAGAGAGACCATAATAGAATATATCTAATATGGTCCATTCTGAAAACATGTCAGATGGACATCTCTTGGTCAGCTGCTTGTATCTTTCCCAAGCTTCATAGAGGGATTCACCATCTTTTTGTTTGAAGGTTTGAACATCCACTCTCAGCTTGCTCAGCTTTTGAGGAGGAAAGAACTTGTCTAAGAATGCAGTGACAAGCTTATCCCATGAGTCCAGGCTATCCTTGGGTTGTGAATCCAACCATACTCTAGCTCTGTCTCTTACAGCAAAAGGGAAAAGCAAGAGTCTGTAGACTTCAGGATTAACTCCATTTGTCTTTACAGTGTCACAGATCTGCAAGAACTCAGTTAAAAACTGATAGGGATCTTCAGATGGAAGCCCATAAAACTTGCAGTTTTGTTGCATTAAAGCAACTAGTTGAGGTTTAAGCTCAAAATCATTGGCTCCAATGGCAGGAATGGAGATGCTTCTTCCATCAAACTTGGATGTTGGCTTTGTGAAGTCACCAAGCATTCTCCTTGCATTATTATTATAATTTTCGGCCATCACCTCTTGTGCTAATGTTTCTGAAAGGTTGCTTCTGGATTGTTGTAATTTAGCTTCTTTTAATTTTCTCTTCAGAGTCCTTTCAGGTTCTGGATCAACTTCAACAAGAGTGCCTTTGCCCCTGTTCCTGCTCATATGAAAGAAAAGGGAACACAAAAAAGAAAGAAGGAATCCTCTATGTCACAGTATAGAGATTCCTTTATGTTAGTAGAAAAAGAAAGGGGTAGAAGAAGAGGAATGGAGGTTCGGTTTTTAGAAGAAGAGAGGTGAAGAGAAGTGTTAGTAATTAATTAATTAAATAGAATAAGAAAGGGGAAGGGAGAATTCGAAAATAATTTTGAAAAAGTAGTTAGTGATTTTCGAAAATTAGAAGTAAAATGTAATTAAAATTAAAACATGAAACAATTAATTAATTAAAAAGAATTTTTGAAAAAGAGAGAGATATTTCGAAAATAGGAAAGAGAAGTAGTTAGGTGGTTTGAAAAAGATAAGAAACAAACAAAAAGTTAGTTAGTTGATTGAAAAAGATTTGAAATCAAAATTTAAAAGATAAGAAGATAGTAAGTTGGATAAGATATTTTAAAATCAAATTTTAAAAAAAAAGATAAAACTTTTGAAAAAGATAACATAAAAGATAAAAAGATTTAATTCAAAAATTTAAAAATTATTTACTTCACTAACAAGAAACTACAAGATAAGATTCTAGAACTTAAAGATTGAACCTTTCTTAACAAGAAAGTAACAAACTTCAAATTTTTGAACCAATCACATTAATTATTAGTGAATTTTCGAAAATTACATATAAAGATAAGAAAAAGATTTTGAAAATATTTGAAAAAAAGATTTTTGAAATTTTCGAAAATTATAAAAAAAATGAAAAAGATATGTTTTTGAAAAAGATTTTGAAAAGATAAGATTTTTAAAATTGAAATTTTGACTTGACTTGTAAGAAACAACTAATTTTAAAAATTTTTGACCAAGTCAACCCAAAATTTCGAAATTGTGGAGGGAAATAAGGAAAAGATATTTTTGATTTTTGAATTTTTAAAGAAAAACACAAAAATGACCCAAAACATGAAAATTTTGGATCAAGACACAAGATGCATGCAAGAATGCTATGAATGTCAAGATGAACACCAAGAACACTTTGAAGATCATGATGAACATCAAGAACATAATTTTGAAAAATTTTGATGCAAAGAAAACATGCAAGACACCAAACTTAGAAATTTTTAATGCATGGAAAATATGAATGCAAAAATGCACATGAAAAACAACAAACAACACAAAACAAGAAATCATCAAGATCAAACAAGAGGACTTATCAAGAACAACTTGAAGATCATGAAGAACACTATGAATGCATGAATTTTCGAAAAATATGCAAGAAAAAATTTTAAAAGCATGCAATTGACACCAAACTTAAAAATTGAGTCAAGACTCAAACAAGAAACACAAAATATTTTTGATTTTTATAATTTTGTGATTTTTTTGTATTTTTATTTAATTTTTTTTTTCGAAAAACATTTTTGGAAAAACGAAAAATAAAAGAAAAATTTTTGAAAAAGATTTTTGAAAAGAAAATTACCTAATCTGAGCAACAAGATGAACCGTCAGTTGTCCATACTCGAACAATCCCCGGCAACGGCGCCAAAAACTTGGTGGACGAAATTGTGATTCCTATTTTGTGCCTTTTGGCATCATTGTAAAATTATTCCTTTTTAGAAATTGACCTTCCTTCACAACTCCGTTCAACTAACCAGCAAGTGTACTGGGTCATCCAAGTAATAACCTTACGTGAGTAAGGGTCGAATCCACAGAGATTGTTGGTATGAAGCAAGCTATGGTCACCTTGCAAATCTCAGTTAGGCAGATTAAATCTGTTTATGGTGAGTTCGAATATTAATAATAAAATAAATAATAAAAGGATAGAAATACTTATGCAGATTCATTGGTAGGAATTTCAGATAAGCGGAATGGAGGTGCTGTAGAGCTCTCGGACGCCTGCCTTCCTATTGCTTCAATTCAATCCTGAGTTTACTCCTTTCCATGGCAAGCCTTGTATAGGGGTTCACTATCAGCTGTGGCTACTTTCATTCCTCTCGGGGAAATAACCTGCACGGCTGTCACTCGCACAGCTAACCAGTCTGGAGGCATCACCCATGGTTGATAGCTACATCCCATCCTCGCAGTGAAAGCTAATGCACGCACTCTGTCACAGTACGGCCAATCACCGGTTGGTTCCCGCTCCTACTGGAATAGAATCCCTCTTTTGCGTTTGTCACTAACGCCCAGCAGGTTAAAGTTTGAAGCACGTCACAGTCATTCATGAACGGAATCCTACTCGGAACACCACAGACAAGGTGAGACTTTCCGGATTCCCAGGATCCTACTCGGAACACCACAGACAAGGTTGGACTTTCCGGATCCAGATGAATGCCGCCATCTATCTAGCTTATACCACGAAGATTCTGTTGGGGAATCTAAGAGATACACATTCAAGCTTCTTTGCATGTAGAACGTAAGTGGTTGTCAATCACGCGCGTTCATGAGTGAGAATGATGATGAGAGTTATTAGCTCATCACATTCATCATGTTCTTGAGTACGAATGAATATCTTGGAATAAGAATAAGATAGAGAATTGAATAAAAGAAAATAGAACTTCATTAATCTCTGAGGTACAGCAGAGCTCCACACCCTTAATCTATGGTGTGCAGAAACTCCACCGTTGAAAATACATAAGCAAGAGGTTCAGGCATGGCCGAATGGCCAGCCCCCTAAACGTGATCACTAGATCAAAATACAATCCAGGATGTCTAATACAATAGTTAGATGTCCTATATATACTAGACTAGCTACTAGGGTTTACATGAGTAAGTAATTGATGCATAAATCCACTTCCGGGGCCCACTTGGTGTGTGCTTGGGCTGAGCTTGATCTATCCACGAGCTGAGGCTTCTCTTGGAGTTGAATTTCGAGTTATGATGTGCTTTGGGCGTTCAACTCCGGATTATGACGTCTTTCTGGCGTTTAACTCCAGAAAGGAGTGTGTACTTGGCGTTCAACGCCAAGTTGCGTCGTCATTCTTCGAATAAAGTATGGACTATTATATATTGCTGGAAAGCCCTAGATGTCTACTTTCCAACGCCGTTGAGAGCGCGCCATTTAGAGTTCTGTAGCTCCAGAAAATCCATTTCGAGTGCAGGGAGGTCAGAATCCAACAGCATCAGCAGTCCTTTTGTCAGCCTTTTTCAGAGTTTTGCTCAAATCCCTCAATTTCAGTCAGAATTTACCTGAAATCACAGAAAAACACACAAACTCATAGTAAAGTCCAGAAATGTGAATTTAACATAAAAACTAATGAAAACATCCCTAAAAGTAGCTTAAACTTACTAAAAACTATATAAAAACTATGCCAAAAAGCGTATAAATTATCCGCTCATCAGTGGCTGCCCGAGGAATTCTTTGAATTCTTGAAAGGCTTTTTCGCACTCCGGGGTCCATGAGAAGGGTTTCCCTTTCTTTAGGAGTGAGTAGAGAGGTAGTGATTTTATCGCTGATCCTGCCAAGAATCTTGATAGGGCGGCCAGCCTTCCATTCAGTTGTTGTACTTCTTTGACACACGTCGGGCTCTTCATATTGAGTATCGCTTGGCATTTGTCCGGGTTTGCTTCGATGCCCCTTTGAGTCAGCATGAAGCCTAAGAATTTTCCGGCTTCTGCGGCGAAGGTGCACTTCGTCGGGTTAAGTCTCATGTTGTGTTTTCTGAGGGTGCCGAAGACACTGGTGAGGTCGGTCAGCAGGTTTCTGTCTTCTTGTGTTTTACCAGCATGTCATCGACGTACACCTCCAGTTGTAGTCCGATGTGCTCTGAGAACACTTTATTCATTAGCCTCTGGTAGGTTGCCCCTGCGTTTTTCAGCCCGAAGGGCATTACTACGTAGCAGTAGTTTGCCCTCGGGGTTATGAACGAGGTTTTTTCTTGGTCGGGTCCGTACATCGGGATTTGATTGTATCCCGAGTATGCATCCATGAAGGAGAGATATCTATAGCCTGAGGCTGCGTCTACTAAGGCGTCGATGTTTGGTAGTGGATATGGGTCTTTGGGGCAGGCTTTGTTGAGATCCGTGTAATCGACGCACATCCTCCATTTTCCATTGGGCTTTTTCACCAGGACCACGTTTGCGAGCCATAGGGGGTATTTTACTTCCCTAATGAACCCTGCATCTAGTAGTGCTTGTACTTGTTCTTCTATTGCTTGCATGCGTTCGGGTCCGAGCTTCCTGCGTCTTTGTTGGACAGGTCGGGATCCCGGGTACACTGATAGCTTATGGCACATCAGGTCGGGGCTTATGCCTGGCATGTCGGAGGCTTTCCAGGCGAAGAGGTCGGAATTTTCTTTTAAGAGGGTTATGAGTTCCTCTTTTAGGCCTGCTTCGAGGTTTGCTCCTATGTTTGTTACTTTTTCAGATGTGTTCCCGATCTGGACTCTTTCGGTTTCTCCCTCTGGTTGCGGCCGAAGATCTTCTCGGGCTTGAACTCGCCCGAGTTCTATTGTGTTGATCTCTTTTCCTTTTAGGCTCAGGCTTTCGTTGTAACATCGCCGTGCTAGTTTTTGGTCGCCTTTTAGGGTAGCGATTCCTTTTGCGGTAGGGAACTTCATACAGAGGTGTGGGGTCGAGACTATAGCTGCCAGTCTATTTAGGGTTGGTCGCCCAATGAGGGCATTGTATGCTGAAGTGACGTCGACTATAATGTAGTCGATGTTTAATGTTTTAGATTGCTCGCCTCTTCCAAAGGTAGTGTGTAGCGAGACGTATCCTAAGGGATGGATTGGGGTATCCCCTAGCCCAAATAGGTCGGTGGGATAGGCCTTTAGTTCTTTTTCTTCAAGTCCGAGCTTGTCGAAGGCCGTTTTGAACAGGATATCTGCTGAGCTTCCCTGGTCAATCAGGGTTCGATGTAAGTTGGCGTTTGCTAGGATAATGGTGATTACCATTGGATCGTCGTGCCCGGGTATTATCCCTTGAGCATCTTCTCGGGTAAACGAGATAGTAGGTAGTTCGGGCAGGGGACTGTCTTCTCGGACGTGGTAGACTTCTTTGAGGTGTCTTTTTCGCGAGGATCGGGATGTTCCTCCGCCTGTAAACCCTCCATTTATCATGTGAACGTGCCTTTCGGGGGTTCGTGGGGTTTGTTCGGCCCGATCTTCGTTATCTCCCCGCCTCCTCTTCCTGGTCTCTTCTCCTTTCTCTGCTATGTATCTGTCGAGTTTTCCTTCTCTGGCTAGCTTTTCTATAACGTTTTTTAGGTCGTAGCAGTCGTTAGTAGAATGACCGTAGAGCTTGTGATATTCACAGTATTCGGACCGAACTCTCCCCGCTCTCTTGTGTTTTAAAGGTCGGGGCGGTGGAATTTTTTCGGTGTGGCATACTTCTCTGTAGACGTCTACCAAGGAGACTCGGAGGGGGGTGTAGTTGTGGTACTTCCGTGGCTTGTCCGAGTTGGGTTCTTCTTTCTTCTTCTGTTCCCGATCTCGATCTCGGAGTGGGTAGGTTGATTCCTTCCTAGAAGAGTCTCTTAGCTGGGAGGTTTCCTCCATGTTGATATATTTTTCTGCCCGCTCCTGTACCTCGTATAGGGAGGTCGGGTATCGTTTGGATAGGGATTGGCTAAACGGTCCCTCTTTTAGGCCGTTTGCTAGTCCCATGATGGCCGCTTCAGTGGGCCAGTGTTGTATGTCCAGGCAGGCTTTGTTGAATCGCTCCATGTATTCTCGGAGAGTTTCTTGGTTACCTTGTTTGATCCCGAGTAGACTGGGGGCATGTTTTGCCTTGTCCTTTTGAATGGAGAACCTTGTTAGGAATTTTTTGGTTAGGTCTTCGAAGCTGGTGATTGATCTTGGTGGCAGGTTGTCGAACCACTTCATGGCTGACTTGGTGAGAGTGGTGGGGAAGGCTTTGCACCGAATCGCGTCGGAGGCGTCAACTAGGTACATTCTGCTTCTGAAGTTGCTGAGGTGGTGACTTGGATCGGTGGTGCCGTCGTAGAGATCCATATCGGGTGGTTTGAAGTTTCGCGGTACCTTCTCCTTCATGATCTCTTGCGTGAAGGGATCATGGCTGTCTTCGGGGGTGGTGTCGCGTTCTGTCTGATCTTTCAGGTTGGCCTCTATTTTTCGCAGTTTTTCTTCTAATTCTCTGCGCTTGCGAGCCTCCCTTCTCAGATCTTGTTCAGTTTCTTTTTGCTTCTTTATGTCCTCTTCGAGTTGTTTCAGTCGGTTTTGTTGTGCCCGGACTGCTTCTAGAATTTCCGAGCTCTTTTCTTTTTCGGGATTTTGTGGATCCTTGTTTGGGAGTGATGTCTTTGGGTGATTCTGTTTGTTTCCTCCTGGAGTGCGTGGTGACAGAGGGTTGTCCGGTCGTTCTCCGGTGTCAACTTCCTCCTCTTGTTCTGATGCAGTGTGGTCATTGTTGAGAGGGTCGTCCGCCATGGTAAAGGGATGACTTCCAGGTCCCCGACAACGGCGCCAATGTTCCGGGGGTTACCTGAAACGTGTAGCTCGGTCGTCTGGAGATGCCCGAGGTGGGGGTCAGGGACCCGAGCTTGATGTGTTGGCGGTTGGTGGTTGTACCTGCAATGACACTCCGATGCTTAAGTTAGCATGGGTCCAAGCAGATATGTGTAGAATGTGGAATGAATGCCATACCTGGGTGCTCCAGTGTATTTATAGTAGTTGGTCGTGATCTTCCCTGGATAAGATATTCTTATCTTATCTTATCTTTTGGGAGTTTTACCTCTATCTTTGTGGAACCGCCTTTCCTAGGCCTTTTTCGGCCTTTAGGTTTTGGGCTGCGTTCCTTTTGATGGGCCTTCTTAGCTTTATTGTCCGAGGTCCGACCTCAGGCGTGGGCCTTGGGACGAGGTCGGACCTTTCATGGATTTTGCCGAGTTGGAGGAGCTCGGTCAGGGTATGAACAGTGCCTTTGGCACATAAGGCTTCAAAACTGGTTTTGGTGGAGGTGAAATTGGGGTCTCCCCTTCATCCTCGTTTCCATGTTTTGGTGCAACCTCTTCATGATTATCTTTGCTTGGGGCTCCTTCCTCTACAACCTTCCCACTTCTTAGAGTTATGGCTTTGCATTCCCCTCTTGGGTTAGCCATGGTATCGCTGGGAAATGTGTGTGTAGAAAGTGAAATTTGCTTGGACAAAATTCTCACTTGTGCTTCCAACTTTGAGATTGCTGCACCTTGATTTTTCAGATTTGACCTGTATTCCTCTTGATTAGCATCTATCCTTCTGTCAGTTTGTGCTTGTCTGTCCATGAGGGAGGAGACTGCCCCTAAAATCTGGGATGATAGTTGTGCTATTGCAGCCTCTATCCTCTCAAAGTTGCTCTTGATTTCGCATGGTTGCATAGTTGAGGATGGTGCATCTTGATTGAGGTTGTGTATGGGTTAGTTGTTATGGTAGGCTATGTTTTGTGAGTTATGGTAGGGTTTATGGTTCCCTGTTTGATCGTTGGGTTTGTGGTTTGGATGCTGATTTGATGGATAAGGCTTGTTGTGGTCCTGGTTGCGGTTTTGTTGATTTCCCCACCCAAAGTTTTGGTGGTTCTTCCAACCTGGGTTGTATGTCTTAGAGTATGGATCATATGGTGTTCTGGATGAATTGTGCATATAATTGACTTGTTCCCAGTCACCTTCAGATTCTGATGCATTTCCTTCTTGTTGAGGAGTTTGATCTTGAATAACTGAGGTTTGGTTGGCCTCCATTCTCTTGGTTAAGGCTGTTATTTGTGCTGCAATTGCCTTGTTCTGAGCTAACAAAGGATCTACAGAGTTGAGTTCTAGCACTCCCTTCTTCTGGGTCCTTTCTGAGGCATAGAAATACTCATTTTCAGCTACAGTTTCGATGACGTCTATGGCCTATTCAATGGTTTTCTTTTTATTAAGTGAGCCTCCTGAAGAGTGATCCACTGCCTTCTTTGCTTCATAGGATATTCCCTCATAAAAGATATGTAGCTGTACCCACTCATTGAACATTTTCGGTGGGCATCTTCTTGTTAGATCTTTGAATCTCTCCCAGGCCTCATAGAGTGTTTCTCCATCTTGTTGTTTGAAAGTTTGCACCTCAGCTCTCAGCCTATTGATTCTTTGTGGAGGGTAAAATCTTGCAAGGAATCTGTTCACGACCTCCTCCCATGTAGTTAGGCTATCCTTGGGGAATGATTCCAACCACTTTGCTGCCTTATCTCTGAGTGAGAAAGGGAACACGAGTAGTTTGTACATGTCAGGGTGTACCCCGTTGGACTTTACAGTATCACATATCTTCAAGAATGTGCTGAGATGTTGATTAGGATCTTCTTGGGCACTTCCTCCATATGAGCAATTATTCTGAACAAGTGTGATGAGCTAAGGCTTCAGCTCAAAATTGTTGGCATGAATTGTTGGCTTTAGGATGCTACTGCTACAATTTCCAGGGTTTGGGTTGATGTAGGAGCCTAAGGCTCTCCTTTCTTGCCCATCATGATTGTCTGGGCCTCCCCTGGTATGGTTATGAACTTCTTCCTCAGGATGATTCTCCATATTCTCCTCCATGTTTGTTTCAAAATACTCTTCCTCTTCCTCAGCACCAACGACTCTCTTCCCTCTTGCTTTCCTCCTTAATCTAAAGAGGGTTCTCTCAGGTGCAGAATCGAAGGAAGTTAAAGCTCCGCTTCTCCTACCTGTCATACAACCAATCAAGACAAAAAGCAAGAAAGAAAGTGGGTGAATGAATTACTTTGTTAGAGTGGTTGTTAGTGTGAGTGGTGCAATTGATCAAACAGTTAGAAGAGTAGAAACGTGGATAATCAAAGAAGAAAGAAATAGAGCTCAATCTAAAATAAAAAAAAATGCTAAATAAAAGAAATTAAAATAACAGGGAAATTAAATTGCTTAATCTAGCTCCCCAATCAATTTAATCACTGTCAAATTTAAGCCAATTCCCGGCAACGGCGCCATAAAACTTGATGACCATAATTCACTACCCCTTTTAAAAATTTAGTGAATCAGTTTTTTTGGCAAGCACACCAAAATTATCGCCAAGTAATAACCAACAGTAGAGTGGGATCGTATCCACAGAGATTGGCAAATCCAAGTAGTTTTAATTAATTGATTAATTAGTCAAGCGGATCAATAAGATTGTGAAGTGCAGAATTGTAAATGGCATAAATGTAAATGACTAGAATATAAAGAAAAGCAATAAAGTACAAAATTAGAAATTGCAGAATGTAAAGTGCTGAATCATAAATGACTTGAATGTAAATGGGAATAGGGAATTGCTGAATGTAAAATTAAGCAGTAAAGAAATGGATAGATAAGAATGGGGGAATTCATTGAGATTGGGAGATGTTGTCTCTTTGGATCAAATCTAGCTTATATCTTCTTCAATCATGCAACTCATTGATCTCTTGGCAAACTTGATTGATTGAGCCGCAATCCCTTGGTGACTCAATCTCTCAGATCTTGATCAATAGCCAATTCCTTGGTCTAATTGCTCATGAAGAGAGATATGCTTGGTCCCTGATTATACCACACACCCTTGTAGGTCCAGGTAGAGGGGGAATTATATGTCACGTATCCCATCACCAAAACCGAGAATCTACTCAAATATGAGAAGGCATTTCAAGCATGGTTTCATGTTTCCTTTCCCAAGGTTCCCATGAAACCCAATTGCATTCAATCTCTTTCACAAGATAATTGAACACTAAGCATTAAGAACGAAATTCATTCTAGCAAATCAAGAGAAGATGAAGAGAAGAAGAATTTTACTATTATCAATCCATCAAGTACAACAGAGCTGGAAGTTAGCTACTCATAGCTTGAAAAGTACTCAAAAGTGGTGTGTAAAAGTGGATCTTAGAACTAACTTCTTAACCCCTCTTCAATACTCTTTGGTGGTATTTATACTACTCCTAGTGAAAATAAAAGAATTACAAAAGTGAAAAAGGGAAAATTACATTTTGGAGGGAAAGAAAACACTCAATAAACGTGACTCTTTAGCTGGCGTTGGCGCTTCATCGGCGTGTCACGTGCCCTTCAAAATGGCTTGGCGTGCCACACTCAATCCTTCAAGTGGCACGCTCGTCCCTTGTCAACCTTAGCGTGCCACGCCATTGAACTCAAGTGGCACGCCATAGTGGCATTCTTGTGTTGGTGTGCCACGCCTTCGAGCTCAAGTGGCACGCCCTTTGATTTTTTCACTTCGTTTGCCTCTGGAAACTTGAACTAGCGTGGCACGCCCAGGGTCTGGCATGCCACGCCCTTGTTATGTGCTTGGCTAGGCTTCTCTGGAAAGTTACACTACACTAGCGTGGCACGCCCCTTTGTGAGTGAGTGGTTCCTCTGTTTGGCGTGCCACGCCACGAACTCAAGTGGAACACACCAATGATGCTTCAGCCTCTGAATGACACTGGCGTGCCACGCCTGGTTGCTCAAGTGGCACGCCTAAGTGAAGAATAGTGACTGGCGTGCCACGCCTTCGATACCAAGTGGCATGCCCCATGTAATTGGCCTCTTCCACGCTCTCTGGAAACTTATACCAGTGTGCCACGCCTAAAGGTGGCGTGCCACGCCCATGATCTTGTATCGCTCCAGTAAGTGGCGTGCCATGCCTTGGCCTTCAAGTGGCACGCCAAAGTGACCTTTTGGAACAGGCGTGCCACACCTTCGACACCAAGTGGCACGCCCAAGTGAGGTTGAGAGGTTGGCGTGCCACGCCTTCGACTTCAAGTGGCACGCCCAGTCTTCAATTGCCTTCAGCCCATTCTCTGGATCATTATACCAGCGTGCCACGCCATGCTGCTCAAGTGGCATGCCCATGTATTTGTGCACTCTTCAAGCTTGGCGTGCCACGCCTGGGTCTTCAAGTGGCACGCTAAAGTGACTTTTTGGAGCTGGCGTGCCATGCCTTCGACACCAAGTGGCACGCCGTAGTGGAGGTTCTTCTTGAGGTAGTGAGTTGGCGTGCCACGCCTTCGACTTCAAGTGGCATGCCATAGTAGTTGATGGGTCAGGCGTGCCATGCCCAACCTGGCGTGCCACGTCCCTTTTGTTTCCTCCATTTTGCTCTCTAAAATTTTGTACTAGCGTGCCACGCCTAGTCCCTGGCGTGCCACGCCCACATGCATGCTTGGATCTCCCTTCTGGAATTTAGTACTGGCGTACCACGCTTAGCTCCTGGCGTGCTATGCCAGTGCATTTTTGTGGCGTTTGCCCCTAAGTGACACGCCAGTCTCACACGCCTAGCTTCTTGTTTGTCTTCTTCCCATTTTTGACACCTTTTTCACCAGCAATTTAGCACAACTAATCTCAAAGTAGTGTACCATAATATTCATCAAATAATGCATGAATTGTACTGATCAAATAAGATTTGTGCTCTTTTATGGTCTTCTTTATGCAAGAGAGAAAGGTAGATGATGCAAGTCATCAAAGAGTAATATAATAAAGATATATATATATATATATATATATATATATATATATATATGTTTCTTGATGCAACCCAGAGTTTTTGTAGGGAAATTAAGTTACCTACAGCCATTTTCCGCTTCCCCAGAGCAGAGCAGAGTATATATATATTTTCCTGCAGTAGGCAGAGGTTGTCTCAAATGAGCAACTATTATTATATGCGCATTTATTTAGGAATGAAAAATCGTATCCGGGAAATCGGGATTACTCGTGACTGGATAAATGTAGGGATTCTAGGCAGGCAACCGACACATGAGCTCATGGCCTACGCTAGGGCTAGACATGCATCATTCTTGTCTACGCATCATCCTCTGTTGCATTCCTTTCTGTGTGTGATCTATTTCCTTATGTTTGTCTACTTGTATGCTATTTCTGTGTTTTATTTTCTTGTATTCTTTTGTTTGTGTTCTGCTTTCTGTTGTCTTTACTTTCTCTTACTATCTTTATCTTTTGTATACTGCTTCGCTATATACTATCATTTGTCTACTAATCAACACCAAATAAATGAACGTAACTAATAACCCCAACCCTACTAAGAGCTCCTCAGTTCTTACCCTCTTCTCTCTCTTCCCCTTCAGATGGAAACGGGCGTGATATTCTATGAAGTCGAAGACCTATACATTTACGAGGATCCAGTGTACTATGATTACTACATTTTGAGTGCGGAGCCTCATATGAGACATTACGCATTACGAAACCGTCCCTTCCAACATCCTTTGTATAGCCCTCTTTTTGATCCTGACGCTTCCTACGACTTTCCCTTATCTTGGCTACACCCTAACGCACCTGGACATCCTTTTCCTAATGGTCTTGAACACTGATGGAGTGCAGAAGCTGGTGAATTAAAAATTTATTAAAATGGTTACGTTGCGAGTATAGTTCTTAACTCACTGAAAATCTGCCTATCAATTTAGAAATATGTCACAGAAAGTTTAAATTAAAATTACTGGGAGTTTTAAGTCCCAGGTCGTCTCCCAACGAGTTGCAGAAAGGTGTGCTGTTTTATTAATCAGATATTCCAAAAAGTTGAGCTAAGTAAATTGGGATTTAAATTGAGGGATTTTAAATAATATAAATAAAAGCCTTGACTGGGAATTGATTGGTTAGAATCTCTATCATTGACGGAATGATTTTTAAGATTAATTTATAATTAATGGTTACTCTGTTTGGTTATCCCTTACTAGGTAAGGGAAAGTCAAACAAGTTGGAATGCCAGATCTGTTCACGAGTTACAGCCCACTTAGTTCAAAGGAATTGGCATTGGTGACAGGATAGCAATCCAACAATTAACCCAACTACAAATTTTTCCTTCAATCCTTCCAATTCAGAGTTCCTTTTAATCAATTCCCCATCAAGTAATAAAACTACTCACGCATTGTAAATAAAGAATCCATGGCACATGAAAGGGAATTAAAAGAAGACATGATTATTGGAATTGAAATTAAATTAAAAAGAAATAGTCCTTGCATTAATTAATCATAAAAGTATCTGAATGAGAAAATTGAACATAACAAAGAACATGGAAGAATAAAACCAAGTTAAGAGAACAAACTAGAGTGATGAAGTCTTGATGAGGAAATAACTCTTCTCAATGTTCTGATGCTAAGACCAATTGAAAGTTAAAATTCTAAAAGCTATATAGAGAGAAAAACCTAAGAGAGTGAAAAACTAGATCTCCACTCCCCAATGAATGTCTCCGTTGTTTCTGCATATTCTCCGACTCTAGTCTGCTGTTTCGGGCCAAAAACTGGGCCGAAATAGGGTCCAAAATCACTGGTTTCGGATTCTGCAGATTATGCAGATCGCGCATGTCACGCGATCGCGTCGTCCATGCGGACGCGTCACTTGCGCTTTTCCTCTTCACGCGTTCGCGTCATCCAAGCTACCACGTTGCTTGTGCTTTCCAATCCGCACGGCCGCACAAGCCATGCGGCCGCGTCACCGCGATTTGCGCTCATTCGCGCGGTCGCGTGAGCCATGCGACCGCGTCACTTTTCGCTGGTTATCTCCTCAAATTCTTGTGTTCCTTCCATTTTTGCTAGCTTCCTATCCAATCTCCGTCTCATTCATGCCCTATAAAGCCTGAGACACTTGACACACAGATTACGGCATCGAATGGAATAAAGGAGAATTAAAATTAAATAATTAAAGTCTCTAGGAAGCAATTTTCAAACATGTAATAAATTCAGGAAGGAAATCTAAATGCATGCTAAATTGATGAATAAGTGGGTAAGGATCATGACAAAAGCACACAATTAAACACAATATAAACTATAAAATAGTGGTTTATCAACCTCCCCACACTTAAACATTAGCATGTCCTCATGCTAAATTGAAGAAGGCAAGGAAATAAGTATGAACATGTAGAAACTCATGAAATGCAATGCAATCCTACATATATAAATAAATGCAACTATATGATTATTGTCCACTTGATCAAAAGTAAATAAGCCCTTCAAAACAATTACAAATCAAATTCCACTAATTCTATCATCATATAATAAAACCGATAAAAGTGCAAGAAGATAGCTTATGAAGGCCGGAAACATGAAAATTCAAGCATTGAACCCTCACTGATAATGTATGTATGCTCTAATCTCTAGTGTATAGGGTAATCACTCTATTCTTCTCTAGTCATGTTTCTAACTTTTTTTTTCTCCTAACCAATCAACAATAGTTAATATACCAATGCAAACATCATGAGGTCTTTTCAGGGTTGTAATGGGGCCAAGGTGCAGGTAAGGGTATATATATATGGCTAAGTGAGCTTTATAAATTGAATCTTTAATTAACCTAAGCTCTCACCTAATATACATATATTCTATATACTTTTAAATTCATGCCTAGCTACCCATAATTCCCTTTTTCAACCCATACTCATGTTTCAACCTTGTATTTTCATTCTATCATATGTGCATTGATCTTTGAATTCTGAATTTAACATTGGGGTAATTTTGTCCCCTTATTTATTTGTTTATCATCATTTTTTTTGAATTGAAATAAATAAAGCTTATCAATGCACATAGATTTTTTATTCTTATAGTTTCACATGAATGGGTATCCAAATTTCCTTTAGATTTTCATGACACATTCCCTTAACAACTTTTGTTCCCACAATTTTCCATACTTAACTAGCACACACAATTCTATCTTAAGCTAACCAAAGATTCAATTTGGGATATGCAATTGTTTTTCAGCTTAAGGTTAGTAATGTGGTGAAATATAGAACAAATGGGGTTTTAAAGGCTAAAAGTGGTTAACAAGGGTGATGAGCGGATAATTTGTATACTTTTTGGCATTGTTTTTAGTATGTTTTTAGTATGATCTAGTTAGTTTTTAGTATATTTTTATTAGTTTTTAGTTAAAATTCACTTTTCTGGACTTTACTATGAGTTTGTGTGTTTTTCTGTGATTTCAGGTATTTTCTGGCTGAAATTGAGGGACCTGAGCAAAAATCTGATTCTGAGACTCAAAAGGACTGCAGATGCTGTTGGATTCTGACCTCCCTGCACTCGAAGTGGATTTTCTGGAGCTACAGAAGCCCAATTGGCGCGCTCTCAACGGCGTTGGAAAGTAGACATCCTGGGCTTTCCAGCAATATATAATAGTCCATACTTTGCCCAAGATTTGATGGCCCAAACTGGCGTTCAAAGTCACCTCAAGAAATCCCAGCGTTAAACGCTGGAACTGGCACCCAAATGGGAGTTAAACGCCCAAACTGGCACCAAAGCTGGCGTTTAACTCCAAGAAGAGTCTCTACACGAAATTGCTTCATTGCTCAGCCCAAGCACACACCAAGTGGGCCCGGAAGAGGATTTTTATGTCATTTACTCATTTCTGTACACCCTAGGCTACTAGTTTCTTATAAGTAGGACCTTTTACTATTGTAAATAAAAAATCTTTTGATCACTTTTAGATCTCTAGATCATCTTTGGACATTTTAGTTCTTAGATCATTGGGAGGCTGGCCATTCGGCCATGCCTAGACCTTATGCTTATGTATTTTCAACGGTGGAGTTTCTACACACCATAGATTAAGGTGTGGAGCTCTGCTGTACCTCGAGTATTAATGCAATTACTATTGTTCTTCCATTCAATTCCACTTGTTCTTTTACCAAGATATCACTTGTTCTTCAACATGATGAAGGTGATGATTGACGCCCATCACCATTCTCACCCATGAACAAGGTGACTGACAACCATTCTTGTTCTACAAGCATCTGAGGCTTAGTGAATATCTCTTGGATTCCTGATTGCACGATGCATGGTTAATCGCCTGACAACCGAGTGCTCGCCTGACAAACGAGCCAGCCATTCCGTGAGATCAGAGTCTTCGTGGTATAGGCAAGAACTGATGGCAGCATTCAAGAGAATCCGGAAGGTCTAACCTTGTCTGTGGTATTCTGAGTAGGATTCAATGACTGAATGACTGTGACGTGCTTCAAACCTGTAACCTACTGGGCGTTAGTGACAGACGCAAAAGAGTTATTCTATTCCGGTAGGGGAGGGAACCGAACCGGTGATTGGCCGTACTGTGACAGAGTATTGAGCATTAGCTTTCACTGCGAGGATGGGAGGTAGCTGCTGACAACAGTGAGACCCTATACGAGCTTGCCATGGAAAGGAGTAAGAAGGGTTGGATGAAGACAGTAGGAAAGCAGAGAGACGGAAGGGAAGGCATCTTCATGCGCTTATCTGAAGTTCCTACCAATGAGTTACATAAGTATCACTATCTTTATCTTTTATGTTATTTTCGTTCATCACCATATATATCTGAGTTTGCCTGACTAAGATTTACAAGATGACCATAGCTTGCTTCAATACTAACAATCTCCGTGGGATCGACCCTTACTCACGTAAGGTTTATTACTTGGACGACCCAGTGCACTTGCTGGTTAGTTGTGCGAAGTTGTGTAATGCCATGGTATTGAGCGCACCAAGTTTTTGGAGCCATTACCAGGGATTATGAGAGTTGTGAAAAAGTATAGTTCACAATTTCGCGCACCAAAGGGTAATTGAAAAATGTAGGTTTGATTTGGATAAGTGAGTTTAAACAAATAATGGCCTCAATTATGTGCAAGCATGTAAATATAATAAATATTGGACATATAAGATAAAACAAAATATAGATTACAATCATAGAGAAGTAAACACACAAGAATAAAATAATTATGGTTAAATAATGTAACCATACATAAAGGCTCAAATCTTTCACAGGTTGTGTGTTCTTTAGCTCAAACATCATGTTCCAAATACAACTCAAGCAGATTTATCATAAAAATTTTGAAAAACTTGTAAAATTTTGTTCCAAAGATAGATTTTTAAAAGAACTCATTGTCTTTTCAATCAAGTAGAACATGCATGCAACTATCCTAACCTATGCAATTTATTCTATTCTATAAAAGAAAGAAAAATCTAATTAAAATATCCTAATTATTGGTGTCAGAGAAGAGAATTTACCTCCGAAAGTCAGGTACTGACCGACCTCCCCACACTTAAGGCTTTGCACCGTCCTCGGTGCCATCTGTCAGGAACAGGGATGGGCTGGTGGCAATATCTCCACAGTCGGGACCATCATGGCTCCCGGTGCTGGTAAAAGAAGTGGAGTCCGGGGTGTCTGAGTCTCTGAAGCGTCCCTTGAGTAGCTCCTTGAGGTGTTTGAATCGGCGCTCGTTACGGCGCTCTCTCATCTTTGCTTTCTATTCATGCCGATCCAACTTTTCAAGTATCTGCTGGAGCAATTTCTCAGTGGTAGATGCTTGTGGTGTTGAAGAAGGAATATCTTCAATCGGCTCAGTAGGCTGGCTTGTAGTGGCTGCTGAAAATCTGAGGTATTTCCCGTTAGGGACATATTGATCATCCCGTGGAAGCATGGCTTTGGTGTCCCCAGCTCTGCAGGAGACTCTGGCTGTTGAGACAAGATTTGAGACCAAGGCGGGAAAAGGTAAGTTGCCCGCGATTTGTACATGCTCCATAGCATTCCGGATGTGTCTTGAGAGATTCAGAGGTTGGTCTGTAAAGATGCACCATAGTAGAACAGCCATGTCCGCAGTGAAGGAGGACTCATGAGTGCTCGGAAAGTCGTAATGGGACATGATTTGTGCCCATACGCGAGCCTCAAAGGTAAGTGCAGAAGCCAAGATTCCCTTAGGGCGGTTGCGGTGGTATCCGTAGATCCAACGGCTGCCAGGTAAAGCGATGACTCTGAGAACGGAGTCCCAGTCAAATTGGTATTTCTGGCGCTGAAGGGTGGCTTCTTGAAAAGCGTCCATTCCTGCTGGAATAGGGGGGAGACTCAGAACTTGCTGAATAGCCTCTTCTGTGATGGGGACTTGCATCTGCCGGACATAAACAGACTGCAGGGTCGGTATGTAGAAGTTGGAGTAGAACTCAACTACCCAAGAAAGATTAACTTGCCTTGGCTGTCTCCGTAGGAAACCCCATTGTCTTCGCTCAATTTGCGGCTCAACAAAGGTGGCAATATTGGACGGGAGGATAAGAAGGTATTCATTGTTATTGTTCTTTTCTGCTAGGATAGGGAACATCTGCTCACAGTAGCGATTGGAAAATCGCGCAGTGTCCTTTGCTGGAAAGGCTTTCTCCTTGTCATCAACCTTTATTATCCTCTTAACTCTTTTTGTTGAGGGCTTGACTGCGGTTGAAGAAGGCTCTGCCACTAATGCTCTTTTAGTTCCTCTTCTTGCTGGTGGTTTGGAAGTAGCTTTCTCTTTTCCGTTCCTGGTGGCCATCTTGAAAGAAGGGAAGAGAAAGGAAATTAAATGCAAAGAGATAGAGCAAGGAAGAGGGTATTGTAAGTGATAGTCAATGCACAATAAAGATAAATGGCATTAACACATGGTCCGGATTACATGTGAAAGCACATTAATCGAAATATAGCAAGTGCATGTAGGACAATGGAATGCAAGAGGTTTATTGGCATGCAGGCAAAGGCATGAGTAGCATATATCAAACATACAATGTCCAGTTTAGATTACCATTTGTAACAAACTATCACGTTTGTATTGACAATTAAATTTAATTAATAAAATAACAAGGGAAAGTTGTGAAAAGCAAGCATTGAATAGTATAGCAACATAGAGAAGTGCATAATGCCACATGAGCTTTTTCACAAATATATAGCATGCATGGTGAATAGGGTATAGAAAATATGAAGAGAAACATGCAAGCAATCCCTTAAATAGGAGAAAAATAATTGTCAAACAATTTTCAATAATCCACAAGCATATAATGATAGATAATGACTCAAAAGGTTTCTAACACCATGTAAAAAGAAAGGAAGAAGAAGAAAGAAAAAGAATGATTTGAAAAGAAAAAGAAAAAAAAAAGAGAATAATAATATATATACATAATATAATAAGGATGATGGAAAAGAGAAGAAGGTAAAACCTTGTTAATGGAGGGGAGAGAGAGAGAGAATGAAAGGTGAGGTAGAAGGGGAAAGGGAGAAAGAAGAAAGAAGGGCGGAAAAGAAAAAGTAGGGTTTGGAGGAGAGAAAGATAAGATAATTTGGCTATTGGGTTGAGATGTGCGGCGCATGCGACGCGGCCGCGGAAGGCACGCGTTCGCGTGGGTGTGCGTCAGGTAAGACGTCGCAATCGCGTCAGTCATGCGGTCGCGTGACCCGTGTTGCGCTGCCGAAGCGAGTGCAGCCTCGCTCCAGCACAACTCTCTGTTCGATTTATTTTAATTGCCAAAATTGGGTGACGCGATCGCGTGGGTCACGCGATCGCGTGAGTGTGCGTCAAAAAATAATTGACGCGGCCGCGTTGGCAACGCGGTCGCATGACAAGGATTGTGCTTCCAGCACCAATCTAGCACCACTCTCGCACAATATGGCATTGTGCACCCATTTACGTCGAAAATGCAGGGAACGCGGCCGCGTGGAGCACGCAGTCGCGTGGGAGGCCATGATTTCCATGCGACGCGGTCGCGTCTGCGACGCGGTCGCGTCAGCGACGCGGTCGCGTGGGATAATTTGTGCTTTTGGCACGACTCCAACGCTGCTCCTGCGTAACTTTCTGTTCATTTTTATATTGCTTTACTCCCCCTGCCACGCGGACGCGTCGCTGGTGCGATCGCGTCGCGCGGCGAAAATTATAATTATATCTTTTTTTTTTAAAGGAAAGATAAAGACATGTAATTGAAAGAACACGAAGGCACTAATAAAGAGAAGAGTTATTTAAAGAAGAAAAACTAAAAGTGAAGAAAATAACGATCATACCGCGGTGGGTTGTCTCCCACCAAGCACTTTGCTTTAACGTCCGTAAGTTGGACGCTCCACTAGCTCAATTTGTTGTTATGTGGGGATCTTCCAGGTGGAAGATCTCAAGCTCCTTGCTTTTCTGCACCTTCTCACCATGGTACAGCTTCAGGCGGTGTCCATTAACCTTAATAAGTTCAGAGCTTGAAGGATGGCTTAGATGATAAACTCCGTACTGTTCAACCTTCTCTACTCTGTATGGGGCTTCCCATTTTGATCTCAGCTTATCGGGCATGAGCCTCAGTCGAGATTTGTAAAGGAGAACAAAATCTCCAGGTTGGAACTCTCTCTTCTTGATGTTTTGATCATGCACAACTTTCATCTTTTCCTTATATATTCTGGAGTTTTCATAAGCTTCTAGGCGAAGGTTCTCTAGTTCCTGCTGTTGCAACTTCCTTTCAGCTCCGGCCTTCTCAATTTCCATGTTGCACTCTTTAACTGCCCAGAAGGCTCTGTGTTCGATTTCAACTAGAAGATGACAAGCTTTTCCATAAACTAAGCGGAAGGGACTCATCCCAATGGGCGTCTTGTATGCTGTTCTATATGCCCACAGTGCATCTTGTAGTCTGGTGCTGCAGTCTTTTCTATGAGGCTTTACTATCTTTTGCAAGATACGTTTAATTTCTCTGTTTGACACCTCGGCTTGCCCATTAGTTTGAGGATGGTAAGCTGTTGCAACTTTATGGATTATCCCATGCTTCTTCATCAATCCTGTTAGTCTCCTGTTACAAAAATGGGTGCCTTGATCGCTCACGATCGCTCGTGATGATCCAAAGCGGCATATAATATGGTTTCTCACAAAGGAAACAACAGTGTTAGCATCATCAGTGCGGGTAGGAATTGCTTCTACCCATTTGGAAACAAAATCTACAGCTAACAATATATAAAAATATCCACTAGAATTTGGAAATGGACCCATGAAGTCAATGCCCCAAACATCAAAAATTTCACAGAAAAGCATATCTTGTTGAGGCATCTCATCCCTTTTGGATATGTTACCAAATTTCTGGCATGGGTGACAAGATTTACAAAACTCAGCAGCATCTCTAAAAAAAGTAGGCCACCAGAATCCACAGTCTAAGATCTTTCTAGCTGTTCGTTGAGGGCCAAAATCTCCTCCACTCTTAGATGAGTGACAGGCCTCTAAAATGGACTGAAATTCTGATTGAGGTACACAACGTCTAATTATCTGGTCAGCGCCACATCTCCATAAATATGGGTCATCCCATATATAATATTTAGACTTGCTTTTCAGCTTGTCTCTTTGATGTTTAGAAAAATGTGGAGGAAATGTGCGGCTAACTAAATAATTAGCAACAGGTGCATACCAAGGGACTACCTCAGATACTGCTTGTAGGTTGTCAAAAGGAAAATTATCATCTATAGGAGTAAAATCATCCTTAATATGTTCAAGGCGACTCAAGTGGTCTGCTACTAAATTTTGATTACCACTCCTATCCTTGATTTCTAAATCAAATTCTTGTAACAGCAGTATCCAACGTATAATTCTTGGTTTGGATTCCTTTTTAGCCAATAGATACTTTAGAGCTGCATGGTCCGAATACACTACTACTCTAGTACCAAGTAAATAAGCCCGGAATTTATCCAGAGCAAAAACAATAGCAAGTAGCTCTTTCTTAGTAGTAGTATAATTAGACTGGGTAGTGTCTAAAGTCTTAGACGCATAGGCAATAACAAAAGGATTCTTACCTTCACGCTGAGCTAGCACTGCTCCTACTGCATGGTTGGAAGCATCGCACATGATTTCAAATAGTTGGCTCCAGTCGGGTCCTCTCACAATTGGAGCTTGAGTTAGAGCAGTCTTTAGCTTATCAAATGCTTGTTTGCAATCCTCACTGAACTCAAACTCAATATTCTTTTGTAGTAATCTGGATAAGGGAAGTGCCACCTTACTAAAGCCCTTAATAAATCTCCTGTAGAAACCTGCCTGGCCAAGGAACGAACGGACTTCCCTAACAGAAGAGGGGTAAGGTAAACTAGAAATAACATTCACCTTTGCTGGGTCTATAGAAATGCCATTATTAGATACCACATGTCCCAATACAATCCCTTGCTTTACCATAAAGTGGCATTTTTCGAAATTCAATACAAGGTTTGTATTAATACATCTATCTAATACTCTAGATAATCCATCTAAGCAAAGGTTAAAAGAATCACCATAAACGCTAAAATCATCCATAAAAACTTCCACACAGTCCTCAATAAGATCAGAGAAAAGACTCATCATGCACCTTTGGAAAGTAGTTAGTGCATTGCACAAGCCAAAGGGCATTCTCTTATAAGCATAGGTCCCAAAAGGACATGTAAAAGTAGTCTTTTCCTGATCCTCAGGAGCTATATGAATCTGGAAATAACCTGTGTAACCATCAAAAAAGCAATAATGTGATTTACCTGACAGGCGATCCAGCATTTGATCAATGAATGGAAGTGGATAGTGATCCTTACGAGTAGCTTGGTTGAGACGACTGTAATCAATGCAGACTCTCCAAGCATTCTGAACTCTAGTTGCTATGAGCTCTCCATGTTCATTTTTCACTGTAGTGACTCCAGATTTCTTGGGCACCACTTGTACTGGGCTTACCCATTCACTGTCTGAAATGGGATATATGATACCTGCCTCCAATAGTCTGGTCACTTCCTTTTTGACAACTTCCAAGATGGTGGGATTCAATCTTCTTTGCAGTTGACGAACATGTCTTGCTCCTTCTTCTAAAAATATTCTGTGCTCTCATACTTGAGGGTTGATTCCTACTATGTCTGCCAAACTCCACCCAATTGACTTCTTATGCTTCCTCAGTACATCAAGTAACTGCTCTTCTTGTTGAGAAGTCAGTTCTCTTGCAATAATAACCGGAAGCTTCTGCTCATCCTCAAGGAAAGCATATTTGAGATGTGGAGGGAGAGGTTTCAATTCTAACTTTTGATCATGGGCAGGCTCTGGGTTATCTGGGGCTTGTGAAAATGGCGAAGTATTCTCATTGTCAGTTAAGAGGGTCCCCACACTTGGACCTTGTCCAGTGTGCCTCTCTTCAAACTCTTCTTTTTGAACTTCAGCCACACTTTCGTCTATGACATCACACTGGAAGATAGAACGATCTTCTGGGGGGTTGTCAATGACTCCATTCAGATTGAAGATTACTATGCGGCCATCTATTTCAAAGGAGTATGTCCCTGAAAAAGCATCCAGTTTGAATTTTGATGTCTTCAGGAATGGTCTTCCAAGTAGGATTGATGATGGCTTATCTGAATCATTATGGGGCATCTCCAAGATATAAAAATCAGTGGAAAATGTGAGCCCTTTAATGTTCACCAAAATATCTTCAGCAACTCCAGCCACTGTAATAATGCTTTTATCTGCTAACACAAAACGAGCTGCCGACCTTTTTAAGGGAGGGAGCTTTAAAACATCATATATAGACAAAGGCATTATACTGACACATGCTCCTAAATCACACAAGCAATCATAAATTACTACACCACCAATAGTACAATTAACTATGCAAGGACCTGGATCACTACATTTTTCAGGTAATCCTCCCATTAAAGCAGATATAGAACTACCTAAAGGAATAGTTTCTAATTCATTAATTTTGTCTTTATGGATACATAAGTATTTTAGAAACTTTGCATATTTAGGTACCTGCTGAATAACATCAAAAAGGGGAACAGTTACCTCAACCTTTTTGAATATTTCTACCATTTTAGGATCAGGTTCCAGCTGCTTCCTAGGCTTCTTTGCAAGTTGTGGAAATGGGATGGGAGTAGTGTTTTCTGTGGTGCCTGCACCTTTTTGTGCTTCTTCCTGTGGTTGAGCTATCTCTTCTTCAGCTATGTCCTGTATATCCTCTTCCTCTTTAACATCTTTGATTTCTACCACCTCTTCAGCTGAGGCATATTCTGGTGTGCTTGGCTTCTCCTGATTCTTCTCCTGCAGTGTGGTTCCAGACCTCAGGGTGATGGCATTAATGCCTCCCTTTGGATTGGGTAATGGTTGATAGGGGATTCCAGTGGTGCTTGAAGGTTGGTTACTGGAATTTTGTGCTGAACCAAGTTGTGTCATAAAAGCTTGCAGAGTAGAGGTGAAACCATTCAGACTGGCGTTAATACTGTTCACGATGGTATTTTTCATGGCTACTTGCCTTTTCACAAAAGCTTGTAATAAATCTTCATTAGAAGATACAGAAGAATGAGTAATTTGAGAGGTTTGCTGCTGATTGTTCGGTGGTCCTTGGTTTTGCCTCAGGTGAGGTGCTCGGTAAGGTTGATTTTGCTGCCTGTTGTTGTAATTATTCCACCTCTGGTTTCCCTGATTATCTCTGCCTCCCCTATTATTGTTGTCCCTCCAATTCTGGTTTGAATTGTCCTGCCATCCATGGTTATTATTTCCACCTTGATTGTACCCTTGGTTGGGGCGGTCATAGAAGTTGTGAGTGGATGCCACCATGTTGTCTTCTTGTTGGAGCTGCGGGCATTCATCAGTGTAATGACTGTAATCAGCACAAATTCCGTAAATTCTTTGTGGAACTAGTTGTTGGTTTTGCTGCGGTTGAGTTTGCTGAGCTTGTTGATTTAACTGCATTTGCTTCAGCAGGTTGGTCATTTCACAGATGCTTCGATTTAGAGCAGCAGTCTCTATGCCAAAAGATATTTCTGCAACGGCCCTTGAACGGCCTTATTTCTGTCTGTGGTTCCGAGTAGATTCAGCTAAATCACTGATCAATTGCCAAGCTTCATCAGTGGTCTTGTACCTCTTCATAGACCCATTGCTGGCACTTTCCAATGTGGTCTTATCTTGGGGCCTCATACCTTGTGTGATATAACTGAGTAGCACGATCTTGTCAATCATGTGGTGGGGGCATGCTTCCAGAAGATTATTAAAGCACTCCCAGTATTCAAAGAGAGTCTCATTGTCATCCTGAACAATTGTAGAGATATCCTTCCTCAGTTTATCAGTAACTTCAGATGGAAAGAATTTCTCCAGAAACTCCTTTCTGAGTGTATCCCAGTTGGATACATTTGCTAGAGGTTGAGTGTAGTACCACTCTCTTGCTTTTCCATCAAGAGAGAACGGAAAAGCTTTCAGCAGAATTGAAGTTTCATCAGTGCCATCACGCCTGACAGTAGAACAGGCTGCCTGGAAATCTCTCAAGTGCTTGATAGGCTCTTGACCAGGTAGGCCATTAAACTTGGGCATCAAATTTAGCAGTGCGGTCTTTATTTCAAAATCCATAGCTACCGCTGGATGATGCGCTTGAAACGGTTGCATTGTAAAATCAGGAGCTCCTTCCTCCTGAATGGTATCTCTTCTAGCTGCCATGTTTTCTGCACGTAAAACAACCGAATCAGTAGAACGGGGGCTGGTTTCTTCCTCAGATTCACTTTCAGATCCACCCTCAGAGCGGACTAACCTACGCTGTTCTCGCCTTATTCGTAAAATTGTTCTTTCAATTTCAGGATCGAATATTAGCAAGCGCGGATTAGGAAGTGAACGTATCATCTGATAGAAGAAACATGCAGCTCATAGTAAATAAATTCTAATTAATAAAATTAGCACTCTATTGCAACTCCCCGGCAACGGCGCCAAAAATTGATAGAGTGCAGAAGCTGGTGAATTAAAAATTTATTAAAATGGTTACGTTGCGAGTATAGTTCTTAACTCACCGAAAATCTGCCTATCAATTTAGAAATATGTCACAGAAATTTAAATTAAAATTACTGGGAGTTTTAAGTCCCAGGTCGTCTCCCAACGAGTTGCAGAAAGGTGTGCTGTTTTATTATTTAGATATTCCAAAAAGTTGAGCTAAGTAAATTGGGATTTAAATTGAGGGATTTTAAATAATATAAATAAAAGCCTTGACTGGGAATTGATTGGTTAGAATCTCTATCATTGACGGAATGATTTTTAAGATTAATTTATAATTAATGGTTACTCTGTTTGGTTATCCCTTACTAGGTAAGGGAAAGTCAAACAAGTTGGAATGCCAGATCTGTTCACGAGTTACAACCCACTTAGTTCAAAGCAATTGGCGTTGGTGACAGGATAGCAATCCAACAATTAACCCAACTGCAAATTTTTCCTTCAATCCTTCCAATTCAGAGTTCCTTTTAATCAATTTCCCATCAAGTAATGAAACTACTCATGCATTGTAAATAAAGAATCCATGGCACATGAAAGGGAATTAAAAGAAGACATGATTATTGGAATTGAAATTAAATTAAAAAGAAATAGTATTTGCATTAATTAATCATAAAAGTATCTGAATGACAAAATTGAACATAACAAAGAACATGGAAGAATAAAACCAAGTTAAGAGAACAAACTAGAGTGATGAAGTCTTGATGAGGAAATAACTCTTCTCAATGTTCCGATGCTAAGACCAATTGAAAGTTAAAATTCTAAAAGCTATATAGAGAGAAAAACCTAAGAGAGTGAAAAACTAGATCTCCACTCCCCAATGAATGTCTCCGTTGTTTCTGCATATTCTCCGACTCTAGTCTGCTGTTTCGGGCCAAAAACTGGGCCGAAATAGGGTCTAAAATCACAAGTTTCGGATTCTGCAGATTATGCAGATCGCGCATGTCACGCGATTGCGTCGTCCATGCGGATGCGTCGCTTGCTCTTTTCCTCTTCACGCGTTCGCGTCATCCAAGCTACCGCGTTGCTTGTGCTTTCCAATCCGCGCAGCCGCGCAAGCCATGCGGCCGCATCATCGCGATTTGTGCTCCTTCGCGCGGTCGCGTGAGCCATGCGACCGCGTCACTTTTCGCTGGTTATCTCCTCAAATTCTTGTGTTCCTTCCATTTTTGCTAGCTTCCTCTCCAATCTCCGTCTCATTCATGCCATATAAAGCCTGAGACACTTGACACACAGATTACGGCATCGAATGGAATAAAGGAGAATTAAAATTAAATAATTAAAGCCTCTAGGAAGCAATTTCAAACATGTAATAAATTCAGGAAGGAAATCTAAATGCATGCTAAATTGATGAATAAGTGGGTAAGGATCATGACAAAACCACACAATTAAACACAATATAAACTATAAAATAGTGGTTTATCAGACACCCTATACCAGCTCAACCCTTGAATGAGGCAGCACATGAGCCTATCATTCCCGACAAGCTGGAGATAGCTGGAGGGTACGTACTTGTGATTCCACCAGAGTGGGACTTTCCCCCTGAGCCAATCCCTGACTTTCCATAGCCTGATGAGCCGGAACTACTAGATGACGGGGTAGCTCCTGTATACGCGAACGGACCTATGCTCGCAAATGGTTTTGTACATAGTGACAATAGTGCTTCTGGTGGTTCTGAGGATATAGCTGTAGCTGCGGACGAGGAGGAGGAGGAGGATTCCGATATAGAGGTAGAGCAGGATGAGGAGAAGGTTGAGCCTTACGATGATCATCTGAACGGCCACGTGTAGATATAGTCTGACCGCAGTAGGGGCATTCTTTTGATGACATTCTAGTCTAACATTATCTGTTAGTTAGTCTCTCATTTGTCTTAGTACACCCGAGAGCTAGGAGCTGTAGAGTGGTTAGGCTAGCCTGGGCGCCAACTTAGCGACTTTTTGTATGGGCCAAGGCTTGGGAGTGTCGTATATATATTAGCTACGTAGGATGACGAGGATGTAAACTGACTTGATCTTTTTTGAACAATACATGTTTTGTTATAGTGTACATGATGTATATTATCATCTGTGCTTCTATGTTTCTTTATGCTTCATTATTATTTCTATCAGTGTGTGTTTATTTATTTTACTCCCTCGGTCGCAACGATATAAATTAAATAAAAAAAGTTACTCGTAAAATTGGCAACGTTCTAACAAGGAATAGTCTCATATATTAAATAATAGTTAATATTTTAGGAAGGACAATTTAGTAATGCTTAGCTTCTTGTTTGACCATGGCATACGGGGAGTTAGGTCGTTACACAAATCCAACTCACTTCTGAGCCTATTTTATGCAGAAATCAAGAGGAGTCAAGGGGTGGAAGTCATAATTGATTTTGGAGGGAATGCTTTAGGATAGTTTCTAGAGAGAGAAGCTCTCTCTTCTCTCTAGAATTAGGTTAGAGGTAGATTAGGATTTCTTAGATCTAGGTTTAATGCTTGCTTTAATTCACTTCTCCTTTAAAATTTCTTGTTCTTCTACCCTTGCTTTCTTAGTTTTGTATTTCATTACTTGTAATTGTTTACTTTGTTGTTGATGCACTCTTGTTCTTCTATTTCTCTTTAATGCAATTCATGTTTTGATTTCTCTTATTGCTTAATTGCTTTGTTGTTGATGATTTTATTGCAATTGTTAGTTGTAGATTAACTTTTCTTGTAATTTAACTTTGCTTTCCTTTTAAGCCTTCCAAGTGTTTGACAAAATGCTTGGAAGGATGTTAGAGTAAATTTTTCTCCTCTTGGTTTTGGTTGAATAATTGGAGACTCTTGAGTTATCAAACTCTTTTGTTGATTAATAATTGAAAGTTGCTAATTGATATGAATTCCACTAAAGCTAGTCTTTCCTTAGGAGTTGACTAGGTCTTGTGGACTCAAGTTGATTTATCCACTTGACTTTCTTTCATAGTTAGAGGTTGACTAAGTGGGAGCAATGGACAATTGATATCACAATTGACAATGATAATGATGATAGGACTTCTAGTTCTCATTCCTTGCCAAGAGCTTTCTTATCTATTAGTTTAATTCTCGCAATTTACTTTTCTTGTCCTTTATCCAAAATCCCAAAATACTTGTCCTAAAACCAATAATAAGAACACTTTCCTTCAATTCCTTTGAGAGACGACCCGAGGTTTGAATACTTCGGTTATTATTTTTATTGGGGTTTGTTACTTGTGACAAACAATTTTTTTGTATGAGAGGATTGTTTGTTGGTTTAGAAACTATAGTTGCAACGAGATCTTATTGTGAAATTCTAAACCATCAATTTTCCACTTATCAAAATGGCGCCGCTGCCGGGGAATCGCAAACGTTTGCCTTGTTATTGGTTATTGTATATATGTGAATATTGTGAATATGTTTGCCTTTTGTTTCTTTGTTAGTTCTTGTTAGTTTTAGGATTTGGCTCTCTTTGTTTCCTGATAGATTTTGTTTTCAAATGCTTTTGCTAACATGAATTCTCATTCTTTTGGCTATGAGTTTGGTTACAACTATATTGTAGAAAGAGGAGATCATAATGAGAATATGCATTAAGGATGGAACAATCAAGGTTGGGAGGAGCCATAAGCTTATAGACAATCTTCTTGGCGACAACCTCCTTCGGCCTCAAATAGGTATAACTTCAATCCTAATGCATATCAATCTAATGGATGTTGTAGTCCTTGTTGTATGTGTCACCAACCACCACCACATGCCTATGGACCACCTCCTCAATATAGCCCTCAACCATACCCACAAGCCCTTTTTTACCAAATCCCCTCCTATGACCCTCTTCCATCATATAACTAATCACCCTTACCTCATCCTTGTGACCATTATGTAAGAAAATCCATAGAGCTACCATAATTCCAACATCAATACTCCCAAGAACCATACATTTCATATGCACCACCTCCATACCCTTACAAAGAAGAACCACCTTCCTATCATGAACCCTTTCTCCAAAATAATGAACCCTCCTGATGCATGAAAACTTGTCTCTCAACGAATTTCCCTTCGGCAAGTATACCGAATTATCGTCAAGTAAAACTCACAATAGAGTGAGGTCGAATCCCACAAGGATTGATTGGTCAAGCAACTTTAGTTAGAAGAATATGCTAGTTAAGCTAAACAGAATTTAGATTGAGAACTTGCAAAAATTTAAATGACTGGAAAGTAAATAACAGAAATTAAAGTGCAGAATCTTAAATGGGGATTTGGGGTAATGAGCATGAAAATAAATGGCAGAAAGTAAAGAGAATGGGTAAGATCAGAAATGGGGTAATCATTGGGTTCAGGAGATGTTGCATTCTCCAGATCAAGTTCATTCTCATCTCTTTCTCAATCAATGCATTCATTGATTTCCTTGGCAATCTTAAGTGATTGGATCCCAATTCCTTGGCAATCCAATCTCTCTAAGCTTGAACAATTATCCAATTTCTTGATTTAGTTGCTCATGGGAAGAGATGAAGTGTGGTCACTGATTATACCACATGTATTTCCAAATCAAAGTATTGGGAGGATTACATGTCACTATATCCGCCCAAACCCCAATTTGGTCCAACACGAGAAAGCATTTCTATCATGATCTCCTCATCCCTTTTCCAAGGCTCAAAGGAGATCCAATTATGGAGAGTTTCTTTTCCAAGATAACTAACCAATTGAATTAAGATCGAAAGCTTTCTAGTAAGATCAAGAGAAAAGAAAGAAGAAGAAGAATGAAAACTATAATTGATCCATCAAATTACAACAGAGCTCCCTAACCCAATAAAAGGGGTTTAGTTGTTCATAGCTCTAGAAATGAAAAATGGCAGAAAAGAAGAATCCATGCTAAAAGTGCAGAAAAGTAAATCTATAGAGAGTAGTTCCCAAAAGTGCCAAGCTTCTCTATAGTTCAAAACTACTTCTATATATACTACTCCTCTTGATCTTCTAGTGAGTTCTTCAAGTCTTGGATGTGGGCTCTGGATCTTGAGTTGAAGCAGTTCTCATCTTTAGTGGGCCCAGCTTGCAGAGAAATATGAATTAGGCTTGGGTATTTAGTGAGATTAACGTTGAGTACCATTGTGAGTTCGAGAACGTTAGTGGTATTCACTTTTTCCACTAACGTTCCACCCTTATGTACCCACGTTAACTCCAATGTTAGTGGTCTTAACGTGACCACTAACGTTGCCTTTTCAATTTTTGGCCAATGTTATTGGGACTCACTTTTCCCAATAACGTTGGCTTATACCCCTTCGCGAACGTTAGTGGGAATCACTTTTCCCATTAACGTTGCTTGATGCCTTTTGTTCCTACGTTAGAATTCACGTTAGTGTAGCTAACGTGACTCTTAACGTGGGTGTGTCTCACCTTCGAGAGCGTTAGTGACACTCACCTTTGTCACTAACGCTCTAAATGCCTAAATTCTCTACGTTAGAACTCACGTTAACTAAGTTAATGTGGCTCTTAACGTAGTAGTGATGCCATCTTCCAACGTTAGTGACAAAAGTGAGTGTCACTAACGTTGGCTCTTTGATATCAACTCCACGTTAACTTTCACGTTAATGGTCTTAATGTGAAAGTTAACGTAGGCAATGCTAGTTGGTCCAACGTTAGTGACAAAAGTGAGTGTCACTAACGTTGGCTTTTGTTTTCCTCGTCCACGTTAGAGTTCACGTTAACTAAGTTAACGTGACTCTTAACGTGGATCATTGCCAAGTTCTCCAACGTTAGTGGTGTTCACTTTTACCACTAACGTTGGAGGAAAACGTTATTGGTGTTCATGTTTTCTCTTAACGTTGGAGTTCCCTTTTGCTTCTATGTTAACTACCACGTTAACTTAGTTAACGTGGCAAGTAACGTGAGCTATGGATGGCTTCGCAGGCATTATTGGTGATCACTTTTCTCATTAACGTTGTAAGCTTTTTACCATTCCACGTTAGTGTTCACGTTAACTAGGTTAACGTGAATACTAACGTGGTTCTTCCTTGCTTCCTTTGCCCTGAAATCAAGCAATTAAAGTGCATCAAAGCTCTAGCCAAAGTCATGAGATTATGCATTGTTAATATATCATGAAATTCTAGCAAAATTCTCATGAAATCATGCAAAGTTCACACTAGTTGCTTAAATCAAGGTGTGAGTGTATTTTGATCCAAAATTTGTCTTATTCACTAAGGAAATGCATGAAACTACCATAAAATAGTAAAGAAAAGGTCAGTGAAACTGACCTAAATGCCTTGGCATCACCTCCTATCCATCCCCAAGCCCCAATGGATGACTCTCTCACTTTGCTACTTCAAGAACAAAGAGAAATGCAAAGGGAGGCACTAGAATCCACAACTGCCTTAATAGAGGTGGTAAACTGATTAGCCTCCCAATGCTTGAACATTCAAAGTACTCCCATGGCCACATGTGGAGAATCAATTGAAGAGCATAGTATGAAGGTGAGATTAGAAACTCTGGTAGAAAAGGAGGAATATTGCTTTGTGTTAGAACAATTGGAGAAACCTATGATTGTTGAAGAAGAAGAAGAAGTGGTTGAAGAGTTAGGAGATGCGGAACATCCATGGGAATCTAGAGTCACAGAAAATCCCTCAAAGAAGATTGAATTTGACATTGAGGAGGAGAGTGCACAACCTCCAAGACAATTTTTGAATGAAGACTTGGAAGGAATGAAGCAAGAGTTGAGTTCCCTTGGTAACGAAGATCAAGCATCAAAACTTCTTGGTGATGAATCCTTTAAACTTGAAGAACCTTCTCCTAATGAGATAGAGAGCAATGTGGAGGTAGATTTCTCTCATCCTCCCATTTATGATTTGAGTGATGGAGAGGAGTTAGATGAAATTGATGAGCAAAGGATTGAATTTGAAGAAGTTTGTAAAGAGGTGGATGTAATCAAGGAAGAACACAAGGGAGTGGAGGTTGCAAGACCATTGGAAATACCTCTCCCCAAGCCATCACCATCCATTCTTTCATTCAACTGTGTAAATCTCTCATTTCTAAGCTTAATTAGCCCGCTTGAATATGGTTTTCTTGAGACGGATGGGCAACTTAGAGTTCTTTGCGGCTTTAAAAGCAAAAGGGAGATGGTTAGTGGTTGGCATGGTAGATCAAAGTTCATAATGGTTATATGTTCAAGGCATAATTGCAAGGGTTGGTGGATCTAGGATAAAGTTTGGGAGAATTCCAAGATTATGGCACCTGAATGGATTAATGATTATCAACTTGAAGACCGGTGTAGAAACAAGATATGGGATCCGAGAATACACGAGGATCAAATTTGGGAGCCCTTAGTTTGTGAAGAACTCCATCAAGGCTTGGAGTTATTCATTTTGAAGAATGGAGCTTATTGGAGATTCAAGCATTGGTGGATGTTCCAAGATGAATTTAAGTGTAAGCCACCTTAATGAGGAGCTCCCCATAAGTCCAACTTAAAGACAATGAACAACAGTGCTAGGTGGGAGACACCCCACCATAGTAAAATCTTTTCATTTTTCTCTTTTATAAATATTGGTAAAATTAGTTTAATTTCATGTTTTATTTGGTTAGTTGAGTTTAATTGGTAGTTTGGTATGTTAAATAAGATTTTTTGATGTTTTGGTGGTTGTTTGGAGGCTTGGAATGCTTGGTTTGGTGTAAAAACATGAATTTTTTTTTCAAAAATAGAGCACCAACCCACGCGTACGCATGCTCCACACATACGCGTGACCCAAGCTTTTCAGCCAATCCACGTGCACGCGTGCCTCACGTGTACACGTGGAACCAGAAGTTTCATCCTTCCATACATTTACTCGAGAGTTGTGCTTGAAGTGTGTCAGACTTGTGCCTGAGGCACAAGTCAACCCATGCGTATGCATGCCTCAATCGTATGCGTGCCTCACGTGTACGCGTCGTTTTCTAATTTACCATGCACGTGTATGCGGTGCTTCAATTCCACCTCACCCACGCGCATGCTTGACATGACACGTACGCGTGGATAGCCTTCTTTCATCATCTTCCTTTCTTCTCTCCTTTCCATTTCTTTCCTTCTTCTTTCTTCTCCTCTTTTCCTTCCACCCTTCACCCATCATCCAACACTACCAAACACCATTTATAACCATTTTTTTGTTAGTTAGTTAGTTAGTTAAATATTCATTTCATTTTTTCCTTTTTCATGATAAGTGTTGGGTTATTAATTTTGTCTACTGTATATTGCTGCTTATTAGCTAAATGCTATTTTAGCATGATTGTTTTTGGATTTTCATTGTTGGTTCATTATTGAGGTTATAATTTGTTACTTGGTTTTGAGTTATTCATGCTCCACCTTGTGAACACCAAGTACATGTGACATTGCCTTCAAGCTTTCTAAATCTTTTGAATTGCATGATCTGGCCACCATGTGATTTGAATCTTTTCTTTCTTTAGGCAATTTCTTGATGGATGTTGTGTATTTATCGTAATGCGTTGTGTTTTATGATCATATGCATCCATATGTTTATGGCTTCAATGCTTTCATGCTTCTTTATTACTTGTTTGGTTGGTTGTTTTAACCTACAAGTTAAAAGTATTTCAAGCACACTAGAATGAGTGAAGTACATGCTCTTCTTTGTGTAATGTGACTTAGCTCTCTATGATGGTGTGTGTGTTCTGAAAGGCGCCTAATTTAGAGTTCACACACCTATTCTTCATCAATGTTGCACTAATTCACTCACTCCATTCTAGTGATCATTACCTCTTCCAACAATTTAAGCTTCGCTGCTTTTGCATTTACTTGCCCTCTTATCCTGTTTTCTATTTTCAGGATGATACACCACAAGCGAAAACAGAAGCAAAAGAAAGAGTCGCCATACCAGCTGAGGGTGGAAACTCGAAGAGTCGCCGTACCCCCTTGCTCATCTTAGAATGCACCGAGGACGGTGCAAACTTTTAAGTGTGGGGAGGTCGTCCGACTAGTCAACATTTTTGGGTGACAAATTTCTAATCCCAACGCTTGTGCATTTCATTTCTTAGGTCTTTTATAATTTTTACTTGCATTTTCTTATTTTGCATATATATATATATATATATATATATATATATATATATATATATATATATATATATATATATATATATATAAGCTTAGTCAAAATCATGATATTTTCCAAAAAAATTATCTATAAGGCATTGACATCCCAATTGAATTGAGTGAAAACTTTTCATTGAACTTGCTTGAATTATATCTAATGGAACATTTTTTGAGCTAAGAACACACAACCTTGTGAGTTTTGAGCCTAACAGTGTGGTTACATCTTATAACCACTTATCTCCTTTCTTGTGTGAATTATTCTCTTTCTATGATTGTGATCTTTGATTTGTTTAATTCTTTATGTCCATTATTTTGTGTATACATACATTTATATGATTGAGGCCATTATTTCATTTATCTCACGTACCCAAATAGCCTACCTTTTATCGTCCATTGTTAGCCAATTTTGAGCTTATGTTAATCCCCTTTGTTCTTAATATTAGCACATTACAAGCCTTAAAGCGAAAAATAATAAATGTCCTTAATTTGGATCTTTGATTAGCTTAGGCTATTGAGTGTGTATCATTCAAGTGTGGGAAAACTTGGGACATTGGTTGGGAAAACGTGTGTGTGTTGTAGTTTTGTTGAAAAATATTGGGAACTGGGTACATACTCATGTGTTAATTAAATGTAAAACCATATGCATTGATACTTTTGTATATCCATTATTGCAAAAAAAAAGGGGAAAAATATATATGAAAAGAAAAAAATATAAAAAAGGAAAGAAAAAGAAAGTAATAAGAAGGGGACAAAATGCCCCAAAGCGAAGTCCAATAATAATCAATGCATATGAGTTGTGATCAAGAAAAGAATGCATGCGTATGTGAAAAAGTGAAGAATGGGTAGTTAGGTTAGCTTTGAAATTGCATAGGTTGCTATATAGGTTAGGAGGGAAGTTTAAGTTGGTCATAGATTCAAATCCTAGTCCACTTAGCCATATGAATCCTACCTTTACCATAGCCCCATTAAACCCATGAATAAGACCTCATGATATTTATATGCATGCATGAAATAATTGTTGATTGTTAGATGAAAAACAGATCTTGGAAAGCATGATTAAGGGAGAATTGAGTGAATCGACCCTATACACTTGAGCGACTAGAGCGGATACACATTTGGTGAAGGTTTGATTGCTCAATTACATGTCTCCACCTAGAATCATCACTTTTCTTGCAAGTTTATAAAAATCTTCAATAACTCACTTCAATTGTCGATTTGATGTGATTGCTACTACTTTAGCCCTTGTGCTTATATATGCTCTCTTGGAAATTGATTTATTTTGGCCAAGTGGCTGCATTCATTTAGATAGATTGCGTGTAGATAAGTTGCATATAGTTAGTTTGCATTTAATAAATATTGATACCCTTTGTTTCTTTCTTGATTAAGCATGAGGACATGCTTAGTTTAAGTGTGGGGAGATTTAATGCACCACTATTTCGTGGTACATCTTGTGCTTAATTTGGGTTGATTTTATCCACTTTTTCCACATTTATTCAATGAAATGGCATGGTTTCATGATTTCTCCCTAAATTGTGCTTAACTGTGAAAACGTGCTTTTTAGATCTTTAATTAGCTAAATTTAATTCACCTTTGATTCCACTAGATGCCTTGATATGTTTGTTGGTGAATTCAGATTGTAAAGGCTAGGAATGGATCAAAGGAATGAAGAGAAAAGCATGCAAAATGGAGAAATCATGGAAAACCAAGGATTTGGGATGCATTCACCGACACGCACGCACAACAGACACGCACACGTGGAATTGAAGTCGCACGGTGATGGGTACGGATACAAGACGCGTACGCGTGGATGGAAAATTGTCAAGTGACGAGTATGCGTGACCCACGCGTACGCGTCGATGCTCGCACGTGACTTCACTAAAGTGAAAACGCTGAGTGCGATATCTGGGCTTTCCAGGCCCAAATCTAACTCACTTCTAAGCCTATTTCATGCAGAAATCAAGAGAAGCCAAGGGGGGAAGTCATAATTGAATTTTGAAGGGAATGCTTTAGGATAGTTTCTAGAGAGAGAAGCTCTCTCTTCTCTCTAGAATTAGGTTAGAGGTAAATTAGGATTTCTTAGATCTAGGTTTAATTCTTGCTTTAATTCACTTCTCCTTTACAATTTCTTGTTCTTCTACCCTTGCTTTCTTAATTTTGTATTTCATTATTTGTAATTATTTACTTTGTTGTTGATGCACTCTTGTTCTTCTATTTCTCTTTAATTCTTGATTTCTCTTATTGCTTAATTGCAATGTTGTTGATGATTTTCTTGCAATTAGTAGTTGTAGATTAACTTTTCTTGCAATTTAACTTTGCTTTTCTTTTATGCCTTCCATGTGTTTGACAAAATGCTTGGAAGGATGTTAGAGTAGATTTTTCTCCTCTTGGCTTTGGTTGAGTAATTGGAGACTCTTGAGTTATCAAACTCTTTTGTTGCTTAATAATTGAAAGTTGCTAATTGATTTGAATTCCACTAAAGCTAGTCCTTCCTTAGGAGTTTACTAGGACTTGTGGACTCAAGTTGATTTATCCACTTGACTTTCCTTCATAATTAGAGGCTGACTATGTGGGAGAAATTGACAATTGATATGACAATTAACCATGATAATGATGATAGGACTTCTATTTCTCATTCCTTGCCAAGAGCTTTCTTAGCTATCAGTTTAATTCTCGCAATTTATTTTTCTTGTCCTTTATCCAAAACCCTAAAATACTTGTCCCATATCCAATACTAAGAACACTTCCCTGCAATTCCTTTGAGAAACAACCCAAGGTTTGAATACTTCGGTTATTTTTATTGGGGTTTGTTACTTGTGACAACCAAATTTTTGCATGAGAGGATTATTTGTTGGTTTAGAAACTATATTTGCAACGAGATTTCGTTTGTGAAATTCTATACCATCAAAATTCCCTTCATCAATACCTAATCTAAGCAACAAGATAATCCGTCAGTTGTCCAAACTCGAACAATCCCCCGGCAATGGCGCCAAAAACTTGGTAACCGTATGAATTCCCACACTTTGTACAACTAAACCAGCAAGTTCTCTGGGTCGTCCAAGTAATACTTGAGTGAGTCAGGGTTGATCCCACGAGGATTGTGGTTTGAAGCAATCTATGGTTATCTTGTAGATCTAAGTCAGGCGAATAGGAGATGTAGGTATGTATTTTAATTGCATAAAAGAAAATAAAGAGATCTTAACTAGTTTCATATGTTTGCAATGATAAGAAGATGGTTAAGGCTTGGAGATGCTTTGTCCTTCTGGATTAACTCTGGTCTTACTGTCTTTTTCAACTGTGAATGATTTCTTCTATGGCAGGCTGTATGTGATCAACACCTTTCTTGAGAGCTCGCCAATGCTCCTCTAGATCTGAAACCCAGGGTTAGTATGGATCTATTCTGATTGAGGGTGAAGCTCCTACAGTCCATTCTCCTTGATGTTTCTACTCAAAATGCCACAGACAAGGTCGAATCTTTCGGATCAGAGAATGTTGCGCCTTTGGGTTCTAGCCTCTACCACATAGACCCTAATCTCCCCATACCTCAGCTGAACTGATGTCTCGAGAAGTACCCAATGAAGTCGTGGATTAGCCGTCTAAGAGATGTATAATAAAGCTAGTGTTTCAATGCTTTCCAATTACGTAGCCACATGAACCCAAGAAGAACACGGGTGGTTGTCATGCACGCGGTCATAGAATGAAGACCGAAGATGATTGTCATGGGTCATCCCATTCATCAAGTTGAAGAACAAAGATACAACTTAGAATTGAATCAAAGACGGATTGAAGAGAAATAGTAATACTTCTATTGATCCATAACACTCAACAAGGATCCTCCCCTCAACTAAGGAGGTTTGGAAACTCATACTGACAGAAAATACAATCATAAAAGCGTGTAAATTGTCAAAAGGCTCGAGAGAGTGTTCAACGTATGTGATTGATAAACCCATATTTCATGAGTACTTTTGTGCTTAATTTGAGTGATTTATATAATCTTTCACCTACTTATTCACATTAATTGCATGGTTTTACTTTCCTTTCCTTATTATGTCATATTGTGAAAAACATGTTTTCTAAGCTTTGAAAATTAATTATTTTAATTACCTTTATTTCTATTCGATGCCGTGATTAGTGTGTTGAGTAGTTTCAGATTTTCTAAGGCAGAATGACTTAAAGGATGAAAAAGGAAACATACTAAAAGGAAAGGAGAAAGCAAAACGGAGCTTTAAGGAAACTGGTATCCACGCGATCGCATGGACGACGCGATCGCGTGCCAAGCACGAATCAGCAGCGATGCGGCCGCATGACTGACGCGACCGCGTGCCTTAGGCAGAACGCACATGACACGACCGCGTGACCCACGCGGACGCGTGACAGAGGCCACGCATCAGCAAATTACAGAACACGCCCCAGCGAGTTCTAAAGCTCTTTTTGGCCCAAATCCAAGTCCAGATAGCATAGACCAGAGGTTATGAAGTGAGGGAATGTATCCATTCAGATGGGCACTCATAATTTTAGTTTTCAATGATTTAGATTCAGTCTAGAGAGAGGTTCTCTCTCTCTCTTTTAGGATTTAGGATTTCTTCTTGTTTCAAGAGTAACTCTGGATCCAGGTTTTTAAATGTTCTTTTATTTTATTTCTATAATTATTTATTCCAGCAATTGAATTGATCATTTACTTTTATAATTTAATTTATGAATTATTCCATGTTACAGATAATTATTTGAATTAATGGTATTGAGATATTTTCAGTTTATTATTACTCTTGTTAATTTATGATTATCATTGTTTACGATTTGAAGATATTTTTATTATTCCAGCAATCTTACTTCTTCCCCTTTTGGTTCTGATTAAGAATTTAGTAACTCAACAGTTATTGAACTCAACGTAATTAATAATCGTTATCTTGCTAATTGAGCTGAACCCAAATAATCCCAACCTTTTCTTAGGAAATAATTAGGATTCAAAGGTCAATTTAATTAGTCCCTTGACTTTCCTTTGCCCTGGTAAAGGTTGACCAAGTGGAGTTTAGATTCAACTTTTATTATAGTTGAGAGAGATAACTAAGTTAGACCTCTAAATTCTCTTATCTTGCCAAAAGTTGTTTTACAGTTATTTATTTATTTTTAATTGCCATTTACTTTACTTATCATTTAAATCACTTGCCTTCTCACCTTCTAAACCCCGATTACAACCTTTATAACCAATAATAAGAACATACTTCCTCGCAGTTCCTTGAGAAGACGACCCGCGGTTTGAATACTCGGTTAACAATTTCTAAAGGGGTTCGTTACTTGTGACACCCAAAACGTTTGTATGAAAGGACTTTTGAAGGTTTAGGAACTATACTTGCAACGAGGATTTATCCGCAAATTTCTAGACCACGCAAAAAGTTCTCTCATCAAAATGGCGCCATTGCCGGGGAACTGCTAACGTGTGCCTTATTATTGGTTATTGTAAATATTTTTCTTTTGCTTGTTTATTTATTTTTGTTTTTTTTATCTTTATTTGCTACTATGAACTCTCACCCCTCTCGCTTTGAGTTTGGTTCTAATATTGTTAAAGGAAATAGAAGTTACAGCAGGAATGTGCATCAAGGTCAGACCAATCAAGGATGGATGGAACCAAGAGGATCTAATCAACCCTTTTGGCAGTAACACCCTCCGAGATATCCTGGACAAAGACCATTCTACCGCGCATACCCAGCTGAAAGACATGGTGGACAACCTTGTAACTACCAACAAGCCCCACCCCGTGCATATGAACCGTCCTTTCAACATAACCTCGAACCACCACACTCACAAGCTTCTCTTCACTATTCGCCATCATATGATCCTTCCTTACCCCAATACCAATCCAATCGTACCCAATCATTACCACTTCCCTGTGTATCATGTCTAAGTCCAGAAAACCGCGAAGCAGAGGATCGCCTAAAAGAAATAATAACTAAATTTCAATCAACCATTCAACAACTGGAGCACGCACTAATCCAATGGGCCACTAAACGCTCAAATATACAAGGATCAACCACAGCTCCGTGTGGACAACCCGATGAAGAGCGTAGCATGAAGGAAATACTAGAGACTCCAGTGGACAAGGCAGAGAATGAATTTGTACCAGAACAATTAGAAGAAGCTGTCATTGTTCAAGAAGAAGAGTTGGCTGAAGATCTAGGCGATGCTGAACTTCCTTGGGAATCCAGAATTGAGGAAAACTCCGTCCAGGATGCTACAATTGATGCTAAGGAAGATATTGTACAATCTCCAAGGCAAGTCATTTATGAGGAATCAGACGGAATAATCCAAGAAGCAAATTCCCTTGATGATGATATTCACAAGTCTAGCTCTCTTGGTGATGAACTTGCGTTCGCAAGTGAACTCTCTGAAATCGAAGAATCTTCTCCAAGTGAATATGAAGATGATGCAGAGGTAGATTTCACTCAACCTCCAATCTATGACTTGAGTGATGAGGAAGACATAGAAGACGTTGACCAGGATACAGATTCAATTGAAGATCTTTGCAAAGAAGTGGAAGAATTCATAGAAGAGCACAAGGAAACGGAACTTGCAGAACCACCAGAGACACCTATCCCAAGGCCATTACCACCTAATACAAGCTTCAAGTGGGTACAATCCTTAACTTACAATTTTACTTATTCACTTGAATATGGTTTACTTGAAACAAATGGCCAACTTAGAGCTCTCTGCGGCTTTAAGAGTAAGAGGGAAATGGCTCGTACTCAGAGCTGGTGCACAAGGTTCAATAAGGTTCCACGCTTCACCTCGAAGTACACGGATTGGTATCATGCTCAATTGCATGGATCACGGAGAACGTTTGGTCATCACGGTGAGATTCTACTTTTTAAACTGCCCGGATGGAGACATGTAGATCAGGATGGAGGCGGATTTAAAAGCAAGGCTTGGAATCCTGGAGTTTATTCCGACATTTGTCGTCCCGGGAGCCTAACAATATATTTAAAGCTGCTCAAACGCTTCACATGCCTAGTTTGGGACCCCGGAGGCTATTGGCATTCCAAGCACTGGTGGAGATTTTTGGACGAATTTAAACATAAACCACCATAACAGGATACTCCTCCAATGTCCAACTTAAGGACTTTAACTAAAAGTGCTAGGTGGGAGACAACCCACCATGGTATGGTCGCTTCTTTTTCAATTTATTTCTTGTTAATTGCTTTCATTTTTCCTTCTTCATTTTAATCTATTAAACCTGGAATCGTGCATAGCATTCATGTTAATCATTGCATTCTACATTTTTCATGTATATAAAAAAAAGGAAGAAAAAGGTTGCACGACGCGACCGCATGCCCTATGCGATCGCGTCATATCGCGAAAAACACCACTCATGCGACCGCGTGACCCACGCGGCCGCGTGATATATATCGGCGTGAGGATCCAACGAACAAAAAGTTGGGCTGGAAACGTGCGGCCCTTGTGCGCTTCGCACAAATTGGTCCACGCGATCGCATGCCCCATGCGATCGCATCACTTACCCAATACCAATCCCACGCGACCGCGTGAGCGACGCGATCGCGTCGCATGGATTGTACATCACCCCAAAAGGAGACAGAGAGTTGTGCTGAAACGGCGCTGGAGTCGTGCGTTTAGCACGAATTCCAGCGACGCGATCGCGTCAACCTTATTTCCCCCCTCTCAAGCGATCGCGCACCCCACGCGATCGCGTCACTCCCATTTTCACCCCAACCACGCGACCGCGTGCCCTACGCGACCGCGTGGATTCGAAAGCATAACCCCCCTGCCACGCGAACCCTATCATTCGCGCAGCCCCCCCACCCCCAATCCTCTTCTCCCTCTCCGCTCCCTCTCCCTCCAACCACCACCCAGCTGCCACCGCCGACCACCCAAACGCCGCCGCCACCCCGTACGCCGCCGCCCTACACCCATCCCCCTCCCCTTCTCTCTTCTCTCTTCTTCCTCCTCTTCCCCTTCCCCCTCCGCCACTGCTACCGCGAGCGCCGCCCACCACCGCGCCGCCTCTCTCTCCGCCACCCAACCACGTCCCCTTCTTCTATCCCCAACCCAAACCTTAGCCACCACTACCCCCTCAGCCGCCACCGCGTCGCCGTGCACCACCACCGTGCCGGACGCCGCCGCAGCCCCTTCTTCCCTGTTCCACCCCTTCCGCTTACCAGGTTACGCAACGCAACCATTTTTATCTGTTCGTCATTTTTCTGTAATTTTTTCCGTTCCTGTTCATAATTAGGATAGCTAGACTTGCATGTTGTAGTGGATTTTTAGGTTGTTAGGTAGCTTAGGCTGTGGTTAGTGGATATAGGTCTGTTTACTTGCACTGTTCTTACTTCTGTTTTATCCTATGTGCAATTCTGCTGCTGCTATATTCATGATTCATATGCTGCTTGATGACAAGTCATCATATACCCATTTTTCAAGCTAATTTCACTTGTTTTGTTAGCATTTATGCACTTTCTTGCATCCTAAGTAAGTGATTTGGAGTGAAAATGCATAACTTCTCTAAATCAAGCAACCACCATGAAATTAATGTTAATCCATGAGGTTTAAGCTAATTTTAATTGAACTTTAATTGATTTATAAGCCTCTTGAATTTAGTGATACTTGGAGTGGTTGTTTTGGTTTATTGTAGGTGAAGAAAAGAAAAGAAAAGGAAAAGCGTGGCCTAAGAAGTGTAGCCCAAGGAAAGGAAAGTGTGGCAAAGGAGAGAAGAAGCGTGCCGCATACAAAGGGAGAGGCAACATTGCCCTCCACAAGGGCACACTGCCCTCTAGGAGGGCAACATAAGAGAACCAAGAAGAGAAGGCAACTCTGCCCTGCCCACTCCAAGGGCAGAGCACAATTTTGTGCCTTGGAACCAAGAAGAAGAGAACCTTGCCCTGCCCTCCACAAGGGCAGAATCGGGCTCTCCAAGGAAGAAATTCAAAGGAAAAATATCACCCATGCATGCCACAAGGATCGAACAAGGAACCATGAGGAAGCTAGGACTTAAGGTTGAGTGCCGTGCCAAGAAACCAAGAAAATTAATTGAGAGTTTGTCCCAGCCGTGTTTCGAACACAGGACCTCACTTTGGAAACTCTGCCCTGCCCTTGGCGCGGGCAGGGCAGCATTTGGATAGCACACAACTTTGGCGCACCACGCACGATTCTGGCACGCACAACTCTCAACCAAGGCAGCATCAGCGCGCGCACCAGGGCCATCCAGCGCGCACCAATTTTCTGCCCTGCCCTTGGCGCGGGCAGGGCAGCGTTCCACGCACCATGCCGCGCCAAGCTCACCCAAGGTCGCACCAATGCCGCACCAATTCTCACGCCAAGCATCAATTTTCTGCCCTGCCCTCCACAAGGGCAGGGCAGCCTCCTGGAGCAACATTTTGGGCCAAAAATTCAAATTAAAAATCCATTTTGAATTCAATTCTTCACCAATTCAAAAGCCCATCCAAATCCCAATATCCAAGAATAGAAAGTGTATAAATAGGAGTTAGTTTGATGTAATTAGGACTTTTACACACACACTTTTGAATTTTACTTTTACCTTTCTTTTGAGCTTTGGCACTTGTTCTTAGTGACTTCACTGAGATTTCTGAGAATTGGGGAGGAGAATTGATCTCTCTTCTTCCTCATTCTTGCCTGAGCATTTCTAATCTTCTGTTTCTGAGTTTTGGGTGTGAGAAATTGAGGAAATTCTGTCTCAATTCCCATTCAAATTCTCTTTACTTCTCTTTCTGCATAATTGAATCTATTTACATTTTCTTTACTGCTTCCTCTTCTAATTCTTGTCAATTGCTTTGTTAACTTGGATCTAGGAAGGCAAATAGAGATCTAGGCTTTGCTACCTAGTCTCTTGAGACCTGAGACCCAATTTTACTTTTGGTTCTTCTGTGAACCTTGCTGCATTTTAATTTCCTATTCTGTTTGAATTTCAGTTTACTCCAATTCATCTTCTACTTAATTGATTGTTGCAATTTACTTCTTCTTTGTTTAGATCCTGCAATCCCATTCCTCAATTCCCTTTTATATTCAAGCAGTTTATATTTCTTACAATTTAAGTTACTGCAATTTACATTTCTTGCACTTTAAGTTTCAGTCATTTACTTTCTTGTTCTTTAAGATTCAGTCCATTTTACCTTCCTGTTCTTTAATTTACTGCAAATTCCCCTCTCCCTTTACATTTACTGTCATTTACTTCCTGTTAAACACAAATCACTCAACCAACACTTGATTCGCTTGACTAAACCACCCACTAAACCAAAATTGCTCAATCCTTCAATCCCTGTGGGATTGACCTCACTCATGTGAGTTATTATTACTTGATGCGACCCGGTACACTTGCCGGTGAGTTTTGTGTTGGATCGTTTTCCACACATCAAGTTTTTGGCGCCGTTGCCGGGGATTGAAATAGATTGACAATGATTAAGTGAAGTGGAGGTCTAGATTAAGCATTTTTTTTTCTTTTCTGTTATTCTAATTCTTACTAACACACTAACTGTTTGAATTTTTGCTTAAACTAACTAAAACATCATTCTAGCAATAGATTGAAGTTTTATTAATTTTATGGGTCTGTGTGTTTATTGTTGTATGTTTGTATGTCAGGTATAGGAAGATCTTCCCCTATCCTCTCTGAAATTGATCAAAGAACTCTTCGGAGAATAAGAAGAGCCGAAAGAGGGAAGAACGTTGTTGGAGAAGAAGAATCTGAGGAGGAATTCCAAGAAATGGAAGGAGATACCAATCAACCAGGAGAAGGAGCCAACAATAATCAACAACAGAGAAGAGTCTTGGCTTCATACACATTTGCAAATGCTAGGCATTGTGGGAGTAGCATTCTTCCTCCCAATGTCAATGCAAACAATTTTGAACTCAAACCACAACTCATCACTCTGGTTCAAAACAATTGTTCTTTTGGAGGAGGGCCTTTGGAGGATCCAAATCAACATTTGTTTACCTTCTTGAGAATCTGTGACACAGTGAAAACAAATGGTGTACCTCCTGATAGCTACAAGTTGCTGCTCTTCCCATTCTCTCTCATAGATAAAGCCACTCAATGGCTAGAGACCTTTCCAAAAGAAAGCATCAACACTTGGGATGACTTGGTGAGCAAGTTCCTTGCTAAATTTTATCCCCCTCAAAGAATCCTAAGGTTGAAGACTGAGGTTCAAACGTTCACTCAATTGGAGGCTGAGAACTTATATGAAGCATGGGAAAGATATAAGGCTCTATTGAGGAAATGTCCATCAGAGATGTTCACTGAGTGGGACAAGTTGCAGAACTTCTATGAGGGACTCACTCTTAAAGCTCAAGAAGCTCTTGATCACTCTGCCGGAGGCTCATTACAACTCATGAAGACCACAGAGGAAGCTCGAAACCTCATTGATATGGTGGCCAACAACCAATATTTCTTTGCTCATCAAAGACAACGCCAACCATCACAGAGAAGAGGAGTAATGGAGTTGGAAGGAGTTGATTCAATTCTAGCTCAGAACAAGATGATGCAGCAGCAGATTCAACAACAATTTGAGCAAATGGCTAAGAAAATTGATGGCTTGCAAGTGGCAGCAGTGAGCACCACAAGCCAATCTCCAACCACTTGGGTGCAAAATGAAGAAACTCAAGAAGAGCAACAACAAGAGCAAGTCCAATACATGCACAACCAAAATCCGGGAACAAATGAAGTTTATGGAGATACTTACAATCCATCTTGGAAGAACCATCCCAACCTCAGATGGGGAGACAACCACAATCAAAACCAACAACCATGGCAAAGAAACACAAGTCAGAACAATTGGAAAAACACAAACCACAACCCCCAGCCAAACACTAACCAAAACTCATACAGAAAACCACAAAATAACTACCCAAATTCTAACCAATACCCACCCAATAACCACCCAACTAACCAAAACACCTATCCTCATCCATCAACACCCCAAAATCAACCCATCTCACAAGACTCACAGAGAATCACCAATCTAGAACAGCTCATGGAAAAACTGATGAAGAACCAAGAATTGACAACAAAGAACCAAGAAGCCTCCATGAAGAACCTAGAGAGACAGATTGGGCAAATCTCCAAGAAGATTTCTGTTGAAAAACCATCAAGTTCACTACCTAGTGATACCATTCCCAACCCAAAGGAAGAATGCAAGGTCGTGCAACTAAGAAGTGGAAAGATGTTAGTGGATGGTAACCAAGGAGCAACCAAGAAGCTTATGGAGAATGACACTGAGCCAACAAAGAATAATGAAGCCATCAACAAAGACATGACAACCAAGAATGTCCCAGAAAAACTCACAGAGGAAGACAACAAACCACAGAATTTGAAGAAAGAAAAGAAGATCTTGGAAGAACCAATTCCAAAACAACATCAGATGAAGAAGAGCTCAACACCACCACTACCTTATCCACAGAGATTTCACAAGGAAACAAAGGATCAGCATTTCCACAAATTTCTTGAGACTTTTAAGAAGTTGGAGATCAACATACCTTTAGCTGAAGCTTTGGAGCAAATGCCTCTGTACGCCAAGTTCTTAAAGGAGCTCATCAACAAGAAAAGAGATTGGAATGAGAAGGAAACGGTGATGCTTAGTGAAGAATGCAGTGCACTCATTAAAAAGGGACTCCCTCCCAAGCTTGAAGACCCTGGAGGTTTCTTCTTACCATGCACTATTGGAAACCTATTCATTAACAAGGGGATGTGTGATCTAGGAGCAAGCATAAATCTAATCCCATATTCTCTAGTGAAAAAGCTTGGCATGGAAGAGGTGAAACCAACACATATGTCCTTGGAGTTGGTGGACCAATCAGTAGTATATCCTAAAGGACTAATTGAGAACCTTTTAGTTAAGGTTGACAAGTTCATTTATCCTGCAGATTTTGTGGTCCTGGATTCTTCAGAAAATGGAAGTGACTCCATAATACTTGGTCGACCATTTCTGGCCACTGCTAGAGCCATTGTGGATATAGAGCAAGGAGAGTTAACCCTCAGGATGCATGAGGAGAGCATCATACTGAAAGTCTTTCCAGAATTACAAAGGGATGAAGAAACAAGCAAAATGAGTGATGATCTCCTTCCAAGGCAATCAACTGACAAGGAAGTAGAACAGAAAAACAAACAGATGCAAGAAGAAAAAGGGATTCAAAAGGAAACAGGGGTGATAAGCAAGAAGGAAGGTATCACAACTCATGTTACTGTCAAGAAAAAAAGATCAACAAGCAAGAAAAAGGTGAAGAGCAAGAAAAAAGCTCACAAAGGGTGGAAGAACAAGAGAATCCCAACTGAAGGATTTTCTAAAGGTGATAAAGTGCAACTAGTATATCAACAACAGGGAGCAGAAGATTATTACACTGTCAACCAAATACTTTCTCTTGAGCATATGGAAATTGAGCATCAAGGCACACAAAGAAAGCTGACAGTGAGAGGTGACAAGTTGAGACATCACCAACATCAACCACCTTAAAGGGAAGTCCAATGTCAAGCTAGTGACAATAAAAGAGCGCTTCATGGGAGGCAACCCATGATTTAAGATTTCTGTCTTCTCTTTCATTTAATAAGCTATGATTCCTCTGAATATGATTTTGAACTTTCATGCCTAATGAATGCATATTTGTTTTAAAGCACATGTCAAACTTCTAAGTTTGGTGTCCCTTAAGGCACACTTAATTTTTGCTTTTCAAAAAGAGAGGGAGTTATTCTTAGAACATATGCATAATTCTTCTTGAGGAAGCATATGACTGGTGCACGAAATTGCAATAACACTTTTGCAACTCCGCACAACTAACCAGCAAGTGCACTGGGTCGTCCAAGTAATACCTTGCGTGAGCAAGGGTCGATCCCACGGAGATTGTCGGCTTGAAGCAAGCTATGGTTATCTTGCAAATCTTAGTCAGGATATCAGAAATTATCAGGATTGATTGTAAAAAGTAAAAGAACATGAAATGGTTACTTGTATTGCAGTAATGGAGAATAGGTTGAGGTTTGGAGATGCTCCATCTTCTGAATCTCTGCTTTCCTACTGTCTTCTTCATCAAACACGCAAGGCTCCTTCCATGGCAAGCTGTATGTAGGGTTTCACCATTGTCAGTGGCTACCTCCCATCCTCGCAGTGAAAGCTAATGCTCACGCACTCTGTCACAGTACGGCCAATCACCGGTTCGGTTCCCACCCCTGCTAGAATAGAATCCCTCTTTTGCGTCTGTCACTAACGCCCAGCAGGTTAGAGTTTGAAGCACGTCACAGTCATCCAGTCATTGAATCCTACTCAGAATACCACAGACAAGGTTTAGACCTTCCGGATTCTCTTGAATGCCGCCATCAGTTCTAGCTTATACCACGAAGATTCCGATTAGAGAACCCAAGAGATAACTACTCAATCTAAGATAGAACAGAGGTGGTTGTCAGGCACATATTCATAGTTGAGAATGATGATGATTGTCACGGATCATCACATTCATCTGGATTAAGAACAAGTGTTATCTTAGAATCGAAGCAAGCATGATTGAATAAGAAACAGTAGTAATTGCATTAATCCATCAAGACACAGCAGAGCTCCTCACCCCCAACCATGGGGTTTAGAGGCTCATACTGTGGAAAGAAACGTGTACAAAATGTTATGGGGTCATAAGGTGCGGATACAATGTCAAAAGATCCTATAAGTAGTAAACTAGTGTCCTAAGGTTTACAGAAATGAGTAAATGACAGAAAAATCCACTTCCGGGCTCACTTGGTGTGTGCTTGGGCTGAGCAATGAAGGAATTTCGTGTAGAGACCTTTTCTGGAGTTAAACGCCAGCTTTCATGCCAGTTTGGGCGTTTAACTCCAAATTTTATTCCAGTTCCGGCGTTTAACGCTGGAATTTCTGTAGGTGACTTTGAGCGCCGGTTTGGGCCATCAAATCTTGGGCAAAGTATGAACTATTATATATTGCTGGAAAGCCCAGGATGTCTACTTTCCAATGCCGTTGAGAGCGCGCCAATTGGGTTTCCGTAGCTCCAGAAAATTCACTTCGAGTGCAGAGAGGTCAGAATCCAACAGCATCTGCAGTCCTTTTCAGTCTCTGGATCAGATTTTTGCTCAGGACCCTCAATTTCAGTCAGAAAATACCTGAAATCACAGAAAAACACACAAACTCATAGTAAAGTCCAGAAAAGTGAATTTTAATTAAAAACTAATAAAAATATACTAAAAACTAACTAAAAGATACCAAAAACATACTAAAAACAATGCCAAAAAGCATACAAATTATCCGCTCATCACAACACCAAACTTAAATTGTTGCTTGTCCCCAAGCAACTGAAAATCAAAATAGGATAAAAAGAAGAGAATATACTATAGACTCCAAAATATCAAAGAAACATAGCTCCAATTAGATGAGCGGGACTAGTAGCTTTTTGCCTCCGAACAGTTTTGGCATCTCACTCTATCCTTTGAAGTTCAGAATGATTAGCATCTATAAGAATTCAGAACTCAGATAGTGTTATTGATTTTCTTAGTTAAGTATGATGATTCTTGAACATAGCTAGTGTATGAGTCTTGGCTGTGGCCCAAAGCACTCTGTCTTCCAGTATTACCACCGGATACATACATGCCACAGACACATAATTGGGTGAACCTTTTTAGATTGTGAATCAGCTTTGCTAAAGTCCCCAATTAGAGGTGTCCAGGGTTCTTAAGCACACTCTTTTGCCTTGGATCACAACTTTATTCCTTTCTTTTTTTCTTTTTCTTTCTCTTTTTTTTTTTGAAATTTATTATTTTTTTTTTGTTTTTTTGTTTTTTTTTTCACTGCTTTTTCTTGCTTCAAGAATCATTTTGATGATTTTTCAGATCCTCAATAACAGTTCTCTTTCTCCTCATTCTTTCAAGAGCCAACAATTTTAACATTCTTAAAACAACAAATTCAAAAGACATATGCACTGTTCAAGCATTCATTCAGAAAACAAAAAGTATTGTCACCACATCAAACTAATTCAACTAGTTTCAGAGATAAATTTCGAAACCCTGTACTTCTTGTTCTTTTGTGATTAAAGCATTTTTCTTTTAAGAGAGGTGATGGATTCATAGGACATTCATAACTCTAAGGCATAAATTTTATTAATTATGAGCTAAGAATAAGACTCAAATATAGATATAAGATGAGACTAAAAAAAAAATAGAAATAGAAAACAAAACAAGAAAAACGACAAAAATAGGCTCCTAATGATAGAGGTTTTCACAGAGTTAGGACTCAACAACCTTGAATTTGAGAAGTGGATGCTCCCTCAGCTTGAGAGGAGAGCTTTTGGCGCTTCATCTCTTGGATTTCACGCCCCTGCTTCTCTTGTTCCTTCCATTGTCTTCTTGGTGATTGGATGTTCAATGGGTATGAATTCATCTTCTTCTATCTTCACCCCAGCCTCTTTACAGAGCAAGGAGATCAAGCTTGGGTAAGCCAATTTGGTTACAGTGGAATTCCTATTTGCAATTGTGTAGATCTCACAGGCAATCATATGATGAACCTCCACTTCTTTTCCAAGCATAATGCAATGAATCATCACTGCTCTCTTGATGGTGACCTCAGAACGGTTGCTAGTGGGCAATATAGAACGCCCAATGAAGTCTAGCCAACCTCTTGCAATTGGCTTGAGGTCTCCCCTCTTGAGTTGGTTTGGGACACCCTTTGAATTGGTTATCCACTTAGTCCCAGGGAGGCATATGTCCTCTAGAACTTGATCCAACCCCTTATCTACTCTCACCATCCTCCTATTAAAGGAATCAGGATCATCTTGCAGTTGAGGCAACTTGAAGATTTCTCTTATTTTGTCCAGATGGAAGTATATAACTTTCCCTCTGACCATGGTTCTATAGGTATGGTAAGCAGTTCCAGTCATTCTCTGCTTATCTGTTAGCCACAGATTTGAGTAGAATTCCTGAACCATGTTCCTTCCAACCTTTGTCTCAGGATTGGTTAGAACTTCCATCCTCTGTTTCGAATTTGCTCTTGGATCCCCGGATATTCATCTTCTTTCAGATCAAATTTAACTTCCGGGATCACTGACCTCAGACCCATTATTTTATGATAATGGTCTTCATGTTCTTTGGTTAAGAACTTCTCTTCATTCCAAAGATTCTTTGGATTATTCTCTTTCTTGCCTCTTAAATTGGTTTGTTTTCCCTTAGGAGCCATGATATTGATGAATCTTGGCTTAGTGATCACGGAAAAGCACACCAAACTTAGAGGTTTGCTTGTCCTCAAGCAAAATAAAAGAGAGAAGAGAGGGGGAGGAAGAGGAAATTCGAATGGTGTGGTGGAATGAGGGAGCCAAACGTGTATTTATAAGGTGGGGAGGGGAGTTTTCGAAAAAAGAGATAGGGATTTGAAAAGATATGGAAAGAAATTGAGAAAAGGGTGAGTTTTTTTGAAGAAGATTTTGGGATTAATTTGAAATAGATTTGAAGAATGGTTTTGATTTGTGAAGATTTGAAAGTGAATGATGAAGGATTGAAGTGCATTTACGTAGAAGAGTATGGTTAAAAAGAGGAAAGTTTGAAAAAAATTGAGTTGAAAACAAAAATGTGGTCCCCCCACCTTTCTGGCGTTAAACGCCCAGAATGGCACCCATTCTGGCGTTTAACGCCCATTTGCTACCCTTTTTGGGCGTTTAACGCCCAGCCAGGTACCCTGGCTGGCGTTAAACGCCAGAAATCCTTTATCACTGGGCGTTTTTCCAAAACGCCCAGGATGCTGCACACCTGGCGTTAAACGCCCAGAATGGTGCCCATTCTGGCGTTTAACGCCCAAAATGGTACCATTACTGGCGTTAAACGCCCAGAATGGTGCCCATTCTGGCGTTTAACGCCCAAAATGCCCCTTACTGGCGTTTTTTCGCCAGTAAGCTCATTTTCTCTGCTTTTTGAGCTGAATCCTTCTGTAACTCTGTGAATTCCTTCATTTTTTGATACTTGCCTCTGTAAGAACTAATCATATACCTTCCTAATGACTGGGTTGCCTCCCAGCAAGCGCTTCTTTACTGTCTTTAGCTGGACTTTCACTGAGAATCACTCAAGTCTCAGTTTTGAGCATTCCTGCTCAAAATTTCCTTCAAGATAGTGCTTGATCCTCTGTCCATTAACAATGAACTTCTTGTCAGAATCAATATCCTGAAGCTCAACATATCCATATGGTGATACTCCTGTAATCACATACGGACCCCTCCACCGGGACTTGAGTTTTCCTGGAAACAATTTGAGCCTGGAGTTGAAGAGCAGAACTTTTTGTCCTGGCTCAAAGACTCTGGTTGACAATCTCTTGTCATGCCACTTCTTTGCCTTTTCCTTATAATTTTTTGCATTTTCAAAGGCATTGAGTCTGAACTCCTCTAGCTCATTTAGCTGGAGCAGTCTTTTCTCACCAGCTAACTGTGCATCCATGTTTAGGAATCTGGTTGCCCAGTAGGCTTTATGTTCCAATTCCACAGGCAAATGACAGGCCTTCCCATACACCAGTTGGTATGGAGAGGTGCCTATAGGAGTCTTGAATGCCGTTCTGTATGCCCACAGAGCATCATCCAAGCTCTTTGCCCAATCCTTTCTTCGGGCTATCACAGTCCGTTCTAGGATTCTTTTTAGCTCTCTGTTAGAGACTTCAGCTTGCCCATTTGTCTGTGGATGATACGGAGTTGCCACTTTATGGCTGATTCCATATCTAACCATAGCAGAGTATAGCTGTTTATTGCAGAAATGAGTGCCCCCATCACTGATTAGCACTCTGGGGACACCAAACCTGCTGAAAATGTTTTTCTGGAGGAATTTCAGCACGGTCTTGGTATCATTAGTGGGTGTAGCAATTGCTTCTACCCACTTAGATACATAGTCTACTGCCACCAGAATGTAAGTGTTTGAGTATGATGGTGGGAATGGCCCCATGAAGTCAATTCCCCATACATCAAACAATTCTATCTCTAATATCCCTTGTTGAGGCATGGCATATCCGTGAGGCAGATTACCAGCTCTTTGGCAACTGTCACAGTTACGCACAAACTCTCGGGAGTCTTTATAGAGAGTAGGCCAGTAGAATCCACACTGGAGAACTTTAGTGGCTGTTCGCTCACTTCCAAATGTCCTCCATAATGTGATCCATGGCAGTGCCATAGGATCTTTTGTGCTTCTTCTCTGGGTACACACCTGCGGATCACTCCGTCAGCACATCTCTTAAAGAGATATGGTTCATCCCAAAGGTAGTACTTGGCATCTGAAATTAGTTTCTTTCTTTGCACACTGCTGTACTCCTTGGGTATGAACCTTACAGCTTTATAATTTGCAATGTCTGCAAACCATGGAGCTTCCTGAATGGCAAAGAGTTGCTCATCTGGGAAAGTCTCAGAGATCTCAGTAGAAGGGAGGGACGCCCCAGCTACTGGTTCTATCCGGGACAGATGATCAGCCACTTGGTTCTCTGTCCCTTTTCTGCTCTTATTTCTATATCAAACTCTTGCAGAAGCAACACCCATCTTATAAGCCTGGGTTTTGAATCCTGCTTTGTGAGTAAGTATTTAAGAGCAGCATGGTCAGTGTACACAATCACCTTTGATCCCACTAAGTAGGATCTAAACTTGTCAATGGCATAGACCACTGCAAGTAACTCTTTTTCTGTGGTTGTGTAGTTCTTCTGTGCGTCATTTAGAACACGGCTAGCATAATAAATGACGTGCAAAAGCTTGTTATGCCTCTGTCCCAACACTGCACCAATGGCATGATCACTGGCATCACACATTAATTCAAATGGCAATGCCCAATCTGGTGCAGAGATGACTGGTGCTGTGACCAGCTTAGCTTTCAGGGTCTCAAATGCCTGCAGACACTGTGTGTCAAACACAAATGGTGTGTCAGCAGCTAACAGGTTACTCAGAGGTTTAGCAATTTTCGAGAAATCCTTAATAAACCTTCTGTAGAATCCTGCATGCCCCAGAAAGCTTCTGATTGCCTTAACATTGGCAGGTGGTGGTAATTTTTCAATTACCTCTACCTTTGCCTTATCCACCTCTATTCCCTTGCTTGAAATTTTGTGCCCAAGGACAATTCCTTCAGTCACCATAAAGTGACATTTCTCCCAGTTTAAAACCAGGTTAGTCTCTTGGCATCTTTTCAGGACAAGTGATAGGTGGTTAAGACAGGAGCTAAATGAGTCTCCATATACTGAAAAGTCATCCATGAAGACTTCCAGAAATTTCTCTACCATATCTGAGAAGATAGAGAGCATGCACCTTTGAAAGGTTGCAGGTGCATTGCACAGACCAAAAGGCATCCTTCTGTAGGCAAACACGCCAGAAGGGCAAGTAAATGCTGTTCTCTCTTGGTCCTGAGGATCTACTGCAATTTGGTTGTAGCCTGAATAGCCATCCAAAAAGCAGTAGTAGTCATGACCAGCTAGTCTTTCTAGCATTTGGTATATGAATGGTAAAGGAAAATGATCCTTTCTGGTGGCTGTATTGAGTCTTCTGTAGTCAATACACATGCGCCACCCTGTGACTGTTCTTGTAGGAACCAGTTCATTTTTTTCATTATGAACCACTGTCATGCCGCCCTTTTTGGGAACAACTTGGACAGGGCTCACCCAGGGGCTATCAGAAATAGGATAAATAATCCCAGCCTCTAGTAATTTAGTGACCTCTTTCTGCACCACCTCCTTCATGGCAGGATTTAGCCTCCTCTGTGGTTGAACCACTGGTTTGGCATTATCCTCCAATAGGATCTTGTGCATGCATCTAGCTGGGCTAATGCCCTTGAGATCACTGATGGACCACCCAAGAGCTGTCTTGTGTGTCCTTAGCACTTTAATCAGTGCTTCCTCTTCCTGTGGATTTAAAGCTGAGCTTATAATCACTGGAAAAGTGTCACCCTCTCCCAGAAATGCATATTTCAGGGATGATGGTAGTGGTTTGAGTTCAGGCTTAGGAGGCTTATCCTCCTCCTGAGGAATTTTCGAAAATTCCTTTGCCTCCTCTGGCTCTTCCTGATCAGTTTGAACATCTTTGAAGATGTCCTCAAGCTCTGATTCTAGGCTTTCAGCCATATTGATCTCTTCTACCAGAGAGTCAATAATGTCAGCGTCCATACAGTCCTCTGGTGTGTTTGGATGCTGCATAGCTTTTACAGCATTCAACTTGAACTCATCCTCATTGACTCTCAGGGTTACTTCCCCTTTTTGTACATCAATGAGAGTTCGTCCAGTTGCTAGGAAGGGTCTTCCTAGAATGAGAGTTGCACTCTTGTGCTCCTCCATTTCCAGCACCACAAAGTCAGTTGGAAAGGCAAATGGCCCAACCTTTACAATCATGTCCTCTATTATGCTGATGGGTGTTTAATGGAGCCATCAGCAAGTTGGAGGCATATCCTGGTTGGTTTGACTTCTCCAATCAACCCAAGCTTTCTGATAGTGGATGCAGGTATTAGATTGATGCTTGCTCCAAGATCACATAAAGCTGTCTTGGTGCAAGTGCCTTCTAATGTGCATGGTATCAGAAAGCTTCCAGGATCTTGAAGCTTTTCTGGTAAGCTTTTTAGAATGACTGCACTGCATTCTTCAGTGAGAAACACTTTTTCAGTTTCTCTCCAATTCTTCTTATGACTTAAGATTTCCTTCATGAACTTAGCATAAGAAGGTATTTGCTCAAGTGCCTCTGCAAAAGGAATCTTTATTTCAAGAGTCCTTAAATAATCTGCAAAGCGGGCAAATTGCTTATCCTGTTCCGCCTTGCGGAGTTTCTGAGGATAAGGCATCTTGGCTTGATATTCTTCAACCCTAGATGCTGCAAGTTTATTCCTTACAGAAGTGGTTGAAGAAGCCTTGTTAGAGGGATTACTGTCAGCACTCTCAGGTGTCTGATTTTCCCTTGGCGTTTGGACGCCAGGAATGGGTGGAAAATGGGCGTTTAACGCCAACTTTTCCCCCTTTTCTGGCGTTTGAACGCCAGAACTGGGCAAGGAATGGGCGTTTAACGCCAGCTTTCCTTCCCTTTCTGGCGTTTGAACGCCAATATTCCTCTCTGGGCTCTTACTGTCCTCAGAGGGATTTTGAACAGTGGGTTGGTTGTCCTCTGTCATTTGTTCCTTATTTGGCTTTTTGCTCTTTTGAACAGTGTTATTCAAGGTCTTTCCACTCCTCAATTGAACTGCTTGACACTCCTCTGTTATCTGTTTAGATATTTGCTGTTTTGCTTGATTCAACTGTAGTTCTATGCTCTTATTAGCAACTTTAGTTTCATGGAGCATCTCTTTAAATTCTGCTAACTGTTCTGTCATCAGGAGCAATTGTTGATTAAGCTCATTCATCTGTCCTTGAGGGTTAGGATCAGTGACTACTGTCATGACTTCCTCTTTTGGAGAGAACTCATTGCTAGAGTACAAATATTGGTTTCTAGCAACAGTGTCTATAAGCTCTTGAGCTTCTTCAATTGTCTTTCTCATGTGTATAGATCCACCAGCTGAGTGGTCTAAAGACATCTGAGCTTTCTCTGTAAGCCCATAGTAGAAAATGTCTAACTGGACCCACTCTGAAAACATTTCAGAGGGACATTTCCTTAGCATACCTCTATATCTCTCCCAGGCATTATAAAGGGATTCATGATCCTCTTGTTTAAAGCCTTGGATGTCCAGCCTTAGCTGTGTCATCCTCTTTGGAGGGTAAAAATGATTCAGGAATTTATCTGACAACTGTTTCCATGTTTTTATGCTTGCTGTAGGTTGATTATTTAACCACCTTTTAGCTTGATCTTTTACAGCAAATGGAAACAGTAATAGTCTGTAGACATCTTGATTTACCTCTTTATCATGTACTGTGTCAGCAATTTGTAAGAACTGTGCCAGAAACTCAGTAGGCTCTTCCTGTGGAAGACCGGAATACTGGCAATTTTGCTGCACTATGATAATGAGTTGAGGATTTAGCTCAAAGCTGCTTGCTTTGATGGGAGGTATACAAATGCTACTCCCATATGCAGCTGTAATGGGGTTAGCATAAGACCCCAGAGTCCTCTTGGACTGATTAATTCCACTTAAGTCCATAATGGACAAAAGGGAAATGAGAATAATTGCAAAGAGATAAATTTTGTTTATTTTTAAATTTTTTTTTGAAATAGCCGAAAAAATAAAATACAATAAAATAAAACAAAAGGAAAATAAAAATAAAATTCGAAAATAAAAAAATAAAATAAGATCAAAGCAAATTGAGAACTGAATCAATTAGTGAAAAAAAAAGATTTTGAAAACAGCAATTAAGAAGATATGATTGAAAAATTTTTATGAAAAAGATTTGATTCTTAAAAAGAGGAAAGAGAAAAACACAAAAAGACACCAAACTTAAAATTTTAGAAAATCAAACACTAATTTTTTTTCGAAAATTTTAAAGGAAAAACACAAAGAGGACACCAAACTTAGAACTTTTATGAATCAAAACGGGACTAGGAACAAGAAAAAATTCGAAAGTTAAAAGAAGAAAAACAAAAAGCATGCAATTGACACCAAACTTAGAATATGAAACTAGACTCAACTAAAAGACTCTAAACCAACAAAAATAAAATAGTCCTAATCTAAGCAACAAGATAAGCCGTCAGTTGTCCAAACTCGAACAATCCCCGGCAACGGCGCCAAAAACTTGGTGCACGAAATTGCAATAACACTTTTGCAACTCCGCACAACTAACCAGCAAGTGCACTGGGTCGTCCAAGTAATACCTTGCGTGAGCAAGGGTCGATCCCACGGAGATTGTCGGCTTGAAGCAAGCTATGGTTATCTTGCAAATCTTAGTCAGGATATCAGAAATTATCAGGATTGATTGTAAAAAGTAAAAGAACATGAAATGGTTACTTGTATTGCAGTAATGGAGAATAGGTTGAGGTTTGGAGATGCTCCATCTTCTGAATCTCTGCTTTCCTACTGTCTTCTTCATCAAACACGCAAGGCTCCTTCCATGGCAAGCTGTATGTAGGGTTTCACCATTGTCAGTGGCTACCTCCCATCCTCGCAGTGAAAGCTAATGCTCACGCACTCTGTCACAGTACGGCCAATCACCGGTTCGGTTCCCACCCCTGCTGGAATAGAATCCCTCTTTTGCGTCTGTCACTAACGCCCAGCAGGTTAGAGTTTGAAGCACGTCACAGTCATCCAGTCATTGAATCCTACTCAGAATACCACAGACAAGGTTTAGACCTTCCGGATTCTCTTGAATGCCGCCATCAGTTCTAGCTTATACCACGAAGATTCCGATTAGAGAACCCAAGAGATAACTACTCAATCTAAGATAGAACAGAGGTGGTTGTCAGGCACATATTCATAGTTGAGAATGATGATGATTGTCACGGATCATCACATTCATCCGGATTAAGAACAAGTGTTATCTTAGAATCAAAGCAAGCATGATTGAATAAGAAACAGTAGTAATTGCATTAATCCATCAAGACACAGCAGAGCTCCTCACCCCCAACCATGGGGTTTAGAGGCTCATACTGTGGAAAGAAACGTGTACAAAATGTTATGGGGTCATAAGGTGCGGATACAATGTCAAAAGATCCTATAAGTAGTAAACTAGTGTCCTAAGGTTTACAGAAATGAGTAAATGACAGAAAAATCCACTTCTGGGCTCACTTGGTGTGTGCTTGGGCTGAGCAATGAAGGAATTTCGTGTAGAGACCTTTTCTGGAGTTAAACGCCAGCTTTCATGCCAGTTTGGGCGTTTAACTCCAAATTTTATTCCAGTTCCGGTGTTTAACCCTGGAATTTCTGTAGGTGACTTTGAGCGCCGGTTTGGGCCATCAAATCTTGGGCAAAGTATGGACTATTATATATTGCTGGAAAGCCCAGGATGTCTACTTTTCAATGCCGTTGAGAGCGCGCCAATTGGGCTTCTGTAGCTCCAGAAAATTCACTTCGAGTGCAGGGAGGTCAGAATCCAACAGCATCTGCAGTCCTTTTCAGTCTCTGGATCAGATTTTTGCTCAGGACCCTCAATTTCAGTTAGAAAATACCTGAAATCACAGAAAAACACACAAACTCATAGTAAAGTCCAGAAAAGTGAATTTTAATTAAAAACTAATAAAAATATACTAAAAACTAACTAAAAGATACCAAAAACATACTAAAAATAATGCCAAAAAGCATACAAATTATCCGCTCATCAATGACCAAACACTAAGTTTGGTGTCTGCATGTGTAACAATGATCAGAGGATCATTTCCCAATCATGGATTCAAAACCATACACAAAGGGATCATGCATCAGCTTTTTTAAAATGCATCAATTGTGAAGAATGGTTTGCATTGCTAAGCCATCCCCTAAATAAAAGATAAGTTTGGTGTTCACCAACCTTTAACATCTTTAATTAAGGGACACAATTGACCATGAAAATATTTTTCATAATAATAAACAAAACAAAACAATTTTTTTTCATTTAATACAAATTAATTGCCAACGGCCATATTAATGATCTAAGGCTAGCTATCTTGATTCTTGCAGGAGAAAAAGATTAAGATAAACGCAAGGAGGGGCCACGGCTAGGAGAAGCTATGTAAGGGAGGTCACATGTGCCTAGGAGAACGCGCTCATGGGGAACAAAATCTGCATGCATGCAACATTGAACACCTAAATGCATGCAACCAATGGAAGAAGGATCCTCGTCAAGCCTCAACAATGCATGCAGACCGTCCATTCCATGAGTCCTCTAACTGAACAATTCAATCTCAGCCCTTCATGAGCACAAACGGATTCTTCATACATTCACTCATTGTGGTTTCGATGGGAAGCTTGAAGACTTGGCCTATAAGTAGCCGTTGGCACCAACACGGCATACACATTCTCATTCAAGCCACTTTCATATGAAAACCATACTCTCTTCCACTTTCAAAGCCAACATAATTCCCTTACCTCACAACAGAACCGAACCAAAACTCTTCCCAAACACAACACACATTTCTTCTACTCTCACTTTTTCTTTCTTCTTACCTCAAATCTGATGGCCTCTTCAAGTTCAAAAAGAAGGCCGGGAAAGGAACCTATGGTAACCGAACCTCCATCCTTTGATGCAACCAAATTTAGATCCCAATTCCATGAAGGGAGATATCATAGGTTCATGGAGGCAAAGAATGTCATTTATGAGAAAGGTCTTGATTTAAGGGAAGGAGAATACCCCATCATGAGGCAAATCACTAAAGAAAGAAGGTGGGAGCTCTTGTGTGCTCCTCTAACTGACATCAGTGCAGTTATGATTAGGGAGTTCTATGCTAATGCTGTGAAGGAAAATAAAGATAGTGCTCCTTACACAAGTTATGTCAGAGGAGTTGAAGTGAGCTTCAGTCCAGCAGCCATCACAAGAGCCCTCAAGTTGAGAACCATAACCTATGCAGAGCCTAGTTATGAGGCTAGATTGCAAAGGGAAAATAATCCTGATGAAATTTTGCAAGGGTTATGTGTGGAGAACACTGATTGGGAAAGAGATTCAAAGGGAGTTCCAAGTCACATAAGGAGGATAAATCTCACTCCTGTGGCTAAGGGATGGTATGAAATAGTGAGGAGATCTATCCTTCCTACTGGAAACGCCTCTTGGGTCACAATCAAACGAGCACTCTTGACATACTGCATCTTGCATGGAGGTGAGATCAACCTCGCACAACTCATAGCTGACAGTATTCAAGAAATGGCCGATAGCACAAGCAAATCAAAGAGTCTTGGACATCCAAGTACCATCCTCAGGCTATGTGACAAAGCTGGAGTAATTTTTGAAGATGAGGATACAATAAAAGTGAAGAAAGGGAAATGGATTACCAAGAAGAGCATGGAGGGAACGAATGAAGAAGAAAATCAAGAAGGGGTAGTAGCTTCTAGACAAAAGAGATCACAAAGAGAGGAAGGACGAAATCAAGCTCATGATGTCATAGACATGAGCTAGTTACAAAGATCAATAGAAGAATTATCTCAGCAACTCATGCAGGCTCAACAAGGCCAAAATCAGGGGGGCCAAGTGAAATATCTAGAGCCCCATCCAGAATTTAGGGAGCAATATCTGAAAGACAAAGAAGAACGAGAAGCTTGGCAGCATCAAATGGAGGAGAAACAAGAGAGATGGCAACAACAAATGATGACTCAGCAGCAAGAATTTCAAGAACAGATTCTTGAAGGACAAAAAGAGCAATACAAAGAGTTCAAAGAATCATATGATAAGCTGTATTTTAGTCAAGCTAAAGCAGGGGAATATAGTCACAACCTGTATCAATGGAAGAATGTTCATCATACCATGGGAGAAGCTAGACACGTACAAAGAATGGAGAGTGATGAAAACATGCAAGCAAGGTTGGAGTACTTGACCCACAATTTGCCAACACTCAATCCAGAGATCAAGCCATTTGAGCAGTGCCCTGAATTTTTAGCCAAGCAACAAGCAAGATCTCATCAATACACTGAGTCAACCTTTCAAAGATTGGAAGATTTTGGGCTCAGAGGACTCTTAGATACTGTCTGGGGTAGAAGATGTCCTGGTGAAGAGATCCAAGATTATTCCAAGACAGGGAAGAGAAAGAAGAAGAAGGGAGAATTAAGCAGCAGCCATGACCATTAGAAGGTGGCAAAGTTCTTTCATACTTCCTCTTTCATGTCTCTAATAAGGAGATGCATGTCTGAAACATGATATGCCTCCATCATTTATTTCGTTTACTTTATGCAATTTTTGTTTCTTGTTTTTCATTTCAGTTAGTTAATAAATAGCTAGAAAAATGCTAAGTCTGCATATTGCTTGCATCCATCACTTTGCTTTAAATATTGTTTTGTTTCCCATATGCTTAAATAAAGGAGTTTGGTTTGAATTGAAAAGTAAAATATCCAATGTTGCATAAGTATGAATGGAAGTTGGTGGTGGTATATGTGTATGATTAAATGCATAACTCATGAAATAATTGTTGCATAATATCATTCTCATTCAATTGTGAGTTAGCTTGTTGCTACAAAGACTCTTATCAATAATGAAAAAGCCCTTGGTAACAAAAACAGAAAGAAAAAGGAAAGAAAAAGCCAAAATGGCAAGAAAAACAAAGAATAAAGGTTGGACACCAATAGCTTGGACCCTAGGACATATGCCTGTGGTGTTCTTGTACTAAGATCTGCTTGGATGAGTAAATTCTAAGGGGTATTTTAAAACCCGGTCACTTAGATCAACTGATTTGGGATGGCCAATTGAAAATCCACAATAAAGAGCAACTTAGATACAACACATTTAGTTATCCAAAAAGATGCTGGGCATCAATGATCCTAGGAAGAATTAATGAGCCATGTGTCTGTAGTGGAAAGATGTTGAGCAAAAGAAAAGAAAATAAAGCCAAAGGCAATGCTGCAGCATTTGACACCCAACCTCTAAAAGAATAATAAGCTTGTTAAGCATTGTAAGCCAAGAAAAGTTAGCAAGGGAGTGAGTAAAAAGTGAGTCTTATAACAGCATGTTTAGCAAGCTTTTGAGGAAAGATATATATATTATGTAACAGGAATAATAACCTGAGTTGTCATTGTCTGCATAAATGCCCCATAGATCAAGTTCTGCTATCTGCATAATAAGGATAAGTATCCTTTTCTTATTTATTCCATTTACTCTTAGTTTTGATGCTTGCTTGGGGACAAGCAAGATTTAAGTTTGGTGTTGTGATGACAAGTCATCATATACCCATTTTTCAAGCTAATTTCACTTGTTTTGTTAGCATTTATGCACTTTCTTGCATCCTAAGTAAGTGATTTGGAGTGAAAATGCATAACTTCTCTAAATCAAGCAACCACCATGAAATTAATGTTAATCCATGAGGTTTAAGCTAATTTTAATTGAACTTTAATTGATTTATAAGCCTCTTGAATTTAGTGATACTTGGAGTGGTTGTTTTGGTTTATTGTAGGTGAAGAAAGAAAAGAAAAGGAAAAGCGTGGCCTAAGAAGTGTAGCCCAAGGAAAGGAAAGTGTGGCAAAGGAGAGAAGAAGCGTGCCGCATACAAAGGGGGAGGCAACATTGCCCTCCACAAGGGCACACTGCCCTCTAGGAGGGCAACATAAGAGAACCAAGAAGAGAAGGCAACTCTGCCCTGCCCACTCCAAGGGCAGAGCACAATTTTGTGCCTTGGAACCAAGAAGAAGAGAACCTTGCCCTGCCCTCCACAAGGGCAGAATCGGGCTCTCCAAGGAAGAAATTCAAAGGAAAAATATCACCCATGCATGCCACAAGGATCGAACAAGGAACCATGAGGAAGCTAGGACTTAAGGTTGAGTGCCGTGCCAAGAAACCAAGAAAATTAATTGAGAGTTTGTCCCAGCCGTGTTTCGAACACGGGACCTCACTTTGGAAACTCTGCCCTGCCCTTGGCGCGGGCAGGGCAGCATTTGGATAGCACACAACTTTGGCGCACCACGCACGATTCTGGCACGCACAACTCTCAACCAAGGCAGCATCAGCGCGCGCACCAGGGCCATCCAGTGCGCACCAATTTTCTGCCCTGCCCTTGGCGCGGGCAGGGCAGCGTTCCACGCACCATGCCGCGCCAAGCTCGCCCAAGGCCGCACCAACGCCGCACCAATTCTCACGCCAAGCATCAATTTTCTGCCCTGCCCTCCACAAGGGCAGGGCAGCCTCCTGGAGCAACATTTTGGGCCAAAAATTCAAATTAAAAATCCATTTTGAATTCAATTCTTCACCAATTCAAAAGCCCATCCAAATCCCAATATCCAAGAATAGAAAGTGTATAAATAGGAGTTAGTTTGATGTAATTAGGACTATTACACACACACTTTTACCTTCACTTTTGAATTTTACTTTTACCTTTCTTTTGAGCTTTAGCACTTGTTCTTGGTGACTTCACTGAGATTTCTGAGAATTGGGGAGGAGAATTGATCTCTCTTCTTCCTCATTCTTGCCTGAGCATTTCTAATCTTCTGTTTCTGAGTTTTAGGTGTGAGAAATTGAGGAAATTCTGTCTCAATTCCCATTCAAATTCTCTTTACTTCTCTTTCTGCATAATTGAATCTATTTACATTTTCTTTACTGCTTCCTCTTCTAATTCTTGTCAATTGCTTTGTTAACTTGGATCTAGGAAGGCAAATAGAGATCCAGGCTCTGCTACCTAGTCTCTTGAGACCTGAGACCCAATTTTACTTTTGGTTCTTCTGTGAACCTTGCTGCATTTTAATTTCCTATTCTGTTTGAATTTCAGTTTACTCCAATTCATCTTCTACTTAATTGATTGTTGCAATTTACTTCTTCTTTGTTTAGATCCTGCAATCCCATTCCTCAATTCCCTTTTATATTCAAGCAGTTTATATTTCTTGCAATTTAAGTTACTGCAATTTACATTTCTTGCACTTTAAGTTTCAGTCATTTACTTTCTTGTTCTTTAAGATTCAGTCCATTTTACCTTCCTGTTCTTTAATTTACTGCAAATTCCCCTCTCCCTTTACATTTACTGTCATTTACTTCCTGTTAAACACAAATCACTCAACCAACACTTGATTCGCTTGACTAAACCACCCACTAAACCAAAATTGCTCAATCCTTCAATCCCTGTGGGATCAACCTCACTCATGTGAGTTATTATTATTTGATGCGACCCGGTACACTTGCCGGTGAGTTTTGTGTTGGATCGTTTTCCACACATCACTGCTTTCTTGTATATCGCTGCTATTTACATTGCATTTTTATGTTTATTTTATATCTATGTACATGCAGCTTGATTTTTTTTAATTCATATGAACTGATATGATGGCTGTTTATTTTCCGGGACAATCCAATTTTAGCCGGAATGCTGCCTAAATTTTTTGAAATTTTTTTTTTCATTCATGTTTTGGTTTGGCATTTCTGAAATCTGTTTCACTCTGCTTTACCCAGACCATTTCATGAATGCTATGGCAGACTTTCTTATCCTTTTTGATTTCCTGGTTCATAAACTGCTTGTTCAATTATGAGTACTTCTATTCTTACCTGTGAATCACTGTTATTTGGAATTTTTCTATGCTACTTACTCTCACCCGCACTTTACTAACTCACTGATTTTAATTTACTAATTTCTTTTTCAAATCCTAACCGTACTAACCCTTTTGATCTCTTTTCTGGTTCTTTTCACTTTCCTCTAACTTTCTCACTATGGCATATTGATTTTTTTCTTTCCATTTAACATTCATTCAGTCTCATTTTAATTACTCATTTTCCTTCTTTTCTTTCTCCCTTAGCGCTTTGAGTTTCATTTGTTTTAATTGCCTACTTGCTTCCCTATTTTATCCATATCCTGGTTTTCTATTTTTCAGGATGTTTGCCTCCCAAAGGAAAGGCAAAGGCAAGGCTACTGGCAACCGCAAGAGAGGAGCTTCCTCCCAGTCCATCATTGCTCTAATGCACGATTCTTCATGGCGGGAGAAGAACATCACACAGCAGGAAAAGGCTGACCAGCTGCTCCCTTCGACTGATCCTATTAAATTTGCAAACCGGTACTGTGAACTGAAGTACCTGACTTTTGCAGACTCAAGAAATCTATACCTGGAACGAACTCTGAAAATTCCAGAAGCCCTCAAGCAGTACACCACTGAGCAAATCAAGCAAAGGGGCTGGTTCTTTCTGGAAGGAACACTGACAGAGGTCAATGCATCTTGGGTCCGGGAATTCTATTGCAACTACTACCTTACTACCCTTGATGCAGTAAACCTGAAGGGAAAGCAAATTCTGGTCACTGAAGAGGCCTTAGAGGATATCCTCCAGCTCCCAGCCAAATCCGATCAGCCTGATGGTTTTTCAAAGGCTGAGGAGGACATGAGTCAGATGCAGTTTGACTGGGATGCCATGAAGGCACGGATAGCTCTCGACCCGATAGTTCCTTGGGAGATGGGTCAGGACACTACCATGCCTCGAGGGATCAAGAGAGTGTACTTGAATGATGAAGCTCGGCTTTGGCATCAGATCTTGAGCAACTATGTGATGCCGAGCACTCATGAGACTGAGATCCCGGTTGCCATGCTTACCCTCCTCTGGTGTGTGCTGGAGGGTAAGGACCTATACTTGCCTCATTTTATCCGGCACTATATGGCCAGGGTCCACGTCCGCGGCACCTTCTCTTTTCCATATCTGGTTACACAGCTTGGCTGTCGGGCTGACGTGCCATGGGAGGATGCCGATGAGAGACCACCAGCGGCGGATTGCAGGAAGATCATTCCTCACAGCAGGAACTTCCTAGCTTTGGGCTACAGACTACCACCCTTCACTGCTACTGATGAGATAGCCCCACCGTCTGCTGGACCCTCTTCATCCACAACTGCCCGTATACCGGTATGAGAGATTGGAGCGCTGCAGTAGGCGACGCTACTCCCATCTGAAGCTGATGATCAGACAGGGCGCCGACATCCCCTCCGAGCCCGACACTCCATCAGAGCCATCAGAGGAGGAGGAGGATGAAGACTCATTTCCAGGAGGAGATTCATCAGCAGGCAGCCACAGAGCAGGCTGCCCCGCATCAGGAGGTTATGCCCCAGATAGAGGTTGCTGATCCGGAGATCCCACTCTAGTCAGTCCCACCTCTACAACAGCCAGACTCCCAGCCCACCACCACTGAGACTCCAGCTGCCATCCCTACCAGTGATGACACCCCTTCACACCTGGCTTGATTGAGCATCGGGGACGATGCTTCATTTTAAGTGTGGGGAGGTCGCCATCTCTGGCATTTATTTTGGTGAACCACTACATACTTTTTCTTTTTATTTTGGATATTTTTCTGTATTTTTCTTTTTACTGTTATTTTCTGAGTACTTATACATTGCTTTTATGTATTTTTACTCTATTTTCTGCATTTTGCATCTTCAGTTTATATTTTAGCCATTTAGTTTATTTTAGTTATTTAGTTTAGTTTGTGGTGCACGAATTTGTAATTCGCACAACTAACCAGCAAGTGCACTGGGTCGTCCAAGTAATACCTTACGTGAGTAAGGGTCGATCCCACGGAGATTATTGGCTTGAAGCAATCAATATTTATTTTATTAATCTTAGTTAGGATGTCAAAGTGTTTAAAATTGTAAGTTGGAATTATTAGATTTGATTGGAAAGATAAACGAGAACAATAGAGTTACTTGTTTTGCAGTACTGGGGAATATGTTGGAGTTTTGGAGATGCTTTGTCCTTTGACTTCAACTCTTCCTTGAAATCCTTCAACACACGCAAGGCTCCTTCCATGGCAAGCTCTATGTAGGGTGTCACCGTTGTCAGTGGCTACCTCCCATCCTCTCAGTGAAAACATTCCTATGCTCTGTCACAGCACGGCTAATCATCTGTCGGTTCTCAATCAGGTTGGAATAGAATCCATTGATTCTTTTGCGTCTGTCACTAACGCCCAGCCCTCAAGAGTTTGAAGCACGTCACAGTCATTCAATCCCGGAATCCTACTCGGAATACCACAGACAAGGTTTAGACTTTCCGGATTCTCATGAATGCCGCCATCAATCCGGCTTATACCACGAAGATTCTGATTAAGGAATCTAAGAGATGTTCATTCAATCTGATGTAGAACGGAGGTGGTTATCAGGCACACGTTCATGGATTGAGGAAGGTGATGAGTGTCACGGATCATCACCTTCTTCACAATTAAGCGCGAATAAACATCTTAGACAAGAACATGCGTGTCTTAATGGAAAACAAAGGAATTGTATTAAATCATCGAGACGCTGCAGAGCTCCTCACCCCCAACAATGGAATTTAGAGACTCATGCCGTCAAAAGTATGTAATTCAGATCTGAAAAATGTCATGAGGTACAAGAAATGTCTATAAAAGTTGTTTAAATAGTAAACTAGTAACCTAGGTTTACAGAAAATGAGTAAACTAAGATAATTGGTGCAGAAATCCACTTCTGGGGCCCACTTGGTGTGTGCTGGGGCTGAGACTAAAGCTATCCACGAGTAGAGGCCTTTCTTGGCGTTAAACTCCAGGTTATGACGTGTTTTGGGCGTTCAACTCCGGATCATGACGTTTTTCTGGCGTTTAACTCCAGACAGCAGCATGAACTTGGCGTTCAACGCCAAGTTACGTCGTCTATCCTTGCGCAAAGTATGGACTATTATATATTGCTGGAAAGCCCTGGATGTCTACTTTCCAACGCCGTTGAGAGCGCATCAATTGGACTCCTGTAGCTCCAGAAAATCTATTTCGAGTGCAGGGAGGTCAGGATCCAACAGCATCAGCAGTCCTTTTTCAGCCTAAGTCAGATTTTTGCTCAGCTCCCTCAATTTCAGCCAGAAAATACCTGAAATTACAGAAAAATACACACACTCATAGTAAAGTCCAGAAATATGATTTTTGCTTAAAAACTAATAGAATTCTTATTAAAAACTAATTAAAACATACTAAAATCTACATGAAATTACCCCCAAAAAGCGTATAAAATATCCGCTCATCACAACACCAAACTTAAACTGTTGCTTGTCCTCAAGCAACTAGATAAATAAAATAGGCTTTAGCAGAAATTAAGAAGTAATAATATTTTAGAGTTTTAAATGAAGCTCATATTCTTATTAGATGAGCGGGGCTTGTAGCTTTTTGTTTCTGAACAGTTTTGGCATCCCCCTGTATCTTTAAATTTTCAGAATAATTGGCATCCTTTGGAACTCAGAATTCAGATAGTATTATTGACTCTCCTAGTGTAGTATGTTGATTCTTGAACACAGTTATTTTATGAGTCTTGGCTGTGGCCCTAAGCACTTTGTTTTCCAGTATTACCACCAGATACATAAATGCCACAGACACATAACTGGGTGAACCTTTTCAGATTGTGACTTAGCTTTGCTAAAGTCCCCAGTTAGTGGTGTCCAGAGCTCTTAAGCACACTCTTTTGCTTTGGATCACGACTTTAACCACTCAGTCTCAAGCTTGTAACTTGGACCTGCATGCCACAAGCATATGGTTAGGGATAGCTTGGTTTAGCCGCTTAGGCCTGGATTTTATTTCCTGGGGCCCTCCTATCCATTGATGCTCAAAGCCTTGGATCCCGTTTTTACTCTTGGCTAGTGCTCATGGCTTGTTTTTTTTTTTTTTGAACTGCTTTTTCTTGCTTCAAGAATCAATTTCATGATTTTTCAGATCATCAATAATATTTTTCGTGTTCCTCATCCTTTCAGGAGCCAATATTCATCAAATTCAAAGTACAATTTATGCACTGTTCAAGCATTCATTCAGAAAACAAAAAGTATTGCCACCACATGTAATTAATTATAATTTTTATTATTAAGAACTCGAAAAATATAGATTACTTCTTTATTCTAAAACAATCTACTACTTTATTCATGCCTGATGATGATGAGAAAAATAAATTATAGCTTAATTGGAAATAAAATCAAAATAGACAAACTAAATATCTCCTAAGGTAAATTTCTATAATTATCCTATCACTAAGTTAAAAGCAGGAAAAGGAAGGGAAAAGAAAATTGGAACTCAGCAACCTGTTGTTTCGGGGAGTAGGTGTTCCTCTAATATGTGTGGTGCTTTTTCATGGATTAATTTTTGACGCTTCAGCTCCCTTAGATCACGCCTTTGCTCCTCCTGTTCCTTGAGCAGTTTGCAAATCATGCTACTTTGATTATTCTGTTCTTCCTTTATTTGATCCATAGCTTCTTGCAATCTGGAAATAGAAGCCTCAAGATGTTCCCAGTATTCGAATTGGGGCAGTTCTGGGAGGGCTTCTGGTGCTCTTCTCTTGGTTGCATCATCTTGTTGCTGTTGTCTGACCATTGATATTCCAGTAATGGGCTTTTCAATTAGGATATATTCAGTTATTCCCATCTTTACTCCAGCATCTTTGCAAAGCATAGAAATTAAGCTTGGATAAGCCAATCTGGCGTCTTTAGAATTCCTGTTTGCTATTTTGTATAGCTCACATGAGATCAGCTGATGGACTTCTACTTCCTTTCCCAGCATGATGCAGTGAATCATGACAGCTCTTTTGATGGTAACTTCAGAACGGTTGCTGGTGGGCAATATGGAACGCCCAATGAAATCCAGCCAGCCTCTGGCTACTGGTTTCAGATCTTCCCTTTTGAGTTGAACTGGGATGCCAGTCGTGCTGGTAGTCCACTTGGCTCCAGGGATGCATATATCTTCCAAGATCTTGTCCAATCCTTTATTGACCCTCATCATTCTCCTATTAAAGGAGTTTAGGTCATCTTTCAGTTGAGGAATCTTGAATATCTCCCTGATCTTGTCAGAATTGGTATGAATGATCTTTCCTCTGACTAAGGTCTTATGGTCGAAGAGAGCAGCTCCAATGATTCTTTGCCTTTCTGTCTGCCATAGATTAGCATAAAATTCTTGAACCATGTTCTTTCCCACTTTCGTTTCAGGATTGGCCAGAATTTCCCAATTCCTGTTTCGAATTTGCTCTTGGATCTCCGGATATTCATCTTCTTTCAGATCAAATCTGACTTCCGGGATCACTGATCTGTGACTCATTATCTTGTAGTAATGGTCTGAATGTTCTTTAGTTAAGAACTTCCCTTGATTCCAAAGTGGCTTTAGAGTGCTTTCTTTCTTGCCTCTTGGGTTGGGTTGTTTCCCTTTAGGAGCCATGATCAAGAGACACAATAGTTTTTGTGATCACGGGTAAAACACACCAAACTTAGAGCTTTGCTTGTCCTCAAGCAAAAGAGAAGAAAGAAGAGGGATAGAAGGAGAACAGTTGTGGAATGGTGGTGATGAGGAGGGCGCCGAATATAATATATAGGGAGGGGGTGGGAGTTTTTCGAAAAATAAGAAAGAATTAAGATAGAAGATATGATTTTAAAAGATATTATAAGAAAAAGATATAATTTTAAAAGAGAAAGATATGAATAATAATTTGAAAAGATAAATCTGAAATTTTTTAATTTTGAAAAAGATTTAAAAAGAAAATTGAGTTTTGAAAACAAATTTTTAAAAGAGTTGGATTGGATTGGAAAACCATTTGGTTTTATAAATTAAGATACATTTGATATTTTTGAAAAAGGGATTTTAAAGATTAGGATTTTTAGAACACTAATTTGGATTGAGGGGTGATAATTTAAAATATGTTTATGCAAGAAATCATGAATTGAAACATAAAAAATTAGAAAAATTGTGAAGAAAAACGAATTTTACCTCCTCCCCACCATCCTGGCGTTAAACGCCCAACTGTTGCATGGTTTGGGCGTTTAACGCCCAAATGTTGCTTCTCCTGGGCGTTCAACGCCCAGTTGATGCATCTTTCTGGCGTTGAACGCCAGGAAGTCCTTTATTACTGGGCGTTTTTCTAAACGCCCAGGATGCTGCCAAACTGGCGTTTAAACGCCCAGAAGGTGCTTCTTTCTGGCGTTTAACGCCCAGAAGATGCTCCTTTCTGGCGTTTAACGCCCAGAAGGCTACCCTTACTGGCGTTGAACGCCCAGTGGGTGCTTCTTTTGGGCGTTCAACGCCCAAAAGGTTTCTTACTGGCTTTTTCACGCCAGTGATCTTCCAATTTTCCTTATAACTCTGTGAATCCATCCAATTGCTATTTTACCTTGAAGATACCTTGACATATACCTGTAAAAATCAATGAACTAATTACTACGAATAAAATTAAATTTTGTGATTGGCTGGGTTGCCTCCCAGCAAACGCTTCTTTAATGTCATTAGCTGGACTATTACTGATCTTCAATTAACTCTCAGTCTTGAGCATTCTTGCTCGAAATTACCTTCAAGATAATGTTTAACTCTTTGTCCATTAACAATGAACTTTTTGTTAGAGTCATTATCCTGAAGCTCTATGTATCCATATGGGGATACACTTGTAATGACATATGGACCTCTCCACCGGGATTTTAATTTTTCGGGGAATAATTTGAGCCTTGAATTAAATAGCAGAACTTTCTGTCCCGGCTCAAAGACTCTGGATGACAATTTCTTATCATGCCATCTTTTTGCTTTCTCTTTGTAAATTTTTGCATTCTCGAAAGCATTGAGTCTAAATTCCTCTAGCTCATTTAACTGGAGCAATCGTTTTTCTCCAGCTAATTTGGCATCAAGGTTTAGGAATCTGGTTGCCCAGTAGGCCTTATGTTCCAGTTCCACTGGCAAGTGACATGCCTTTCCATACACAAGCTGGTATGGAGAGGTCGCTATAGGGGTCTTGAATGCTGTTCTGTATGCCCACAGAGCATCATCCAAGCTCCTTGCCCAATCCTTTCTACGGTTAATTACAGTCCGTTCCAGGATTCTTTTGAGTTCTCTATTTGAGACTTCAGCTTGCCCATTAGTCTGTGGGTGATATGGAGTAGCTACCCGGTGACTAACTCCATAACGAACCAGAGCAGCATAAAGCTGTTTATTGCAGAAATGAGTGCCCCCATCACTAATTAACACTCTAGGGATACCAAATCTGCTGAAGATGTGTTTCTGGAGGAATTTTAACACTGTTTTAGTGTCATTTGTGGGTGTTGCAATAGCCTCCACCCATTTGGATACATAATCCACTGCCACCAGAATATAAGTGTTTGAGTATGATGGTGAGAAAGGTCCCATGAAGTCAATGCCCCATATATCAAACAACTCAATCTCCAAGATTCCTTGTTGAGGCATGGCATAACTGTGAGGTAAGTTGCCTGATCTTTGGCAACTGTCACAATTAAGTACAAATGCTCGGGAATCTTTATAGAGAGTGGGCCAGTAGAAGCCACTTTGGAGGACCCTTGTGGCTGTTCGCTCACTTCCAAAATGTCCTCCATACTGTGATCCATGGCAGTGCCAAAGGATCTTCTGTGCTTCTTCTTTAGGCACACATCTACGGATTACTCCGTCTGCACATCTCTTGAAGAGATATGGTTCATCCCAAAGATAGTACTTTGCATCTGTGATTAATTTCTTTGATTGCACCCTACTGTACTCTTTGGGTATGAATCTCACTGCCTTGTAGTTTGCAATGTCTGCAAACCATGGCACTTCCTGGATGGCAAACAGTTGCTCATCCGGAAAGGTTTCAGAGATCTCAGTGAGAGGGAGGGACGCCCCTTCCACTGGTTCTATTCGGGACAGGTGATCTGCCACTTGATTCTCTGTCCCTTTTCTGTCTCTTATTTCTATATCAAACTCTTGCAGAAGCAACACCCATCTGATGAGTCTGGGTTTTGAATCTTGCTTTGTGAGTAGATATTTAAGAGCAGCATGATCAGTGTACACAATCACTTTTGATCCTACTAAATAGGATCTGAATTTGTCAATGGCGTAAACCACTGCAAGTAGCTCTTTTTCTGTGGTTGTGCAGTTCTTCTGTGCGTCATTTAGAACACGGCTAGCATAATAAATGACGTGCAGAAGCTTGTCATGCCTTTGTCCCAACACTGCACCAATGGCATGGTCACTGGCATCACACATCAACTCAAATGGTAAAGTCCAGTCTGGTGCAGAGATGATTGGTGCTATAACCAATTTAGCTTTCAGAGTCTCAAATGCCTGCAGACACTCTTTATCAAATATAAATGGCGTGTCAGCAGCTAGCAGGTTTCTCAGAGGTTTGGTGATTTTTGAAAAATCCTTTATAAACCTCCTATAGAATCCTGCATGCCCCATAAAGCTTCTGATTGCCTTAACATTAGCAGGTGGTGGTAATTTTTCAATTACTTTCACCTTAGCTTGATCCACCTCTATTCCCTTGTTCGAAATTTTGTGCCCAAGGACAATACCTTCAGTCACCATAAAGTGACATTTTTCCCAGTTTAAAACCAGGTTAGTCTCTTGGCATCTTTTTAGAACAAGTGCTAAATGGTTAAGGCAGGAGCTGAATGAGTCTCCAAATACTGAAAAGTCATCCATGAAGACTTCCAGAAATTTTTCCACCATATCAGAGAAAATGGAGAGCATGCACCTCTGAAAGGTTGCAGGTGCATTGCACAGGCCAAATGGCATCCTTCTGTATGCAAATACTCCAGATGGACATGTGAACGCCATTTTCTCCTGATCCTGGGGATCTACTGCAATTTGATTATAACCTGAATATCCATCCAAGAAGCAGTAGTATTCATAACCTGCTAGTCTTTCTAGCATTTGGTCTATGAATGGTAAAGGAAAATGATCCTTTCTGGTGGCTGTATTGAGTCTTCTATAATCAATACACATACGCCACCCTGTAACTGTTCTTGTAGGAACCAGTTCATTTTTTCATTATGAACCACTGTCATGCCTCCCTTCTTAGGGACAACTTGGACAGGGCTTACCCAGGGGCTGTCAGAAATAGGATAAATAATCCCAGCCTCTAGTAATTTAGTGACCTCCTTCTGCACCACTTCTTTCATAGCTGGATTCAGCCGCCTTTGTGGTTGGACCACTGGTTTGGCGTCATCCTCCAACAAGATCTTGTGCATGCATCTGGCTGGGCTAATGCCCTTAAGATCACTGATGGACCACCCAAGAGCTGTCTTGTGTGTCCTTAGCACTTGAATTAGTGCTTCCTCTTCCTGTGGCTCTAAGGTAGAGCTTATAATTACAGGAAAGGTATCACCTTCTCCCAGAAATGCATATTTCAGGGATGGTGGTAATGGTTTGAGCTCGGGTTTAAGAGGTTTCTCCTCTTCCTGAGGGATTTTCAGAGGTTCTATTGTCTTCTCTGATTCCTCCAAATCAGGCTGAACATCTTTAAAGATGTCCTCTAGCTCTGATTCGAGACTCTCAGTCATATTGACCTCTCTTACCAGAGAATCAATAATGTCAACACTCATGCAGTCATTTGGGGTGTCTGGATGTTGCATGGCTTTGACAACATTCAACTTGAACTCCTCCTCATTGACTCTCAAGGTTACTTCCCCTTTTTGGACGTCAATGAGGGTTCGGCCAGTTGCTAGGAAAGGTCTTCCTAGAATGAGAGTTGCACTCTTGTGCTCCTCCATTTCCAGCACCACAAAGTCAGTAGGAAAGGCAAATGGCCCAACCTTGACAATCATGTCTTCAATCACGCCTGATGGGTATTTAATGGAGCCATCAGCAAGTTGCAGACATATCCTAGTTGGTTTAATTTCTTCAGTTAAACCAAGCTTTCTGATAGTAGATGCAGGTATTAAGTTGATACTTGCCCCAATATCACATAAAGCTTGCTTGGTACAAGTATCCTCTAATGTGCATGGTATCATAAAGCTCCCAGGATCTTTAAGCTTCTCAGGTAAGCTTTTCAGAATGACTGCACTGCATTCTTCAGTGAGGTAAACTTTCTCAGTTTCCCTCCAATCCTTCTTATGACTTAAGATCTCTTTCATGAACTTAGCATAAGAAGGTATTTGCTCAAGTGCTTCTGCAAATGGAATCTTTATTTCAAGAGTCCTAAGATAGTCTGCAAAGCGGACAAATTGCTTATCCTGTTCCGCTTGGCGGAGTTTTTGAGGATAAGGCATTTTGGCTTTGTATTCCTCAACCTTAGTTGCTGCAAGTTTATTACCTACAGAAGTGGGTTGGGAAGCCTTTTTAGAAGGGTTATCATCAGCACTCGTAGGTGACTGATCCCCCACTGGCATTTGAATGCCAGAGGTGGGAGCTGGAGTGGCGTTAGACGCTATCTCCCCCTTTGTTACTGGCGTTTGAATGCCAGAACCATGCTCCCTTTGGGCGTTCAACGCCGGATTCATGCTTGTTTCTGGCGTTGAACGCCAGGAATTAGCATGGTCTGGGCGTTCAGCGTCAGCTTTATTCCTCTCTGGGCTCTGAATGTCCTCAGAGGGATTTTGAGTATCCACTTGTTCATTTCTTGGTTTCCTGCTGCTTTGAAGTGAGGTATTTAATGTTTTCCCACTTCTTAATTGAACTGCTTGGCATTCTTCTGTTATTTGTTTTGACAATTGCTTTTCTGTCTGCTTTAATTGTACTTCCATGTTCCTGTTAGCCATTCTTGTTTCCTGTAATATTTCCTTGAATTCGGCTAGCTGCTGAGTTAGAAAATCTAATTGCTGATTGAATTCATTAGCCTGATCCACCGGACTGAGTTCAGCAGTTACTATTTTAGCTTCTTCTTTCATAGAGGATTCACTGCTTAGGTACAGATGCTGATTTCTGGCAACTGTATCAATAAGCTCTTGAGCTTCTTCAATTGTTTTTCTCATGTGTATAGATCCACCAGCTGAGTGGTCTAGAGAAATCTGAGCTTTTTCTTTAAGCCCATAGTAGAAGATGTCTAATTGCACCCATTCTGAAAACATTTCAGAGGGGCATTTTCTGAGCATCTCTCTGTATCTCTCCCAGGCATCATAAAGGGATTCATTATCTCCTTGTTTGAAGCCTTGGATGTTTAGCCTTAGCTGTGTCATCCGTTTGGGAGGGAAATAGTGATTTAGGAATTTTTCTGACAGCTGTTTCCATGTTTTTATGCTGTTCTTAGGCTGGTTATTTAACCACCTCTTAGCTTGATCTTTTACAGCAAATGGAAACAGTAATAGTCTGTAGACATCCTGATCTACTTCCTTATCATGTACTGTATCAGCAATTTGCAGAAATTGTGCCAGAAACTCTGTAGGTTCTTCATGTGGAAGGCCAGAATACTGGCAGTTTTGCTGCACCATGATAATGAGCTGAGGATTCAGCTCAAAGCTACTAACTCCAATGGAGGGTATACAGATACTACTCCCATATGAAGCAGTAGTGGGGTTAGCATATGACCCCAGAGTCTTCTTGTCTTGTCCATTCATACTTACTTCCATGTTGGAATAAAGAGATGGTATATATGTTGATATTATTTATTTTATAGTAGTGGAATAACTAAAAATGGAATATATGAAAAATATTTTGAAAATACTTTGTGAAAATTTTTTTTTTCGAAAAATTTGAAATTGAAATTTGGATTTTATATTAAAAATTTCGAAAATGTAGTTTTAAAATTGGTTAGAAAATAAAATTTTTTTTTTTGAATTTTGAATTTTATGATGAAAGAGAAAAACACACAAAAGACACAAGATTTAAAATTTTTAGATCTAATGTTCCTTATTTTCGAAAATTTTTGGAGGGAAAACACCAAGGAACACCAAACTTAAAAATTTTAAGATCAAGACACAAGAAAAACTCAAGAACACTTTGAAGATTCACAAAAACACCAAGAACACAAGAAAGAACACCAAATTTAAAATTTTTGAAAGTTTTAATGAAATTTTCGAAAATTAAGAAAGATCAACAAGAAAACACCAAACTTAGAGTTTGGCACAAGATTGAATCAAGAAAAATTATTTTTGAAAAAGGATTTTAAAAAGAAAGTGCCCACTTGTTAAGAACATAAATCCCCGCTATAACCAACTGAGCTAAAAATGTAATGTATTTTAAAGATGTGTTATTTTTATGGATAAAAGTATAATTCTTGAAAGTTAATGTTTTGAAAAAGCACAAGAAAAACAAGAAAAGACACAAAACAAGAAAAACTTGAGATCAAACCAGAAAAATAAACAAGAACAACTTGAAGGTCAATGAAGAACCAAGAACACTAACACGAAAATTTTAAAGAAAATATAAAATATGCAATTAACACCAAACTTAGAATAAGACACTAAACTCACGAAAAATTAACAATTAATTTAAGAAAAATAATATTTTTGAAAAGAAATTTTTGAAAAGAAACTATCCTATCAAAATTTAATGACTCTGTAACAACAAAAATAAATTATTCCTAATCTAAGAAATAAAATATGCCTTCAATTGTTCAAACTCAATAATCCCCGGCAACGGCGCCAAAAACTTGGTGCACGAATTTGTAATTCGCACAACTAACCAACAAGTGCACTGGGTCGTCCAAGTAATACCTTACGTGAGTAAGGGTCGATCCCACGGAGATTATTGGCTTGAAGCAATCAATATTTATTTTATTAATCTTAGTTAGGATGTCAAAGTGTTTAAAATTGTAAGTTGGAATTATTAGATTTGATTGGAAAGATAAACGAGAACAATAGAGTTACTTGTTTTGCAGTACTGGGGAATATGTTGGAGTTTTGGAGATGCTTTGTCCTTTGACTTCAACTCTTCCTTGAAATCCTTCAACACACGCAAGGCTCCTTCCATGGCAAGCTCTATGTAGGGTGTCACCGTTGTCAGTGGCTACCTCCCATCCTCTCAGTGAAAACGTTCCTATGCTCTGTCACAGCACGGCTAATCATCTGTCGGTTCTCAATCAGGTTGGAATAGAATCCATTGATTCTTTTGCGTCTGTCACTAACGCCCAGCCCTCAGGAGTTTGAAGCACGTCACAGTCATTCAATCCCAGAATCCTACTCGGAATACCACAGACAAGGTTTAGACTTTCCGGATTCTCATGAATGCCGCCATCAATCCGGCTTATACCACGAAGATTCTGATTAAGGAATCTAAGAGATGTTCATTCAATCTGATGTAGAATGGAGGTGGTTGTCAGGCACACGTTCATGGATTGAGGAAGGTGATGAGTGTCACGGATCATCACCTTCTTCACAATTAAGCGCGAATAAACATCTTAGACAAGAACATGCGTGTTTTAATGGAAAACAAAGGAATTGTATTAAATCATCGAGACGTTGCAGAGCTCCTCACCCCCAACAATGGAATTTAGAGACTCATGCCATCAAAAGTATGTAATTCAGATCTGAAAAATGTCATGAGGTACAAGAAATGTCTATAAAAGTTGTTTAAATAGTAAACTAGTAACCTAGGTTTACAGAAAATGAGTAAACTAAGATAATTGGTGCAGAAATCCACTTCTGGGGCCCACTTGGTGTGTGCTGGGGCTGAGACTAAAGCTATCCACGAGTAGAGGCCTTTCTTGGCGTTAAACTCCAGGTTATGATGTGTTTTGGGCGTTCAACTCCGGATCATGACGTTTTTCTGGCGTTTAACTCCAGACAGCAGCATGAACTTGGCGTTCAACGCCAAGTTACGTCGTCTATCCTTGCGCAAAGTATGGACTATTATATATTGCTGGAAAGCCCTGGATGTCTACTTTCCAACGCCGTTGAGAGCGCGTCAATTGGACTCCTGTAGCTCCAGAAAATCCATTTCGAGTGCAGGGAGGTCAGGATCCAACAGCATCAGCAATCCTTTTTAAGCCTAAGTCATATTTTTGCTCAGCTCCCTCAATTTCAGCCAGAAAATACCTGAAATTACAGAAAAATACACACACTCATAGTAAAGTCCAGAAATATGATTTTTGCTTAAAAACTAATAGAATTCTTATTAAAAACTAATTAAAACATACTAAAATCTACATGAAATTACCCCCAAAAAGCGTATAAAATATCCGCTCATCAGTTTGCAATTCTGATTTATTAGTGGATTAATTAGTATAGTTTACCCCTTTTTAGCATAAGATAAGTATAGTTTAAATAGAAAAATATAAAAGGGAAGTAAGCTAGGAAATTGAACATATTAGATTTAAATCCATAAACCTTGTATATAGTATTACATGATGTAGTTAAGCTGACAGCATTTCATCAAGGAGGAACATTAAAACTTTAAAAGCTACCCTAAACAATTCTTTTTATGAGAATAATGGGAAATTTTAACTAAACCTGCATACAATATATAAATGATATATGATGCTTGAGTTAGAGAACACACAGCTTGTTAGTCTTGAGCTTAAATTGTATGGTTGCATTCAAACCATAATTTTATTTCTGTGTGTTACATTTCTTTTTTATTCTGATGTTCTTTCCTTTGCTTTAATCTATATGTCCAATTATAGAACATAGAATAGATACATACCAAGAGAATGATTGAGGCCATTATTTGATTTTAGCTCACTTACCCCAAATTAGCCTACCTTTTACATCACCCTTGTTAACCCCCTTGAGCCTTTTAAAACCCCTTTATTCTATTTAGCCAAATTACTAGCCTTAAGCAGAAAAACAAAAGAAAACCCCAAGTGAATCCTTGGTTAGCTTAATATAGAAAATCATAAATAGAGTTAAAAGTGGAAAACCTTGTGGGAACATGAGTGATAGAAACAAAGGGTTAGGAAGATCAAAAGGAAAAAAAAATAAATTTGGGAAGCATGCTCATGAGAAAATCAAAGTGATTCAATTACCATGTGCATTAAAAAAAAAACTTTTCAGCATTTAAATAAAAGGGGATACAAAAAGAAATTCCCCAATGAAAACAATGCACATGGGATAAAAAATAAAAAGTGAAACATGAGCATGTAATAATAAGTGGGAAATATGGAAAAATAGGTAAGAAGTTTTATCTTGCCGAATAGGTATGTTAGGTGAGATCTTAGTCTAATTAAGGATTCACTTATTAGCTCACTTGACCCTATACATAAATCCTTACCTTTACCTTGGCCCCATTACAACCTCAATTAAGACCTCATGACTTTTTGGTATGACTATATTTTATAATTGTTGATTGGTTAGATGAAAAACAAAGCTATAAGAAAGTAAGAATAAAAAAAAAGAAAAAAAAGAAAAATAGAGTGAATAAACCCAATAAACACTGAGTGACTAGAGAGCAAACACAAAATCCAGTGAGGGTTCAATAACTCATCAACATATATCTGTGCTTGAAATTTACTAATTGTTTTGCAAGTTTGTACAATGTTTTCTTTCCCCATCTCATTTGCTAAATTGCTTTATTATTTAAGGGTTGGCTATATATCTATATGTATATACATAACTCCTTGAGAATGTGAATTAACTTAGCTACATGTAAGCTTTATATATGAGTGAATAAATTAGAGTTGCATGATGCATCATTCATTTAGGTAGTTACATTTAAATTAGGTTGCATTGTATGACATCCCATCACTATAACCTTAATTATTTACCTTGGATTTAGCATGAGGACATGATAGTGTTTAAGTGTGGGGAGGTTGATAAACCCATATTTCATGAGTTCTTTTGTGCTTAATTTGAGTGATTTATATAATCTTTCACCTACTTATTCACATTAATTGCATGGTTTTACTTTCCTTTCCTTATTATGTCATATTGTGAAAAACATGTTTTCTATGCTTTGAAAATTAATTATTTTAATTACCTTTATTTCCATTCGATGCCGTGATTAGGGTGTTGAGTAGTTTCATATTTTCTAAGGCAGAATGACTTAAAGGATGAAAAAGGAAACATACTAAAAGGAAAGGAGAAAGTAAAACGGAGCTTTAAGGAAACTGGTATCCACGCGATCGCATGGACGACGCGATCGCGTGCCAAGCACGAATCAGCAGCGACGCGGCCGCATGACTGACGCAACCGCGTGCCTTTGGCAGAACGCACATGACGCGGTCGCATGACTGACGCAACCGCGTGGCAAGGAAAAGCTCCGAATGACTCGACCGCGTGACCCATGCGGACGCGTGACAGAGGCCACGCATAAGCAAATTACAAAACACGCCCCAGCGAGTTCTAAAGCCCTTTTTGGCCCAAATCTAAGTCCAGAAAGCATAGACCAGAGGTTATGAAGTGAGGGAATGCATCCATTCAGATGGGCACTCATAATTTTAGTTTTCAATAATTTAGATTCAGTCTAGAGAGAGGTTCTCTCTCTCTCTCTTTTAGGATTTAGGATTTCTTCTTGTTTCAAGAGTAACTCTGGATCCAGGTTTTTAAATGTTCTTTTATTTTAGTTCTATAATTATTTATTCCAGCAATTGAATTGATCATTTACTTTTATAATTTAATTTATGAATTATTCCATGTTACAGATAATTATTTGAATTAATGGTATTGAGATATTTTCAGTTTATTATTACTCTTGTTAATTTATGATTATCATTGTTTACGATTTGAAGATATTTTTATTATTTCAACAATCTTACTTCTTCCCCTTTTGGTTCTGATTAAGAATTTAGTAACTCAACAGTTATTGAACTCAACGTAATTAATAATCCTTATCTTGCTAATTGAGCTGAACATAAATAATCCCAACCTTTTCTTAGGAAATAATTAGGATTCAAGGGTCAATTTAATTAGTCCCTTGACTTTCCTTTGCCCTGGTAAAGGTTGACCAAGTGGAGTTTAGATTCAACTTTTATTATAGTTGAGAGAGATAACTAAGTTAGACCTCTAAATTCTCTTATCTTGCCAAAAGTTGTTTTACAGTTATTTATTTATTTTTAATTGCCATTTACTTTACTTATCATTTAAATCACTTGCTTCTCACCTTCTAAACCCCGATTACAACCTTTATAACCAATAATAAGAACATACTTCCTCACAGTTCCTTGAGAAGACGACCCGAGGTTTGAATACTCGGTTAACAATTTCTAAAGGGGTTCGTTACTTGTGACACCCAAAACGTTTGTATGAAAGGACTTTTGAAGGTTTAGGAACTATACTTGCAACGAGGATTTATCCGCAAATTTCTAGACCACGCAAAAGTTTCTCTCATCAGTGATCTTCTCCCTTAAATACTAAACTAATGACTAAGGATTACATAAAAAGGGTAAAAAGTCTTTTAGTGCCAAAATCCACTTCTGGGGCCCACTTGGTGATTGTTTGGGCTGAGCCTTGATGAGATCGATGTGCTAGGAGGCCTCTAGGGCGTTGAACACTGGCTATGGGGTCCTCTATTGGCATTGAATGCTGGTCTCTTCTCCTTTAGGTGCTGAACGCCAGAATAACGCAGAAGGCTGCCGTTGGACGCCAGTTTTGGGCCTTCAATTCTGAAGAAAGTATAGACTATTTACATTTCTGGAAAGCTTTAGAAGTTAGCTTTCCATAGTCGTTGAGAACGCTCCATTCGAATGTCTGTAGCTACAGAAAAGCTCTTTCGACTACAAGAAGGTCAGATCCAGACAGCATCTGCAGTGCTTTCTCTGCCTCTGAATCAAACTTTTGCTCTAGCTCCTCAATTTCAGCCAGAAAATACCTGAAATTGCATAGAAACACAAAAATTCAAAGTAGAATCCAAAAATGTGAATTTTTCATTAAAACCTATAAAAACTTAATAAAATTTAAACAAAATATACTAAAAACTATATGAAAATGATGGCAAAAAACGTATAAAATATCCGCTCATCACCGCTTATCCTTTGAGTAATGTACATGGAACCCAAGGGAGGAGAGTCCTCTTCTTGGAAGAGGAAAGAATAGGCCCCTTAGACTAGTCCATTTGATGCCAACCGAGTTAGTTCCAAAGTGCACGAAGAGCACTTCTTTGAGATCACTAAGAAGAAGAAAGTTAATCAGGAAGTCTGGTTTAATCTCAAGCCGGATGAGTATCCAAATATTTAGGAGCAGATTCAGAGAAGAGACTATGGAATCCTATGTAACCCGAACACTGAAGTGGGACAGCTAAAGGTCCAGGAGCTCTATGCTAAGGCGTAGGTTACAAATAAGCATGTGTGGGGGTGTCAATCCAAGTCCCAAGAACTACCGCACCATGGTCAAAGGAAGGATTCTGGATTTCAGTTCGAAGAGTGTGCGGGAGTCATTCCAATTGCTGCCTCCGAAGAATGATGTTCACTCCTATTCTAAGAGGATGAGTGGCAACCAGAGGCATGACCAGATTCTTACAAACTTATGCCTTCGGGGAGCCCAATGGATGCTGAATTTAGAAGGGCAACTATTCCGAGGGTTACCTGAAACTGTAGGTCGATCTCGGTCGAGATCTTCTGTGTTGGTCGGAGCCAACGTATCCGGCAGGTGTGTAGCAGCCAGAGCTGGTGTGTTCGACTTGTAGGACTTGGTGATGGTACTGATCCTTCGTCCCCGGAGGGTGGGGGGGTACCTGCAAGGGACTCTGAAGCTTAAGTTAGCAAGGGTATTAAGCAGGTATTGAGTAGAATCAGAATATGAGTTATACCTGGGTGCTCCAGTGTATTTATAATGGTGAGATGTGGCCTTCTGTGGATAAGATAAGTTAGTTATCTTATCTTATCTTTAAGTGAGGTCATTTTTATCTTTTAATGGAACCGCCCTTCTTTCTGTAGGCTTGGGCTGCCTTAGGATTTGGGGCGTGTTCCTCTATTTGGGCCCTTCTTTGGGCTTTCTGGGGACTTGACCGAGCTCTTTGAGAAGAGGTCGGGTTGTCCTGACCTGAAGAGGTCGGTCGCTTTGTCTGTCGAACATCCCGGGTCGGTCAGCTCGACCCAGGGTATGAACAGTGCCCCTGTTTGAGCTCGGTCTTCTTTTTGTGGTCGAGTCCTTGACTTCGGTCCTTCTTTAGTGAAGCCGAACTCAAGCATTTTGTCGATTCCTTTGTAGAAGCTTTGAATGTAGAACGTTTTCTTTTAAAAAAAATGCGCGTTTCTATACCGGCACTTTTTTGGGAACGTGCGAGGGTTTAATGCTTTTAATTTTGAGCATTAATTGCCCCGTTTCCCCTAGGCTCTTACTTTGGATTTTGAAAACCTAAAAACGGTTTCTCTCCTTTTGCTCTTTCGTAACTTCTTTTCTTAGTTCTCTCCACTCTCTGTTTTTTATTTTGCATTTCTGCTTTCCTTTCGTTGCGGCGTCATTTGGTGTTGGAGCTTGGGGTCTTTGTATTTCCTGCGACATTATTCTTGTTTGCGTTCCCAAATTTCCTCTTCCTCCTTTAGTTTTCGTTGAAGCTTGCTGCTCTTTCCAGGTTGGTACTAGCTTATCTCGCTTTTTCGTAGCTTCGTCTTTACTTTTGGTGAAGTTCTGGTTTTACATGTTTGAAAGGTTGGATCTTTTTGCGATCTTATATTTACCTGTTTGCTGCGATATGCTTTTCCTGTGGTTTTTCTTGGAATTTTGAGGCTTTCTGAGTTTTCACTGTTGCTTCTGGTCGTTTTTTATACTAGTACGAAATCTGCATCTGTTTCTCACTTTTGGAGATTGCTTCCTGTCTGATCTTTGAAAAAAGGTTGCTTCTTTAATGGTCTTGTGCTCGATGCTTGGGAGTGTTTTTTGCTTGGTAGGCTTGTAATGATTTGCTGTGTTTTCTTTTGATGAAAAGCGCTTGTTGTTTTGGATTCTTTTTGAGAAATGATGGGATGTGATCTGTAGAGTATTTCTGGAAACCTTGCTTTGTTGCTGCCTCCAAAGGATGCCCTAGGACTTTGGTTTGAGTCTTGGGGTTTTCCTTTTCGTGGTTTCATCTTCTGAGAAGTATTGACCGAGTTGTTTTTTCCCTTTGTCCGAGATGTTTGTAGTAACCTCATTTTCTTTTCTTACTTTGTAGGATTAGTTGGCCTCATGTCTTCTCGCAATAATATTGTAGAGATGTCGTCCAGAGTTCCCGAGGGGATGTCCGATTGGCTGGACTCCCTTGTTTTGTTGTGTGTTTCTGTTGTAGATGCAGAGTTTTGCACAGAAATGAGGAAGCGCCATAGGATTTGTGGTAACAATGCCCGTGAGGAAGATTACGAGCTTGTTGCCCCTTATTCTGATGAGAGAGTTTGCTTTCCGACTTTTGTTGAGGGAGAGCGTCCCTTCTTTTATGCTTACGAATACTTTTTTAGTCAGTTGAACGTTTCTTTTCCTTTTACTGCTTTTGAAACCGACCTGTTGTGGTCGTGTAACATTGCTCCATCCCAGCTTCACCCGAATTCCTGGGGTTTTATTAAAATTTTTCAACTTCTTTGCCAGGAGTTATACATAACACCTTCTGAAACTCTTTTCCTTTATCTTTTTGTCTCAGCCAAACCCGGAGGTTCCTCCAAAAAGAAAGCTTCCTGGGTTTCTTTCAGATCGGCCCAGGGGCATAAAGTTTTTGCCATGTATGATGAGTCGTTTAAAGATTTTAAGAACTACTTCTTTCAAGTCCGTGCTATTGGGGGGTCTGCCCCCTTTTTTCTCGATGAAAATGATGAGCCTGCTTTTCCTCTAGAGTGGCAAAAGAATGTAAGAGTGCCATGTTATACATGGGAAATGCTTAGTGAGGTTGAGCGGGCCTTTGTAGTTGTTCTTGAAGATTTGTGGGGGAAGCCTCCCCATCTGGATACGAAGAGATTTTTGAGTGATCCATCTTTGGTTCGGGCTGCTTTGGGTACTATCTGCTTTATTTTTATACTTGCTTTCCGAGCTTTTTCTTCTTCTATGTTGTAATTTGTCTTTTGTGGTTGATTTTGTGTTCTTCAGGGATGTCGAAGAATAATGATTCTATGAAGGCCTTCAAGAAGGTGAAGAAGGCAACTGATGCTTTAAACATTTCGGCGAAGGCGGCCGGAGAGGGATCTTCCCAGGTTCCAGTTAAACCTCCTGTACCTAGTTCTCCCGGGCCGAGGAAAGCAATTCCTATTCCTCGGGTTTGTCTAGTCGATCCTCCACAATCTTCTGCTGCAGCTCCTGGTGCCCCTCCTAGTAAAAAGCAAAAGACATCCGAGCCCTTTATCCTGGATGCCCCAGATTTTGATGCTATCGAGTTTGTTGACCAGCAAATTGCCCCCTATGGTGGGCTTTCTATGGACGACGTTTCTCTTCTTCAGCATCTGGATTTTATCACCAAAAGTAGTGTGAAGATGGCTCATATGGGTGCGGCTATATTCCGAACAGTTCAGGGGATTCCAATTCATGCCACAAAATCCTTCATGGAAGAGGCCAAGTCAGAATTTGATCGAATCAAGGGTCTAAAGGAGGAATTGGAGGTGAAGTTGGAGAAGGTGGAGAAGGAGCTGGAGGGTGAGAAGGCTAGTTCTATTGCCTTGGCTGCTTCTTTGAAGCTGGCCGATGACATGGCATTGAAACATAAGGATAGCTTTGTCTCGGCTTATAGGGAATTGATGAATCTTCGGGAGGATTTGGAAATTGCTCGGGTTAATTATAGTGAGCTTCAGGGTCACGTTGTGGGTAGCGTAACTGCTGCCTCCGAGAACCTGATGGAGCAGTTTCGGGTTGTTGCTCCTGATGCCGACTTGACTCTCATAAGCCTGGACAATGTCGTGAGGTATGGTAAGATTGTCCCTGATGACCAGGATGATGATGAGACTGATCCTCCCCCAGTGCCTTCTCTTAAGGTGTCGACCTCCTCTGTTCCCCCCGTTACATCTGATCCGGATTGCCAGATTCTGCACCAGGATGATGGAACCGTAGATGTTGTGCTCTTCAGACTCGCCCTCCTTCTCCCCGTATTGATGCTGCTGGGAAGGCTCCCGATCTTAGCTGATCTTTTTTTTCTGCCTATTTGTGTAAATAGCCCGGTTTGTGGGCTTTTGAACTTGTTTTTGTGGATGATGTTTTATTGACTTGTCGATACTCTAGTTGCTGTTTTTAGCAACTTTATTTTGAAAACAAAATAGTTTTTCTGAGGCTGATTTTGGTGGCCTCTTTGAAGCTTTATCATACTATGCATTCATTTGTGCTCTAGCAGGGTGTCTGTCGGAATCTTGCTGCTTGGCTTTTTTAGATTGTTTTCGCATTTTGTTTGTAGCCTGGATCCTTTTTGAGGTCGTGACTTGTGGGGGGTCCAACTTGTTTTTCGGTTTCCTTGCTTTTATTTTGTGTTTTTAGCGCCTTGTGACCGATTTCTTTATGTTTGTCCCCTTCGAAGTTATTTTTTTGATCCCCTTTTCTGGGCCTTTACCCGGTCTCTTTCAGGGATTACTTTTACAACTTGTTTTGTAGGAAACCGACTTTGTTAGGTCGATCTCTTCTAAGTTGTTTTTGTAATCCTCTTTCTTGGACCTTTGGTAGGTCTCTTTCAGGGATTACTTTGATAACTTTTTAATGGTAGGAGTCCGACTTGGTTATGTCGGTCTCTTTTAAGTTATTTTTTTGTAGTCCTCTTTCTTGGATCTTTGTCAGATCTCTTTCAGGGACTACTTGTATAACTTTTTAGTGGTAGGAGTCCGACTTGGTTATGTCGGTCTCCTTTAAGTTATTTTTTGTAGTCCTCTTTCTTGGATCTTTGTCAGATCTCTTTCAGGGACTACTTATATAACTTTTTGTTCTGGGCTGACTTTGTTACGTCAGGCCCTTCTAAGTTAAAGTAATCCTCTTTAATAGGGTTGGCCAGACCTCTTTCCAGGGTTTACTTATAACTTGGGTTGACTTGGTCCAACTTCCGAACGTCGGCCAGTTTTTAAGTTATTATATTAGCTATCCGTAAGACCTCGTCAGGTTCTTTTTTGGATTGCTTTTGATAACTTCTTACATTATTCTATGTTCATCTTTGCCGATTTGTAGAAAATGGTTGGCATCTTTAGATCGTCCTTTGGCTGAATCGCGTTTTCACCTTTATCGGACGATTATCTTTATCGTGGTCACGCAGTGAATTTGTTTTTCACTTTCTGCCGACCTATTGCTTTATAATCGAACGATGAATACTTCAGATTAATGCATCTTAGAATCTTGTAGAATATCTCAGTAAACTTTATTTAAAGAAAAATGCAAATATATACATGTGGGGATTTTCTCATCCCTTTAAGTCGGGTATGGTCTAGGTCTCGACCTGGTGCCTCGTTAAAAAACCTTTTTAGGAAAAAGAGCGCATCCATGTAGTGAGATCCTTTACCTTTTCTAACTGTAGTACCTTCTTAGGTTGCAGGCGTGCCATGATCGGGGAAGCTCTCGTCCACCAAGCTCGGACAGTCTGTAGTAGCCCTTCCCCAGTACTTCTATGATTCGGTAGGGTCCTTTCCAGTTTGCTGCCAGCTTCCCTTCTCCGGGTCGAGTTGTTCCAATATCATTTCGGATTAGGATGAGATCATTCTCTGCAAAACTTCTCGGCACTACCTTTTGATTATATCTGGAAGCCATTCGGCGCTTTAGAGCTTCTTCTCTGATCCGAGCTCTTTCTTGGATTTTGGGTAACAAGTCGAGCTCTTCTCTCTGAAGTTGGGAGTTTGCTCCCTCATTGTAGTGAACTACTCTAGGCGACCCTTCCTCAATCTCTACTGGAATCATTGTTTCTATTTCGTATGCTAATCGGAAGGGGGATTCCTTCGTGGTAGAATGTGGCGTTGTTCGATATGCCCATAGGACTTGTGGAAGCTCCTCCGCCCAGGCTCCTTTTGTATCTTGTAATCTCCGTTTTAATCCGGCCAATATGACTTTGTTAGCCGCTTCGGCTTGTCCATTGGCTTATGGATCTTCAATGGAGGTGTACTGGTGCTTTATATTCAAGTCAGCTACTAGTTTTCTGAAGCCTGCATCTGTGAATTGTGTGCCATTGTTTGTGGTTATTGAATATGGAACCCCGAACCTTGTGACAATGTTTCTATATAAGAATTTCTGGCTTCTTTGAGCGGTGGCATTGGCTAGGAGCTCTGCCTCGATCCACTTTGTAAAGTAATCTACCCCTACTATGAGGAATTTAACTTGTCCTGATCCCTGTGGGAAGGGGCTGAGAAGATCGAGTCCCCATTTTGCAAACGGCCAAGGCGAGGTCACGCTAATGAGCTCTTCTGGCGGGGCGATGTGAAAGTTGGCATGTTTCTGACATGGTGGACATGTCTTCACAAATTCTGTAGCTTCTTTCTGTAGAGTTGGCCAATAAAATCCCGCCCGGAGTACCTTTTTGGCGAGAGCTCGTGCTCCGAGATGATTGCCACAAATGCCACCGTGTATTTCTTCTAGCACTTCCCTTGTGTTGGAGGTCGGCATGCATTTTAGTAAAGGTGTTGAGATTCCTCTTTTGTACAGGATGTTGTTTATGATGGTGTAGTACTGTGCCTCCCTTTTTAACCACTTTGCCTCCTTTTCTTCTGTGGGGAGCGTTCCTGTTTTGAGGTAATTGATTATGGGGGTCATCCATCCTTGGTCCTGACTTGTTATAGTCAGGACTTTTTCTTCTTCCGAGATTGACCGGTTTTGCAACATTTCCTGGATGAGGCTCCTATTGTTGCCCCTTGGTATGGTGCTTGCTAGTTTTGAGAGTGCATCAGCTCGGGCATTTTTTTCGTGGGGTATGTGGCAGATTTTATACTCCCCGATTTGTCCGAGCTGTTCCTTGGTTTTATCCAAATATTTTTTCATGGTGGGATCTTTGGCTTGGTAGCTCCCTGTTATTTGTGATGTGATTACTTGTGAATCGCTGTAAATGTTGAGTTTTTGAGTTCCGACTTCTTTAGCCAGCTTCAAACCAGCTAATAATGCTTCATATTCTGCTTGGTTGTTTGAGGCCGGGAACCCGAACTTGAGGGAGAGCTCAACTTGGGTTCCTTGGTCGCTTTCTATTATCACGCATGTGCCGCTTCCAATTTTATTTGAAGAACCATCCACGTAAATATTCCATTCTGTGGGGGTTCCAAGGGCATCTGTGAATTCTGCGATAAAGTCGGCCAGGTACTGTGATTTGATGGCCGTCCGAGCTTCATATTGGAGGTCAAACTCTGACAACTCGACTGCCCATTGTAAAATTCTGCCTGCCAGATCTATTTTCTGCAATATTCCTTTTATGGGCTGGTTAGTTCGAACCTTAATGGTGTGAGCCTGGAAGTACGGGCGGAGTCGTCGAGATGTTAGAATGAGGGTATAAGCTAATTTTTCTATTTTTCTGGAAGTTCAGCTCGGATCCGTGTAGCGCTTTGCTAATGAAGTAGATGGGTTGTTGCCCATGTTCGTCTTCCCTGACTAGTGCTAAGGCTATTGCCCGGCTCCCTACTACGAGATATAATATGAGCAGTTCTCCTTCTCGTGGCCGAGATAGGATAGGTGGCCATCCTAAGAACTCCCTAAAGTCTCGGAAGGCTTGGTCACATTCTGTCGTCCATTTGAACTGTTTTCCCTTTCTTAAAGTAGAATAGAAGGGAAGAGATCTTATCGCAGCTCCTGCTAAGAATCGGGATAGAGCGGCCAACCTCCCGTTGAGTTGTTGTACTTCTTTGACACAGGTTGGGCTCTTCATGTTGAGTATGGCTTGACATTTGTCTGGATTTGCTTCAATTCCCCTTTGTGTGAGCATGAAGCCTAAGAATTTTCCTGCTTCTACTGCGAAGGTGCATTTTGCGGGATTGAGCCGCATGTTGTGTTTCCTTATAGTGTAAAACACTTGAGTCAGGTCGGATAATAATGTATCTTCACTTTGTGTCTTTATCAACATGTCGTCTACATAAACTTCCATGATTTTTCCGATGTGATCTGAGAAAACTTTATTCATTAGCCTTTGATAAGTAGCTCCTGTGTTCTTGAGACCGAAAGGCATCACGATGTAGCAGTAGTTTGCTTTCGGTGTTAGGAACGAGGTATTTTCTTGATCTGGTGGATACATGGGGATTTGGTTGTACCCCGAATATGCGTCCATGAATGAGAGATACTTATATCCTGATGAAGCATCTACTAGAGCGTCGATGCTTGGGAGTGGATAAGGGTCTTTTGGGCAGGCTTTGTTAAGGTCGGTGTAGTCGGTGCACATTCGCCACTTCCCATTTGACTTTTTCACCAAGACGACGTTTGCTAGCCATAGTGGGTATTTAACTTCCCCTATGAACCCTGCCTCTAATAGCATTTGTACTTGTTCTTCTACAGCTTAAGATCGTTCTGGTCCGAGTTTTCTTCGTCTTTGTTGTACCGGCCGGGATCCCGGGTAGACTACCAATTTGTGGCTCATTAGTTCAGGATCAATGCCTGGCATGTCGGCAGCTTTCCATGCAAAGAGATCAACATTATCTCGTAGGAACCGTATTAGTGATTCCTTTGTGTCTCCTTTCAGGATCGTGCCAATATTAGTTGTTTTATCCGAGGTGTCTCCGATCTGGACTCTTTCTACTTCTCCTTCGGGTCGTGGTCGAAGTTCTTCTCGTCTCTGAACTCCACTGAGCTCGATTGTGTGGAACTCTCCTCCTTCTCCTCGGAGGTTTAGACTTTCGTTATAACAGCGACGTGCCATTTTTTTATCTGCCTTTATTGTAGCTATCCCTTCCGCAGTTGGGAATTTCATACATAGATGTGGAGTTGAAACTATTGCGCCGAGTTGATTTAACGTTGTCCGACCTATTAAGGCATTGTAGGCTGAGCTTACGTCGACCACGATGTAGTCTATCTCGAGTGTCCTGGATTGGTTCCCCTTCCCGAAGGTTGTCTGCAGCGATACGTATCCCAGCGGTTGAATTGGGGTATCTCCAAGTCCAAACAGGCTGTTCGGGTATGCTCTTAGCTCTTTTTCTTCTAGGCCGAGTTTGTCGAAGGCAGTTTTGAATAAGATGTCGGCAGAGCTTTCCTGATCAATTAATGTACGGTGAAGGTTGGCGTTTGCTAGTATGATCGTAATGACCATGGGGTCGTCGTGTCCCGAGATGATTCCAGATGCATCTTCCTTGGTAAACGTGATTGCTGGGATGTCTGGCGCTTCCTTCTTTCTTTCGACATGGTACACCTCTTTGAGGTGTCACTTGCGGGATGATTTGGAGATTCCTCCCCCAGCAAATCCGCCGTGTATTATGTGAACGTGTCTTTCCGGTGTGCGAGGTGATCGTTTAGATCGTCCGACATCCTCATCCCTTCTTCTTTTTCTTGGTTCGTCGTCCTGATTGGCCAAAAACCGATTTAGCTTTCCTTCTCTTACTAATTTTTCTATGAAGTTTTTCAAGTCGAAGCATTCGTTGGTGGAATGCCCTCGAAGTCGGTGATATTCACAGTATTCATTCCGATTTCCTCCTCCTCTTTTGCCTTTAAGTGGCCGAGCTGGAGGGATTTTCTCCGCATGGCAGACTTCTTTGTAAACATCTACCAAGGATACCCTAAGAGGAGTGAAGTTATGATATTTTTTATTTTCTCTCCGGAGCGATCTTCCTTTTTCTTGGATTCTTTATCTCGGTAGGCAGAACCAGACCTTGAGGCTTCGCCAAGTCGAGAATTTTCCTCCATGTTGATGTACTTCTGCGCCCGTTCTTGTACTTCGTCTAGGGATGTTGGGTATCTCTTTGATATAGATTGGCTAAATGGTCCTTCTCGCAGGCCGTTAATGAGGCCCATAATGGCAACTTCTGTTGGTAGACTTTGTATGTCCATGCATGTTTTGTTGAATCTTTTCATGTAGTTGCGAAGGCTCTCCCGATCTCCTTGCTTGATCCCTAGTAGGCTAGGTGCGTGTTTGGCTTTGTCCTTTTGTATGGAGAATCGGGCCAGGAACTTTTTGGCCAGGTCGTCGAAACTCGAGATGGATTTTGGAGGTAGGTTGTCAAACCATTTAATGGCTGTCTTGGTGAGAGTTGTTGGAAAGGCTTTGCAGCGAACTGCATCTGAGGCATCAGTGAGGTACATTCTACTTCTGAAGTTGCTGAGATGATGGTTGGGGTCCGAGGTGCCGTCATATAGAGTAATATCCGGAAGTTTGAAATCTTTTGGAATTTTGGTCTTCATAATTTCTCTGGTGAATGGATCTTGATCTATCTGAGAGCTATCCTCTGTGGGTGGTCGAGTAGCTTTAGTTTTGAGATTAGCTTCGAGTTTTATAAGCTTATCTTCTAATTCTCGGCGCCGCCTTATCTCTTGACGTAGATCTTCTTCTTTTTCACGTTGATGTTGGGCTTCTTTCTCAAGTTGCTCCAATCGATTTTGAAGTGCTTCTATTACTCTTGGATTTGATGAATTTTTGTCTCCGTTGGGTTCCTGAGTATCTTTGAGTATAGTATCCACATTTTTATGCGGCGTTCTGTCTTCCAAACCTGAATCGTGGTCGTTGTCATGGTCATCCGCCATATTGATGGGATGACTTCCAGGTTCCCCGACAGCGGCGCCAATGTTCCGAGGGTTACCTGAAACTGTAGGTCGATCTCGGTTGAGATCTTCTGTGTTGGTCGGAGCCGACGTATCCGGCAGGTGTATAGCGGCCGGAGCTGGTGTGTCCGACTTGTAGGACTTGGTGATGGTGCAGATCCTTCGTCCCCGGAGGGTGGGGGGTACTGCAAGGGACTCCGAAGCTTAAGTTAGCAAGGGTATTAAGCAAGTATTGAGTAGAATCAGAATATGAGATATACCTGGGTGCTCCAGTGTATTTATAATGGTGAGATGTGGCCTTCTGTGGATAAGATAAGTTAGTTATCTTATCTTATCTTTAAGTGAGGTCATCTTTATCTTTTAAGGGAGCCGCCCTTCTTTCTGTAGGCTTGGGCTGCCTTAGGATTTGGGACGTGTTTCTCTATTTGGGCCCTTCTTTGGGCTTTCTGGGGACTTGACCGAGCTCTTTGGGAAGAGGTCGGGTTGTCCTGACCTGAAGAGGTCGGTCGCTTTGTCTGTCGAACATCCCGGGTCGGTCAGCTCGACCCAGGGTATGAACAGCAACCTTATTAGCTGGGGTGGCATGATTTGAAGCCAGTGGCTCGAGGTTGATTGGAGTTTATCCAACGCTCCATAATTCTTACAAATAACCACTTTGAGGTTATCGTGGATCGAGCTGTCACGATCTACTACATTATGCTTAGGAATGAGGTGGATGTGGAGCTCATGATTGCACAAGAAATATATAGCATTGCCTGCAATGCCTCTGTAACACCCTAACTATTAAAATGTCATGCTTCTGGCTGTGCCAATCTGATAGCTCGAGTATTACGACGACTCTTATAATATTTAATACTAAAATATGAGCCTGTTTGAAACTTTAAACCATATAACTACCCCAAAAAGCTTTTTGTTAGGTAACATACATCCATACATTCGATACAACTTACAAAACTCACAAATAATACATATGTATATATATTAATAATTTTACAAGCATTAACTAATACAGTTCATATCCGTCTTACAGAATATATAAAGATGAAGGCGAGGAAACAATAAAAAATAACTAAAGCAATACAAAACATCACGACAACAATAACTAGTTAAAATCTTCGTGGCTTCTACGTCCATATCCTGAAAAGGGAAATTTGTAGGAGGGGTGAGAACATCATCCTCGAAAGGGTTCTCAGTGGAGGATTTTTGAGAATTACTATGATAGGAGACGTGAAGGTAAAACAATTATAATGATTAATAACCGTCTTATGCATCTTTCCAAAACTAAAGGTTTAATATCAGAAATCCAAAATCCTCTCTGAAAGAGAAAGCTGTTAATTCCTCAATAAAATAAACCAAAATCCTCTTTGAAAGTTTTTCTTACACAGTATAAGTGACCAAGCTGTTCCAAGCATAGGTTCATTAAGTCTATGCTAAACCAGTTTAGTTTTTCATACTTATCTAAACCAAAAACACAAAACCAAACACAACCTCTGGCCCATCTCATAATCAACCGTGGCCCTAGGCCCAAACAATCCAAACAGCAGCCAATCCACCAAAAACACAAGTAAAAGGTTCAAGCACAATCAAGCAGTTACTTCAAGTAGAGCAATTAGCAATTGAACACAATTAATCACATAGGCAAACCAAGTACAATATGCACACCCAAACAATGTCACAGATGCAAATGATGAATGCTTGTCCTAGTGGCTGATGAGTCTCATCTGTCGGTTATAAAGCCAACCTGACAAGTCCTGGTACCTAACCATTGGACTGTCCCTCTGTCGTGCATCCCCAACTCGAGTTATTCACAATCATAATCATAATCACACAACACCCACATTGTTGTGTATCCACGGGGGCGAGCTCATCCAGAACTTTCACAGTGTTCGGCCACACTTGCGACACAGGGTCAACAGAGTATCGACTCTCAACCTGGAGCACCTGGTGGCTAGCCACTGCTTCTACCCAGGGAAACTCGTATCTCAGATAATTGGAAGTGCAACAATCACTTTATCAACTCAATAATCATCCATATTCATACTCAGCCATTTGGCTCATAACATATTCCACAATCAGCCATAATTCATTATTATATACGGCCATTCCGGCTCATAACATATTCCACAATCAGCCATAATTCATTATCATATACAGCCATTCCGGCTCATAACATAATAGCACTTCCATCAGCCAACATCATCAAACTCAAAAAATCATCATTCAAGCCATAAATCATTTTTCTCAATTCACTTTACTTTGAAATTAAAAATAAATTCTTTCCAGCCTTGGCTTTAAAATGCCCATTCCTCAAATCATTTCAGGCGTATAAGCCACTTTTACTCAAAATAGGTTCCCTTTTCAAAACAAAGCCACCATCGGCATCCTCTTTCCAAAACATCCAAAACCATGGCAAATTAAATATCTCTTCTGAAATATTTAAAATCATCCATCCAACAACAGAATTTTGTAACAAAAGTTCCTCGGCAGAGTCTCAAGTCTATAGGGGAGCATAACATAATTCATTTCCTCAAATTCATTTAAAATCTGTAAAACCTTAATTTTCTTGATTTGAATAAATAAAAATAAGAGTAGAATTTAAGCCAAACCAAGTCGTGTAGTCAGTTACTCCAACCACATTTTCAAAATTCTTTCTTTTACATAAACTAAAACTAATTTCAATCCCATGCTAAAAATCTGAAACGTTTCCAACGGCTTGGAAATCACTTTAGTTTTTCTAAATCGGAACTTTAAAGGATACTTTAAACGTTTCTAAAACATCGTAAAAATAAGGTTTATCAATCAAGATTCAAGTCCTTCCAAAACCACTGAAATTCCTCCAATTGAACTCCTCAAGTTAATTTCAAACACATAAACCCTTTTTACCTTAAAATAGCTTAAGACACAAGCTCCTTCTAAATGTCTTGCACCCAAAGGTAAAAATACTTTTCTTAAGAAACAAAGGTGAATCATAGTTCTCTTTTCAATAATTCATTTCGAAACACAATTCTTCACCTTTGTAAATAGTTCAAATAAAATAGTATAAGTCTTAGACTCATAACTCTCCAAATAAGATTTCGAGTAGAACCTGGGATTTTTGCAGAAATTTCGGCAGCACCTCCCCTAAAACATGGACTCTGCCACCCTTTTTAGGTCCCATCCAAACCATTCCACAACCCTCTTTAAAGGGTTAAAAAATAAATCAGCTCAAAATCCAACCAAATCCAAAGGTGCATTTCTATTTTCATATTCCAAGAAAACCAACAAACTCAAATCAATTTCCAACGGATTAAACTTCATTTCAAAGCTTTAAAGAAGCAACTTTAAAGAAACACTTCAAAATCGTCCATTTCACAAAACCAAATAATAATTGAATCAACCAAGTGTTCATATTTATCCAAGACAACCAACTATACATAAGACGTATACAATCACTCAAGGATACATTTTTACCACATAATATCCATATATAATAATTCCAATTTAAAAAAAATATGCTTTTTTGAAAAGGCCCCTACCTCAATACGCAAAACCACAGCCCAAACACCTCACAGAGTTCTTTTCGCCTCAACCTAAATCGACGGCAACCAAAACCTCGGCTCCACATTCTCTCTCAAAAGCAGAAACAGCTTCAAATGCCACAAGTAAACTCGGATTCTAACTCCTAGAACCATTAACATCACAAATACTTTATTACACGGAACAGAACACTAACGGAGGGCTTTAGAAACAGAAATACTTACAGAACTAGAGAAACGAAATAGTGGTGAGCTCTGAACCAGTTTGGCAGCGGCCCCGGCAGCCACCTCAAGCGGCAACGACAACCAGACTCCGGCGATGGTGACTAAAATCCACATACAAAGACGATAAAGTTTTCGAAAACTCAAGAGAAACGAAACCCAATACTTAAAACCAAGCAGTGGATCTCAGTGGCAGCAGAGGCATTTCTAGCGGCAGATGCTCGGCCCGAAGATTTAGCGGTGGTCCTGGAAGTCATAGAACCACCCCCGGTGGTCAGAAACAAAGAGACGCAGCTTCCTTCTCCTGCAGCGACACCTCCGGTGGCAACCTCCATGTCTTCTCTATCCCACTCAAGCTCCTCTTTCTGGAAACCCCAACGGCGACAGCGGCGGCACAGCAGCTCGGCCACGGCGTCTTCTTTAGTGATGACAAATCAGCGACAGTTTCTCGTAGCAGCAGCGAGTGCGAAAAATGGCAACGGGCCTTCGGTGGCGGCGAGCTCGCAGCAGAAGTGCCTCAGCGGTCAGCCCTTCAGCACGATGACCACACAAAGGCTTCCCTCTTTCTCCTCGTGCTCGCCTCTTTCTCTCTCCTCCATCGATGGTGACGACGACGGCATCGACTGCAGCGGCGGCGCGACGCGGTGAGGGTGATGGCGACACGGTGAGCTTCCCTCCTCCTCTCCTCTACCGCAGCTCTCTGTCTCTCTCCCTTTCTGCTTCTTTTTCTTTCTTTCATGGTGAAGGAAACCGTGTGTGTGTTGCTGCTGTTGGGTCTTGGGGGAAAGGATAACTAGGTTAGGGATTTCTGAATTTGGGAATTAGGGTTTAAGTAAAATAATGTTTAAGGGTAGTTTTGTAATTTCAAATAATAATAGGGATAATATAGTAATTAGAAATAAATTTTAATCCAACAATAATAATGTATAAAAATACTATTTGTTCATCAAATTTACAAATTATTTTCAATAAAATGTTCAAATCCAAAAATTGGAAATAATATAATTAATTTCTTTAATTTTCAAAATAGCAATATTAATATTTTAAAATATTAATTATTTAGTCCAAATGATGCAGGAGGAAATTGTCTCTCAACTAATTTCCTTCGGCAAGTGTACCGAATTTGTCGTCAAGTAAAAACTCACAATAGAGTGAGGTCGAATCCCACAGGGATTGATTGATCAAGCAACTTTAATTAGAAGAATGTTCTAGTTGAGCTAGTTCAGAATTTGGGTTGAGAGTTGCAGAAAATAAAAGGGCAATAATGTAAATGACATGAAAAGTAAATGCTAGAATTAGGGAGCTGGAAGTAAATAGCTGAAATTAAATTGCAGAATTGTAAATGGGAATGGGGTGTTTGCTCATGAAAATAAACGCAAAAATTTAAAGAGAATGGGTCAAATCAGTATTTGGGAGTTCATTGGGCACAGGAGATGCTGCAATTCTCCGGATCAAGTTCATTTTCATCTCTTCCTTAATCAATGCACTCATTGATCTCCTTGGCAATCTTAATTGATTGAATCACAATTTCTTGCAATTCAATCTCTCAAATCTTGATCAATAGCCAATTCCTTGGTCAATTGCTCATGAGAAGAGATGAAGTGTGGTCATTGATTATACCACATGCATTTCCCAAATCAAGTATTGAGAGGATTATAGTCACATATCCATCCAAACCGAATTTGGTCATGCATGAGAAAGCATTTCTAGCTTGATCTCTTCATTCCTCTTTCAAGGTTCAGAAGAGATCCAAGTTTGAATAGTTTCTTTTCCAAGATAACTACCCAATGGGATGAAGATCGAAAGCTTTCAAGTAAAATCAAGAGAAAAGATAGAAGAAGAATAAAGAAAAGTAGTATTGATCCATCAAATTACAACAAAGCTCCCTAACCCAATGAAAGGGGTTTAATTGTTCATAGCTCTAGAAATTGAAAACAAAGATGGAGAATACATCATGGAACTAGAAGAGCAGAGAAGGTAAAGATACAGAGAGTAGTGCTTCCTACTTTTTAGCTTCCAAAAAACTACTAAACAATTCAAAGCTACTCCTATATATACTACTCTTTTCAGCTTCTAGTTGGTTCTTCAAGTCTTGGGCCTTTGGATCTTGAGTTTGAAGCAGTTCTCTTCTTCATTTGGGCTTGGTTTTACTTGCAGAGAGAAAGTGTGAAGTGGGCAGAGACTTTAGCTCAGGACGTTAGGGGTGTTAACATTTAGTGAAAGTTTGAGTTCGAGAATGTTAGTGACACACAACATTGTCACTAACGTTCCAATGTACCCCTTTGCCTCACGTTAGAGCCCACGTTAACTAGGTTAACGTGGCTTCTATCGTGGCCTTGCCAACCTTCGAGAACGTTAGAGACATTCAACATTGTCACTAACGTTCTAATGTGCCCCAATGTCTCACGTTAGAGTTAACGTTAACTAGGTTAACGTGGCTTCTAACGTGGCTTTGCCAATTTTTGAGAACGTTAGTGACATTCAACATTGTCACTAACGTTCCAATGTGCCCCTATGTCTCACGTTAGAGTCCACGTTAACTAGGTTAACGTGGCTTCTAACGTGACTTTGCCAATTTTTGAGAACGTTAGTGACATTCAACATTGTCACTAACGTTCCAATGTGCCCCTATGTCTCCCGTTAGAGTCCACGTTAACTAGGTTAACGTGGCTTCTAACGTGGCCATTCTTAGCCATCCCCATCGTTAGTGACAATGTTGAGTGTCACTAACGTTGGCTCATCATTCACTTATCAACGTTAGCTTCCACGTTAAATAAGTTAACGTGGAAGTTAACGTGGCTCCTTGGAGTTTTGTGGTGGCTTCCAACGTTAGTGACAATGTTGGGTGTTGCTAACGTTGTCGACCACCCTTGCTTCTTACGTTAACTCCCACGTTAACCAAGTTAACGTGGAAGTTAATGTAGTACATTGCATCTTAGGCCAACATTAGTGACAATGTTGAATGTCACTAACGTTGGCTTCCTTCCCCTCCCCCTTTTAACGTTAGAGGCCACGTTAACTAAGTTAACGTGGACTCTAACGTGGCCATTTATGATCATTGGCCAACGTTAGTGATAATGTTAAGTGTCACTAACGTTGGCTCAAAGTCCCTTCTTCACGTTAGAGTTCACGTTAACTTAGTTAACGTGACTTTTAATGTGGGCAATGATGGCTTCGAAAGCGTTATTGGCAATCACTTTTCTCATTAACTTTGCAAGTTACCTCCCATTCCACGTTAATGGCCACGTTAATTAGATTAACGTGGCCACTAAGTGGTTCTTCCTTGCTTCCTTTGGTCCTGAAATCAAGCAATAGAGTGCATCAAAGTTCTAGTCCAAGTCATGGGTAATGCAACATACAATTTGTCACTAAATTCCTGCAAAATCCTCATGAAATCATGTGAAATGCACAATGTATGCTTGAATCAAGGTGTAAGTGAATATCTACCCAAAACTAGCTTATTTCCTAAGGAAATGCATGAAACTACCCTAAAAACAGTAAAGAAAAGGTCAGTGAAACTGGCCAAGATGCCCTGGCATCACAACACCAAACTTAAAGCTTGCTTGTCCCTAAGCAAGTACTGGAACAAGAGAATGATGAATGGAATGCCAAGAGAAATGAGTCATTCTTGTGGAAGTTATGTCACTGATTTTATGGTGGTTTCATGCATAGCAACTTAGGTTCATTCCATTACTGGCTTTCAGACCTTTATCATGTCCTAAAACATTGGTTTTGCTTACGTCCCATGAGACTTCTATTGATCCTTTTATTGTCATTTCAGGGCTTATTTATGTTCTTCAAGCTAAGTGCTCTGTAAGGGGGCAACTCTTTAAGATAAGCTTTCAGCCAACACTCCCGAACCAGTTGGTTCAAGGTGCTAGGTGTTGAGACACCCCTAAGGACTTACTCCCTCAAGTCTCTCCCCCATACATACACAGCACAGGCATCTGGTTCATTTATTTTCCTTCTTGAGACCTTGGTGTCCAGCACCTCTTTGGGTTACTAAATGCTCTGTAGTGAGGGTTACTCTTGATAATGGACTTTCAGCTGATAATCCCGAGTTAGTTAACCCAAGATACCAAGTGATAAGGCACCTCTAAGAGCTTATTCATCCATGTAAATCCCTCACACAGGAACACCACAGATACATGCCTCAAGATTAAAACCATTGGTGCCTAGCCTTATTGCTTACTCTTTTTCTTTGATTCTTCCACTTTCATTTTTCTTTTCCCTTTCTTCTTATTAGGATCTTGTTATTTACTTGGTCTCATGGGTATATTCAAAACAAAATACTCAGGACAGATAGTTGTCTTCCCACCTTATGGTTGAACTAACTTAGCTAACTTATGATCACACCAAAGATTCAGAAAATTACTCCATATTATGAACTCCACTCTGGTCTTTTGAAACATAAACATTCTCTTTTCATTTGATTTTAAAGACAAGCATACAATAAGTAAAGATATGATGGAGTGACACTTAACTAGAAATCATAGACCTAAGCAATAAAACTAAAAATGCAGAATTGAAAAGGTTCAAACTAACATGGAAGCATGTTCTATTTCATACAAGATCTTCCTTATTTCAAAATGGAAAAAAAGAGACCAAAGAAGGAGCTCCACCACCTTTTACTCATGTGGTTGCTCATGCTCTCCTCCTTGCTTGTCCTCTTGGTGTTTTTCTTAAGTGCTTGTCCTCCCACTTCCTTTGCCTTTCCCAAGCAGTTTCTTCCAGAAGCCAGCATCTTCCATCTTCTTCTTTAGTGTGTCCTTCTGCTGTTTCACCTTCCTTTCTTCTTGTTGAACAAACTCTTTTTGGACCTCATCATATGTGGGAATGGCATAATGTAGATGATGTATATTGTTGGACATATAGTTAAACCTGGCCTGAGTGTTTACATTGAACTCCTCCCTATGTAACTGCCTTCCTTCATTCAGCACATTAAACTCATTGAATGCTTTCATTTGAGCTAGTTGTCGCTGGTTGAGTTCTTGAAGGCGTTTATCTTGACGCTCTTGCCTCTCAGTAACTTGGTGGATGGCTTGAGTCAGTTGGGAGTATTGCTCCTGTTGCTGCTCCATGTGTTGTTTCTGCCACTCTTCTTGTTGTTTCATCCATTTGGACTGAATGTGAAGTATTTGCTCTTGTCTCTCCATATGTCTCATTCCCAAATCTTCAATGGCTCTTAGAAGGTGAGTCATATTTAAGTTGGCTGGGTCATGATGCTCTTCTTGTTGATATTCTTCCTGGTGATATTCTTCTTGATGAGTTCCTTCCTTGGCATTTTGCTTTCCTATATGTGGCCATCTTAGTTGCTGAGCAGGTGTGGTATAGACCAATCGCTCGAGGGTAACTGGCCTCCCTGGGTTCACCTAGTCTGGATTACTGTCCTCAAATACTACCTTGGCCTTGTTGCACAACCTGAGAATGGTGCTAGGGTACCAGAGCCTGGCACCTGAATCAGCCTTCTCAGCTGAATCTTGAATCCCTTCAGCGATGAGTTCATGCACATTGATCTCCCCACCCTGTACTAAGCAATGCACCATAGTAGCTCGATTGATGTTTACCTCTGAATTATTTGCAGCTGGTAGAATGGACCTTCTTACGAGTTTAAACCACCCCTTGGCTTCATGGCTAAGGTCTCCCCTCTTGATGAACTTGGGTCTCCCATCTACGTACCTCTCCCAATCAGCTGCTATAACACAGATGTCCGTCACTATCTCTGTGAGCTCATCATTGTCAGGGCTTTTACTTATCCTTTCCTGATAGCTGGCTTCATCAAAATGAGGTGATTTCAGGTGAAGAGCTCTTATTATGGCATTTGGGATGAAGTCTACCTCCTTTCCTCTCATGTAGCTTTTGAAGGTTGGGGCCTTGGTCTTGTCTTCTCTCACTACATTTGCATAGAATTCTTTGATGAGGTTTCCATTAATCTTCCCCTCTGGACTTGTGAGCAATTTCCACCCTCTCTTTTTGATTTTCTCCTGAATCTGTGGTGACTCATTTGCATTGATTTGGAAGATTAATTCTGGCAATATCTTTCTGGCCTTTATCCGCTCAAATTCACGTTCATGAAAAGCAGTTTTGAATCTCTTCTCATCGAATGGAACACTCTCCATGGGTTCTTTCCTCTTTTGCCTCTTTGAGCTTGATGATGCCATGAATTTGAGTTGCTGTTTTGAGGTGATTTGAGGATACGGATAGGTGAAGAATGGGTTGGCTTAGGATAATTTGTGATGAAGGGGTTTGGTACGCCAAAAGTATGAAGTGTGGAGAGTGGAGATTTGAATGTGAGAAGTGAGGTTGCACTAAGGTTCCCTTATATAGGGAGGTCATGAGAGAACGGAAGGTGTGGATTGCAAGAATGGTTGCTTGATGGACGGTTGGGGTTATGCAGGAGGGAAGGACAAGGATCATCACTTAATGAGATTGAATGGTTCGGTCTTCAAAGGTCTCCTTTCTTCAATGTTGCATGGCAACGTTTTCCCATGCGTTCCTTCTTGAGACAAGTGTGTAGTTCTCTTCATGAAGTGGCCGAACCTCTCCCATTTAATTGTCCAATCAATCCCCATCAATGCTCCTTTTCTTTTCCCTATAAAGACAAAATAAGATCGGTGAGAATAATATCAAACCAAAAAAAACAATTGAAACTTTACGGCTAGAAAAAAAATGAGAAAAGATTAAATTGTTTATTCATGAATTCCAACTAACTAACTAACTATTTGTGGGTCCTTATATGCATATTGGTGACACCATGAGGTGACACCAAACTTAGTTTGGAGCATTGTGATGAAAAGTTTTGTTCAAAGCTCCCAAGTCTAGCATGCATCTTGGTTTGCTTTGAACACCAAACTTGTTCTTCACTATATACTGGACAATCAGGTTTTCACCAAGTGTTTGTCAAGTTTGGGTTGTAATTCATAAATATTGATTTATTCACTATCTTTTAAAAGCACATAAAACATGGGTTGCCTCCCATGAAGTGCTTCTTTAGCGTCACTAGCTTAACGTTTCTCCCTCATTAGGGTGGTTGGTAATGCTTGAATCTTCCCCTCTTGCTGTGGACTTGTATCCATTGGTTGTATCAATGATATCTACATGTTCCAGGGAAAGAACTCTGTTGATTGTGAAGACTTTAGGTAACTGAGATGGTACAGTAGGGAGATTAGGGGGAATATCTGGGAAGTAAGCTGAGATCACTCTATCCCCTGGAGAGAAGTCTTTCGTAGGGATATTTTTGTTCTTCCACTTTCTTGGTACCTTCTTCCTTGTGTCTTTTGATATTGCCTTGCTCATGATGCCTTTTTCCTCTAAGGGGGTTTTGATGTTGTCTTCACATCTCTCTAGAGGTTTAGGTTCCTCCAACTTTTTCTTGAGCTGTGGTAGTTGCTGTTTCCCTTGTTTATCAACCAAAGGGGTTTCCAAATAGGTTGGGTGTGCTTCAGTGCTTGCTTCCTCTTTTAGCATCTCATCATGATTTTTGCTTGGTTTATTGTGCTCTTGGTCTGCTTCTTGTGAGAGTTTGAAGACATTAAAGCTGAGCCGTTCATCATGGATCCTCAATATTAGCTCCCCTTTTTCCACATCGATGAGTGCTCTGGCTGTAGCTAGGAATGGCCTTCCCAATATGATTGGGTGAGTGTGACTCTCTTCTATGTCCAGGATGATAAAGTCTGTTGGGAGAAAGTATTTCCCAACCTTTAGTAACACATTTTCCACCACTCCTATTGCTTGCTTTTGAGTCTTGTCAGCCAGTCTGATGACCACATCTGTGGGCATTATCTCATTGATCTGCAGCCTCTTTACCAAGGATAATGGTAGTAAGTTGATGCCTGCCCCCAAGTCACAGAGTGCTCTATCGAACAATGTTTCTCCTATGGCACAGGGGATGTGAAAACTCCCTGGGTCTTTTCTTTTTATAGGCAACTCAGGTTGGATGAGGGCACTACATTTCTTGTTTAACACTATAGTTTGGCCTCCTTTGATGAATGCAGGCATTTGTTGTATGGCCTTGATGAATGGTATGTTCACATGCAGAGATGCAAACAAGTCTAGGAACCTTGAGTATATTCTCTTCCCCACAGCACCATTGAGCAGTTGGGGAAATGGTGCATAGAGCTTCAGCAACTCTTGTTGTGAGATTTCTGGTTCTTGGTGATCTCTATCCTCCTCCTCTGTTGAGTTATTTTCAGGCTGTTGGGAGAGTTTGCTTTGCTTGTCTCCATCCTCTTGATCACTTGTAGTGACCATTTTGCAATCTTCCCATCTTACTTTCTTTGCTTCACCTCTTGGGTTTTTCTCCGTGTCACTTGGGAAGCCATCAGTAGGTTTGGGAATCTTCTCAGCTAAGCATCCCACTTGGAATTTTAGCTTCTTGATGGTCTCTCCTTGGTTCTTAATGTTGGCTCGCACCTCCTCTTTGAACACTTTGTCTTCTTGAATCTCTTGGCATATTCCTTCAAGTAAGGTTTCAAGCTTAGAAAGTCTGTCATCAATTGATGGTAGATTGGGATTAGAGGTGGAAGGATGAGAGGTGTTGTTTTGGTTTTGATATGGGTGTGGAGAAGTGTTGTTGTGGGGGTGTTGATATGTCCTCTGAGTGAATTATTGATGAGCTGCATTGTTGTTGGAGTTGTAACATCTCTGGCCTTGGCTTTGATCTTGCTGATTCCCCCACCCAAAGTTTGGGTGGTTCCTCCATCCAGAGTTGTATGTCTTGGAGTATGGATCATGATTCTGTCTAGGTTAATTTCCAATGTAGTTGGCTTGCTCAAGGTCCTCTTCTTCAACTCCTTCTTGGGTTGTTGATGAGGTGGTGATTACTGCCACTTGGTTCCTCTCTATCTTCTTGGTGAGGTTAGCTAGCTGTTTGGTAATGAGCTTGTTCTGAGCCAGCAGAGCATCTACATTGTTTAGCTCCATCACTCCCTTAGTGTTCCCTCTTTCGGAAGCATAGAAGTAGTCATTCTCAGCTACAATTTCAATGATATATATGGCTTCTTCAATGGTCTTCTTCTTGTTCAAGGATCCTCCAGAGGAATGATCTACTGCCTTCTTTGATTCATATGACAAGCCTTCATAGAAGATGTGCAACTGCACCCATTCATTAAACATATTTGGTGGGCACCTCCTTGTTAGGTCTTTGAACCATTCCCAAGCTTGATAAAGTGTCTCCCCATCTTGCTGTCTGAACGTCTGCACTTCAGTTCTCAGCCTATTGATCCTTTGAGGGGGGGTAAAACCTTGCCAAAAACTTATTCACTACCTCCTCCCAATTTGTCAGGCTTTCTTTTGGGAAGGATTCAAGCCATTTGAATGCCTTGTCCCTGAGTGAAAAAGGGAACAAGAGCAGCCTATAGACATCCTGGTGGACTCCATTGGACTTCACTGTGTCACAAATCCTCAAGAAGGTGGTCAAGTGTTGATTCGGATCTTCTTGAGCACTTCCTCCAAATGAGCAATTATTTTGTACAAGAGTGATGAGCTGAGGTTTTAGCTCAAAATTGTTGGCATGTATGGTGGGCTTCTGAATGCTGCTCCCACAGTTGCCTGGGTTGGGATTGATGTAAGAGCTTAACACTCTTCTATCCTCCCCAACATGATTTGCTCTACCTCCTCCCCCATGGTTATTAGCCTCTTCTTCATGTTGGTTTTCTATGTTGCCTTCCATGTTTAGTTCAAAGTGTTCCTCCTCCTCTTCAGCTCCGATTGCACGTTTTTCTCTTACTTCCCTCCTTAATCGAAAGAGGGTCCTCTCTGGTTCAGAATCAAAGGAAGTTGAAGCCCCGCTTCTTCTCCCTGTCATACAACCAACAAGTACAAGCAAGGAAAAATATGTGCAGATAGTATTGCTGTCAGAGTTAGTGTTAGTTGTGAGTGATGTAATATATCAAACAGTTAGTGGGTTAGCAAACTGAATTGTAAATAACAAAGAAACGAAAAAGTAGAGGGGGAATGGAAGAAGTTAACTAAGACAGAAAGTAAATTACTCAAACAGAAAGTTAATTCAACAAAACAAAAATGCTCAATCTAGTGATCTTCCAATCTAATCACTGTTGATGCACAATCAATCCCCGGCAACGGCGCCATAAACTTGATGCAGGTGGAAATTGTCTCTCAACTAATTTCCTTCGGCAAGTGTACCAAATTTGTCGTCAAGTAAAAACTCACAATAGAGTGAGGTCGAATCCCACAGGGATTGATTGATCAAGCAACTTTAATTAGAAGAATGTTCTAGTTGAGCTAATTTAGAATTTGGGTTGAGAGTTGCAGAAAATAAAAGGGCAATAATGTAAATGACATGAAAAGTGAATGCTAGAATTAGGGAGCTGGAAGTAAATAACTGAAATTAAATTGCAGAATTGTAAATGGGAATGGGGTGTTTGCTCATGAAAATAAACGCAGAAATTTAAAGAGAATGGGTGAGATCAGAATTTGGGAGTTCATTGGGCACAGGAGATGTTGCAATTATCCGGATCAAGTTCATTTTCATCTCTTCCTCAATCGATGCACTCATTGATCTCCTTGGCAATCTTAATTGATTGAATCACAATTTCTTGCAATTCAATCTCTCAAATCTTGATCAATAGCCAATTTTTTGGTCAATTGCTCATGAGAAGAGATGAAGTGTGGTCACTGATTATACCACATGCATTTCCCAAATCAAGTATTGAGAGGATTATAGTCACATATCCATCCAAACCCAATTTGGTCCAGCATGAGAAAGCATTTCTAGCTTGATCTCTTCATTCCTCTTTCAAGGTTCAGAAGAGATCCAAGTTTGAATAGTTTCTTTTCCAAGATAACTACCCAATGGGATGTAGATCGAAAGCTTTCAAGTAAAATCAAGAGAAAAGATAGAAGAAGAATAAAGAAAACTAGTATTGATCCATCAAATTACAACAGAGCTCCCTAACCCAATGAAAGGGGTTTAATTGTTCATAGCTCTAGAAAATGAAAACAAAGATGGAGAATACATCATGGAACTAGAAGAGCAGAGAAGGTAAAGATACAGAGAGTAGTGCTTCCTACTTTTTAGCTTCCAAAAAACTCCTAAACAATTCAAAGCTACTCCTATATATATTCCTCTTCTCAGCTTCTAGTTGGTTCTTCAAGTCTTGGGCCTTTGGATCTTGAGTTTGAAGCAGTTCTCTTCTTCATTTGGGCTTGGTTTTACATGCAGAGAGAAAGTGTGAAGTGGGCAGAGACTTTAGCTCAGGACGTTAGGGGTGTTAACATTTAGTAAAAGTTTGATTTCAAGAACGTTAGTAACACTCAACATTGTCACTAACGTTCCAATGTACCCCTTTGTCACACGTTAGAGCCCACGTTAACTAGGTTAACGTGGCTTCTAACGTGGCCTTGCCAACCTTCGAGAACGTTAGTGACATTCAACATTGTCACTAACGTTCCAATGTGCCCCAATGTCTCACGATAGAGTCCACGTTAACTAGGTTAACGTGGCTTCTAACGTGGCTTTGCCAATTTTCGAGAACGTTAGTGACATTCAACATTGTCACTAACGTTTCAATGTGCCCCTATGTCTCACGTTAGAGTCCACGTTAACTAGGTTAACGTGGCTTCTAACGTGGCCATTCTTAGCCATCCCCATCGTTAGTGACAATGTTGAGTGTCACTAATGTTGGCTCATCATTCACTTATCAACGTTAGCTTCCACGTTAACTAAGTTAATGTGGAAGTTAATGTGGCTCCTTGGGGTTTTGTGGTTGCTTCCAACGTTAGTGACAATGTTGGGTGTCACTAACGTTGTCGACCACCCTTGCTTCTTACGTTAGCTCCCATGTTAACCAAGTTAACGTGGAAGTTAACGTAGTACATTGCATCTTAGGCCAACGTTAGTGACAATGTTGAATGTCACTAACGTTGGCTTCCTTCCCCCTTTTAACGTTAGAGGCCACGTTAACTAAGTTAACATGGACTCTAACGTGGCCACTTATGATCATTGGCCAACGTTAGTGATAATGTTAAGTGTCACTAACGTTGGCTCAAAGTCCCTTCTTCACGTTAGAGTTCACGTTAACTTAGTTAACGTGACTCTTAACGTGGGCAATGATGGCTTCGAGAGCGTTATTGGCAATCTCTTTTCTCATTAACTTTGCAAGTTACCTCCCATTCCACGTTAATGGCCACGTTAATTAGATTAACGTGGCCGCTAAGTGGTTCTTCCTTGCTTCCTTTGGTCCTGAAATCAAGCAATAGAGTGCATCAATGTTCTAGTCCAAGTCATGGGTAATGCAACATACAATTTGTCACTAAATTCCTGCAAAATCCTCATAAAATCATGTGAAACGCACAATGTATGCTTGAATCAAGTTGTAAGTGAATATCTACCCAAAACTAGCTTATTTACTAAGGAAATGCATGAAACTACCCTAAAAATAGTAAAGAAAAGGTCAGTGAAACTGGCCAAGATGTCCTGACATCACCAAATCATATAAAATTCTTGTTATTTCATAACTACCAACTTTATAATTTAAATATAGAAAATAATTCGGTAATTGTAAAATTGGATAATAATCTTAATTTATTTCAAATTCAATTAATCAAAACTTACTTTACTTATCTTTAATAAAGAAATTTTTAAAATTAAGGCTACAAAAATATTGAATTTGAAATTAGCTCATAATAGCCCTTTTTCAAAAGTTCTGGGTCTTACAGCCTTCACACATGCCAAGCCGGCATTCCCACATCTTATCCACCGCCTTTGTGATGCCTCGAGCATGCGCCTAGAAAATAATATTCTTATCCCTATAGAGAGACTGATCTTTAGGAGGACCATAAAGTATGCCAAAGAGTATGCACGAGCCCCGAGAGAAGTGCCAGTAGTAGAAAGAGAGCCGATTCTCCCTCTTCAGCAAGAGCAGCCCATGATGCCTCAGGGACGCTACTTCCTACTGCAAGAGTATTGTCATCAGCAGACCTCCTCCATTGAGCAGCTAAGAAGTGAGCCAGGATGATCATGGTGCACTCCTTCAGCAGGTTTTGGCTGAGCAGCAAATTTCGCGCCAGGAGCTCACCTAGATGAGACTTGTTATTGGGCCACTGAGAGGATACCCGGGAGCTCAGCCTGATAGAGGAGACGACTGTAAGAATGACTGAGGTGGTTGAGTTTTCTTTTATCTTATTTTCCCTTTTCAGTTCTTATATTGTTTTTTTCTGTTTCCTGTTGCATTATTTTTTGTCTCTGCATGAGCTTTAGTATTTTCAATCTTTTTTAATTTTATTTTAGTTTAATTCAGTTGCTTTTATTTCTATTTTGAAAAGATGTCTCATGTATAGCTTATTGAGCTTAAGTTCAAAAAGAAAAAGAAGAGAAAGTTGGTGTATGCAATAGTAGTTGAGTTTATATTCAAAGTTGTGTTATTTAATTAGATGTGGTGGTGTTTATCTGTGATTTTGAATACATGAAAAAGAACAATGCATATTTGATCTTGGAATCAAGGATTTTAACTCATGATGAACAGGAATTTAGAAAAGTATTATGAATTTTCTAAATTAAACAAGAAGTTGATCCCTGAAACAAAAGAAACAACAAGAAAAAAAGAATAAAAAGCAAGGCCCAAGGCTCTGAGTATCAATGACTAGTGTTCCGAGGGTTACCTGAAACTGTAGGTTGATCTCGGACGAGATCTTCTGTACTGATCGAAGATGATGGGTCTGGCTTGTGCGTGGCGGCCAGAGCTGTCGAGTCCGACTTGTTGGACTGGCAATGCTGCTGATCCTTTGTCACTGAAGGGTGGTGGTACCTGCAAGGGACTCTGATGCTTAAGTTAGCAAGGGTATTGAGCAGGTTTTATGTGGAATCAGAGTATGAGTTATACCTGGGTACTCCAGCGTATTTATAATGTTGTAGAGTGATCTTTTCTAGGGGTAAGATAGTTATCTTATCTTATCTTGAAGGGAACCACCCTTATCTCTATAGGCTTGGGCTACCTTTGGATTCGGGTCATGTTCCTCTGTTTGGGCCCTTTTTGGGCTTTTCTGGTGATTTGGCCGAGCTCTTGAAGAAGAGGTCGGATAGTCCTGACCTGAAGAGGTCGGTCGAGGTGTCGTCAAATAACCCGGGTCAGACAGCTTGACCCAGGGTTTGAATAATGCCCCTGCTCGAGTGCGGTCTTCCTCTTGAGGTCGAGTCCTTAGTTTTAGGATTTCGATCCTTCTCTGGAGAAGTCGAGCTCGAGCATTGTCGATTTTTTTTGTAGAAATTCCTCTGAATAAGGAACGTTTTTCTTTTTCCTTCATCCTTTGAAACGCGCGTCCCTTTGCTTTGGGAATGTGCGAGGGTTTAATAACCCATTGATTCTTTTAATGCTCCGTTTCTTTTACCTCACACTTTTTAAATTTTCACAAAAAATGGTTTTCTCTTCTCTATTTTCTTGCTTGCTGTAACTTCCCCCTTTTCTTTCTATTCTTACGTTTTGGCTTGCCTGGGACTTGCGTTTTTTGTGTCTCTCTCTGTGACACCCTTGAGGGTTGTTGGCGCTTCCATTGCTTTGACGGCAATTCCTAATCTCTTTGTCTTCAACTTCTTCTGTACTCTCCTCCTCTTTCAGGTTGGTTCTTCTTTCTTCTTTATTTGCATTGTTCTATTCTTGGTAAAGTCTTGATTTTTCGTTGGAAAGCTTTGAACCTTTTCGTGTTACCATCCTTGGTTGTCACTATGATGCATGTTTTCTGGTTTTCTTTTGACTTTATGCATCCTCTTAGGTGGATATCCTTGGTATTTTGTCACTGTTAGGGCTTCGCATGTTGTCGTTGCTTTTCTAATCGTACTTTTGATTTTGAGGGTTTATGGGTTACTATTTGCTTCTTTTAAAAAAGATTGCTCCTTTGATGATCAGAATAGTTTAGTTAGTAGTTTTCTTTGTAGAAGATAATGATTTTCTGGTGGCTTGCTTTATAGACTTTTTCCTGAGTCCTTACTCTTGTCCCTGCCTCCAAAGGATGCCCCGAGACCTTGGTGTGTGTCTTGGGGTTTTCCTTTTACTGTTTGTATTGCTCTGAGTCATGTTTGTTCGAGCTGTTTTGATTAGTAATCTATTTTATTTTTCTTTCTGTAGGACTAGTTGGCCATGTCTTCTCGTAAAAATATTGTTGAGATGGCTTCCAAGGTTCCTGAGGGTATGTCCGACTGGCTAGACTCCCTCGTGTTGATGTGTGTCTCTGTGGTAGATGCTGAGTTCTGTGCAGAGCTGAGAAAACGTCATAGGATTTGTAGTAATCGTGCCCAGGAGAAAGATTATGAGTTTGTAGCACCTGATTCTGATGAGAGGGTTTGTTTCCCGACCTTGGTTCTGGGGGAGCGTCCTTTTTTTATGCCTATGACTATTTTTTCAGCCAGCTGAACATTACTTTCCCTTTAACTTCTTTCGAGACTGACTTGTTGTGGTCGTGTAACGTTGCTCCATCCCAGCTTCATCCGAACACTTGGGGTTTTATTAAGATCTTTCAGTTGCTCTGCCAAGAATTAGATGTCACACCTTCTCAAACTCTCTTTCTATATCTCTTTGTTTTGACCAAGCCTGGGACTACCAAAAAGAAAGCTTCTTGGGTTTCTTTCAGGTCTGCCCAAGGGCACAAAGTTTTTTTCATGTATGATGAGTCCTTTAGGGACTTTAAGAACTACTTTTTCAAGGTTCGAGCTGTTGAGGGAGCTTGACCTTTTTTCTTAGAGGCGAATGGTGAACCTGCCTTCCCTTTGTGTTGGCAAAGAAATGTTGTAGTGTCTCGATACTCATGGGAGATGCTTGATGAGGTCGAGTAGGCCTTTGTAACTGTGTTAGAGGATATTTGGGGGGAACCTCCCCACCTTGACACAAAGAGATTTTTGTGGGACCCTTCTCTTGTCCGAGCCGAACTGGGTAGTGACCAACTTCTTTTGTTATGTTTTGTTTGTTTTTACTACTTTTCCTCCCGTTTTGTAACTTGTTTTGATTTATTTTTTCAGCGATGACCAAGACCAATGATTCCATGAAAGCCTTTAAAAAGGCGAGGAAGGCTATTGCTGTGCAGAATATTTCGGCCAAGGCTGCAAGGGAGGAATCTTCTCAAGTTCCTCCTAAGAGACCGATCTCGAGTTCTACTGGGCCGAGGAGGGTGATCCCAACACCTTAGATCCATTTAGTTAATCCTCCCCAGACCTCTGCTATTACTTCTTCTCCTACTACCGCTCCTCCTCCGAAAAGACCCCGAACTGTCGAGCCTTTTAATCTAGACGCTCCCAACTTTGATGCTGTCGGGTTTGTGGATCAAAAAATTGGTCCTTATGGTGTCATGCTTACTGATGAAGTATCCATTCTTCGTCACTTGGATTTTATCACTCGGAGTGGCATTAAACTGACACACATGGGAGTAGCTTTATACTGGACCGCTCAAGATCTTCCAATCCATGCTACAAAGGTCTTTATAGAGGAGGCCAAGCCGGAATTTGATCGGATTAAGGGCTTGAAGGAGGAGCTTGAGCTGAAAGTGGCCAAGTTGGAGAGAGAGTTGGAGGGGGAGAAGACTCGGGCTGTAGCCTTGGCGGCTTCTGCCAAGTTGTCTGAAGATATGGCTTTGAAGCATAAACATAACTATGTTACAACTTACAGGGAGATGATGGATCTTAGGGAACATTTGGAGTCTGCCCAAGCTGACTATGCCGAGCTCCAGGGTCATCTTGTGGGCAGTGTAAATGCTGCTTATGAGAATCTAAGGGACCAAGTTCGAGTTCTTGTGCCCGATCTTGACCTTACTCTTTTTAGTTTGGACAACATTGTAAAAGATGGTAAAATTGTCCCGGATGACCCTGATGATGATGAAGTCGACTCTCCTCCTGTTCCTGCTACCAAAGTCTCTGTCGTGTCGTCTTCTCCAACGCTTGTAGCTGAGGTCGGTCATCCCGAGTTGGATCCTGATATTCAGATCCTAAACCGTCCTGATGGGACTGTTGATGTTGTCCCTCTTTAGACTCGTCCTCCTTCACCTCGAGATGCTGCCACTGGAGAATCTTCGAATCTGTTGTAGTTTTTGGTTATGAATCTTGATATGTATAGGCCGGTCTGTGGGCCTTAAACTCTTTTTATTTTGTTGCTTCTGTCTACTGGATACTTTTAGTTTGCTTCTCTGTTAGCAACTTTATTTTTGAAAAAACAAAGGTAGTTTTTCAAGCCCTTTGGGGTTGACTTCAGGTGGCCTCTTGAGTCCTGTTATTATTATAACCTTGTTTCTTGTGTGATATGCTTGTTTGCGCCTATCTGACACCTTTTATGTCTTTTGGAATGTTGGAGCCTTGTCATCCGACCTCTTTTGATTGCCTTCATACATGCATACTTGTAGCTTGATTCTTTTGAGGTCGTAGATTTCTAGGTCCAACTTGGATGCCATCTGTCGGCCGACCTCTTCATCTCGGCTTGGAGTTATTTTTAGTAATCCATTTTGATTGGACCTTTATCAGGTATTTTTTCTATGGATTTACTTTTGTATAACTTTTGGCATTTTGGTTAGTCCGACTTTGGCATGTTGGTCCCTTCTAAGTTATTTTTAGTAATCCATTTCATTTGGACCTTTGTTAGGTCTCTTTTATGGATTACTTTTTATAACTTTGTTTATGAGAGACTGTTCATACCCGGGGTCAGCTGTCCGACCCGGGATGTTCTACAGACAAAGCGACCGACCTCTTCATGTCAGGACAATCCGACCTCTTCTCAAAGAGCTTGGCCATGTTGCCAGGAAAGCCCAAAGAAGGGCCCAAATGGAGGACCCGCACCAAAGCCCAAGGCAGTCCAAGTCTACAGGGAGAAGGGCGATTCCCTTGAAGATAAGGTGACCTCACTCAAAAGATAAAGATAAGATAAGATAACTAACTTATCTTATCTATGATGGTCGCTCTACAGCATTATAAATACGCTGGAGCACCCAGGTATAACTCATACTCTGATTCTACTCAATACCTGCTTAATACCCTTGCTAACTTAAGCATCGGAGTCCCTTGCAGGTACCCCCCACCCTCTGGGGATGAAGGATCAGCACCGCCATCAAGTCCAACAAGTCGGACCCCACAGCTCCGACCAGTACAGAAGATCTCGTATGAGATCGACCTACAGTTTCAGGTAACCCTTGGAACATTGGCCCCGTTGCCGTGGACTTGGAAGTCATCCCATCATCATGGCGAACGATCATGACAACGATCCTACTTCAGATCTAGAAGATAGAACACCGCACGAAAACGTGAACACCACACCAAAAGATAGTTCCCAACTTAAAAACAAGAAGAACACTCCAAACACAGGAGCCATGGATGCACTTCAAGACCATTTAAAACAACTTGAAGAAGAAGCCCTACGTCAACGAGAGGCCGAGAAAGACCTACACAGGGAAATAAGGCGACACCGGGAATTAGAGGAAAAACTCCTAAAACTTGAAGCCGATATAAAAACCAAAGCCAACCGATCCTCTCCTGAGGATAGCTCCCACAGGGAACAAGATCTATTCACCAAGCAAATCATGAAGACCAAAATCCCAAAGGATTTTAAACTCCCATATATGACCTTATACGATGGAATTACAGATCCCGGCCATCATCTCAGCAATTTCAGAAGTAGAATGTACCTCACCGATGCCTCATATGCAGTTCGTTGCAAATCCTTTCCGACTACTTTGACGAAGACACCAATTAGATGGTTCAACAATCTACCACCTAGGTCCATCTCGAGTTTCGACAATTTGGCCAAGAAATTTTGGCCAGATTCTCTATCCAAAAAAACAAAGCTAAACACGCTCCAAGTCAATTAGGAATCAGGCAAGGAGAACGGGAAACCCTTCACAACTACCTGGAAAGATTCAACAAGACATGCTTGGACATACAGAACCTACCAACAGAGGCCGCCATTATGGGCCTCATTAATGGCTTGTGAGAAGGACCTTTTAGCCAATCTATATCAAAAAAATGCCCCACATCTTTGAATGAGGTACAGGAACGAGCAGAGAAGTACATCAACATGGAGGAAAACTCCCGACTAGGAGAGACCTCAAAAGCCGGATTCACCTCCCAGGATAGGGACAAAGATTCCAAAAAGAAGAAAGATCGACATGGAGAGAAAATAAAAAAATACCACAATTACACCCCCTGAGGGTGTCTCTTGTGGATGTTTACAGAGAGGTTTGCAACATTGAGAAAATACCCCCAACTCGGCCACTCAAAGGCAAAAAAGGAGGAAGAAACCGGGCTAAATTTTGTGAATACATCGGATCCGCGGGCATTCCACCAATGAGTGTTTTGATTTAAAAAATATCATAGAAAAACTAGTAAGAGAAGGAAAGCTAGATCGATATCTGGCCACCCGTGACGATGAGCAAAGAGAAAGAAGAAGAGCAGAAGATGTTGGACAGACCGAGCGATCACCTCGTACACCAGAAAGACATGTGGTGCACGAAATTGTGATATCTAACAATGGCATTCAACTTGGTATGCGTATCTACTAACTCAGCACTTTCTTGTAAGGGTCGATCCCACAGAGGTTGTTGGTTTGGAGCAAGCTATGGTCATCTTGTAAATCTCAGTTAGGCGGATTCAAATGGTTATAATGGTTTTCGAAAATAATAATAAATAAAGCATAAAATAGATGAAAGAGATACTTATGTAAATCCTTGGTGTAAATTTCAGATAAGTGTATGGAGATCCTTTGTCCCTTCTTTATCTTTGCTTTCCTACTGCCTTCATCCAATCCTTCATACTCCTTTCCATGGCAAGCTGTATGTATGGAATCACCGTTGTCAATGGCTACTTCCCATCCTCTCAGTGAAAATGGTCCAAATGCTCCATCATAGCACGGCTAATCATCTGTCGGTTCTCAATTATGTCGGAATAGAATCCATTGATTCTTTTGCGTCTGTCACTATGCCCAACAATCGCGAGTTTGAAGCTTGTCACAATCATTCAATCCCTAGATCCTACTCGGAATACCACAGACAAGGTTTAAACTTTCCGGATTCTCAAGAATGGCCGCCAATAATTCTAGCTTATACCACGAAGATCCTGATTAAGGAATCCAAGAGATACACGCTCGTTCTAAGGTAGAATGGAAGTGGTTGTCAGTCACGCGTTCATAGGTGAGAATGATGATGAGTGTCACGGATCATCATATTCATCATGTTGAAGTGCAACAAATATCTTAGAATAAGAATAAGCTGAATTGAATAAAAGACAATAATACTTTGCATTAAAACTCGAGGTACAGCACAGCTCCACACCTTAATCTTTGGTGTGTAGAAACTCCACCATTGAAAATACATAAGTGATGGTCCAGGCATGGCCGAATGGCCAGCCCCCATGAACGTGATCAATAGTCTCCTAAGATGAACAATTGATTAAAACTGAGACCAAAGATTGGACACTAGTATAATAGTAAAAAGTTCTATTTATACTAGACTAGCTACTAGGGTTTACAGAAATAAGTCTAAGTGCAGAAATCCACTTTCGGGGCCCACTTTGGTGTGTGCTTGGGCTGCGCTTGAGCTTTACACATGCAGAGGCTTCTCTTGGAGTTAAACATCAAGTTGTAACGTCTGTTTGGCGTTTAACTCTGGTTTGTGACGTGTTTCTGGCGTTTTACTCCAGAATGCAGCATGGAACTGGCGTTGAACGCCAGTTTTCATCGTCTTAACTCGCATAGAGTGTAGACTATTATATATTGCTGGAAAGCCTTGGATGTCTACTTTCCAACGCTATTAAGAGCGCGTTATTTGGATTTTTGTAGCTCCAGAAAATCCATTTCGAGTGCAGGGAGGTCAGAATCCAACAGCATCAGCAGTCCTTTGTCAGCCTGAATAAGATTTTTGCTCAGGTCCCTCAATTTCAGCCAGAAAATACCTAAAATCACAAAAAAACACACAAACTCATAGTAAAGTCCAGAAATGTGAATTTTTCATAAAAACTAATGAAAAAATCCCTAAAAGTAACTAGATCCTACTAAAAACTACATAAAAATAATGCCAAAAAGCGTATAAATTATCCGCTCATCACAACGCCAAACTTAAATTGTTCCTTGTCCCCAAGCAACTGAAAATCAAATAGGATAAAAAGAAGAGAATATACTATAAATCCCAAAATATCAATGAATATTAGTTCTAATTAGATGAGCGGGACTTGTAGCTTTTTGCTTTTGAATAGTTTTGGCATCTCACTTTATCCTTTGAAGTTTAGAATGATTGGCATCTATAGGAACTCTGAGTTCAGAGAGTGTTATTGATTCTCCTAGTTAAGTGTGTTGATTCTTGAATACAGCTACTTTTATGAGTCTTGGCCGTGGCCCCAAGCACTTTGTTTTCCAGTATTACCACGGGATACATAAATGCCACAGACACATAACTGGGTGAACCTTTTCAGATTGTGACTCGGCTTTGCTAGAGTCCCCAGTTAGAGGTGTCCAAAGCTCTTAAGCACACTCTTTTGCTTTGGATCACGATTTTAACTACTCAGTCTCAAGCTTTTTACTTGGACCTGCATGCCACAAGCACATGGTTAGGGACTGCTTGATTTAGCCACTTAGGCCTGGATTTTATTTCCTTGGGCCCTCCTATCCATTGATGCTCAAAGCCTCGGATCCTTTTTACCCTTGCCTTTTGGTTTTAAGGGCTATTGGCTTTTTCTGCTTGTTTTTTCTTTTTCTTTTTCTTTTATTATATTTTTTTCGCAAGCTTTTTTTTCACTGCTTTTTCTTGCTTCAAGAATCAATTTTATGATTTTTCAGATCATCAATAACATTTATCTTTTTTATCATTCTTTCAAGAGCCAACAATTTTAACATTCATAAACAACAAGATAAAAAATATGCACTGTTCAAGCATTCATTCAGAAAACAAAAAGTATTGTCACCACATCAATATAATTAAACTAATTTCAAGGATGAATTTGAAACTCATGTACTTCTTATTCTTTTGTATTAAAAACAATTTTCATTTAAGAGAGGTGAAGGATTCATGGAATTATTTATAGCCTTAAGACATAGACACTAGACACTAATGATCATGTAATAAAGACACAAACATATACAAACATATAGCATAAAAATCGAAAAACAGAGAAATAAGAATAAGGAATGAGTCCACCTTAGTGATGGTGGCGCCTTTTCCTTGAAGGACCAATGATGTCCTTGAGCTCTTCTATGTCTCTTCTTTGCCTTTGTTGCTCCTCCCTCATTTCTCTTTGATCTTCTCTAATCTCATGGAGAATGATAGAGTGCTCTTGGTGTTCCACCCTTAGTTGGTCCATGTTATATGTCAAGTCTTCTAGAGAAGTGTTGAGTTATTCCCAATAGTTGTTTGGAGGAAAATGCATCCCTTGAGGCATCTTAGGGATTTCTTGATGATGAGCTTCCTCATGTGTCTCTTGAGATCCATGAATGGGATCTCTTATTTGCTCCATGATAACTCCAGCTGAGAAGCATAGATAGCAAATGAGATGAGGAAAAGCTAGCCTTGCCAAGGTAGAGGGCTTTTTGGCTATTTTGTATAATTTAAGAGAGATGACTTCATGAACTTCTACTTCCTCTCCAATCATGATGCTATGGATCATGATGGCCCGATCCACAGTTACTTTGGATCGGTTGCTAGTGGGGATGATGGAGCGTTGGATGAACTCCAACCATCCTCTAGCCACAGGCTTTAGGTCCAGTCTTCTTAATTGAACCGGCTTGCCTTTTGAGTCTCTTTTCCATTGAGGTCCTTCAACACATATGTCCATAAGGACTTAGTCCAACCTTTAATCAAAGTTGACCCTTCTAGTATAGGGGCATGCATCTTCTTGCATCATAGGCAAGTTGAACGCCAACCTTATATTTTCCGGATTGAAATCTAAGTATTTCCCCCGAACCATTGTAAGATAATTATTTGGATTTGGGTTCATACTTTGATCATGGTTCCTAGTGATCCATGCATTGGCATAGAACTCTTGAACCATTAAGATTCCGACTTGTTGAATGGGGTTGGTCAGAACTTCCCAACCTCTTCTTTGGATCTCATGTCGGATCTCCGGATACTCATTTTTCTTGAGCTTGAAAGGGACCTCAGGGATCACCTTCTTCTTGGCCACAACTTCATAGAAATGGTCTTGATGGGCTTTTGAGATGAATCTCTCCATCTCCCGTGACTCGGAGGTGGAAACTTTTGTCTTCCCTTTCCCTTTTTCTAGAGGTTTCTCCGGCCTTAGGTGCCATAAGTGGTTATGGAAAAACAAAAAAGCTATGCTTTTACCACACCAAACTTAGAATGTTGCTCGTCCTCGAGCAAAAGAAGAGAAAGAATAGAAGGAGAAGAAGAAGATATAGAGAAGAGGAAGAGATGTGTGGGTTCGGTCTAAGGGGAGAAGAGAGGATTGTGTTGTGTGAAAATGAAGAAGGATGGAGGGGTTTATATAGTGGAGGGAGAGGGTAGTAGGTTCGGTCATTAGGGAGGGTTTGGGTGGGAAAAGGGATTTTGAATTTGAAGGTATGTGGGGTTTATGGGGAAGAGTGGATGGATGGGAGTGGTGAAGAGGGAATTGGGAAGAGAGATTGAGGTGATTGGTGGAGGGTGTTTGGGGAAGAGTGTTATTGGATTGTGTGAAAGAGGAGAGAGGGTGAGTTGAGGTAGGTGGAGATCCTGTGGGTCCACAGATCTTGAGATGATCCTGTGGGGTCCACAGATCCTGAGGTGTCAACGATTTACATCCCTGCACCAATGAGGCGTGTAAAATGCCCTCTACATGCAATCCTGGCGTTTAACGCCAGATTGATGCTTGTTTGTAGCATTAAACGTCAGTTCTATGCTTGTTTGGGCGTTCAACGCCAGTCTGCAGCATGTTTCTGTCGTTGAACACCAACTTTCCTCAGGGTGCAATTCTGGCGTTTAAACGCCGGATAGCTGCATGTTTCTGGCGTTCAACGCCAGATTCATACTCTGTTCTGGTGTTGAACGCCAGCCAGATGCTCCTTACTGGCGTTTAAACGCCAGTAAGCTCTTTCTCCAGGGTGTGCTCTTTCTTCTAATGTTTTTGATTCTGTTTTTAATTTTAGTGATTGTTTTGTGACTCCACATGATCATGAACCTAATAAAACATAAAAGAATAATAAAATAAAAATAAAATTAGATAAATAAAAATTGGGTTGCCTCCCAGTAAGCGCTTCTTTAATGTCAATAGCTTGACAGTGGGCTCTCAGGGAGCCTCACAGGTGATCAAGTCAATGTTTTGAACTTCCAACACCAAACTTAGAGTTTGAATATGGGGATTCAACACTAAACTTAGAGTTTGGTTGTGGCCTCCCAACACCAAACTTAGAGTTTGATTGTGGGGGCTTTGTTTAACTCTGTATTGAGAGAAGCTTTTCATGCTTCCTCTCCATGGTTGCAGAAGAAGATCCTTGAGCTTTAAATACAAGGTAGTCCCTATTTAATTGAAGGACTAGCTCTCCTCTGTCAACATCAATCACAACTCTTGTTGCGGCTAGGAAGGGTCTTCCAAGGATGATGCATTCATCCTCCTCCTTCCTAGTGTCTAAGATTATGAAATCAGCAGGGATGTAAAGGCATTTAACCTTTACTAACACGTCCTCTACCAATCTATAAGCTTGTCTTACCAACTTCTCTGCAATCTGTAATAAGAATGTGGCATCCTGTACCTCAAAGATCCCCAGTTTCTCCATTACAGAGAGTGGCATAAGATTTATACTTGACCCCAGGTCACATAGAGCCTTCTCAAAGGTCATGGTGCCCATGGTACAAGGTATTAAGAATTTACCAGGATCTTGTTTCTTTTGAGGTTGAGTTTGCTGAACCCATGTATCTAGTTCACTAATGAGCAAGGGAGGTGCATCTTCCCAAGTCTCATTACCAAACAACTTGGCATTTAGCTTCATGATAGGTCCTAGATATTAAGCAACTTGCTCTCCAGTAACATCTTCATCCTCTTCAGAGGAAGAATAGTTCTCAGAGCTCATGAATGGCAGAAGGAGGTTAAAAGGAATCTCTATGGTCTCTATATGAGCCTCAGATTCCTTTAGGTCCACAATAAGGAACCCCTTCTTGTCTGGGAGACGTCCCATGAGGTCTTCCTCCTTGGGATTCACGTCCTCCCCTTCCTCCTTGGATTTGGCCATATTGACAATATCAATGGCCTGGCACTCTCTTTTTGGATTCTCTTCACTATTGCTTGGGAGAGTAGTAGGAGGAGTTTCAGTGACTTTCTTACTCAGCTGGCCTACTTGTGCCTCCAAATTTTTAATGGAGGACCTTGTTTCACTCATGAAACCTAGAATGGCCTTAGACAGATCAGAGACTATATTTGCTAAGCTAGAGGAGCTTTGCTCAGAATTCTTTGTCTGTTGCTGAGAAGATGATGGAAAAGGCTTGCTATTGTTAAGCCTATTTCTTCCACCATTATTAAAGCCTTGTTGAAGCTTTTGTTAATCTTTCCATGAGAAATTTGGATGATTTCTCTATGAAGAATTATAGGTGTTCCCAAAGGGTTCACCCATGTAATTCACCTCTGCCATTCCAGGGTTCTCAGGATCATAAGCTTCTTTTTCAGAAGATGCCTCTTTAGTACTGTTGGATGCATTTTGCCATCCATTCAGACTCTGAGAGATCATGTTGACTTGTTGAGTTAACATTTTGTTCTAAGCCAATATGGCATTTAGAGCATCAATTTCAAGAACTCTTTTCCTCTGAGGCGTCCCATTACTCACAGAATTCCTCTCAGAAGTGTACATGAATTGGTTATTTGCCACCATGTCAATAAATTCTTAAGCTTCTGCAGGCATTTTCTTTAGGTGAATGGATCCACCTGCAGAATGGTCCAGTGACATCTTGGAGAACTCAGATAGACCATAATAGAATATATCCAAAATGGTCCATTCTGAAAGCATGTCAGAAGGACACCTTTTGGTCATCTGCTTGTATCTTTCCCAGGCTTCATAGAGGGATTCACCATCTTTTTTTTGAAGGTCTGAACATCCACTCTAAACTTGCTCAACTTTTGAAGAGGAAAGAATTTAGCCAAGAAGGCCATGACCAGCTTATCCCAAGAGTCCAGGCTATCTTTAGGTTGTGAATCCAACCATGTCTAGCTATGTCTCTTATAGCAAAAGGAAAAAGCATGAGCCTGTAGACTTCAGGATCTACTCCATTAGTCTTAACAGTCTCACAGATCTGCAAGAATTAGGTTAAAAACTGATAGGGATCTTCTGATGGAAGTCCATGGAACTTGTAGTTCTCTTGCATTAGAGCAACTAGTTGAGGTTTCAGCTCAAAATTGTTTGCTCGAATGGCAGAAATTGAGATGCTTCTTCCATCAAATTTGGAAGTAGGTGTAGTATAATCACCAAGCATCCTCCTTGCATTATTGTTGTTGGGTTCGGCTACCATATCCTTTTTTTGTTCGAAAATTTCAGTAAGGTTGTCTCTGGCTTGTTGTAATTTAGCTTCTCTTAGTTTCTTCTTCAGAGTCCTTTCAGGTTCAGGATCAGCTTCAACAAGAATGCCTTTTTCCTTGTTCCTGCTCATATGAAAGAGAAGAGAACAGAGAAAGAAGAGGAATCCTCTATGTCACAGTATAGAGATTCCTTTATGTTAGTAGAAGAAGAAAAGAATAGAAGAAGGAAAACGTAAGAATCCAAACACAAGGGGGAGGAATGAGTTCGAATTCTTGAGTATAAGAGAAGTGTTAGTAGATAAATAAATAAATAGAAGAAGATGAGAGAGAGGAGTTTTCAAAAATTAATTTTGAAAAAGGGTTAATGATTTTCGAAAATTAAAAGAAGAAATAAAATTTAAAATTAAAATTTAAAACAATTAGTTAGTTAAAAAGAATTTTGAAAAAGGGGTGAGGAGTTTTCGAAAATTAGAGAGGGAAAAGTGGTTAGTTGGTTTTGAAAAGATAAGAAATAGTTAAACAAACAAAAAGTCAATTAGTTAGTTGAAAAAAAGATTTGAAAGTTAATTTTAAAAAATATAAGAAGTTTGAAAATATATTTTGAAATCAAATTTTTGAAAAAGATATAATTTTAAAAGATATGATAAAAATATATGATTTTTAAGAAAAAGATATTTTGAAAAAAAATTGATTTTTAGAATGTTAAAATTAGTTACTTGACTAACAAGAAAATTGTTAGTAAAGTTTCGAAAATTTGAAATAAAATTAAGAAAAAGGTTTAGAAAAAATATTTTCAAAATTTTGAGAATCATAAAAAAAGTGAAAAAGATTTGATTTTTGAAAAAGTTTTGAAAAGATAAGATTTTTAAAATTGAAAATTTGACTTGACTTATAAGAAATAGCTATGTTTTAAAAATTTTTGACTAAGTCAACTCAAATTTTCGAAAATTATGAGAGAAATAAGGAAAAGATATTTTTTATTTTTGAATTTTTAATGAGGAGAGAGAAAAACACAAATATGACCCAAAACATAAAAATTTTGAATCAAAACACAAGATGCATGCAAGAACACTACGAATGTCAAGATGAACACCAAGAACACTTTGAAGATCAAGATGAACATCAAGACTTATTTTTGAAAAATTTTCAAGAAAAGAAAAACATGCAAGACACCAAACTTAGAAATTTTCAATGCTTAGACACTATGAATGCAAGAATGCATATGAAAAACAAGAAAAGACACAAAACAAGAAAATTTAAAGATCAAACAAGAAGTCTTGTCAAGAACAACTTGAAGATCATGAAGAACACATGCATGAATTCTCGAAAAATGCATAAATTTTTAAAACATGCAATTGACATCAAACTTAAAAATTTACACTAGACTCAAACAAGAAACACAAAATATTTTTGGTTTTTATGATTTTATTAAAATTTTTTTGATTTTTCGAAAATAATTTTTAGAAAGAACGAAAAAGAAAAAAAAAGTTTGAAAAACTTTTTGGAAACAAATTAAGAAGAAAATTACCTAATCTGAGCAACAAGATGAACCGTTAGTTGTCCAAACTCAACAATCCCCGGCAACGGTGCCAAAAACATGGTGCATGAAATTGTCATCTCTAACAATGGCATTCAACTTGGTATGCGCATCTACTAACTCAGCACTTTCTTCACAACTTCGCATCACTAACCTGCAAGTGTACTGGGTCGTCTAAGTAATAAACCTTACGTGAGTAAGGGTCGATCCTATAGAGATTGTTGGTATGGAGCAAGCTATAGTCATCTTGTAAATCTCAGTTAGGTGGATTCAAATGGTTATAATGGTTTTCGAAAATAATAATAAATAAAGCATAAAATAGATGAAAGAGATACTTATGTAAATCCTTGGTGTAAATTCCAGATAAGTGTATGGAGATCCTTTGTCCCTTCTGAATCTCTGCTTTCCTACTGCCTTCATCCATTCCTTCATACTCCTTTCCATGGCAAGTTGTATGTAGGGCATCACCGTTGTCAATGGCTACTTCCCATCCTCTATCACAGCACGACTAATCATCTTTCGGTTCTCAATCATGTCGGAATAGAATCCATTGATTCTTTTGCGTCTGTTACTACGCCCAACAATCGCGAGTTTGAAGCTCGTCACAGTCCTTCAATTCCTGAATCCTACTCAGAATACCACAGACAAGGTTTAGACTTTCCGGATTCTCAAGAATGGCCGCCAATAATTCTAGCTTATACCACGAAGATCCTTATTAAGGAATCCAAGAGATACACGCTAGTTCTAAGGTAGAACGGAAGTGGTTGTCAGTCACGCGATCATAGGTGAGAATGATGATGAGTGTCACGGATCATCACATTCATCATGTTGAAGTGCAACGAATATCTTAGAATAAGAATAAGCTGAATTGAATAGAAGATAGTAATACTTTGTGTTAAAACTCGAGGTAGAGCAGAGCTCCACACCTTAATCTATGGTGTGTAAAAACTCCACCGTTGAAAATACATAAGTGATGATCCAGGCATGGCCAAATGGCCAGCCCCCATGAATGTGATCAATAGTCTCCTAAGATGAACAATTGATTAAAACTGAGACCAAAGATTGGACACTAGTACAATAGTAAAAAGTTCTATTTATACTAGACTAGCTACTAGGGTTTACAGAAATAAGTCCAAGTGCAGAAATCCACTTCTGGGGCCCACTTTGGTGTGTGCTTGGGTTGAGGTTGAGCTTTACACGTGCAGAGGCTTTTCTTGGAGTTAAACATCAAGTTGTAACGTCTGTTTGGCATTTTACTCTGGTTTGTGACGTGTTTTTGGCATTTTACTCCAGAATGCAGCATGGAACTGGATGTCTACGTTCCAACGCCGTTGAGAGCTTACCATTCTGAGTTCTGTAGCTCCAGAAAATCCATTTCGAGTGAAGGGAGGTCAGAATCCAACAGCATCAGCAGTCCTTTGTCAGCCTGAATCAGATTTTTGCTCAAGTCCCTCAATTTTAGCCAAAAAATACCTGAAATCACAAAAAAACATACAAACTCATAGTAAAATCCAGAAATGTGAATTTTGCATAAAAACTAATGAAAACATCCCTAAAAGTAACTAGATCCTACTAAAAACTACTTAAAAACAATGCCAAAAAGCGTATAAATTATCCGCTCATCAACATCTCCACATGATACACGGTGGATTCGTCGGGGGAGGAATCTCCAAATCATCTCGCAAAAGACATCTCAAAGACGTATATCATGTCGCAGGGAAGGAGAAAGCACCTGACATCCCTGCAATTACTTTCACCGAAGAAGACGCATCCGACATCACGTCAGGACATGACGATCCCATGGTCTTCACTATTATACTGGTAAACGCAAATCTCCACCGCATGATCATAGACCAGGGGAGCTCCGCCGATATCTTATTTAGAACTGCCTTCGACAAGCTCGGCTTGGAAGAAAAAGAACTCAAAGCATATCCGGACAGCCTGTTCGGACTAGGAGATACCCTGGTTCATCCGATGGGATACATCTCGTTACACACAACTTTTGGAAAGGGAAGCCATTCAAGAACACTCAAGATAGATTACATCGTAGTCAGTGTAAGTTTAGCCTACAATGCCCTAATAGGTAGGACAATGTTGAATCAGCTCGGTGCAATAGTCTCCACTCCACATCTATGCGTGAAGTTCCCAACTGCAGGGGGAATAGCAACGATAAAAGCAGATCAGAAGATGGCACACCACTGTTACAACGAAAGTCTAAACAACAGAGGCAGAGGAGAAGAATTCCACACAATCGAACTCGACATAATTCAGAGGCGGGAAGAACTTTGCCTGCAACATGAAGGTGAAATAGAGAAAATCCAGATCGGGGATACCCTAGACCAAACGACCAATATCGGCACAGTCCTAAAGGAAACACAAAAGAATCACTCATACAGTTTCTACGAGATAACGTCGACCTCTTTGCATGGAAGGCCGCAGACATGCCAGGCATAGATCCCAAGTTAATATGCCACAAGCTAGCAGTCTACCCAGGATCTCGGCCGGTGCAACAGAGGCGTAGAAAGCTGGGACCAGAACGCTCTCAAGCTGTGGAGGAGCAGATACAAGCTCTACTAGAGGCAGGTTTCATAGGAGAAGTCAAATACCCACTATGGCTTGCTAACGTCGTCTTGGTGAAAAAATCAAACGGGAAGTGGCAAATGTGCACTAACTACACTGATCTCAACAAAGCCTGCCCAAAAGATCCTTATCCACTCCCAAGCATCGATGCACTGGTCAATGCCGCCTCCGGATACAAATAACTCTCCTTTATGGACGCATACTCGGGATACAACCAAATCCCAATGTACCCACTCGACCAAGAAAAAACCTCATTCTTAACCCCGAAGGCAAACTACTGCTACATTGTCATGCCCTTCGGTCTTAAAAATACGGGAGCCACTTATCAAAGATTAATGAATAAAGTTTTTTCGGATCATATCGGAAAAATCATGGAAGCCTACATGGACGACATGCTAGTAAAAACACGAAACGAAGAGATGCTATTATCCGATCTGACCCAAATATTTGACACTATAAGACGACATGGTATGCGACTCAATCCCACAAAATGCACCTTCGCAGTAGAAGCCGGTAAATTCTTGGGTTTTATGATCACACAGAGAGGAATCGAGGTAAACCCGGATAAATGTCGGGCCATACTCGACATGAAAAGCCTGACTTGTGTCAAAGAGGTACAACAACTCAATGGGAGGTTGGCAGCCTTGTCCAGATTCCTGGCCGGATCGGCAATAAGATCTCTCCCCTTTCTACGCCACTCTAAGGAAGGGAAAGGAGTTCGAATGGACAGCAGAGTGCGAGCAAGCCTTCCAAGATTTCAAAAGATTCCTAGGTCAGCCACCTATACTAACTCGACCATAGGAAGGAGAGCCACTCATAGTGTACCTCGCGGTCAGAAGTTGGGCGATAGCCTCAGCACTAGTCCGAGAAGACGACAATGGGCAACAGCCCGTATACTTCATCAGCAAAGCATTGCAAGGATCCGAGCTGAACTACCAGAAAATAGAAAAGTTTGCTTACACTCTCATATCACGATGACTTCACCCATACTTCCAGGCCCACACTATTAAAATTCGGACCCACCAGCCCATAAAAGGGATCTTACAAAAAACAGACCTGGTAGGGAGAATCTTGTAATGGGCAGTCGAGTTGTCCGAATTTGATCTTCAATACGAAGCTCAGACGGCCATCAAATCACAATACCTGGCCGACTTCATTACAGAATTCACAAACACACCGAAAATCCCATAGAATGGAATCTCTACGTGGACGGTTCCTCAAATAAAACGGGAAGCGGCGCAGGCATGATTATTGAAAGCGACCAGGGAACCCAAATCGAACAATCCCTTAAATTCGGGTTCCCTGCCTCAAACAATTAAGCAGAATATGAGGCACTACTAGCTGGTTTAAAGCTGGCTAGGGAGGTTAGAGCTCAAAAGCTTATCATCTTCAGCGATTCACAGGTGGTTACTTCACAAATAGTAGGAAGCTACCAAGCCAAAGACCCCATCATGAAAAAGTACTTGGACAAAGCCAGAGAATAGCTCAGACAATTCGGAGAACAAGAGGTCCGTCATATACCCCGAGAACAGAACACCCGAGCCGACGCACTCTCAAAACTAGCCAGCACCAAACCAGGGGGCAACAATAGAAGCCTCATCCAAGAAATTCTACAGAATCCATCAATCTCAGAAGAAGAAAAAGTCATGGCCATAATAGGTCACGATCAAGGATGGATGACTCCCATAATTAACTACCTCAAAACAGAAGCACTCCCCACAGAGGAAAAGGAGGCAAAGAGGTTGAAACGGGTGGCACAATATTATACTATCATAAATAATACTCTATACAAAAGAGGGATTTCAATACCACTGCTAAAATGCGTACCGACTTCCAACACAAAGGAAGTCCTAGAAAAGGTACACGATGGCATTTGCAGCAACCACCTCGGAGCGCAGGCACTCACCAAAAAAGTACTTTGGGCATGATTTTATTGGCCAACTCTACAAAAGGAAGCCATAGAATTTGAAAAGACATGCTCATCATGTCAGAAACATGCCAACTTTCACATCGCCCCACCAGAAGAACTCATCAGCGTGACCTCACCTTGGTCATTCGCAAAATGGGGACTCGATCTTCTCGGACCCTTTCCTCAAGAATTGGGACAAGTCAAATTCCTCATAGTGGGAATAGACTACTTCACAAAGTGGATTGAGGCAGAACCCCTGTCCAACGCCACTGCTCAAAGAAGTCAAAAATTCCTATATAGAAACATCGTCACAAGGTTTGGAGTTCTATACTCCATCACCACAGACAATGGTACTGGTGCACGAAATTGCAATCACACTTTTGCAATTCCACACAACTAACCAGCAAGTGCACTGGGTCGTCCAAGTAATACCTTACGTGAGTAAGGGTCGATCCCACGGAGATTGTCGGCTTGAAGCAAGCTATGGTTATCTTGTAACTCTTAGTCAGGATATCAACAATTCTCAGGTTTAATTGGGAAAAGTAAAAGAACATGAAATAAATACTTGTTTTGCAGTAATGGAGAACAGGTTGAGGTTTTGGAGATGCTCTATCTTCTGAATCTATGCTTTCCTACTGTCTTCTTCTTCATGCACGCAAGGCGCCTTCCATGGCAAGCTGTATGTAGGGTTTCACCGTTGTTAATGGCTACCTCCCATCCTCTCAATGAAAATGTTCAACGTGCTCTGTCACAACACAGCTATTCATCTGTCGGTTCTCAATCATGTCGGAATAGAATCCAATGATTCTTTTGCGTCTGTCACTAACGCCCCACAATCGCGAGTTTGAAGCTCGTCACAGTCATTCAATCCCTGAATCCTACTCGGAATACCACAGACAAGGTTTAGACCTTCCGGATTCTCAAGAATGGCCGCCAATATATTCTAGCTTATACCACGAAGATTCTGGTTAAAGAATCCAAGAGATATCCACTCAATCTAAAGTAGAACAGAGGTGGTTGTCAGGCACAAGTTCATAGGTGAGAATGATGATGAGTGTCACGGATCAGCACATTCATCAAGTTGAGGAACAAGTGATATCTTAGAATGGAAGCAAGCGTGATTGAATGAAAAACAGTAGTAATTGCATCAATCCATCAAGACACAGCAGAGCTCCTCACCCCCAACCATGGGGTTTACAGACTCATGCCGTAGAAGGTACAGTATGAAACGTGTAAAGTGTCATCAGATAAAGATACAATGTTAAAAGATCCTATTTATAGTGAACTAGTAACCTACGATATACATAAATGAGTAAATGACGTAAAAATCTACTTCCGGGGTCCAGTTGGTGTGTGCTTGGGCTGAGCATTGAAGCTTTCATGTGTAGAGACTTTTCCTGGAGTTAAACGCCAGCTTTTGTGCCAGTTCCAGCGTTAAACGCCTGGAATTCTGAAGCTGATTTGCAACGCCAGTTTGGGCCATCAAATCTCGGGCAAAGTATGAACTATTATACATTGCTGGAAAGCCCAGGATGTCTACTTTCCAACGCAATTGAGAGCGCGCCAATTGGGTTTCTGTAGCTCCAGAAAATCCACTTCGAGTGCAGGGAGGTCAGAATCCAACAGCATCTGCAGTGTTTTTTCAGCCTCTGAATCAGATTTTTGCTCAGGTCCCTCAATTTCAGCCAGAAATTACCTGAAATCACAGAAAAACACACAAAATCATAGTAAAGTCCAGAAAAGTGAATTTTAAATAAAAACTAATAAAAATATAATAAAAACTAACTAAAATATACTAAAAACATACTAAAAACAGTGCCAAAAAGCGTATAAATTATCCGCTCATCACAACACCAAACTTAAATTGTTGCTTGTCCCCAAGCAACTGAAAATCAAATAGGATAAAAAAAAGAGAGCATACTATAGACTCCAAAATATCAATGAACATTTTTGACATCTCACTTTATCCTTTGAAGTTTAGAATGATTGGCATCTATAAGGACTCATAATTCAGATAGTGTTACTGATTCTCCTAGTTAAGTATGTTGATTCTTGAACACAGCTACTTTATGAGTCTTGGCCGTGGCCCAAAGCACTCTGTTTTCCAGTATTTTCTGGATACATACATGCCACAGACACATAACTGGGTGAACCTTTTCAGATTGTGACTCAGCTTTGCTAGAGTCCCCAATTAGAGGTGTCCAGGGTTCTTAAACACACTCTTTTTGCCTTGGATCATGAATTTAACCGCTCAGTCTCAAGTTTTCACTTGACACCTTCACGCCACAAGCACATGGTTAGGGACAGCTTGGTTTAGCTGCTTGGGCCAGGATGTTATTCCTGTAGGCCCTCCTATCCACTGATGCTCAAAGCCTTGAATCCTTTTTATTTTTACCCTTGCCTTTTGGTTTAAAGGGCTATTGGCTTTTTCTGCTTGCTTTTTCTTTTTCTCTCTTTTTTTTGTATTCACTGCTTTTTCTTGCTTCAAGAATCAATTTGATGATTTTTCAGATCCTCAATAACAGTTCTCCTTTTCCATCATTCTTTCAAAAGCCAACAATTTTAACATTCTTAAAACAACAAATTCAAAAGACATATGCACAGTTCAAGCATTCATCCAGAAAACAAAAAGTATTGTCACCACATCAAAATAATTAAACTAGTTTCAAGGATGAATTCAAAATCATGTACTTCTTGTTCTTTTGTAATAAAAATATTTTTCATTTAAGAAAGGTGATGGATTCATAGGACATTCATAGCTTTAAGGCATAGACTCTAAGATACTAATGATCATGTGGTGAAGACACAAACATAGATAGAACATCAAGCATAAAAAATCAAAAAACAGAATAATAAGAACAAGGAAATTAAAGAACGGGTCCACCTTAGTGATGACGGCTAGTTCTCCTTCTTGAAGATCCTATGGAGTGCTTGAGCTCCTCAATGTCTCTTCCTTGCCTTTGTTGCTCCTCTCTGATTTCATGGAGGATAATGGTTACTTTTGTTGAGGTCCATGAGTGGGCTCTCTTGTCTGCTCCATCCTCTTTCTAGTGATGGGCTTTTGAGATGAATCTCTCCATCTCTCATGACTCGGAGTTGGAAGCAACTGCCTTCCCTTTCCTCTTCCTAGAGGTTTCTCCGGCCTTAGGTGCCATCAGTGGTTATGGAAAAGCAACGCTTTTACCACACCAAACTTAGAAGGTTTGCTCGTCCTCGAGCAAAAGAAGAAAAAGGGTGTTATCGGAAGGTGTAAAGAAAAGATAGATAAAGTTGAGGTAGGTGGGGATCCTGTGGGGTCCACAGATCCTGAGGTGTTAAGGATTTCTCATCCCTGCACCATGTGGCGTTCAAAACGCCCCTTGCTGCCAATCCTGACGTTAAATGCCAGGCTGCTGCCCATTTCTGGCGTTTAACGCCAGCTTCTTGCCCTTTTCTGGCGTTAAACGCCAGTCTGGTGCCCATTTCTGGCGTTAAACGCCCAGAATGGTGCCAGACTGGGCGTTTAACGCCCATTCTGCTACCCTCATTGGCGTTTAAATGCCAGCAAGTTTCTCCTCCAGGGTGTGCTATTTTTCATTCTGATTTTGCTTTTTCAATTGTTTTTGTGACTTCACATGATCATCAACTTATAGAAAACATGAAATAACAATAAATAGATATAATAAAATTGGGTTGCCTCCCAACAAGCGCTTCTTTAATGTCAATAGCTTGATAGTGAGCTCTCAATGATCCTCACAGATAATCAGAGCAGTGTTGGGGCCTCTCAACACCAAACTTAAAGTTTGGTTGTGGCTTCCCAACACCAAACTTAGAGTTTGGTTGTGCCCCCCCCAACACCAAACTTAGAGTTTGAATGTGGGGGTTTTGTTTGACTCTGTATTGAGAGAAGCTTTTTATGCTTCCTCTCCATGGTTACAGAAGGAGAACCTTGAGTTTTATAGTTTGCACTGTCTGCAAGCCACGGAGCTTCCTAAATACCAAACAATTGCTCATCCGGAAAGGTTTTAGAGATCTCAGAAGGAGGGAGGGATGCTCCTGCTACTGGTTCTATCCGGGACAGGTTATCAGCTACTTGATTCTCTATCCCTTTTCTGTCTCTTATTTCTATATCAAACTCTTGCAGAAGCAACACCCATCTTATGAGCCTGGGTTTTGAATCCTGCTTTGTGAGTAGATATTTAGGAGCAGCATGGTCAGTGTACACAATCACTTTTGATCCTACTAAATAAGATCTGAACTTGTCAATGGCATAAACCACTGCAAGTAACTCCATTTTTGTGGTTGTGTAGTTCTTCTGTGCATCATTTAGAATACGGCTGCCATAATAAATGACGTGCAGAAGCTTACCATGCCTTTGTCCCAATACTGTACCAATGGCATGGTCACTGGCATCACACATTAGTTCAAATGGTAATGTCCAGTCTGGTGCAGAGATGACTGGTGCTGTGACCAGCTTAGCTTTCAAAGTCTTAAACGCCTGCAGACACTCCTTATCAAAGATAAATGGAGTGTCAGCAGCTAGCAGATTACTCAGAGATTTGGTAATTTTTGAAAAATCCTTTATAAACCTTCTGTAGAATCCTGCATGCCCCAGAAAGCTTCTGATTGCCTTAACATTGGCAGGTGGTGGTAATTTTTCAATTACCTCCACCTTAGCTTGATCCACCTCTATTCCTTTGTTCGAAATTTTGTGCCCAAGGACAATTCCTTCAGTCACCATAAAGTGACATTTTCCCAGTTTAAGACCAGGTTAGTCTCTTGGCACCTTTTCAGGACAAGTGCTAAATGATCAAGATAGGAGCTGAATGAGTCTCCAAATACTGAGAAGTCATCCATGAAGACTTCTAGGAACTTCTCTACCATATCAAAGAAGGTAGAGAGCATGCACATCTGAAAGGTTGCAGGTGCATTGCACAGACCAAAAGGCATCCTTCTGTAGGCAAATACTCCAGAAGGACATGTGAATGTTATTTTCTCTTGGTTTTGAGGATCTACTACAATTTGGTTGTAACCTGAATAGCCATCCAAAAAGCAGTAGTATTCATGACCTGCTAGTCTCTCTAGCATCTGGTCTATGAATGGTAAAGGAAAATGATCCTTTCTGGTGACTGTATTGAGCCTTCTGTAGTCAATACACATGCGCCACCCTGTAACTGTTCTTGTAGGAACCAGTTCATTCTTTTCATTATGAACCACTGTCATGCTTCCCTTCTTGGGGACAACGTGGACAGGGCTCACCCAGGTGCTATCTGAAATAGGATAAATAATCCCAGCCTCTAGTAACTTAGTGACCTCTTTCTGCACTACCTCCTTCATGGTTGGATTTAGCCGCCTCTGTGGTTGAACCACTGGCTTAGCATCATCCTCCAATAGGATCTTGTGCATGCATCTTGCTGGGCTAATGCCCTTAAGATCACTTATGGACCACCCAAGAGCTATCTTGTGTGTCCTTAGCACTTGAATTAGTGCTTCCTCTTCCTGTGGATTTAAAGCAGAGCTTATGATCACTGGAAAAGTGTCACCTTCTCCCGTAAATGCATATTTCAGGGATGGTGGTAGTGGTTTGAGCTCGGGTTTAGGAGGTTTATCCTCTTCCTGAGGAATTTTCAGAGGTTCTTTTATTTCCTCTGGTTCCTCCAAATCAGACTGAACATCTTTAAAGATGTCCTCTAGTTCTGATTCGAGACTCTCAGTCATATTGATCTCTTCCACCAAGGAGTGAATAATATCAACGCTCATGCAGTCATTTGATGTGTCTGGATGCTGCATAGCTTTGACAACATTTAACTTGAACTCATCCTCATTGACTCTCAGGGTTACTTCCCCTTTTTGGACATCAATGAGAGTTCGTCCAGTTGCTAGGAAGGGTCTTCCTAGAATAAGGGTTGCACTCTTGTGCTCCTCCATTTTCAGCACTACAAAGTCAGTAGGAAAGGCGAATGGCCCAACCTTGACAATCATGTCCTCAATTATGCCTGATGGGTATTTAATGGAGCCATCAACAAGTTGAAGACATATCCGGGTTGGTTTGACCTCTTCAGTCAAGCCGAGCTTTCTGATAGTGGATGCAGGGATTAGGTTGATACTTGCCCCAAGGTCACATAGAGCTGTCTTGGTACAAGCACCTTCTAATGTGCATGGTATCAGAAAGCTTCCTGGATCTTTAAGCATCTCTGGTAAGCTTTTCAGAATGACTGCACTGCATTCTTCAGTGAAAAAAACTTTTTCAATTTCTCTCTAATCCTTCTTATGACTTAAGATCTCTTTCATGAACTTAGCATAAGAGGGTATTTGCTCAAGTGCCTCTGCAAATGGGATTTTTATCTCAAGAGTCCTGGGATAATCTGCAAAGCGGGCAAATTGTTTATCCTGTTCTGCTTGGCGGAATTTCTGAGGATAAGGCATCTTGGCTTTATATTCTTCAACCTTAGATGCTGCAGGTTTATTTCCTACAGAAGTGGTTGGAGAAGCCTGCTTAAAGGGGTGATGTGCGGAAAATGATCCGACACAAAACTCACTGGCAAGTGTACCGGGTCGCATCAAGTAATAATAACTCACATGAGTGAGGTCGATCCCACAGGGATTAAAGGATTGAGCAATTTTAGTTTAGTGGTTGATTTAGTCAAGCGAATTAAGTATTGGTTGAGTGTTTTGTATCCAACAGTAATTAAACAACATGAAATGTAAAGGGAGAGGGATGAATTGCAGAAATTAGAGAAAACTGAAAGTAAAAGAGCTGAATCTTAAAGAGCAAGAAATTAAATGACTGAAACTTAAAATGCAAGAAATGTAAATTGCAGTAACTTAAAGAGCAAGAAATATAAATTGCAATAATGAAGAGGGGTTTGAGGATTGTGATTTCAGAATTTAAGCAATGGAAATTAAATTGCAGCAAGTAATAAAGCAGAAGATGAATTGGAAATACTCAGAATTCAAACAGAAAGGAAATTGAGTTGCAGCAGAGGTTCACAGAAAAACCAAAAGGAAAATATGATCTCAGGACTCCAGAGACTAGATAGCAAGGTCTAGATCTCAATTGCCTTCCCAGATCCAAATTCCCAAAGCAATTAACAAGAAATTAAAGAAGAAGCAGTAAAGGGAATGTAATTGAACTCAATTATGCAGAAGAGAAATTAAAGAGCTCTTAAGTGGAGATTGAGACAGAATTTCCTCAATTCTTAACACCCAAGACTCAAATAAGAAAAGTAAAAATGCCCAAGCAAGAACCAGGAAGAAGAGAGATCAATTCTCCTCCCAAATTCTCAGAAGTCTCCATGAAGTCTCTTAAAGAAAATTCAAAAGTTTCAAAATAAAAGTGAAGATTCAAAGTTCAAAAGAAAGGTCCTAATTACATCAAACTAGCTCCTGTTTATACACTTTCTATTCTTGGATCTTGAGATTTGGATGGGCTTTTGATTTGGTGAAGAAATGAATTAAATTGGATTTTTAATTCAATTTTTAGCCCAAGAACAATTTGCTTCCAGGAGGCTGCCCTGCCCTTGTGGAGGGCAGGGCAGAAAATGGTGCGTGCGGCCGTTGGTGCCTTGGTGCGTACGTGTTGGTGCTGCCGAGACTTCCCTTGGTGCGCCAGAATGGTGCGCTGGCCGTGCACCACAAGATGCTGCCCTGCCCTTGCGGAGGGCAGGGCAATGTTTCCAAATTGAAGTCCCGTGTTCGAAACTCGGGCAATGCACACGCTACACTTTTTCCTTGATTTTCTTGGCACCAAAGTAAGGCTTAGTTCCTTGCTTCCTCATGGTGCCGTGTTCGATCCTTGTGGCAAGCAATGGTGAGCTTTTTCTTTGGATTGCTTCCTTTGTTGAGCCCGATATTGCCCTTGAGGAGGGCAGGGCAGTGTTTTTGATCTTCTTGATTCATGGCACCAATTTGTGCTCTGCCCTTGTTGTGGGCAGGGCATTGTTGCCTTTCAAGCCTTGTTTCCTTATGTTGCCCTCCTAGAGGGCAGTGTGCCCTTGTGGAGGGCAATGCTTGCTTCCTCCTTTTATGCGCCACACTTGTTCTCTCTTGGGCCACGCTTTCTTAAGCCACGCTTCCTCTTTTCTTCTTTTCTTCACCTACAATAAACCAAAACAACCACTCAAAGTATCACTAAATTCACAAGGCTTATAAATCAATTAAAAATCAATTAAATTCAGCTTAAACCTCATGAGTTATTATTAATTTCATGGTGGTTGTTTGATTTAAAGAAGTTATGCATTTTCACTCCAAATCACTTACTTAGGATGCAAGAAAGTGCATAAAGACTAGTAAAACAAGTGAAATTAGCTTGAAAAATGGGTATATGATGACTTGTCATCACGGGGTTGTTATCAGCACTTGCAAGTGTCTGACCCCTTTGTGGCGTTTGAACGCCAGACTTGGCTATCCATTGGGTGTTTAATGCCACTTTCTTACCCTTTTCTGGCGTTTGAACGCCAGAATCATTCTGATGACAAGTCATCATATACCCATTTTTCAAGCTAATTTCACTTGTTTCACTAGTCTTTATGCACTTTCTTGCATCCTAAGTAAGCAATTTGGAATGAAAATGCATAACTGCTTTAAATCAAACAACTACCATTAAATTGATGCTAAATCATGAGGTTTGAGCTGAAATTAATTGAATTTTAATGAATTATAAACCTTATGAGCATGGAGATACTTTGAATAGTTGCTTTGATTTCTTGTAGGTGAAGAAAAGAAGAAAAGAAGAAAAACGTGGCTTAAGAAGTGTGGCCATGGGAAGAAAATGGTGTGGTGAAAGAAGGAGAAGTGTGGCGCAACATAGAAGGAGGAAGCAAACACTGCTCTCCAAGAGAGCAGCATAATGAACCAAGCTTCCAAAGAAATTCTGCCATGCCCTCCTCAAGAGCAATATCGGGCTCCATGCAAGAAAAAATCAAAGGAAATTGTCTCCAAGTGCCACCCATGGGTTTCGAACCCAAGTACAAGAAGGAAAGAAGTAGGCTACTCACAAAGGAAAATAAGCCAAAAATTAGCCGAAATGCTCCCAGTAAGTCTCAAACACAGAGGCTTCACTAAGAAAGCAAGGAAGCTGCACCACTTGAGCGCTACCTTGATGATGTCCAGGACTTGGCACGCAAAATATTTCAAACGCACCATGACGCACACTGTCTTGCTCTCCGCAAGGGCAGGGCAGCATCCTGATGTCCCACACTCAGCACCCACACAATTTCCCTGCTCTGCCCTCCACAAGGGCAGGGCAGCCTCCTGGAAGCTACTTTCTCATGGGCTAAAAATTGGATAAAAAAATTCAATTTAATTCATTTCTTCACCAAATTAAAAGCCCATCCAAATTCCAAAATCCAAGAATAGAAATTGTATAAATAGGAGATAGTTTGATGTAATTAGGACCTTTCTTTTGATTTTTTGAATTTTTACATTTTGAAACTTCATTTTCTGTGAGAGCTTTGAACTGAGATTTGAGAGAATTGGGAAGGAGAATTGATCTCTCTTCTTCCTCGTTCTTGCTTGAGCATTTTTACTTTTCTTGTTTGAATCTTGAGTGTGAAGAGTTGAGGAATTTCTGTCTCAATCTCCATTTAAGATCTCTTTGATTACCTCACTGCATAATTGAGTTGAATCCAATTTCCTTTACTGCTTCCTCTTTAATTTCTTGTTAATTGCTTTGTGAATTTGGATCTGGGAAGGCAATTGAGATCTAGACTTTGCTATCTAGTCTCTGGAGTCCTGAGATCCCATTTTCCTTTTGGTTCTTCTGTGAACCCCTGCTGCAATTAAATTTTCCTTTTTGTTTGAGATCTAACAGAATTCAAATCATTTCTGGCATTGATAATTGCTGCAATTTAATTTCCCTTGCTTAAATTCTGAAATCCCATTCCTCAAATCCCTTTTCCATTCAAGCAATTTATATTTCTTGCACTTTAAGTTACTGCAATTTACATTTCTTGCACTTTAAGTTTCAGTCATTTAATTTCTTGTTCTTTAAGATTCAGCTCTTTTACTTTCAGTTCTCTTAAATTTCAGCAATTCACCCCTCTCCCTTTACATTTTCAGCTATTTACTTACTGTTGGATACAAAATCACTCAACTAATACTTGATTCGCTTGACTAAATCAATCACCGAACTAAAATTGCTCAATCCTTCAATCCCTGTGGGATCAACCTCACTCCCATGAGTTTTATTACTTGATGCGACCCGGTACACTTGCCGGTGAGTTTTGTGTTGGATCGTTTTCCATACATTAAGTTTTTGGCGCCGTTGCCGGGGATTGAAATAAATTGACAATGATTAAGTGAAGTGGAGGTCTAGATCAAGCACTTTTTCCTTTCTGTTTCTTTAATTTTTAATTAACACACTAACTGTTTGAATTTTAGCTTAAACTAACTAAAATTTCATTCTAGCAATAGATTGAAGTTTCACTGGTTTTCTGGTTCTGTGTGTTTCTTGTTGTGTGTTTGTATGTTAGGTACAGGAAGATCTTCTCCTATTCTCTCTGAAATTGACCAAAGAACTCTTCGAAGATTAAGAAGAGCTGAAAGAGGGAAGAACGTTATTGGAGAGGAAGAATCTGAGGAGGAGTTCCAAGAAATGGAAGGAGATCCATCAAATCTCAATCAACCAGAAGGAGGGGCCAACAATAACCCACAACAAAGAAGAGTACTGGCTTCCTACACATTTGCAAATGCTAGACATTGTGGGAGTAGCATTCTTACCCCTAATGTCAATGCAAACAACTTTGAACTAAAGCCACAACTCATCACATTGGTCCAAAACAATTGCTCTTTTTGGAGGAGGGCCATTGGAGGACCCAAATCAACATCTATCTACCTTCTTGAGGATTTGTGACACTGTCAAAACCAATGGTGTGCCTCCTGACAGCTACAAGTTACTGCTCTTTCCATTCTCTCTCTCAGGGACAAAGCCACTCAATGGCTAGAAACATTTCCAAAGGAAAGCATCAACACTTGGGATGATTTGGTGAGCAAGTTTCTTGCCAAATTTTATCCCCCTCAAAGGATCATAAGATTGAAGACTGAGGTGCAGACATTTACTCAAATGGATGCTGAAAATCTATATGAGGCATGGGAAAGATATAAGGCTCTGCTGAGGAAATGTCCACCAGAGATGTTCACTGAGTGGGACAAGCTGCAGAACTTCTATGAAGGACTTACTCTGAAGGCTCAAGAGGCACTTGATCACTCAGCTGGAGGATCATTGTAATTGATGAAAACTGCAGAGGAAGCTCAGAACCTCATTGATATGGTGGCTAACAACCAATATTTCTTTGCTCACCAAAGGCAACGCCAACCATCACAAAGGAGAGGAGTAATGGAGTTGGAAGGAGTGGATTCAATCCTAGCTCAGAACAAAATGATGCAGCAGCAAATTCAACAACAGTTTGAGCAAATGGCCAAAAGGATTGATAGCCTTCAAGTTGCAGCAGTTAATACAAGCCAACCATCAACCACATGGGTGCAAAATGAAGAAACTCAAGAGGAGCAACAATAAGAGCAAGTGCACTATATAAACAACCAAAATTCTGGATCAAATGAAGTGTATGGTGACACCTACAATCCATCCTGGAAGAACCACCCAAACCTTAGGTGGGGAGACAACCACAACCAAAACCAACAACCATGGCAAAGAAACTCAGCTCAAAACACTCCAAGAAACAACCAAAATCACAACCAGCAGCCAAATAACCAAAACTTCTACAGAAAACCCCAAAATAATTACCCCAACTCTAACCATTATCCACCCAATAACCAACCAACTAACCAAAACACTTACCATCATCCATCAACACCCCAAAACCAACCAATCTCACCAGATTCTCAAAGGATTACTAATCTGGACATGCTCATGGAGAAGATGATGAAGAACCAAGAATTGACAACAAAGAACCAAGAAGCTTCCATGAAGAGCCTAGAAAGACAGATTGGACAGATCTCCAAGCAGATTTCTATTGAGAGACCTTCAAGCACACTACCAAGTGATACCATTCCTAATCCAAAAGAAGAATGCAAAGCTGTGCAATTAAGGAGTGGAAAGACATTGGTGGATGGCAACCAAGGAGCAACTAAGAAACTTATGGAGAATGACAAAGAGCCAACAGAGAAAGATGGAGCTAACAACAAGGACATAACAAGCAAGAATGTCCCAGAAAAGCTCACAGAAGAGAACAACCAATCACAGAATTTGAAGAAGGAAAAGAAGATCATGGAAGAATCAAATCCAACACAGCAGTAAGTGGAGAAGAGTCTTACACCTCCATTACCTTTTCCACAGAGATTCCAAAAAGAAGCAAAGGATCAACATTTTCAAAAATTCCTTGAGATTTTCAAGAAGCTAGAGATCAACATACCCTTGGCTGAGGCATTGGAGCAAATGCCTCTATATGCCAAGTTCTTAAAGGAGCTCATCAACAAGAAAAGGAACTGGAATGAGAAGGAGACTGTAATGCTCAGTGAAGAATGCAGTGCACTAATCAAAAAAGGGCTCCCTCCCAAGCTTGAAGATCCTGGAGGTTTCTTCCTACCTTGCACTATTGGAAGTCTATTCATCAATAAGGGGATGTGTGACTTAGGAGCAAGTATAAATCTAATTCCATCTTCTTTAGTGAAAAAGCTTGGCATAGGAGAGGTGAAACCAATACAGATGTCCTTGGAATTGGTGGACCAATCAGTGGTATATCCTAAAGGGGTTGATTGAAAACCTTTTAGTTAAGGTTGACAAGTTCATCTTTCCTGCAGACTTTGTGATCCTAGATTCAGCAGAGAATAAGAATGACTCCATAATACTTGGTCGACCATTTTTGGCCACTGCTAGAGCCATTGTAGATATAGAGCAGGGAGAGCTAACCCTCAGGATGCATGAGGAAAGCATCACCTTAAAAGTGTTTCCAGAATCACAAAGTAATGAAGAAACAAGCAAGACAAGTAGTGACTATCTTCCAATGCAAGCAACCAACAACACAGTAGAACAGAAGAATGAGCGGGTGCAAGGAGGAGAAGGAATTCAAAAAGAAGCTGGGATGATAAACAAAAAGGGAGTTATCACAACTCAAGTCAATGCCAAGGGAGATAGATCAACAAGAAAGAAAAAGAAGAAAAACAAGAAGAAGGCTTACAAAGGGTGGAAGAGTAGAAAATTCCCAACTGAAGGATTTTCCAAAGGTGACAAAGTGCAACTAGTATATCAACAGCTGGGAACAGAAGATCATTACACTGTCAACCAAGTACTCTCTCTTGAGCACATTGAAATTGAGCATCAAGGCACACAGAGAAAGCTTACAGTGAGAGGGGACAAGTTGAGACATCACCAGCATCAACCACCCTAAAGGGAGTTCAATGTCAAGCTAGTGACAATAAAGAAGCGCTTGTTGGGAGGCAACCCAAGCTGAGGTAGTTTTCTTTTCATAGCTTTTTCAATAAAAATGTTGAATAATTGGTATGCATTGCAAGGAGCTAAGTTTGGTGTTGCACACCAAAACAATTTAAGGGAGAAGGAAAGATTCTAAGTTTGGTGTTCCACCAAAAATCTCATTTAAAAGCACATTCTCACCTCTTGCATAATGCTAGCTCCAAGCAAGCAAGCAAATTATCCAACTATCTAATTGCTTTCTAGTTTTAATTCCATAACCTTTAGCAACGACACAAGGTTTCACATACGGTTAAGTTGATGCATGAAAACTAGTGGCAAGGGACTAAGTTTGGTGTTCATACACCAAAGTAAGTTCAAAAAGCCATAATCATTTTTAGACTAACCAATTGCACAAAGGCTTGAGAAGCAAGCAACCTTTGAGAACTATGCAGGACAATAGCCAGCCATTGAAGATATTGTGCATCTTAACTCAAAGAGGACACAACAGAAGGAAGAATCAAAGGGCTTGGTGCACGAAATTGCAATCACACTTTTGCAATCCCGCACAACTAACCAGCAAGTGCACTGGGTCGTCCAAGTAATACCTTGCGTGAGCAAGGGTCGATCCCACGGAGATTGTCGGCTTGAAGCAAGCTATGGTTATCTTGTAAATCTTAGTCAGGATATCAGAAATTATCAGGATTGATTGTAAAAAGCAAAAGAACATGAAATGGTTACTTGTATTGCAGTAATGGAGAATAGGTTGGGGTTTTGGAGATGCTCCATCTTCTGAATCTCTGCTTTCCTACTGTCTTCTTCATCAAACACGCAAGGCTCCTTCCATGGCAAGCTGTATGTAGGGTTTCACCGTTGTCAGTGGCTACCTCCCATCCTCTCAGTGAAAATGTTCCTATGCCCTGTCACAGCATATGGCTAATCAGCTGTCGGTTCTCGGTCAGGCCGGAATAGAATCCAGTGATTCTTTTGCGTCTGTCACTAACGCCCCGCCTGCTAGGAGTTTGAAGCACGTCACAGTCATTCAATCATTGAATCCTACTCAGAATACCACAGACAAGGTTTAGACCTTCTGGATTCTCTTGAATGCCGCCATCAGTTCTATCTTATACCACGAAGATTCTGGTTGAGGAATCCAAGAGATATCTACTTAATCTAAGGTAGAACAGAGGTGGTTGTCAGGCACACGTTCATAGTTGAGAATATGATGAGTGTCACAGATCATCGCATTCATCCGGGTTAAGAACAAGTGATATCTTAGAATGGAAGCAAGCATGATTGAATAAGAAACAGTAGTGATTGCATTAATCCATCAAGACACAGCAGAGCTCCTCACCCCCAACCATGGGGTTTAGCGACTCATGCCGTGGAAAGTACACAAAGAAAACGTGTAAAGTGTCATGAGGTGCAGATACAATGTCAAAAGATCCTATTAATAGTAAACTAGTAACCTAGGGTATACAGAAATGAGTAAATGATGTAAAAATCCACTTCTGGGTCCACTTGGTGTGTGCTTGGGCTGAACAATGAAGCATTTTCGTGTAGAGACCTTTTCTGGAGTTAAACGCCAGCTTTTATGCCAGTTTGGGCGTTTAACTCCAAGTTTTATGCCAGTTCCAGCGTTAAACGCTGGAATTTCTGAGGCTGATTTGCAACGCCGGTTTGGGCCATCAAATCTCGGGCAAAGTGTGGACTATTATATATTGCTGGAAAGCCCAGGATGTCTACTTTCCAATGCCGTTGAGAGCGCGCCAATTGGGCTTCTGTAGCTCCAGAAAATCCACTTCGAGTGCAGGGAGGTCAGAATCCAACAGCATCTGCAGTCCTTTTCAGTCTCTGAATCAGATTTTTGCTCAGGACCCTCAATTTCAGCCAGAAAATACCTGAAATCACAGAAAAACACACAAACTCATAGTAAAGTCCAGAAAAGTGAATTTTAACTAAAAACTAATAAAAATATACTAAAAACTAACTAGATCATACTAAAAACATACTAAAAACAATGCCAAAAAGCGTATAAATTATCCGCTCATCAGGGCTACAACTTCAAAGGTTGTATCTAAACTTAATCCTTGCTGCTGTGAAGTGTTTTGAATCTGGGAACCATTGTATGTCCTGTTAAAGTGTTTATCTAGTTGCAAGTGAAATTGTTTGATAAGAATGCTGATCTACATAATGCTTGTTATTCATCACCTAGCTGAATTTTGTTTTGTTTCCCATATGCTTGAATAAAAGAGAATTGTGTGAATTGGAAAGTAAATATCCAATGTTGCATAAGTTAGAATGGAAGTTAATGGTGGTGTATGTGTTTGATTAAATGCATAACTCATGAAATAATTGCTGCATAATGTCATTTTCATTGAAGTGTGAGCTAGATTGCTGTTATAAAGGTTCCTGTCAGTGAAGAAAAATCCCTTGAGAGCAAAAATAAAATAGAAAGAAAAGGAAGTAGAAAAAGCCAATGTGGCAAGAAAAACAAAGAATAAAGGCTGGACACCAATAGCTTGGACCCTAGGACACATGCTTGTGGTGTTCTTGTACTAGGATATGCTTGGACAAGTAAATTCTGAGGGGTATTTCAAAACCCGGTCACTTAGATCAATTGATTTGGGATGGCCAATTGAAAGTCCACAATAAAAAGCAACCTAGATACAAAACATTTAGTTATCCAAAGAGATGCTGGGCATCAATGATCCTAGGAGGAAATAGTGAGCCATGTGTCTGTGGTGGAAAGATGTTGAGTAAAAATAAAGCCAAAGGCTACTACTACAACATTAGACACCAAGCCTTCAAAGAATAATAAGCTTGTTAAGCAAAGTGAGAAAAGTAAAGTTAGCAAGGGAGCAAGTAAAGAGTAAACCTTATAACAGCAAGTTTAGTAAGCCTTTGAGGAAAAATGTATATTATGTAACAGCAAACAATAACTTGAGTTATCATTGTCTGCATAAAAACTCCATGAATTAAATTCTGCTATATGCCTAATAAGGATATGTTTTCTCTTTTTTTTTTCATTTCATTTCCTCTTCATTTTGATGCTTGCTTGGGGACAAGCAAGATTTAAGTTTGGTGTTGTGATGACAAGTCATCATATACCCATTTTTCAAGCTAATTTCACTTGTTTCACTAGTCTTTATGCATTTTCTTGCATCCTAAGTAAGCAATTTGGAATGAAAATGCATAACTTCTTTAAATCAAATAACCACCATTAAATTGATGCTAAATCATGAGGTTTGAGCTGAAATTAATTGAATTTTAATGAATTATAAACCTTATGAGTTTGGAGATACTTTGAATGGTTGCTTTGAATTCTTGTAGGTGAAGAAAAGAAGAAAAACGTGGCTTAAGAAGTGTGGCCATGGGAAGAAAATGGTGTGGTGAAAGAAGGAGAAGTGTGGCGCAACATAGAAGGAGGAAGCAAACACTGCTCTCCACAAGAGCACACTGCTCTCCAAGAGAGCAGCATATTGAACCAAGCTTCCAAAGAAATTCTGCCCTGCCCTCCTCAAGAGCAATATTGGGCTCCATGCAAGAAAAAATCAAAGGAAATTGTCTCCAAGTGCCACCCATGGGTTTCGAACCCAAGTACAAGAAGGAAAGAAGTAGGCTACTCACAAAGGAAAATAAGCCAAAAATTAGCCAAAATGCTCCCAGTAAGTCTCGAACACGGAGACTTCACTAAGAAAGCAAGGAAGTTGCACCAGTTGAGCGCTACCTTGATGATGTCCAAGATTTGGCACGCAAAATATTTCAAACGCACCATGACGCACACTGCCCTGCTCTCCGCAAGGGCAGGGCAGCATCCTGATGTCCCACACTCAGCACGCACACAATTTCCCTGCTCTGCCCTCCACAAGGGTAGGGCAGCCTCTTGGAAGCTACTTTCTCATGGGCTAAAAATTGGATAAAAAAATCCAATTTAATTCATTTCTTTACCAAATCAAAAGCCCATCCAAATTCCAAAATCCAAGAATAGAAATTGTATAAATAGGAGATAGTTTGATGTAATTAGGACCTTTCTTTTGATTTTTTGAATTTTTACATTTTGAAACTTCATTTTCTGTGAGAGCTTTGAACTGAGATTTGAGAGAATTGGGAAGGAGAATTGATCTCTCTTCTTCCTCGTTCTTGCTTGAGAATTTTAACTTTTCTTGTTTGAATCTTGAGTGTGAAAAATTGAGGAATTTCTGTCTCAATCTCCATTTAAGATCTCTTTGATTACCTCACTGCATAATTGAGTTGAATCCAATTTCCTTTACTGCTTCCTCTTTAATTTCTTGTTAATTGCTTTGTGAATTTGGATCTGGGAAGGCAATTGAGATCTAGACTTTGCTATCTAGTCTCTGGAGTCCTGAGATCCCATTTTCCTTTTGGTTCTTCTGTGAACCCCTGCTGCAATTAAATTTTCCTTTCGGTTTGAGATCTAACAGAATTCAAATCATTTCTTGCTTTGATAATTGCTGCAATTTAATTTCCCTTGCTTAAATTATGAAATCCCATTCCTCAAATCCCTTTTTCATTCAAGCAATTTATATTTCTTGCACTTTCAGTTACTGCAATTTACATTTCTTGCACTTTAAGTTTCAGTCATTTAATTTCTTGTTCTTTAAGATTCAGCTCTTTTACTTTCAGTTCTCTTAAATTTCTGCAATTCACCCCTCTCCCTTTACATTTTCTGCTATTTACATATTGTTGGATACAAAATCACTCAACCAATACTTGATTCGCTTGACTAAATCAACCACCGAACTAAAATTGCTCAATCCTTCAATCCTTGTGGGATTGACCTCACTCCCGTGAGTTTTATTACTTGATGCGACCCGGTACACTTGCCGGTGAGTTTTGTGTTGGATCGTTTTCCAGACATCACATTCCTCTCTGGGCTCTTACTGTCCTCAGAGGGATTTTGGGTAGTGGTTTGGTTATCCTCTGTCAGTTGTTCCTTTCTTGGCTTTCTGCCACTTTGAGCTGAATTATTCAATGTCTTCCCACTCCTTAGTTGAACTGCTTGACATTCTTCTATTATCTGTTTAGATAGCTGCTGTTTTGTCTGATTCAACTGTGATTCTATATTCTTGTTAGCAATTTTTGTTTCTTGGAGCATCTCTTTAAATTCTGCTAACTATTTTGTCATCAGGAGTAATTGCTGATTAAGCTCAACAATCTGTTCTTGAGGATTAGGATCAGTAGTTACTGCCATAGCTTCTTCATTTATAGAGGACTCATTGCTTGAGTATAGATGTTGATTTCTAGCAACAGTATCTATGAGCTCTTGAGCCTCTTCAATCGTCTTCCTCATATGTATAGATCCACCAGCTGAGTGGTCTAGAGACATCTGAGCTTTTTCTGTAAGACCATAGTAGAAGATGTCTAACTGTACCCACTCTGAAAACATTTCAGAAGGGCATTTTCTTAGCATACATATGTACCTCTCCCAGGCATTATAAAGGGATTCATTATCCTCTTGTTTAAAGCCTTGGATGTCCAGCCTTAGCTGTGTCATCCTTTTTGGAGGGTAAAATTGATTCAGGAATTTGTTTGATAACTGTCTCCATGTTTTTATGCTTGCTGTGGGTTGGTTATTCAACCACCTCTTAGCTTGATCTTTTACAGCAAATGGAAACAGTAATAATCTGTAGACATCCTGATCCACCTCTTTATCACGTACTGTGTCAGCAATTTGTAAGAACTGTGCCAGAAACTCAGTAGGTTCTTCCTGTGGAAGACCGGAATACTGGCAATTTTGCTGCACCATGATAATGAGTTGAGGATTTAGCTCAAAGCTGCTTGCTTTAATGGGAGGTATACAGATGCTACTCCCATATGCAGCTGTAATGGGGTTAGCATATGACCCCAGAGTCCTTCTGGACTGCTCAATTCCATTTAGGTCCATTACGGAGAAAGGGAGATGATGCGGATATTATTTTATTTTTATTTTTATTTATTTTAATTAAAAGTGACCGAAAATAATAAAATAAAATAAATGGAAAATAAAATAAAATTTTGAAAAATAAAATCAAAGCAAATTGAAAACTAAATTAATTAATTAATTAAAAAGATTTTGAAATTAGCAATTAAAAAGATATGATTGAAAATTATTTTGAAAAAGATATGATTGAGAAGAAATTAAAAAGATTTGATTTTTGAAAAAGATTTGAAAAGATCAATTTTTGAAATTAGAATTTTGACTTGACTAAAAAAAAGATATGATTTTGAAAATCTTTGACTAATTTAATGCAAAATTTCGAAAATTATGAGTAAAATAAGGAAAGGATATTTTTTTATTTTTAAATTATAATGAGGAAAGAGAAAAACAACAAAACGACACTAAACTTAAAAATTTTAAATCAAAACAAAGAGAACAAACAAGAAAACTTTGAATGTCAAGATGAACACCAAGAACAAATTTTTTAAAAAATATTTTTAAGTGAATAAAAGCACAAAAGACACCAAAGTTAAAATTTTTAGAAAATCAAACACAAATTTCTGAATATTTAAAGGTAAACACAAGGAAGACACAAAACTTAAAATATGAAACTAAACTCAAATAAAAGACTCTAAACCAACAAAAATAAAATATTCCTAATCTAAGCAACAAGATAAACCGTCAGTTGTCCAAACTCGAACAATCCCCGACAACGGCGCCAAAAACTTGGTGCACGAAATTGCAATCACACTTTTGCAATTCCGCACAACTAACCAGCAAGTGCACTGGGTCGTCCAAGTATTACCTTACGTGAGTAAGGGTCGATCCCACGGAGATTGTCGGCTTGAAACAAGCTATGGTTATCTTGTAACTCTTAGTCAGGATATCAACAATTCACAGGTTTAATTGTGAAATGTAAAAGAACATGAAATAAATACTTGTTTTGCAGTAATGGAGAACAGGTTGAGGTTTTGGAGATGCTCTATCTTCTGAATCTCTACTTTCCTACTGTCTTCTTCTTCATGCACGCAAGGCTCCTTCCATGGCAAGCTGTATGTAGGGTTTTACCGTTGTCAATGGCTACCTCCCATCCTCTCAGTGAAAATGTTCAATGTGCTCTGTCACAACACGGCTATTCATCTGTCGATTCTCGATCATGTCAGAATAGAATTCAATGATTCTTTTGCGTCTGTCACTAACGCCCCACAATCGCGAGTTTGAAGCTCGTCATAGTCATTCAATCCCTGAATCCTACTCGGAATACCACAGACAAGGTTTGGACCTTCCGAATTCTCAAGAATGGCCGCCAATATATTCTAGCTTATACCACGAAGATTCTGGTTAAAGAATTCAAGAGATATCCACTCAATCTAAAGTAGAACGGAGGTGGTTGTCAGGCACACATTCATAGGTTAGAATGATAATGAGTGTCACGGATCATCACATTCATCAAGTTGAGGAACAAGTGACATCTTAGAATGGAAGCAAGCGTGATTGAATGAAAAACAATAGTAATTGCATTAATCCATCAAGACACAGCAGAACTCCTCACCCCCAACCATGGGGTTTAGAGACTCATGCCGTAGAAGGTACAGTATGAAACGTGTCAAGTGTCATCAGATAAAGATACAATGTTAAAAGATCCTATTTATAGTGAACTAGTAACCTACGATATACAGAAATGAGTAAATGATGTAAAAATCCACTTCTGGGATCCACTTGGTGTGTGCTTGGGCTGAGCATTGAAGCTTTCATGTGTAGAGACTTTTCCTGGAGTTAAACGCCAGCTTTTGTGCCAGTTCTGGCGTTAAACGCCGGGAATTCTGAAGCTGATTTGCAACGCCGGTTTGGGCCATCAAATCTCGGGCAAAGTATGAACTATTATACATTGCTGGAAAGCCCAGAATGTCTACTTTTCAACGCAATTTAGAGCGCACCAATTGGACTTCTGTAGCTCCAGAAAATCCACTTCGAGTGCAGGGAGGTCAGAATCCAACAGCATCTGCAGTCCTTTTTCAGCCTCTGAATCAGATTTTTGCTCAGGTCCCTCAATTTCAACCAGAAATTACCTGAAATCACAGAAAAACACACAAACTCATAGTAAAGTCCAGAAAAGTGAATTTTAAATAAAACCTAATAAAAATATAATAAAAACTAACTAAAATATACTAAAAGCATACTAAAAACAGTGCCAAATAGCGCATAAATTATCCGCTCATCAGGTACTCAGTTCACAGATGCAGGCTTCAGAAAGCTAGCGGCCGACTTGAACATAAGACAACAATTCACCTCTATTGAACATCCCCAAGCTAGTGGACAAGCTGAAGCTGCCAACAAAGTCATACTAGCTGGGTTGAAGCAGAGATTACAGGATGCAAAAGGAGCCTGGGCTGAGGAGCTCCTACAGGTCTTATGGGCATACCGAACAACGCCGCATTCCACCACAAAGGAATCACCCTTCTTATTAGCATATGGAATGGAGGCGATGATCCCAGTAGAGATTGAAGAAAGGTCGCCTAGAGTGATCCACTATAGTGAAGAAGCCAACTCCCAACTTCAAAGGGAAGAGCTCGAGCTACTTCTAGAAGTCCGAGAAAGAGCTCGGATAAGGGAAGAGGCATTAAAATGACGAATGGCTTCCAGATACAATCAAAAGGTAATACAGCAGGCTTTTGCAGAGGGCGACCTCATTCTAATCCGAAACGACATCGGAACAACTCAACCCGGAGAAGAAAAGCTAGCAGCAAACTGGAAAGGACCCTACCGAGTCATAGAAGTGCTAGGAAAGGGCTACTACAGGCTTTCCGAACTCGACGGGCAAGAGCTCCCTAGGTCATGGCACGCCTGCAACCTAAGAAGGTACTATAGTTAGGGATGATAATGGACCTTGGACAAGGCGCACTCTTTTTACTGAAATGGTTTTTTAATGAGGCGCCAAGACAAGACCTACAAATCACCCGACTTAAGGAATTAACCTCCCGCATGTATATATTTTCATTTTCTTTTAATAAAATCTATTTAGATCTTCTATAAATGTTCAAGATGCATTATTCTGAAACATTCATCGTCCGATTATAAAGCTACAGATCGACAGAAAGTGAAAATCAAATTCACTACACGATCGCAACAAAGACCAAAGATGAAAAACAAGCTCATTAAAAAGTCGACCAAACGAGGGTTAAAACCCAATCTCTACAAAATCGGCAAAGATGAAAATAGAATAATGCAAGAAGTTATAGAAAGTGATCCATAGAAAGGATCTGACGAGGTCCTAATAAAATGGATTGCTATGAAATAACTTAAAGACTGGACGGCATAAAGAAGTCGGACCAGCCACAATAACCGAAGTTATAAGTAAAGCTGGTGGACGAAATTGTGATCATCAATATTGGCTCTTTGGTATGTACACAAAAACTATTGTGTCTCTTGGTTAAATTCACAACTCCGTTCAACTAACCAGCAAGTGTACTGGGTCGTCCAAGTAATAAACCTTACGTGAGTAAGGGTCGATCCCACAGAGATTGTTGGTATGAAGCAAGCTATGGTCACCTTGCAAATCTCAGTTAGGCAGATTAAAATTGTTTATGGTTTCGAAAATTATATATAAAAAGAAGAAATAATAAAAGGGATAGAATACTTATGCAGATTCATCGGTAGGAATTTCAGATAAGCATATGGAGATACTGTATGACTCAAGGACGCCTGCTCTCCTACCGCTTCAACTCAATCCTTCTTACTCCTTTCCATGGCAAGCTGTGTATAGGGGTTCACCATCAGCGGTGGCTACTTTCAATCCTCTCGGGAAAATGATCCTATGTGGCTGTCACTCGCACGGCTAATCGTCTGGAGGCATCACCCATGGTTGATGGCTACACCCCATCCTCGCAGTGAAAACTAATGCTCACGCACTCTGTCACAGTACGGCTAATCACTGGTTGGTTCCCGCGCCTACTGGAATAGAATCCCTTGATTCTTTTGCGTCTGTCACTAACGCCCAGCACTTGCAAGTTTGAAGCACGTCACAGTCATTCATTACCGGAATCCTACTCGGAATACCACAGACAAGGTTAGACTTTCCGGATTCCCAGGATCCTACTCGGAATACCACAGACAAGGTGAGACTTTCCGGATCCTCATAAATGCCGCCATCTATTTAGCTTATACCACGAAGATTCTGTTGGGGAATCTAAGAGATACACGTTCAAGCTTGGTTGCATGTAGAACGGAAGTGGTTGTCAATCACGTGCGTTCATAAGTGAGAATGATAATGAGGGTTATCTAACTCATCACATTCATCATGTTCTTGGGTACGAATGAATATCTTGGAATAAGAATAAAAGAGGAATTGAATAAAAGAAAATAGAACTTCATTAATACTTGAGGTACAGCAGAGCTCCACACCCTTAATCTATGGTGTGCAGAAACTCCACCGTTGAAAATACATAAGTGAAAGAGGTTCAGGCATGGCCGAATGGCCAGCCCTCTCCATGATCAAGTGACCGAATATTCAAAGAGATTAAACTGTCAAAAGATGTTTAATACAATAGATAAATGTCCTATATATACTAGACTAGCTACTAGGGTTTACATGAGTAAGTAATTGATGCATAAATCCACTTCCGGGGCCCACTTGGTGTGTGCTTGGGCTGAGCTTGATCTATCCACGAGCTGAGGCTTCTCTTGGAGTTGAACTTCGAGTTATGACGTGTTTTGGGCGTTCAACTCCGGATCATGACGTTTTTCTGGCGTCTAACTCCAGACAGCAGCATGTACTTGGCGTTCAACGCCAAGTTACGTCGTCATTCTTCGAATAAAGTATGGACTATTATATATTGCTGGAAAGCCCTGGATGTCTACTTTCCAAAGCCGTTGAGAGCGCGCCAATTGGAGTTCTGTAGCTCCAGAAAATCCATTTCGAGTGCAGGGAGGTCAGAATCCAACAGCATCAGCAGTCCTTTTGTCAGCCTTTTTCAGAGTTTTGCTCAAATCCCTCAATTTCAGTCAGAATTTACCTGAAATCACAGAAAAACACACAAATTCATAGTAAAGTCCAGAAATGTGAATTTAACATAAAAACTAATGAAAACATCCCTAAAAGTAGCTTAAACTTACTAAAAATTACCTAAAAACAATGCCAAAAAGCGTATAAATTATCCGCTCATCACAACACCAAACTTAAATTGTTGCTTGTCCCCAAGCAACTGAAAATCAAATAGGATAAAAAGAAGAGAATATACTATAAATTCAGAAATATCAATGAATATTAATTATAATTAAATGAGCGGGACTTGTAGCTTTTTGCTTCTGAACAGTTTTGGCATCTCACTTTTTCATTTGTAGTTTAGAGGGATTGGCGTCTCTGGGGAACTTAGAATTTGGGATAGTGTTATTGACTTTCTTAGTTAAGCATGTTGATTCTTGAACACAGCTACTTATGAGTCTTGGCCGTGGCCCTAAGCACTTTGTTTTCCAGTATTACCACCGGATACATAAATGCCACAGACACATAGCTGGGTGAACCTTTTCAGATTGTGACTCAGCTTTGCTAGAGTCCCCAGTTAGTGGTGTCCAGAGCTCTTAAGCACACTCTTTTGCCTTGGATCACGACTTTAACCACTCAGTCTCAAGCTTTTCACTTGGACCTTCATGACACAAGCACATGGTTAGGGACAGCTTGATTTAGCCGCTTAGGCCTGGATTTTATTTCCTTGGGCCCTCCTATCCATTGATGCTCAAAGCCTTGGATCCTTTTTACCCTTGCCTTTTGGTTTTAAGGGCTTATTGGCTTTTTCTACTGCTCCTTCTTTTTTTTTTTCTAATTTTTTTTCGCCATTTTTTTTTCGCAAGCTTTTGCTATTGACTGCTTTTTCTTGCTTCAAGAATAAATTTCATGATTTTTCAGATCCTCAATAACATTTCTCTTTGTTCATCATTCTTTCAAGAGCCAACAATTTTAACATTCATAAACAACAAGATCAAAAGACATATGCACTGTTCAAGCATTCATTCAGAAAACAAAAAGTATTGTCACCACATCAATATAATTAAATTAAATTCACGGATAAATTCAAAATTCATGTACTTCTTGTTGTTTTGAATTAAAACATTTTTCTTTTAAGAGAGGTGAAGGATTAATGGAATTTATTCATAGCTTTAAGGCATGGTTACATACTAATGATCATGAAATAAAGACACAAAACATAGATAAACACAATAATTAAAAATCGAAAACAGAAAGAAATAAAGAACAAGGAATGAATCCACCTTTAGTGGCGTCTTCTTCTTGAAGGACCAATGATGTTCTTAAGCTCTTCTATGTCCCTTCCTTGCCTTTGTTGCTCCTCCCTCATTGCTCTTTGATCTTCTCTTATTTCTTGGAGAATGATGGAGTGTTCATGATGTTCCACCCTTAGTTGTTCAACATTATGGCTCAAATCTTCTAAGGAGGTGTTGAGTTGCTCCCAATAGTTGTTGGGAGGAAAGTGCATTCCTTGAGGCATTTGTTGATGATGAACTTCCTCATGTTCTTCTTGAGGGCCGTGAGGAACTTCTCTTGTTTGCTCCATCCTTTTCTTGGTGATGGGCTTGTCTTCTTCAATGGAGACATCTCCATTTATGATGACTCCGGCTGAGTAACATAGATGGCATATAAGGTGGGGGAAGGCTAGCCGTGCCATGTGTGAAGGCTTGTCGGCTATTTTGTAGAGTTCATTGGAGATGACTTCATGAACTTCTACTTCCTCTCCAATCATGATGCTATGAATCATGATGGCCCGATCCACAGTAACTTCAGATCGGTTGCTTGTAGGGATGATGGATCTTTGGATGAACTCCAACCATCCTCTAGCTACAGGCTTGAGGTCCAGTCTTCTTAGTTGGACTGGCTTGCCTTTGGAGTCTATTCTCCATTGGGCGCCTTCCACACAAATGTCCATTAGGACTTGGTCCAACCTTTGATTAAAGTTGACCCTTCTTGTGTAGGGGCGTTCATCACCTTGCATCATGGGTAAGTGAAACGCCAACCTCACATTTTCCGGACTGAAATCTAAGTATTTCCCCCGAACCATTGTGAGATAGTTCTTTGGATTCGGGTTCATACTTTGATCATGGTTCCTAGTGATCCATGCATTAGCATAGAACTCTTGAACCATCAATATTCCAACTTGTTGCATGGGGTTGGTTATGACTTCCCAACCTCTTCTTTGGATTTCATGTCGGATTTCCGGATACTCATTCTTTTTGAGCTTGAAAGGGACCTCAGGGATCACCTTCTTCTTTGCTACAACATCATAGAAGTGGTCTTGATTGCTTTTGGAGATGAATCTTTCCATCTCCCATGACTCGGAGGTGGAAGCTTTTGCTTTCCCTTTCCCTTTTCTTAAGGAAACTCCGGCCTTAGGTGCCATTGGTAATGGAAAAACAAAAAAAAGCTTATGCTTTTACCACACCAAACTTTAAATTTGCTCGTCCTCGAGCAAGAAAGAAAAGAATAGTAGAAGAAGAAGAAGAGAATATGGTAGAGAGGGAGAGAGTAGGTTCGGCTATATGGGAGAAGAAGGGGTTTGTGTTGTGTGAAAATGAAGAAGAATGGGAGGTTATTTAAAGGGAGAGGGAGGGTGGGAGTTCGGCCATTTTGGGTGGGAAGGGGTGGGAAATTGAATTTGAATTTTATGAGGGTAGGTGGGGTTTGTGGGGAGTGTGATATGGGGAAGAGTGAAATGAGATTTGGATTAGGAGAGTGTGATTAGGATTAAAAGGTAAGGTGGGAATATGGTAGGTGGGGATCCTGTGGGGTCCACAGATCCTGAGGTGAGGATCCTGTGGGGTCCACAGATCCTGAGGTGAAAACAAATACCATTCCTTCACCATATAGGCATGTAAAATGCCTTCATGCATCATTCTGGCGTTCAAACGCCCATTGATGCATGTTCTGGGCGTTCAACGCCCATGTAATGCATGTTTCTGGCGTTGAACGCCAGTTCCATGCTTGTTCCTGGCGTTCAGTGCCAGTTTGTCCTCTCTGTGCACCATCCTGGCGTTTAACGCCAGGTTGTTGCTTGTTTTGGGCGTTCAGCGCCAGAATGGTGCTCTGTTCTGGCATTGAACGCCGGCCAGATGCACCTTACTGGAGTTAAACGCCAGTCTGCGCTGCCTCCAGGGTGAAAAATTTTTTTTCTTCTGTTTTTGACTCTGTTTTTAATTTTTTTGATTTTTTTCTTGACTCCTCATGATCATGTACCTAATAAAACACAAAAATAAACAAGAAACAAAATAAAATAAAATTAGATAAATAAAATTGGATTGCCTCCCAACAAGCGCTTCTTTAATGTCAATAGCTTGACAGTGGCTCTCATGGAGCTCTCATGGAGCCACATGGTGATCAGGTCAATTTAGTGTGTAGTCCCAACACCAAACTTAGAGTTTGGATATGGGATTTGAACACCAAACTTAGAGTTTGTTGTGGCCTCACAACACCAAACTTAGAGTTTGACTGTGTGGGCTCTTCTTGACTTTGAACTGAGAGAAGCTCTTCATGCTTACTCTCTTTCGTCACAGAGGGATGGCCATGTGCCTGAAACACAAGGTAGTCCCCATTCAATTGAAGGACTAACTCTCCTCTGTTGACATCTATCACAGCTTCTGCTGTGGCTAGGAAAGGTCTTCCTAGGATGATGCATTCATCATCTTCCTTCCTAGTATCTAGGATTATGAAATCAGCAGGGATGTAAAGGCTTTCAACCTTTACTAGAACGTCCTCTACTATTCCATAAGCGTGTCTTATGGACTTGTCTGCCAATTGTAATGAGAACAAGGCAGGTTGTACCTCAATGATTCCTAGCTTCTCCATTACAGAGAGTGGCATAAGATTTATCCCTGACCCCAGATCACATAGAGCTTTTTCAAAGCTCATGGTGCCTATGGTGCAAGGTATTGAGAACTTGCCAGGATCTTGCTTCTTTTGAGGTAGAGTTCTCTGAATCCAAGTATCTAGTTCACTAATGAGCAAGGAAGGTTCACTTTCCCAAGTCTCATTACCAAACAGCTTGGCATTCAGTTTCATGATAGCTCCTAAGTATTGAGCAACTTGCTCTCCAGTCAAATCTTCATTCTCTTCAGAGGATGAATATTCATCAGAGCTCATGAATGGCAGAAGGAGATTTAAAGGAATCTCTATGGTCTCTAGATGAGCCTCAGATTCCTCAGGATCCTTAATAAGAAACTCCTTCTTGCTTGAGGAACGTCCCAGGAGGTCTTCCTCACTAGGATTTTCGTCCTCCTCCTCCTTTGTGCATTCGGCCATATTGACTATGTCAATGGCCTTGCACTCTCCTTTTGGATTTTCTTCTGTATTGCTTGGGAGAATACTGGGAGGAGTTTCAATAACTTTCTTACTCAGCTGGCCCACTTGTGCCTCTAGATTTCTAATGGAGGATCTTGTTTCATTCATGAAACTGAAAGTGGCCTTTGACAGATCAGAGACTATATTGGCTAAATTAGAATTGTTTTATTCAGAGTTCTCTGTCTGTTGCTGAGAAGATGATGGATATGGCTTACTATTGTTCAGCCTATTGCGTCCACCATTGTTAAAGCCTTGTTGAGGCTTTTGTTGATCCTTCCATGAGAAATTTGGATGATTTCTCCATGATGAGTTATAGGTGTTTCCATAAGGTTCACCCATATAATTAACCTCTGCCATGGCAGGGTTCTCAGGATCATAAGCTTCTTCAGAAGCTGCCTCTCTAGTACTGTTGGATGCATGTTGCAATCCATTCAGATTTTGAGAGATCATGTTGACCTGTTGAGTCAACACTTTGTTCTGAGCCAATATGGCATTCAGAGCATCAATTTCAAGAACTCCTTTCTTCTGAGGTATCCCATTATTCACGGAATCCCTCTCAGAGGTATACATGAACTGGTTGTTTGCAACCATGTCAATGAGTTCTTGAGCCTCTTCAGGCGTTTTCTTCAGGTGAATAGATCCACCTGCAGAATGATCCAATGACATTTTTGAAAATTTAGAGAGGCCATAATAGAATATATCTAATATGGTCCATTCTGAGAACATGTCAGATGGACATCTCTTGGTCAGCTGCTTGTATCTTTCCCAAGCTTCATAGAGGGATTCACCATCTTTTTGTTTGAAGGTTTGAACATCCACTCTCAGCTTGCTCAGCTTTTGAGGAGGAAAGAATTTATCCAAGAAGGCAGTGACCAGCTTATCCCAGGAGTCCAGGCTATCCTTAGGTTGTGAATCCAACCAGATTCTAGCTCTGTCTCTTACAGTAAAAGGGAAAAGCATGAGTCTGTAGACTTCAGGATCAACTCCATTCGTCTTTACAGTCTCACAGATCTGCAAGAACTCAGTTAAAAACTGGTAAGGATCTTCAGATGGAAGTCCATAAAACTTGCAGTTTTGTTGCATTAAAGCAACTAGCTGAGGTTTCAGCTCAAAGTTATTGGCTCCAACGGTAGGAATGGAGATGCTTCTTCCATCAAATTTGGACGTTGGCTTTGTGAAGTCACCAAGCATTCTCCTTGCATTATTATTATTTTCGGCTGCCATCTCCTTCTCTTGTTCTAATGTTTCTGAAAGGTTACCTTTAGAATAATTAAATTTAGCTTCTCTTAATTTTTTCTTCAGAGTCCTTTCAGGTTCTGGATCAATTTCAACAAGAGTCCCTTTTTCCCTGTTCCTGCTCATATGAAAGAGAAGAAAACAAGAAAAGAAAGAGGAATCCTCTATGTCACAGTATAGAGACTCCCTTATGTTAGTAGAAAAAGAAAGGGGGTAGAAGAATGAAGAAGAGGGTTCGGATTTTTGAATGAAGGGAGGTGAAGAGAAGTGTTAGTAATTAAATAATTAAATAGAAGAAGAAAAGAGGAGGGGGAATTCGAAAATAATTTTGAAAAAGAGTTAGTGATTTTCGAAAATTCAAAATAAAATATAATTGAAATTAAAATTTAAAACAGTTAATTAATTAAAAAGAATTTTTGAAAAAGAGAGAGATATTTTCGAAAATAGAAGAGGGAGAAGTAATTAGGTGGTTTTGAAAAAGATGAGAAACAAACAAAAAGTTAGTTGGTTGATTGAAAAAGATTTGAAATCAAAATTGAAAAAGATAAGAAGATAGCAAGTTAGATAAGATATTTTGAAATCAAATTTTGAAAAAGATAAAGTTTTTTTTGAAAAAGATAAGATAAAAAGATAAAAAGATTTTTTTTTAGAAAAAGATATTTTGAAAAAGATTTAATTTTTAAAATTACTTAACTAACAAGAAACTACAAGATAAGATTCTAGAACTTAAAGATTGAACCTTTCTTAACAAGAAAGTAACAAACTTCAAATTTTTGAACCAATCACATTAATTGTTAGCTAATTTTCGAAAATTAGATATAAAAGATAAGAAAAAGATTTTTGAAAAATATTTTTTTTTAAATTTTCGAAAATAATAATAAAAAAAATGAAGAAGATATGATTTTTGAAAAAGATTTTGAAAAGATAAGATTTTTGAAATTGAAATTTTGGAGGGAAATAAGGAAAAAATATTTTTGATTTTTTAAATTTTAAATTTTTAAAGAAAAACACAAAAATGACCCAAAACATGAAAATTTTGGATCAAGACACAAGATGCATGCAAGAATGCTATGAATGTCAAGATGAACACCAATAACACTATGAAGATCATGATGAACATCAAGAACATAATTTTGAAAAATTTTTGATGCAAAGAAAACATGCAAGACACCAAACTTAGAAATTTTTAATGCATGGACTCTAACAAACAAAAAAATGCATATGAAAAACAACAAACAACACAAAACAAGAAATCATCAAGATCAAACAAGAAGACTTATCAAGAGCAACTTGAAGATCATGAAGAACACTATGAATGCATGGGATTTTCGAAAAAAAATGCAAGAAAAATTTTTAAAGCATGCAATTGACACCAAACTTAAAAATTGACTCAAGACTCAAACAAGAAACACAAAATATTTTTGATTTTTATGATTTTCTAAATATTTTTTTTGGATTTTTATTAATTTTTTTTTCGAAAATAAAGTTTTGAAAAACGAAAAATGAAAGAAAAATTTTGAAAAAGATTTTGAAAAGAAAATTACCTAATCTGAGCAACAAGATGAACCGTTAGTTGTCCATACTCGAACAATCCCCGGCAACGGCGCCAAAAACTTGGTGGACGAAATTGTGATCATCAATATTGGCTCTTTGGTATGTACACAAAAACTATTGTGTCTCTTGGTTAAATTCACAACTCCGTTCAACTAACCAGCAAGTGTACTGGGTCGTCCAAGTAATAAACCTTACATGAGTAAGGGTCGATCCCACAGAGATTGTTGGTATGAAGCAAGCTATGGTCACCTTGCAAATCTCAGTTAGGCAGATTAAAATTGTTTATGGTTTCGAAAATTATATATAAAAAGAAGAAATAATAAAAGGGATAGAATACTTATGCAGATTCATCGGTAGGAATTTCAGATAAGCATATGGAGATACTGTATGACTCAAGGACGCCTGCTCTCCAACCGCTTCAACTCAATCCTTCTTACTCCTTTCCATGGCAAGCTGTGTATAGGGGTTCACCATCAGCGGTGGCTACTTTCAATCCTCTCGGGAAAATGATCCTATGCGGCTGTCACTCGCACGGCTAATCGTCTGGAGGCATCACCCATGGTTGATGGCTACACCCCATCCTCGCAGTGAAAACTAATGCTCACGCACTCTGTCACAGTACGGCTAATCACTGGTTGGTTCCCGCGCCTACTGGAATAGAATCCCTTGATTCTTTTGCGTCTGTCACTAACGCCCAGCACTTGCAAGTTTGAAGCACGTCACAGTCATTCATTACCGGAATCCTACTCGGAATACCACAGACAAGGTTAGACTTTCCGGATTCCCAGGATCCTACTCGGAATACCACAGACAAGGTGAGACTTTCTGGATCCTCATAAATGCCGCCATCTATCTAGCTTATACCACAAAGATTCTGTTGGGGAATCTAAGAGATACACGTTCAAGCTCGGTTGCATGTAGAACGGAAGTGGTTGTCAATCACGTGCGTTCATAAGTGAGAATGATAATGAGGGTTATCTAACTCATCACATTCATCATGTTCTTGGGTACGAATGAATATCTTGGAATAAGAATAAAAGAGGAATTGAATAAAAGAAAATAGAACTTCATTAATACTTGAGGTACAGCAGAGCTCCACACCCTTAATCTATGGTGTGCAGAAACTCCACCGTTGAAAATACATAAGTGAAAGAGGTTCAGGCATGGCCGAATGGCCAGCCCTCTCCATGATCAAGTGACCGAATATTCAAAGAGATTAAACTGTCAAAAGATGTCTCATACAATAGATAAATGTCCTATATATACTAGACTAGCTACTAGGGTTTACATGAGTAAGTAATTGATGCATAAATCCACTTTCGGGGCCCACTTGGTGTGTGCTTGGGCTGAGCTTGATCTATCCACGAGCTGAGGCTTCTCTTGGAGTTGAACTTCGAGTTATGACGTGTTTTGGGCGTTCAACTCCGGATCATGACGTTTTTCTGGCGTCTAACTCCAGACAGCAGCATGGACTTGGCGTTCAACGCCAAGTTACGTCGTCATTCTTCGAATAAAGTATGGACTATTATATATTGCTGGAAAGCCCTGGATGTCTACTTTCCAACGCCGTTGGAGTTATGTAGCTCCAGAAAATCCATTTCGAGTGCAGGGAGGTCAGAATCCAACAGCATCAGCAGTCCTTTTGTCAGCCTTTTTCAGAGTTTTGCTCAAATCCCTCAATTTCAGTCAGAATTTACATGAAATCACAGAAAAACACACAAACTCATAGTAAAGTCCAGAAATGTGAATTTAACATAAAAACTAATGAAAACATCCCTAAAAGTAGCTTAAACTTACTAAAAATTACCTAAAAACAATGCCAAAAAGCGTATAAATTATCCGCTCATCAAAAGCCCTGGAAAGAGGTCTGGCCAGCCCTATAAAAGAGGATTACTATAACTTAGAAGAGCCCGACATGACGAAGTCGGACTGCCACGAACAAGTTGCAAAGGTAATCCCTAAAATAGACCTGAACAAGGTCCAAGAAAGAGGATTACCAAGCAACTCGACAGGGCCCGACATATCGAAGTCGGCCTAAAATATAAAGTAACAAAGGTAATCCCTGAAAGAGACCTGAACAATGTCCAAGAAAGAGGATTACCAAGCAACTCGACAGGGCCCGACATGACGAAGTCGGCCCAAAATATAAAGCAACAAAGGTAATCCCTGAAAGAGACCTGAAGAAGGTCCAAGAAAGAGGATTACCAAGTAACTCGACAGGGCCCGACATGACGAAGTCGGCCCAAAATATAAAGCAACAAAGGTAATCCCTGAAAGAGACCTGAATAAGGTCCAAGAAAGAGGACTACCAAGTAACTTGACAGGGCCCGACATGACGAAGTCGGACCAAAATATAAAGCAACAAAGGTAATCCCTCAAAGAGACCTGAACAAGGTCCAAGAAAGAGGACTACCAAGTAACTCGACAGGGCCCGACATGACAAAGTCGGCCCAAAATATAAAGCGACAAAGATGATCCCTGAAAGAGACCTGAACAAGGTCCCAGAAAGGGGATTACCAAGTAACTCGATAGGGCCCGACATGACAAAGTCGGCCTGAAAACTACAAAAGTAACCCCTGAAGGAGACCTAAATAAGGTCCAAAAAAGAGGGTTACTAACAATAACTTGGACAAGTCGACATAACGAAATCAGCAACCGTAGTGACCTGAACAAAGAACATAACGAATTGACGGAAATAACATCAGGCAAAGCCAATCCAAAGAGGTCAGACAAAGAAAAACATTCCCAAAACCTAGAAAGACACCAAGTTGAGTACAAGCAGGCATAAAAACTACTAGTTATGATAAAAAGAAAACATCAGAGGCCACCAAGAACAGCCCCAAAAGCTCAGAAACAACTTTGTTTTTCAAATAAAATTGCCAAACAAGCAACTAAAAAGTTATCAACAGTCAGTAAAACATCATTTACAAAATAAAGAGTTTAAAAGCCTACAAGCCGCGCTATCTACACAAGCAATCAGAAAACTCATTTAAACAGTTGAAGGCTTCTCAGCAGCATCAGCAAGGGGTGAAGGAGGACGAGTCTGATGAGGTACTGCATCCACCGTCCCATCATCTCGGTTCAAGATGAGGCAATCCGGTTTGACTCGGGAAGATCGATGTCAGCAGTGGAAGTAAAAGAGGTCGGTACGACAGAAGTCTTGGCTGCAGGCAGTGGAGGACGAGCATCATCATCATCATCAGGATCATTAGGAACAATCTTACCATCCCTAACAATGTTGTCCAAGCTAAAAAGGGAAAGGTCGAGCTCTGGCGCAAGAACTCGAACTTGCTCTTTCAGATTCTCATAAGCAGCAGTAACGCTGCCTACAAGATAACTTTGAAGTTCGGCATAATCAGCCCAGACAGATTCCAAGCTGTTCCTGAGATCCATCATCTTCCTATAGGTGGTAACATAGCTATCCTTATGTTTCAACGCTGTATCTTCAGCTAGTTGCACAGCAGCCGCCAGACCAACAGCCCGAGTCTTTTCCCCTCCAACTCCTTCTCCAGCTTGGTCAATTTTACCTCAAGCTCCTCTTTCAAACCTTTAATCCGGTCGAACTCCGATTTCGCCTCCTCCCATGAAGAATGGATACATGAAAAATTCACGCTGCTGCAACTCCACTACCTCCCTGAAGGGTACGAAAGAGGCCAGCTCATCAAGCCAAAGAAGAACAATATCCACAGGAGCAAACTTCAGCCACCTTAAGCATGCACCAATTGCAAGAGGCTATTGATACCCTATCTAGGCAATGCATGGAAAATCAAGGGGCACAAAGGGAGTTTCAATTGCAATTAATAGACCACCAAGAAAGATCATTCTGTAGATGGATGGATCAGTAAGGGGAATGGCAAAAACAGTTTATGGACCAGCAATTGGAACAAGGAAGACAATGGAGTGAATCCTTCCACAACCTGAATCAAAAGCAAGATCAGCAACAAGAAGCCATCCAAAGGCTAACCCACATCCAAGCACATCAAGGTGCACACATCCATGAGATGCATCGGAAACAAAAAGATCAAGCAGATCTTTTTGATGAATATAGAGCATTTTCAGAAGGTGTCTACATGAGTGAGACTGGGTATCATGTGAATACCTAAGCCAGGCTTGGGTACCTAGTCGGACAACTACCTGTTTTGCATCCTAGGATAACAAAATATGAAGATGTAAAAGATGAGTTAGCACGAGTGGAGCGCGAAAGGATAGAACAAAGTCATGAATCAGTAAGGAAGGCACTGGAGGATTGGAAGATAGCTAGAATGAATCAAATGAGAGGAAGCACAAGTGGACAAAGTAAACATCAAGAGGGCAAGGAAGCAGAAGAACATGAGTAGGCCAACAAGTGAGAGGTGGTGAAGTTCCTTCTTAGTTTACCTTTTTCAAAGCATTAAATAAGGAAAATCATGTATGAAATAGAACATGCTTCCATGAGTAGTTTAGGAATTTCAATTATGCATTTAAGTTTTATTGCTTAGGCTAAGTGTGCTAGCTTAATGTCTTAAGTGTTCACTTTTACCTTTCTTACTTGTATGCTTGTCTCTTTAAGTTAATCAAAAAGAAAATGTTATGAAAAGAACAAGAGTGGAGTTATTTTATAAAGTGCATTCTGAATGTTTGTGGTGGGTTGATTAGTATGCTAAGTTGGTTCACCAAAGAAGGAAAGAAAGCAACTATCTATCCTAAGTCCTTTGTTTGAGACACACCCTTTGAGACTAGCTAAACAATAAGATCCCAATAAGAAAAGAGAAAGAGCAATAAAAGTGAAAAGGAAAGAAACACAATAGGAAACAATGCTAGGCATCAAGGGTTTCAAAATTGAGGCATGTGTCTGTGGTGTTTATGTACAAAAGATATACTTGGATGAATAAGCTCTTAGGGGTGTATTATCACTTGGTAACTTGGATTAACTAATCCGGGATTATCAGCTGAAAGTCCACTATCAAGAGTAACCTTTGCTACAAAACACTTAGTAACCCAAAGAGGTGCTGGACACCAAGGTCTCAAAAAAGGAAAAATAACAAACCATATGCCTGTGGTGTGTATGTATGAGGGAAAGAGACTTGAGGGAGTAGGTCCTTATGGGTGTCTTAACATCTAGTACCTTAAAACCAACTGGTTTGGGAGTGTTGGCTGAAAGCTTATCATAAAGAGTCGCCCTCTTACAAAGCACTTAGCAAAAAGAAAAATAACTTTGAGAAAGAAGGAAGGATCAATAAGAAAGAAGTCTCAAAGGATGTAATCAAGAAAGTGACTAAGGATTTGATAAAGGCTTGAAACCTAAAGGGAAAGAACCTAAGTTGCTATGCATGAAACCCCATAAACCATGAATGCTACTTCTATTTTATCTTCTTGTTATTTCATGTCATTCTTCTTATGTTTCAGTACTTGCTTAGGCACAAGCAAGCTTTAAGTTTGGTGTTGTGATGCCATGGCATCTAGGCCAATATCACTGACCTTTTCTTTACTGTTTTAGGGTAGTTTCATGCATTTTCTTAGTGAATAAGGCAAGTTTTGGATGAAATTACACTTACACCTTGATTCAAGCAACTTTTGTGAACTTTGCATAATTTCATGAGTATTTTGCTAGAATTGCATGATAAATTGATGATGCATAATCTCATGACTTTGGCTAGAGCTTTGATGCACTTTAATTGCTTGTTTTCAGTTTAAAGGAAGCAAGGAAGAACCACATTAGTATTCACGTTAACCTAGTTAACGTGAACACTGACGTGGAATGGTAAAGCTTGCAACGTTAAAGAGAAAAGTGATCACCAATAACGCCTGCGAAGCCATCCAAAGCTCACGTTACTTGCCACGTTAACAAAGTTAACGTGGTAGTTAACATAGAAGAAAAAGGAACTCCAATGTTAAGAGAAAACGTGAACACCACTAACGTTGGAGAACTTGGCAATGACCCATGTTAAGAGTCACGTTAACTTAGTTAACGTGAACTCTAACGTGGAAGAGGAAAACAAAAGCCAACGTTAGTGACACTCACTTTTTTCACTAACGTTGGACCAACTAGCATTGCCTACATTAACTTTTACGTTAAGACTATTAATGTGAAAGTTAACGTGGAGTTGAGATCAAAGAGCCAACGTTAGTGACACTCACTTTTGTCACTAACGTTGGAAGATGGCATCGCTACTACGTTAAGAGCCACGTTAACTTAGTTAACTTGAGTTCCAACTAGAGAATGTGGCATTTGGAGCGTTAGTGACAAAGGTGAGTGTCACTAACGCTCTCGAAGGTGGATCACACCTACGTTAAGAGTCACGTTAGCTATACTAACGTGGACTCTTTCGTAGGAACAAAGGGGCACTAAACAACGTTAATGGGAAAAGTGATTCCCCTTAACGTTCGCGAAGGGGTATAAGCCAACGTTATTGGGAAAAGTGAGTCCCAATAACGTTGGCCAAAATTTGAGAAAGCAACGTTAGTAGTCACGTTAAGACCACTAACGTTGGATTTAACGTGGATATATGAAGGTGGAATGTTAGTGGAAAAAGTGAATGCCACTAACGTTCTCGAACCCACAATGGCAATCAACGTTAAATCTTACTAAATGCCCAAAGCCTAATTCATATTTCTCTACAAGTTGGGCCTACTAAAGATCAGAACTGCTTCAACTCAAGATCCAAAGCCCACATCCAAGACTTGAAGAACTCACTAGAAGATCAAGAGGAGTAGTATATATAGGAGTAGTTTTGAACTATAGGGAAGCTTGGCACTTTTGGGAACTACTCTCTATAGATTTACTTTTCTGCACTTTTAGCATGGATTCCTCTTTTCTGCCATTTTTCATTTCTAGAGCTATGAACAACTAAACCCCTTCCATTGGGTTAGGGAGCTCTGTTGTAATTTGATGGATCAATTATAGTTTCATTCTTCTTTTTCTTTCTTTTCTCTTGATCTTACTAGAAAGCTTTCGATCTTAATTCAATTGGTTAGTTGTCTTGGAAAAGAAACTCTCTATAATTGGATCTCCTTTGAGCCTTGGAAAAGGGATGAGGAGATCATGCTAGAAATGCTTTCTCATGTTGGACCAAATTGGGGTTTGGGCGGATATAGTGACATGTAATCCTCCCAACACTTTGATTTGGAAATATATGTGGTATAATCAGTGACCACACTTCATCTCTTCCCATGAGCAATTAAATCAAGGAATTGGGCAATTGTTCAAGCTTAGAGAGATTAGATTGCCAAGGAATTGGGATTCAATCACTTAAGATTGCGAAGGAGATCAATGAATGCATTGATTGAGGAATAGATGAGAATGAACTTGATCCGGAGAATGCAACATCTCCTGAACCCAATGATTTTCCCATTTCTGATCTTACCCATTCTCTTTACTTTCTGTCATTTAATTTCATACTCATTACCCGAAATCCCCATTTAAGATTCTGCACTTTAATTTCTGTTATTTACTTTCCAGTCATTTAAATTTCTGCATCTCAATCTAAATTCTGTTTAGCTCAACTAGCAGATTCTTCTAACTAAAATTGCTTGACCAATCAATCCTTGTGGGATTCGACCTCACTCTATTGTAAAATACATCCAACAGTACTAAAGAAGCATCTTCTGAAGAAGAAGCTTATGATCCTGAGAACCCTGCAATGCAAAGGTGAATTACATGTGTGAAGCCTTTGGCAACATCTATAATCCTTCATGGAAAAATCATCCAAATTTTTCATGGAAGGATCAACAGAAGCAAGGCTTCAATAATAACAATGGTGGAAGAAACAGGTTTAGCAATAGTAAACCTTTCCCATCATCATATCAGCAACAGACAGAGCATTCTGAGCAAAATCCTTCTAGCTTAGCAAATATAGTCTCTGATCTATCTAAGGCCACTCTTAGTTTTGTGACTGAAACAAGATCCTCCATTAGAAATTTGGAGGCACAAGTGGGCCAGCTGAGTAAAAGGGTTACTGAAACTCCTCCTAGTACTCTCCCAAGCAATATAGAAGAGAATCCCAAAGGAGAGTGCAAGGCCATTGATGTAATCAAAATGGCCAAAATCTTGAAGGAAGAGGAGGACAAAAACTCCAATGAGGAAGACCTCAAGGAACGTCCACCATTCAGTAAGGAGTACCTTAATAAGGAACCAAAGGAATCTGAGGCTCATACAGAGACCATAGAGATTTCATTAGACCTCCTTTTACCATTCATGAGCTCTGATGATTATTCATCTTCTGAAGCGGATAAAGACATCATTGAAGGGCAAGTTGCCCGATATTTAGGATTAATCATGAAGCTGAATGCCAAACTATTTGGTAATGAGACTTGGGAGGAAGAGCCTCCCTTGCTCACCAATGAACTGAATACATTGGTTCAGCAAAATTTAACTCAAAAGAAACAGGATCCTGGTAAATTCTTAATACCCTGTACCATAGGCACCATGACCTTTGAAAAAGCTCTGTGTGACCTGGGGTCAGGGATAAACATGATGCCACTCTCTGTAATGGAGAAACTAGGAATCTATGAGATACAAGCTGCCAAATTCTCATTGGAGATGGCAGATAAATCTATGAAAAAAGCTTATGGACTAGTAGAGGACGTGCTAGTGAAGGTTGAAGGCCTTTACTTCCCTGCTGATTTCATAATCCTAGACTCTAGAAGGGATGAGGATGAGTCCATCATCCTTGGAAGACCCTTCCTAGCCATAGCAAGAGCTGTAATTGATGTTGATAAAGGAGAGTTGATCCTTCATATGAATGAAGAATGCCTTGTAGTAAAGACTCAAGGTTCTCCATCTGTAACTATGGAGAGTAAGCATGAAGAGCTTCTCCCAATACAGAGTCAAACAGAGCTCCCACATTCAAACTCTAAATTTGGTGTTGGGAGGCCACAGCCAAACTCTAAGTTTGGTGTTGAGAGATCTCAACCACACTCTGATCACCTGTGAGACTACATGAGAGCTCACTGTCAAGCTATTGACATTAAAGAAGCGCTTATTGGGAGGCAACCCAATTTTATTTTAATTTTATCTATGTTATTTTATTTTCTTTTTAGGATAATGATCATGTGAAGCCACAAAGACAAAAATAAAAAATAGCATTGAAAATATCACACCCTGGAGGAAGGACTTACTGGCGTTTAAACGCCAGTAAGGGTAGCAAAATGGGCGTTTAAACGCCCAATCTGGCACCTTTCTGGGCCCTTAAACACCAGAATAGGGCACTAGACTGGTGTTTAAACGCCAGAACAGGGCAACAAACTGGCATTTAGACACCAGAACAGGAAGGAAAGCTGGCGTTTAAACGCCAGAACAGGGCAGCAGACTGGCGTTTAAACACTAGAATTGCACTCTAAGGCGTTGTGAACACCCAATTAGAGCAGGGATGAAGAATTCCTTACCCCTTCAGGATCTGTGGACCCCACAGGATCCCCACCAACCTCAACTCACTCTCTCTCCCCTTTACACCTCTCTACAACACTCTTCCCCAAATACCCTTCACCAATCACCTGCATATCTCTTTCCCAAATACCCCCTTCCACTCCTTCTTTTTCACACATCATACCCACCTCCCCCACCTCTGACTCTCTCCCTCCATCTCTTCCATTCTCTTCTTCTTCCCCTTCTTTCCTTCTTCTCTTGCTCAAGGACGAGCAAAGCTTTTAAGTTTGGTGTGGTAAAAGCAGTGCTTTTTGTTTTTTGTTTTTCCATAACCATTTATGACACCTAAGGCCGGAGAAACCTCTAGAAAGAGGAAAGGGAAGGCAAAAGCTCCCACCTCCGAGTCATGGGAGATGGAGAGATTCATCTCAAGAGTCTATAGCTCAGTAGTAGAGTGGTGCACGAAATTGTGATCATCAATGGCGCCATCAACATGGTACGCTGACGTTAGGATTTTTGCCAGTAAAGAATGTCATAAAAACAGTCGCATTGTAGATATAGTCTCTAAACCGACAGAAATCCCTTCGTACAAACGTTTTAGTTGTCACAAGTAACAAACCACTTTAAAAATTGTTAACCGAGTATTTAAACATCGGGTCGTCTTCTCAAGGAATTGCAGGGAAGTATGTTCTTATTATTGGTTATGAAAAAGTGTGTTTGGGGTTTTTGGATCAAGGTAAAAGGTTAGTTGGGCAGTATGTTGCACAAAAAAATAATAAGAAAAATAAATAAATAACTATAAACTAAACTCTTGGCAAGGTATGGAAACTGGAGATCCTATCCTAGTTATCCTTATCAATTATGAAGAGAATTGGATTCTTCTCCCACCTTGTTAACCTCTAACTATGAAGGTAAGTTAAGTGGATGAATTCCAATTTTCAATCAACAATGAGTTTGATAACTCTAGAGTCACCAATTATTTCACCAAAGCCAAAAGGAAAGAAAATTGAAACTGCTGGGATAAAAATGCCTTCAGATGGGAAACAATAATCATGTAATTAAAAGAAAGCAATAATAACTGAAATATCTCAAATAATATTAATTCAAAGAAAATCATAACATGAAAGAGTTCATAAATTTAATTGGAAAAATAAATAAAAATAAAGAACCTGGGATTGAGAGTCACTCCTAAAACTAAGAGAAATGCTAAATCCTAAGAGAGAGAGGAGAGAACCCCTCTCAAAACTAATCTAAATCATGAGAAGTGAATTATGAGTGCATGATAATGAATGGATGCATTTCTCCACTTTATAGCCTTTAATCTGTGCTTTTTGGTCCGAGAACTGGGTCAGAAACAGCCCAGAATTCGCTGGTTGCGAATTCAAATTCGCTGAATTTCGTCACTTGCGACGCGGCCGCATGGAGCACGCGGTCGCGTCGCCTAGCGTCAGGGCAACTATGGCATATTATATATCAAATCGAAGCCCCGGACGTTAGCTTTCCAACGCAACTAGAACTGCGTTATTTGGATCTCTGTAGCTCAAGTTATGGTCGTTTTAGTGCGAGAGGGTCAGGCTGACAGCTTTGCAGTTTCTCCAACTTCTTGTATTCCTTCCACTTTTGCATGCTTCCTTTCCATCCTCTGAGCCATTCCTGTCTTGTAATCTCTAAAAACACTTAACACACATATCAAGGCATCTAATGGTAATAAGAGAGGATTAATAATAAGCAAATATAAGTCCAAAGAAGCATGTTTTCAATCAAAGTACATAATTAGGAAGGGAAATGTAAAACATGCAAATAGTATGAATAAGTGGGTAAATAGTTGATAAAATCCACTCAATTGAGCACAAGATAAACCATAAAATAGTGGTTTATCATACGCTCAATTGCACTCTCAACTCTTTATCACAACTTCGCACAACTAACCAGCAAGTGCACTGGGTCGTCCAAGTAATAAACCTTACGCGAGTAAGGGTCGATCCCACGGAAATTGTTGGTATGAAGCAAGCTATAGTCATCTTGTAAATCTCAGTCAGGCGGATTCAAATGGTTATGGAGGATTAATGATTAAAAGATAAATAAAACATAAAATAAAGATAGAGATACTTATGTAATTCATTGGTGAGAACTTCAGATAAGTGTATGGAGATGCTTTGTCCCTTCCGTCTCTCTGCTTTCCTACTGTCTTCATCCAATTCTTCTTACTCCTTTCCATGGCAAGCTGTATGTTGGGCATCACCGTTGTCAGTGGCTACAGTCCCGTCCTCTCAATGAAAATGTTCAACGCGCTCTATCACAGCACGGCTAATCATCTGTCGGTTCTCAATCAGGTTGGAATAGAATCCAGTGATTCTTTTGCGTCAGTCACTAACGCCCAGCCTTCAGGAGTTTGAAGCTCGTCACAGTCATTCAATCATTGAATCCTACTCAGAATACCATAGACAAGGTTTAGACCTTCCGGATTCTCTTGAATGCCACCATCAATTCTAGCTTATACCACGAAGATTCCGATTAAGGGATCCAAGGGATATACACTCAATCTAAGGTAGAACGGAGGTGGTTGTCAGGCACACGTTCATAGGTGAGAATGATGATGAGTGTCACGGATCATCACATTCATCAAGTTAAGGAACAAGTGATATCTTCGAACAAGAATAAGCCGAATTGAATAGAAGAACAATAGTAATTGCATTAATACTCGAGGTACAGCAGAGCTCCGCACCTTAATCTATGGTGTGTAGAAACTCCACCGTTGAAAATACATAACAACAAGGTCTAGGAATGGCCGTGAGGCCAGCCCCCAAAACGTGATCTAAGATAGCATAAAACTCTCTAAGATCAGAATACAATAGTAAAAGGTCCTATTTGTAGAGAACTAGTAGTCTAGGGTTTAGAGAAATGAGTAAATGACATAAAAATTCACTTCTGGGCCCACTTGGTGTGTGCTTGGGCTGAGCATTGAAGCTTTCATGTGTAGAGACTTTTCTTGGAGTCAAACGCCAGCTTTTGTGCCAATTTGGGCGTTTAACTCCCATTCTCGTGCCAGTTCCGGCGTTAAACGCCGGGCAGTTTTGAGTTGATTTGGAACGCCGGTTTGGGCCATCAAATCTCAGGCAAAGTATGGACTATTATATATTGCTGGAAAGCACAGAATGTGTACTTTCCAACGCAGTTGAGAGCGCGCCAATTGGGCTTCTGTAGCTCCAGAAAATCTACTTCGAGTGCAGGGAGGTCAGAATGCAACAGCATCTGCAGTCCTTTTCAGCCTCTGAATCAGATTTTTGCTCAGGTCCCTCAATTTCAGCCAGAAAATACATGAAATCACAGAAAAACACACAAACTCATAGTAAAGTCTAGAAAAGTGAATTTTAACTAAAAACTAATAAAAATATAATAAAAACTAACTAAAACATACTAAAAACAATGCCAAAAAGTGTATAAATTATTCGCTTATCATAGAGCATTTGACTGCACAACAAGAGAGCCCATTCATGGACCTCAACAAGAGCATGAGGAAATTCCTCATCAAGAAATCCCTGAGATACCTCAGGGGACACATTTTCCTCCACACAACTATTGGGAGCAACTATGGATGGAGCAACAAAGGCAAGGAATAGACATTAAGGAGCTCAAGCACTCCATAGGATTTTCAAGAGGAAGACACCCCCCTCATTAAGGTGGACTGACGTTAGGATTTTTGCTAGTAAAGAAATATAAGAATATGATCGCATTGTAAGTATAGCTTCTAAACCAACAGAAAATCCTTTCGTACAAATGTTTGGTTGTCACAAGTAACAAACCCAATAAAATTTATAAACCAAATTATTCAAACCTCGGGTCGTCTTCTCAAGGAATTACAGGGAATTATGATTTATTATTGGTTATGGAAAACAGTGTTTTGGGTTTTTGAAAAGGTTTTGAGCAAGAGAGATGGATTGCAAAAATTAATAAATTAATAACTAAGAAAATCTTTTAGCAAGGTATGAAAACTGGAAGTCCTATCCTAGTTATCCTTATCAATGGTGATGAGAATTATATTGTTGATCCCACTAAGTCAACCTCTAACTATGAAGGTCAGTTAAGTGGACAAATTAATTTAACACCTAAAGTCCTAGTCAACTCCTGAGGAAAGACTAGAGTTATAAAAATCTAAATTAATTAGCAAGAATAGTTATTATCAATCACGATGAGTTTGATAACTCAAGAGTTACCAATTAATCAACCAAAGCCAATAGTAAATAATCTAAATTAAAAACAAGGAAAAGCAATCATGAGTCCGAAATACCTCAAATTATATTTAAATAAAGATGTCAATTCTAACATGGACAATTTTTATAAATTAGATTGAAAAGAGAAATAAAAAGAACATTGAACTTATGATGAAGAAGAAAAATTGGAAGTTGAAATAATAAGAAATTCTAATCCTTTAAGAGGAATCCTAATCCTAATCCTAAGAGAGAGGAGAGAGCCTATCTCTCTAAAAACTACATCTAAATCTCCAAAAACTATGTATGAATCCAGTATTACCTATATGCTTCATGAATGGATGGATTCCTCCATTTATAATCCTTCAATCTGTGTTCTCTGGGCTTGGATTTGGGCCAAAAGAAGCTTTAGAAACCGCTAGGAGCATTTTCTGTAATTTCTGGTGCGTGGCGCCTATCACGCTTTCGCGTGGGTCACGCGGTCGCGTCATCTGGAGTTTTCCTTGTCACGCATTCGCTTCAATCATGCGTCCGCATCATCTGTGTTCTGCTTAAGGCACGCGGCCGCGTCAGTCACACTTTCGCGTCGCTCCCTTTTCACGTTGGGCATGCGGCCGCGTCGTCCACGCGTTCGCGTCGCTGCCAGTCTCTTCGAAAACTCCATTTTGTGCTTTCCTTCCATTTTTGTATGTTTCCTTTCCATCCTTTAAGTCATTCCTGCCTTAGAAGCTCTGCAACTACTCAACACACAAATCACGGCATCGAATGGTAATAACGGGTAACTAAAATAATTATTTTTAAAGCATAAGAAACATGTATTTAACATATATCACATAATAAGGAAGGGAAAGTAAAAGCATGCAATTTACATGAATAAGTAGGTGAAGGGTTGAATAAATCACTTAAATTGAGCACAATATATATCATAAAATATGGGTTTATCAACCTACCCACACTTAAACAATAGCATATCCTCATGCTAAATCCAAGATAAAGAGTAAAAGTAAAATGGTGGAATCATATGCAATGCAATCTACTCTAAATGCAACTACCTAAATAAGTCATGCAAATCTAGTTATTATTCACTTGTATATAAAACTTACATGTAGTTAAATTAATTCACATTCTCAAAGAATCATATATGCATAGCCAACCTTAGATAATGTTAAAGCACTTTTACAATTGAGATGGGTAAAAATATTTTTCAAACTTGCAAGACAATTAACAATTGAGGCAGAGATATATGGTGATGAGCTATTGAACCCTCACTGAATTTTGTGTTTACTCTTTAGTCACTCAGTGTTTATTGGGTTAATCACTATATTCTTCTTTTTATCCTTACTTTCTATAACTTTGTTCTTCATCTAACCAATCAACAATTATAGAATACAGACATACAAAAAAATCATGAGGTCTTTTCCAATGTTGTAATAGGGCCAAGGTAGAGGTAAGGGTATATGTATAAGGCTAAGTGAGCCAATAAGTGAATCCTTGATTAGTCTAATATCTCACTTAACACACATATTTTTGTAATTTAAAGCTTCTCAACCTATTTGCCCACAGTTTTCTCACTTTGTATTGCAAACTCATGCATTGATTTTAATTTTACCCCATGTGCATTGATTCTTTTTATTTTGTAACTGGGGAATTTCTTTGTGTCCCCTTAATTAAATACCGAAAATAGAAACTTTTTTTTTTGAATCTACACATAGTAATTCAATTGATTTCACATGAGTATGCTTCCTAAAATTTTTATATTGAATATTTTTATTCTTTTAAACTTTCAACCTTTGTTCCTATCATCCATGTTCCCATAAAGTTCCCACACTTTAAATTATACACAATACCTTATCTTAAGCTAACCAAAGATTCAACTTGGGATTCATATTTTGTTTTTCTGCTTAAGGTTAGTAATGTGGTTTACAGAAAAAGAGGGGATTAACAAGCTCGAGGGGGCTAACAAGGGTGATGTAAAAGGTAGGTTAATTTGGGATAAGTGAGGAAAAATTCAAATGATGGCCTCAATCACTTTCTTAGTATGTATCTATATTCTATAATCGGACTTATAGATTAAAGCAAAGAAAGGAACATTAGAATAAAAAGAAGGGCGTAGCACACAGGAATAAAAATTATGGTTTGAATGTAACCATATAATTAAACTCAAAATTCTCAGGCTGTGTGTTCTCTAGCTCAAAAAATTATATATCAGTTATACATGTCATGCAAGTAGAAATTAAGAGTTCCCATTATTCTCAATGTAAAATTTATTTGGGTGGCTTTAAAGTTTTAGTGTTCCTTCTTGATGAGATGTTGTTAACTAACTAACATGTAATGCTATATATACAAGGGGTATGGATTGTTTTGATTCTGTTAAAGTCTCTAGCTTACTTCCTTTTTTATTTTCAATTTATACCAAACTTATCATATGCCAAAAGGGTAAACTACACTAATTAATCCACATATTCTATGACTAATGAGTTAGAATTGCAACTAAACTAAATGGCTAAAATATAAACTAAAGTGCAAAATGTAGAAAATAGAGAAAAAACACATGAAAAGAACAATGTATAAGTACTAAAAAATAAAAATAAAAATAAAGATAAAAATATAGAAAAATATGCAAAATAAAATAAAAGAGTCTGTAGTTGTTCACCAAAAAATATGCCAGAGATGGCGACCTCCTCACACGTAAAACATAGCATCGTCCCCGATGCTCACTCAAACTGGGTGTGAAGAAGTGTCATCTCCGGAAGGATGGGCTACTGGTGTCTCGATGGTAGGCTGAGGGTCTGCAGTCTCTGTGAGGGTAGGAGGAGCGGTCTGCTGAAGCGGGGGCTCTGTCCGTAGAGGAACCTTCGGATCTGCAGCCTGTAGCTAGTGGTGCTCTCCATGGTATGGAACAGTGTGCTCGGAACCTCCCTGCTCAGCCTGGGTAGGGGCCTCCTCCTCATGATCGCTCACCTCCTCCTCAGATGTGTCGGAGGGCGTGTCGGGCTCGGAGGGGATGTCGCCACCAGATCTAATCATCAGCTTGAGGTGCTCATAGTGTCGCTTGTGGCGACGCTCAGACCTCTCAAAACATCGCCTGTTGCGACGTTTAGACCTCTCAAACTATTGCTGGTGATGGCGCTCCATCTGATCTAGGTAGTCAAAGAGTCGGTGCAACAGATGGTAGACAGGCTTAGGAGCAGGTGGGGGTGCAGTGGGTGGTGCTGGGCCAGTGGAAGCAGAAGGGGCAGCTGAAGAAGTGGCTGCCTCAGTAATGTCAGTGAGAAATGGAGGGCGGTAGCCGAAAGCCAGAATCTTCCGATTGTGAGGAATGATCTTCCGGCAGTCTACGGCGGGTGGCCTTTGATCAGCAACCTCCCAAGGTACCTCAGCTCGGCGACCCAACTGATTAATCAGGTAAGAAAAGGAGAGGGTGCCTCTAACATGGACCCTGGTCATGTAATGCCAGATGAAGCGGGATAGATATAGGTCCTTACCCATCATCACACACCAGATGAGGGTAATCATAGCAGCTGGCACCTCCGTCTCATGAGTACTCGGCATCAAATAGTTACTCAGAATCTGTTGCCATAGCTGAGCCTCATCATTCAGATATATAAGCCTGATTCCCTTGGGTACCACTGTGCTCAATCCCATGACCCAAGGAACAGTAGGATCAAGAGTGATATCCCTCTTCACTACATCCCAATCAAACCTCATGAATCTCATATCCTCCTCAGCTTTCTGGTAATCATCAGGCTGATCTGATTTAGGTGGAAGCTGGAGGATGTCTTCAATTGCTTCCTCAATAACCATAACTTGTTTGCCTCTGAGATGTACTGCATCCAGGGATGATAGAAAGTAGTTACAGTAGAATTCCCTGACCCAGGATGAGTTAACCTCAGTTAAGTTTCTCTCCAGGAAGAACCAGCCTCTCTGTTTGATCTGATCTGAAGTGTACTGCTTTTCAGGTGTAAGTTTCTGGCTGTGGCAAAAGTCGTGTACTTCAGCTCACAGTATTTATTTGCAAATTTAACCAGGTCAGCTGCAGGTACCAACTGATCAGCCTTTCTTGCGGGGTAAAGTTCTTCTCCCGCCAAGAATCATCATGTAAGATGCCAAGGATGGAACCAGAGGATTCGCCTCTTTTTCTTTTGCCAGTAGTTACTTTGCCCTTTCCCCTGCCTTGAGAGTTAGACATCCTGAAAAAAATAGAATTTTCATGATATAATTGAGGAATAAAAGCAGGAAAACAAGTAGGCAAATAACCAAGATAAGCACGAAGTGGCAAAGGAGCAGTAGAAAAATGAAATGAGTTAAGTAAATGTATATTTTTAAGTGTTTTGGAGTTGAAAAGCGGAGATAAGAAATCACATTCCAAAATATGTTAGAAGTGGAAAGCCTGTTAATTAGGAAAAACAATAATCATGCCATGAGTGAAATTAATTGAAAGAAGTAGTGAAAAGGCAAATGGGGAAGTTAGAAAGTTAAAAGCGGGTAAAATTGAAAAAAGAGGTTAGAAAGTGAAAATTAGTGAGTTAGTAAAAAGGAAGTCAAAGTAAGTGGCATGATGATTGGTTTCTAAGTAACAAGAATTTTACAATTTTAAGCAACAGTCAACTCATATTCAAGCAGGGGTAACAGGGTGTTGATGATGATTCATATAGATATAAAAGTAGTAAAAAGTAAAATCAAATCATCAATAATCCAATTTATTAACCAGAAAATCAAAAGTAAGAAGAATGCTGGCCCGTGCATTCAAGAATTGGTATTCATGGAGTAGTGCAAAATTGAGAATTGCCAAAACCAATACTTGAATGTAAAAGGGAGATAATTTGCAGAAAACTGGGCAGCATTCCGGCTAAAATTGGATGTTTCCGGAAAATAAAAAGCAAGAAAAATAGTTCATATGAAATTAACAATTGCTGCAAAGAGTCACAGACAGTAGGAATAGTGAAGAATAGTCTAACAGCAGCATGAAATATCTAAAGAACAGCATATAAACAGTATTAACATCACAGCTAGATTAAAATTACAGAACAGATAAAACAAGTAACAAGTACGGTGCAACTATCAGGCCTAAATCCACTAACTAGATCCTAGCTACCTAACCACCTAGAATCCACTACGAACATGCATCTCTAACTATCCTATTCGGAACAAAAATTGGAAAACGAACTAATGAATCACAAGGAGGAATCAAAGTATGGAACCTGGTGCGTGTACGAACAAGGGATAGGGTAGAGGGAGGGTAGTGGTGATGTGGCGGCACTAGGGGAAGCACGACGGCGCGACTGCGGAACTGGGCTGCGCGGCGGTGGGGTTCCGGTTGTCGTGGAGGTACAGGATAGGGTTGACTGGTGGGGGTTGAGAAATGGAAAAGAGTCACATGGAGCAGGATCCGAGTGTGGGGACACCCTCTGAACATACTGAAGATTCATTACCATTTTTACCAGCCCCAGAAAATCCAGAACCAAACCATGAGCGGAAAATAGAATTAAAGCCCCTTCCTCCACTCCTCAAGTATGCATACCTTGAGGACAAGCAGAAGTTTCCAGTTATCATTGCAAGGGAGCTCACTTCCCAACAAGAAGAACAACTGCTTAGTGTATTGAGGATGCATAAGAGAGCAATTGGATGGAGCTTGGCGGATATAGTAGGCATCAGCCCTCAAGTTTGTGAACATAGAATATTCTTAGAAGAAGGAGCAAAGCTTGTCCGTCAACCTCAGAGAAGATTGAATCCCACCATCTTAGAAGTTGTCAAGAAGGAAGTAACCAGACTACTTGAAGCAGATATCATTTACCCCATTTCAGATAGCGAATGGGTCAGCCCAGTACAAGTGGTGCCCAAGAAGTCTGGAGTCACAACAATAAGAAATGAGCAAGGAGAACTTCTGACAACCAGAGTGCAGAACGCATGGAGAGTTTGCATTGACTACAGGCGTCTCAACCAAGCCACTCGCAAGGATCATTATCCCTTGCCATTCATTGATCAGATGCTTGATCGCCTGTTAGGTAAATCTCACTACTACTTTTTAGATGGTTATACAGGTTATTTTCAAATCCATATAGCTCCTGAGGATCAGGAAAAGACTACCTTTACATGTCCTTTTGGGACTTATGCTTATAAAATAATGCCCTTTGGCTTGTGCAATGCACCAGCTACTTTCCAGAGGTGTATGATGAGTATTTTCTCTTATCTCATTGAGACTTGTATGGAAGTTTTTATGGATGACTTTAGCATTTATGGTGATTCATTTAACCTTTGCTTGGATAATTCGTCTAAAGTATTAGACAGGTGTGTTAATTCAAACCTTGTTTTAAATTTTGAAAAGTTTCATTTTATCGTAAAACAAGGTATTGTTCTAGGACATGTTGTCTCCAATACTGGTATCTCTGTAGACCCAACAAAGGTGGATGTTATTTCTAGTTTACTTTACCCCTCTTCTGTGAGGGAAGTCCGTTCGTTCCTTGGCCATGCAGGTTTTTACAAGAGATTCGTTAAGGACTTTAGTAAGGTAGCACTACCCTTATCGAGACTACTGCATAAAGACATTAAGTTCGAGTTCAGTGAGGATTGCAAACAAGCGTTTGATAAGCTAAAGACCGCCTTGACTCAAGCTTTGATTTTAAGGGGACCAGACTGGAGTCAACCATTTGAAATCATGTGAGATGCCTCCAATCATGCAGTAGGAGAAGCACTGGCTCAACATGAAGGTAACGATCCTTTTGCAATTGCTTATGCATCTAAGACTTTAGATGCTGCTCAATCTAATTACACTGCTACTGAAAAAGAGCTTTTAGCTATTGTTTTTGCTCTGGATAAATTCCGAGCCTATTTACTTGGAACTAAGGTGGTAGTGTACTCAAATCATGCAGCTCTAAAGTATTTATTAGCTAAAAAAGAGTCTAAACCAAGGCTAATACGTTGGAAGCTACTGATGCAAGAATTTGATCTGGAAATTAAAGATAGGAGTGGTAACCAAAATTTAGTGGCTGATCACTTGAGTCGCCTTGAGCACATTAAAGATGACTCCATTCCTATCAATGATAGTTTCCCATTTGATAGCTTACAAGAAGTATCTGATGTAGCCCCTTGGTATGCACCTGTATCTAATTATCTAGTTAGCCATACTTTTCCTCCTAATTTTACTAAGCATTAGAGAGACAAGCTGAAAAGTAAGTCCAAATATTATGTGTGGGATGACCCATATCTATGGAGGTGTGGTGCTGACCAGGTGGTGCACGAAATTGTGATCATCAATGGCGCCATCAACATGGTACGCTCAATTGCAATCTCAACTCTTTATCACAACTTCGCACAACTAACCAGCAAGTGCACTGGGTCGTCCAAGTAATAAACCTTACGCGAGTAAGGGTCGATCCCACCGAGATTGTTGGTATGAAGCAAGCTATGGTCACCTTGTAAATCTTAGTCAGGCAGATTCAAATTGTTATGGATGATATATGAATAAAGCATAAAGATAGAGATACTTATGTATTTCATTGGTGAGAATTTCAGATAAGCGAATGGAGATGCTATGTCCCTTCCGTCTCTCTGCTTTCTTACTGTCTTCATCCAATCCTTCTTACTCCTTTCCATGGCAAGCTGTATGTTGGGCATCACCGTTGTCAGTGGCTACAGTCCCGTCCTCTCAGTGAAAATGTTCAACGCACCCTGTCACGGCACGGCTAATCATCTGTCGGTTCTCAATCAGGTTGGAGTAGAATCCATTGATTCTTTTGCGTCTGTCACTAACGCCCAGCCTTCAGGAGTTTGAAGCTCGTCACAGTCATTCAATCATTGAATCCTACTCAGAATACCACAGACAAGGTTTAGACCTTCCGGATTCTCTTGAATGCCGCCATCAATTCTAGCTTATACCACGAAGATTCCGATTAAGGAATCCAAGAGATAAATATTCAAGCCTTGTTTGCTTGTAGAACGGAGGTGGTTGTCAGGCACGCGTTCATAAGTGAGAATGATGATTAGCGTCACATAATCATCACATTCATCAAGTTCTTGAGTGCGAATGAATATCTTGGAATAAGAACAAGCTGAATTAAATAGAAGAACAATAGTAATTGCATTAATACTCGAGGTACAGCAAAGCTCCACACCTTAATCTATGGTGTGTAGAAACTCCACCGTTGAAAATACATAAGAACAAGGTCTAGGCATGGTCGAATGGCCAGCCTCCCAATGATCTAAGAACTAGACGTCCCAAGATGAAAAATACAATAGCAAAAGGTCCTATATGTAAAGAACTAGTAGCCCAGGGGTTTACAGAAATGAGTAAATGACATAAAAATCCACTTCCGGGCCCACTTGGTGTGTGTTTGGGCTGAGCATTGAAGCATTTTCGTGTAGAGACTTCTCTTGGAGTTAAACGCCAGCTTTTGTGCCAGTTTGGGCGTTTAACTCCCATTCTTGTGCCAGTTCTGGCGTTTAACGCCGGGCATTCTTGAGCTGATTTGGAACGCCGGTTTGTGCCATCAAATCTCGGGCAAAGTATGGACTATTATACATTACTGGAAAGCCCAGGATGTTTACTTTCCAACGCCGTTGAGAGCGCGCCAATTGGGCTTCTGTAGCTCCTGAAAATCCACTTTGAGTGCAGGGAGGTCAGAATCCAACAGCATCTGCAGTCCTTTTCAGCCTCTGAATCAGATTTTTGCTCAGGTCCCTCAAATTCAGCCAGAAAATACCTGAAATCACAGAAAAACACACAAACTCATAGTAAAGTCCAGAAAAGTGAATTTTAACTAAAAAATAATAAAAATATAATAAAAACTAACTAAAACATACTAAAAACATGCTAAAAATAATGCCAAAAAGCATATAAATTATCCGCTCATCACAACACCAAACTTAAATTGTTGCTTGTCCCCAAGCAACTGAAAATCAAATAAGATAAAAAGAAGAGAATATGCAATGAATTCCAAAAACATCTATGAAGATCAGTATTAATTAGATGAGCGGGGCTTTTAGCTTTTTGCCTCTGAACAGTTTTGGCATCTCACTCTATCTTTTGAAATTCAGAATGATTGACTTCTATAGGAACTCAGAATCCAGATAGTGTTATTGATTCTCCTAGTTAAGTATAATGATTCTTGAACACAGCTACTTTATGAGTCTTGGCCGTGGCCCAAAGCACTCTGTCTTCCAGTATTACCATCGTATACATACATGCCACAGACACATAATTGGGTGAACCTTTTCAGATTGTGACTCAGCTTTGCTAGAGTCCCCAATTAGAGGTGTCCAAGGTTCTTAAGCACACTCTTTTTGCCTTGGATCAAAACTTTATTTCTTTCTTTTTCTTTCTTTTTCTCTTTCTCTTTTTTTTTCGTTCTTTTTCTTTTTTTTTCGCTTCTTCTCTTTTTTTTTTGTATTCACTGCTTTTTCTTGCTTCAAGAATCATTTTTATGATTTTTCAGATCCTCAGTAACATGTCTCCTTTTTCATCATTCTTTCAAGAGCCAACCATTCATGAACAACAAATTCAAAAGACATATGCACTATTTAAGCATACATTCAGAAAACAAAAGTATTACCACCACATCAAAATAATTAATCTGTTATAAAATTTAAAATTCATGCAATTCTTCTCTTTTTCAATTAAGAACATTTTTCATTTAAGAAAGGTGATGGATTCATAGGACATTCATAACTTTAAGGCATAGACACTAAGACACTAATGATCATGTAATAAGACACAAACATGGATAAACATAAGCATCAAATTCGAAAAACAGAAAAATAAGGAACAAGGAAATTAAAGAATGGGTCCACCTTAGTGATGGCGGCTTGTTCTTCCTCTTGAAGATCTTATGGAGTGCTTGAGCTCCTCAATGTCTCTTCCTTGCCTTTGTTGCTCCTCTCTCATAAATCTTTGATCTTCTCTAATTTCATGGAGGAGGATGGAATGTTCTTGGTGCTCCACCCTTAGTTGTCCCATGTTGGAACTCAATTCTCCTAGGGAGGTGTTGATTTGCTCCCAATAGTTTTGTGGAGGAAAGTGCATCCCTTGAGGTATCTCAGGGATTTCATGATGAGTGGGATCTCTTGTTTGCTCCATCCTTTTCTTAGTGGTATCCATAAGGACTTGGTCCAACCTTTGATCAAAGTTGACCTTTTTTGAGTTTGAAAGGGACCTCGGGGATCACCTTCTTCTTGGCCACAACTTTATAGAGGTGGTCTTGATGCACCCTTGAGATGAATCTCTCCAACTCCCATGACTCGGAGGTGGAAGCTTTTGCCTTTCCTTTTCTCTTTCTAGAGGTTTCTCCGGCCTTGGATGCCATAAATGGTTATGGAAAAACAAAAAGCAATGCTTTTACCACACCAAACTTAAAAGGTTTGCTCGTCCTCGAGCAAAAGAAGAAAGAAGAGAGTAGAAGAAGAAGAAATAGAGGAGATGTAGATGGCTTATGGTTCGGCCAAAGGGGGAGAAGTAGTGTTTAGGTTGTGTGAAAATGAAGGAGTGAAGATGGGTTTATATAAGGGTGAAGAGAGCGCTAGGGTTCGGTTATGAATGGGTTGGTTTGGGAGGGAAAGTGGTTTGAATTTGAATGGTGAGGAAGGTGGGGTTTTATGAAGGATGGATGTGAGTGGTGAAGAGAAAGATGGGATTTGATAGGTGAAGGGTTTTTGGGGAAGAGGTGTTGAGGTGATTGGTGAATGGGTGAAGAAGAAGAGAGAGGGTGGTGGGGTAGGTGGGGATCCTGTGGGGTCCACAGATCCTGAGGTGTCAAGGAAAAGTCATCCCTGCACCAAGTGGCGAGCAAAAATGCTCTTCATGCCAATTCTGGCGTTAAACGCCGGGCTGGTGCCCATTTCTGGCGTTTAACGCCAACTTCTTGCCCTTTCCAGGCGTTTAACGCCAGTCTGGTGCCCCTTTCTGGCGTTAAACGCCCAGAATGGTGCCAGACTGGGCGTTAAACGCCCATTTGCTGCCCTTACTGGCGTTTAAACGCCAGCAGGTTCTTCCTCCAGGGTGTGCTATTTTTCTTTCTGTTTTTCATTCTGTTTTTGCTTTTTCAATTGATTTTGTGACTTCTCATGATCATCAACCTACAGAAAACATAGAATAACAAAGGAAAATAGATTAAACATAACATTGGGTTGCCTCCCAACAAGCGCTTCTTTAATGTTGGAACCTCACAGATACTCAGAGCAATGTTGGAACCTCACAGATACTCAGAGCAATGTTGGAACCTCCCAGATAGCTTGACAGTGGGCTCTCATGGAGCCTCACAGATACTCAGAGCAATGTTGGAACCTCCCAACACCAAATTTAGAGTTTGAATGTGGGGGTTCAACACCAAACTTAAAAGTTGGTTGTGGCCTCCCAACACCAAAGTTAGAGTTTGACTGTGGGGGCTCTATTTGACTCTGTTTTGAGAGAAGCTCTTCATGCTTCCTCTCCATGGTGACAGAGGGATATCCTTGAGCCTTAAACACAAAGGATTCTTCATTCACTTGAATGATCAGTTCTTCTCTGTCCACATCAACCACAGCCTTTGCTGTGGCTAGGAAGGGTCTGCCAAGGATGATGGATTCATCCATTCACTTCCCAGTCTCTAGGACTATGAAATCAGCAAGGATGTAATGGTCTTCAATCTTTACCAGAACATCCTCTACAAGCCCATAAGCTTGTTTTCTTGAATTGTCTGCCATCTCTAGTGAGATTCTTGCAGCTTGTACCTCAAAGATCCTTAGCTTCTCCATTACAGAGAGAGGCATGAGCTTTATACTTGACCCTAAGTCGCACAGAGCCTTCTTGAAGGTCATGGTGCCTATGGTATAAGGTATTAAAAACTTCCCAGGATCCTGTCTCTTTTGAGGTAATTTCTGCCTAGACAAGTCATCCAGTTCTTTGGTGAGCAAAGGAGCTTCGTTCTCCCAAGTCTCATTACCAAATAACTTGTCATTTAGCTTCATGATTGCTCCAAGGTATTTAGCAACTTGCCCTTCAGTGACATACTCATCCTCTTCAGAGGAAGAATACTCATCAGAGCTCATGAATGGCAGAAGTAAATCCAATGAAATCTCTATGGTCTCAGTGTGAGCCTCAGATTCCCATGGTTCCTCATTAGGGAACTCATTGGAGGCCAGTGGACGTCCATTGAGGTCTTCCTCAGTGGCGTTCACTGCCTCTCCCTCCTCTCCACGTTCGGCCATGTTGTTGGCCTTACATTCTCCTTTTGGATTCTCTTCTGTATTGCTTGGAAGAGTACTAGGAGGGAGTTCAGTAATTTTCTTGCTCAGCTGTCCCACTTGTGCCTCCAAATTCCTAATGGAGGACCTTGTTTCAGTCATGAAACTTTGAGTGGTTTTGATTAGATCAGAGACCATTGTTGCTAAGTCAGAGTGGCTCTGCTTAGAACTCTCTGTCTGTTGCTGAGAAGATGATGGAAAAGGCTTGCCAGTGCTAAACCTATTTCTTCCACCATTATTGTTGTTGAAACCTTGTTGAGGTCTCTGTTGATCCTTGATGAGCGGATAATTTGTACTCTTTTTGGCATTGTTTTTAGTATGTTTTTAGTATGTTTTAGTTAGTTTTTAGTATATTTTTATTAGTTTTTAGTTAAAATTCACTTTTCTGGACTTTACTATGAGTTTGTGTGTTTTTCTGTGATTTCAGGTATTTTCTGGCTGAAATTGAGGGACTTGAGCAAAAATCTGATTCAGAGACTGAAAAGGATTGCAGATGCTGTTGGATTCTGACCTCCCTGCACTCGAAGTGGATTTTCTGGAGCTACAGAAGCCCAATTGGCGCGCTCTCAACGGCGTTGGAAAGTAGACATCCTGGGCTTTCCAGCAATGTATAATAGTTTATACCTTGCCCAAGATTTGATGGCCCAAACCGGCATTCCAAATCAGCTCAAAACTGCCTGGCGTTAAACGCCGGAACTGGCACAAAAGCCGGCGTTTAACTCCAAGAAGAGTCTCTACACGAAAATGCTTCAATGCTCAGCCCAAGAACATACCAAGTGGGCCCGAAAGTGGATTTTTCTGTCATTTACTCATTTCTGTAAACCTTAGGCTACTAGTTCTTTATAAATAAGACCTTTTGCTATTGTATTTTCATCTTGGGATCTTAGATCATCTTTAGATCTTTGAATCTTTGGATCTTTGATCATTTGGAGTCTTTTGATCATGTTTTGGGGGGCTGGCCTCACGGCCATGCCTGAACCTTGTTCTTATGTATTTTCAACGGTGGAGTTTCTACACACCATAGATTAAGGTGTGGAGCTCTGCTGTACCTCGAGTATTAATGCAATTACTATTGTTCTTCTATTCGATTCAGCTTGTTCTTATTCCAAGATATTCATTCGCACTCAAGAACTTGATGAATGTGATGATTATGTGACACTCATCATCATTCTCACTTATGAACGCGTGCCTGACAACCACTCCCGTTCTACAAGCAAACAAGGCTTGAATGTTTATCTCTTGGATTCTTTAATCGGAATCTTCGTGGTATAAGCTAGAATTGATGGCGGCATTCAAGAGAATCCGGAAGGTCAAAACCTTGTCTGTGGTATTCTGAGTAGGATTCAATGATTGAATGACTGTGACGAGCTTCAAACTCCTGAAGGATGGGCGTTAATGACAGACGCAAAAGAATCAATGGATTCTATTCCAACCTGATTGAGAATCGACAGATGATTAGCTGTGCCGTGACAGGGTGCGTTGAACATTTTCACTGAGAGGACAGGATTGTAGCCACTGACAACGGTGATGCCCAACATACAGCTTGCCATGGAAAGGAGTAAGAAGGATTGGATGAAGACAGTAGGAAAGCAGAGAGACGGAAGGGACAAATCATCTCCATTCGCTTGTCTGAAGTTCTCACCAATGAATTACATAAGTATCTCTATCTTTACTTTATGCTTTATTCATATATCATCCATAACCATTTGAATCTGCCTGACTGAGATTTACAAGGTGACCATAGCTTGCTTCATACCAACAATCTCCGTGGGATCGACCCTTACTCGCGTAAGGTTTATTACTTGGACGACCTAGTACACTTGCTGGTTAGTTGTGCGAAGTTGTGATAAAGAGTTGAGATTGTAATTGAGCGTACCATGTTGATGGCGCCATTGATGATCACAATTTTGTGCACCTACTCCCGACTTCTATGGGAGAAGCATCTCTATCCTTGCCATTGGAGCAAACAACTTTGAGCTTATGCCTCAATTAGTTTCTCTAATGCAACAGAATTACAAGTTCCATGGACTTCCATTGGAAGATCCTCACCAGTTTTTAGCTGAATTCTTGCAAATCTGTGACACTATCAAGACTAATGGGGTTGACCCTGAGGTCTACAGACTTATGCTATTCCCTTTTGCTGTAAGAGACAGAGCTAGAATATGGTTGGACTCACAACCTAAAGAAAGGCTGAACTCTTGGGAAAAGCTAGTCAATGCCTTCTTGGCAAAGTTCTTTCTACCTCAAAAATTGAGTAAGCTTAGAGTGGAAGTCCAAACCTTCAGACAGAAGGGAGGAGAATCCCTCTATGAAGCTTGGGAAAGATACAAACAATTGATCAGTAAGTGTCCCTCTGACATGCTTTCTGAATTGAGCATCATAGGTATTTTCTATGATGGTCTCTCTGAACTATCTAAGATGTCATTGGATAGCTCTGCTGGAGGATCTCTTCATCTGAAGAAAACGCCTACAGAAGCTCAAGAACTAATTGAAATGGTTGCAAATAACCAATTCATGTACACTTCTGAAAGGAATCCTGTGAACAATGGGACAAATCAAAAGAAAGGAGTTCTTGAGATTGATACTCTGAATGCCATATTGGCTCAGAACAAGATATTGACTCAGCAAGTCGATTTGATTTCTCAAAGTCTGTCTGGAATGCAAAATGCACCAAGCAGTACTAAGGATGCTTCATCTGAAGAAGAAGCTTATGATCCTGAGAACCCTTCAATAGAAGAGGTGAATTACCTGGGAGAACCCTATGGAAACACCTATAATTCTTCATGGAGAAATCATCCAAATCTCTCATGGAAGGATCAACAGAGACCTCAACAAGGTTTCAATAACAATAATGGTGGAAGAAATAAGTTTAGAAATGGCAAACCTTTTCCATCATCTTCTCAGCAACAGACAGAGAATTCTAAGTAGAGCCACTCTGACTTAGCAACCATGGTCTCTGATCTAATCAAAACCACTCAAAGTTTTATGACTGAAACAAGGTCCTCCGTTAGGAATTTGGAGGCACAAGTGGGACAGCTGAGCAAGAAAATTATTGAATTCCCTCCTAGTACTCTTCCAAGCAATACAGAAGAGAATCCAAAAGGAGAATGCAAGGCCATTAACATGATCAACATAACCGAACTAGGAGAGGAGGAAGATGCAATGAACGCCACTGAGGAAGACCTCAATGGACGTCCACTGGCCTCTAATGAGTTCCCCAATGAGGAACCATGGGAATCTGAGGCTCACACTGAGACCATAGAGATTCCATTAGATTTACTTCTGCCATTCATGAGCTCTGATGAGTATTCTTCCTCTGAAGAGGACGAGTATGTCACTGAAGAGCAAGTTGCTAAATACCTTGGAGCAATCATGAAGCTAAATGACAAGTTATTTGGTAATGAGACTTAGGAGAACGAACGTCCTTTGCTCACCAAAGAACTGGATGACTTGTCTAGGCAGAAATTACCTCAAAAGAGACAGGATCTTGGGAAGTTTTCAATAACTTGTACCATAGGCACCATGACCTTTAAGAAGGCTCTGTGTGACCTAGGGTCAAGCATAAACCTCATGCCTCTCTCTGTAATGGAGAAGCTAGGGATCTTTGAGGTACAAGCTGCAAGAATCTCACTAGAGATGGCAGACAATTCAAAGAAATAAGCTTATGGACTTGTAGAGGATGTTCTGGTAAAGGTTGAAGACCATTACATCCCTGCTAATTTCATAGTCCTAGAGACTGGGAAGAGCATGGATGAATCCATCATCCTTGGCAGACCCTTCCTAGCCACAGCAAAGGCTGTGATTGATATGGACAGAGAAGAATTGATCATTCAAGTGAATGAAGAATCCTTTGAATTTAAGGCTCAAGGATATCCCTCTGTCACCATGGAGAGGAAGCATGAAGAGCTTCTCTCAAAACAGTGTCAAACAGAGCCCCCACAATCAAACTCTAAGTTTGGTGTTGGGAGGCCATAACCAAATTCTAAGTTTGGTGTTGAACCCCCACATTCAAACTCTAAGTTTGGTGTTGGGAGGTTCCAACATTGCTCTGAGTATCTGTGAGGCTCATTGAGAGCCCTCTATCAAGCTACTAACATTAAAGAAGCGCTTGTTGGGAGGCAACCCAATGTTATATTTTATCTATTTTCCTTTGTTATTTTATGTTTTCTGTAGGTTGATGATCATGAGAAGTCACAAATCAATTGAAAAAGCAAAAACAGAATGAAAAACAGAAAGAAAAATAGCACACCCTAGAGGAAGACCTTGCTGGCGTTTAAACGCCAGTAAGGGCAGCAAATGGGCGTTTAACTCCCAGTCTGGCACCATTCTGGGCGTTTAACGCCAGAAAGGGGCACCAGACTGGCGTTAAACGCCAGGAAAGGGTAAGAAGTTGGCGTTAAACGCCAGAAATGAGCACCAGCCCGGCGTTTAATGCCAGAATTGGCACAGAGAGCAATTTTGCTCGCCACTTGGTGCAGGGATGAATTTTCCTTGACACCTCAAGATCTGTAGACCCCACAGGATCCCCACCTACCCCACCACCCTCTCTCTTCTTCTTCACCCATTCACCAATCACCTCAACACGTCTTCCCCAAAAACCCTTCACCTATCAAATCCCATCTTTCTCTTCACCACTCACACCCATCCTTCATAAAACCCCACCTACCTCACCATTCAAATTTAAACCACTTCCCATCTTCACTCCTTCATTTTCACACAACCTAAACACCACTTCTCCCCCTTTGGCCGAACCATAAGCCATCTCCATCTCCTCTATTTCTTCTTCTTCTACTCTCTTCTTTCTTCTTTTGCTCGAGGACGAGCAAACCTTTTAAGTTTGGTATGGTAAAAGCATTGCTTTTTGTTTTTCCATAACCATTTATGGCATCCAAGGCCGGAGAAACCTCTAGAAAGAGGAAAGGGAAGGCAAAAGCTTCCACCTCCGAGTCATGGGAGATGGAGAGATTCATCTCAAGGGTGCATCAAGACCACTTCTATAAAGTTGTGGCCTTGAAGAAGGTGATCCCCAAGGTCCCTTTTAAACTCAAAAAGAGTGAATATCCGGAGATCCGACATGAGATCCGAAGAAGAGGTTGGGAAGTTCTTACCAACCCCATTCAACAAGTCAGAATCTTAATGGTTCAAGAGTTCTATACCAATGCATGGATCACCAAGAACCATGATCAAAGTGTGAACCCGGACCCAAAGAATTAGCTTACAATGGTTCGGGAGAAATACTTAGATTTTAGTCCGGAAAATGTAAGGTTGGAATTCAACTTGCCCATGATGCAAGGAGATGAACACCCTTACACTAGAAGGGTCAACTTTGATCATGTGTTGGACCAAGTCCTCATAGACATCTGTGAAGAGGGCGCCCAATGGAAGAGAGATTCAAGAGGGAAGCCGGTTCAACTGAGAAGGCATGACCTCAAGCCCGTGGCTAGGGGATGGTTGGAGTTTATCCAACGCTCAATCATTCCCACTAGCAACCGGTCCGAAGTTACTATAGACCGGGCCATCATGATCCATAGCATCATGATTGGAGAAGAAGTAGAAGTTCATAAGGTTATAGCCCAAGAACTTTATAAGGTGGCGGACAAGTCCTCTACCTTGGCAAGGTTAGCTTTTTCTCATCTCATTTGTCACCTCTGTTATTCAGTTGGAGTTGACATAGAGGGAGACATCCCCATTGATGAGGACAAGCCCATCACTAAGAAAAGGATGGAGCAAACAAGAGATCCCACTCATCATGAAATCCCTGAGATGCCTCAAGGGATGCACTTTCCTCCACAAAACTATTAGGAGCAAATCAACACCTCCCTAGGAGAATTAAGTTCCAACATGGGACAACTAAGGGTGGAGCACCAACAACATTCCATCCTCCTCCATGAAATTAGAGAAGATCAAAGAATCATGAGAGATGAGCAACAAAGGCAAGGAAGAGACATTGAGGAGCTCAAGCACTCCATAAGACCTTCAAGAGGAAGAACAAGCCGCCGTCACTAAGGTGGACCCGTTCTTTAATTTTCTTGTTCTTTATTTTTCTGTTTTTCGAAAAATCATGCTTATGTTTATCTATGTTTGTGTCTTATGATCATTAGTGTCTTAGTGTCTATGCCTTAAAGTTATGAATGTCCTGTGAATCCATCACCTTTCTTAAATGAAAAATGTTCTTAATTGAAAAAGAGAAGAATTGCATGAATTTTAAATTTTATAACAGATTAATTATTTTGATGTGGTGGCAATACTTTTGTTTTCTGAATGTATGCTTAAACAGTGCATATGTCTTTTGAATTTGTTGTTCATGAATGGTTGGCTTTTGAAAGAATGATGAAAAAGGAGACATGTTAATGAGGATCTAAAAAATCATAAAAATGATTCTTGAAGCAAGAAAAAACAGTGAAAAAAAAAGAGAGAAGAAGCGAAAAAAGAAAAAAAAAAGAGAAAAAAAGAACTAAAAAAAGGGGAGAAAGAGAAAAAGAAAAAGAAAGAAATAAAGTTGTGATCCAAGGCAAAAAGAGTGTGCTTAAGAACCCTGGACACCTCTAATTAGGGACTCTAGCAAAGCTGAGTCACAATCTGAAAAGGTTCACCCAATTATGTGTCTGTGGCATGTATGTATCCGGTGGTAATACTGGAAGACAGAGTGCTTTGGGCCACAGCCAAGACTCATAAAGTAGCTGTGTTCAAGAATCATCATACTTAACTAGGAGAATCAATAACACTATCTGGATTCTGAGTTCCTATAGAAGCCAATCATTCTGAATTTCAAGGGATAGAGTGAGATGCCAAAACTATTCAGAGGCAAAAAGCTAAAAGCCCTGCTCATCTAATTAATACTGATCTTCATAGATATTTTTGGAATTCATTGCATATTCTCTTCTTTTCATCTTATTTGATTTTCAGTTGCTTGGGGACAAGCAACAATTTAAGTTTGGTGTTGTGATGAGCGGATAATTTGTACGCTTTTTGGCATTGTTTTTAGTATGTTTTTAGTATATTTTAGTTAGTTTTTAGTATATTTTTATTAGTTTTTAGTTAAAATTCACTTTTCTGGACTTTAATATGAGTTTGTGTGTTTTTTTGTGATTTCAGGTATTTTCTGGCTGAAATTGAGGGACTTGAGCAAAAATCTGATTCAGAGACTGAAAAGGACTGCAGATGCTGTTGGATTCTGACCTCCCTGCACTCGAAGTGGATTTTCTGGAGCTAAAGAAGCTCAATTGGCGCGATCTCAACGGCGTTGGAAAGTAGACATCCTGGGCTTTCCAGCAATGTATAATAGTTTATACTTTGCCCAAGATTTGATGGCCCAAACCGGCGTTCCAAATCAGCTAAAAACTGCCCAGCGTTAAACGCCGGAACTGGCACAAGAATGGGAGTTAAACGCCCAAACTGGCACAAAAGCCGGCGTTTAACTCCAAGAAGAGTCTCTACACAAAAATGCTTCAATGCTCAGCCCAAGCACACACCAAGTAGGCCAGGAAGTGGATTTTTCTGTCATTTACTCATTTCTGTAAACCTTAGGCTACTAGTTCTTTATAAATAAGACCTTTTGCTATTGTATTTTCATCTTGGGATCTTAGATCATCTTTAGATCTTTGAATCTTTGGATCCTTGATCATTTGGAGTCTTTTGATCATGTTTTGGGGGGCTGGCCTCACGGCCATACCTGAACCTTGTTCTTATGTATTTTCAACGGTGGAGTTTCTACACACCATAGATTAAGGTGTGGAGCTCTGCTGTACCTCGAGTATTAATGCAATTGCTATTGTTCTTCTATTCAATTCAGCTTGTTCTTATTCCAAGATATTCATTCGCACTCAAGAACTTGATGAATGTGATGATTATGTGACACTTATCATCATTCTCACTTATGAACGCGTGCCTGACAACCACTCCCGTTCTACAAGCAAACAAGGCTTGAATGTTTATCTCTTGGATTCTTTAATTGGAATCTTCGTGGTATAAGCTAGAATTGATGGTGGCATTCAAGAGAATCTGGAAGGTCTAAACCTTGTCTGTGGTATTCTGAGTAGGATTCAATGATTGAATGACTGTGACGAGCTTCAAACTCCTGAAGGCTGGGCGTTAGTGACAGACGCAAAAGAATCAATGGATTCTATTCCAACCTGATTGAGAACCGACAGATGATTAGCCGTGCCGTGACAGGGTGCGTTGAACATTTTCACTGAGAGGACGGGATTGTAGCCACTGACAATGGTGATGCCCAACATACAGCTTGCCATGGAAAGGAGTAAGAAGGATTGGATGAAGACAGTAGGAAAGCAGAGAGACGGAAGGGACAAAGCATCTCCATTCGCTTATCTGAAGTTCTCACCAATGAATTACATAAGTATCTCTATCTTTACTTTATGCTTTATTCATATATCATCCATAACCATTTGAATCTGCCTGACTGAGATTTACAAGGTGACCATAGCTTGCTTCATACCAACAATCTCCCTGGGATCGACCCTTACTCGCGTAAGGTTTATTACTTGGACGACCCAGTGCACTTACTGGTTAGTTGTGCGAAGTTGTGATAAAGAGTTGAGATTGCAATTGAGCGTACCATGTTGATGGCGCCATTGATGATCACAATTTCGTGCACCAATCCTTCCATGATAAATTTGGATGATTTCTCCATGAAGAATTATAGGTGTTTCCATAGGGTTCTCCCATGTAATTCACCTCTTCCATTGAAGGGTTCTCAGGATCATAAGCTTCTTCTTCAGATGAAGCATCCTTAGTACTGCTTGGTGTATTTTGCATTCCAGACAGACTTGCTGAGTCAATATCTTGTTCTGAGCCAATATGGCATTCAGAGTATCAATCTCAAGAACTCCTTTCTTCTGATTCGTCCCATTGTTCATAGGATTCCTTTCAGAAGTGTACATGAATTGGTTATTTGCAACCATTTCAATTAGTTCTTGAGCTTCTGTAGGCATCTTCTTCAGATGAAGAGATCCTCCAGCAGAGCTATCCAATGACATCTTAGATAGTTCAGAGTGACCATCATAGAAAATACCTATGATGCTCCATTCAGAAAGCATGTCAGAGGGACACTTTCTGATCAAATGTTTGTATCTTTCCCAAGCTTCATAGAGGGATTCTCCTTCCTTCTGTCTGAAGGTTTGGACTTCCACTCTAAGCTTACTCAATTTTTGAGGTGGAAAGAACTTTGCCAAGAAGGCATTGACTAGCTTTTCCCAATAGTTCAGGCTTTCTTTAGGTTGTGAGTCCAACCATATCCTAGCTCTGTCTCTTACAGCAAAAGGGAATAGCATAAGTCTGTAGACTTCAGGGTCAAGAGAGATGGAGTTCGAATTGTTCCTTGAGGAATAGTGTTAGTCCATAAATAGAAGGATGTGAGAAGAGGGGAAGAAATTTTCGAAAATAAATTAAAAAGAATTTAAAAACATTTTGAAAAACTTTAATTGATTTTCGAAAACTAAGAATGGAAAAAAATCAAGTGATTTTTGAAAAAGATTTTGAAATAAGAAATCAAAAAGATATGATTGAAAACTATTTTGAAAAATATGTGATTAAAAAGATATGAGTTAAAAGTTGTGGGTTTAAAAAGATGTGATTGAGAAGATATGATTTGAAAAACAATTTAAAAAGATTTGATTTTGAAAATTAATGACTTGGCTAACAAGAAAAGATATGATTCAAACATTAAACCTTTCTCAACAGAAAAGGCAACATACTTGAAATGTTGAATCAAATCATTAATTGATAGCAAGTATTTTTGAAAATGGAAAGAAACTGATTTTGAAAAAGATTTGATTGAAAAGATATGATTTGAAAAAGATTTGATTTTGAAAAATTTTTGAAGACTTGAAAAAAAATTTGCATTAAAAACAAAATCTTCCCTCTTGTGCCATCCTGGCGTTAAACACCCAGAATGGTGCACATTCTGGCGTTTAACGCCCAAAGCACTACCCTTTTGGGCGTTAGACGCCCAACCAGGCACCCTGGCTGGCGTTTAAACGCCAGTTTGCCTTCCTCACTGGGCGTTTTGAACTCCCAAATTTTTTTGTATAATTCCTCTGCTGTATGTTCTGAATCTTCAATTCTCTGTATTGTTGACTTGAAAAGACACAAAAAAAATATTTTTGGATTTTTAATAATGAGGAATAATCAAAATGCAACTAAAATCAAATAACAATGCATGCAAGACACCAAACTTAGCAGTTTGTATACTACTGACACTAGCAAAATGAGAATGCATATGACAAACACCAAAAATACTCAAGACAAGAGAATTTAAAGATCAGAGCAAGGAAATCATCAAGAACATCTTGAAGATCACTTAAGACACATGAATGAATGCAAGAAGAACATAAACATGCAATTGACACCAAACTTAACATGAGGCACTAGACTCAACAAGAAACATACAATATTTTTGGTTTTTATGATTTTGTAATTTTTTTGGATTTTTCGAAAATTAAATGAAAAAGAAAATAAAGATATCAAAATTCTTAATGAGAATTCCAGGAATCATGCAATGTTAGTCTAAAGCTTCAGTCTAAAGAAATTAGACATGGCTAGCCAAGCTTCAGCAAGACATTGCATTCAAGAGCTAAATTGATGAGAATCAATCAGCTTTGGTGATGATAAGAACATCACCTTGAAATACTAGAATTCATTCTTAAGAACTCTGAAAAAAAAATACCTAATCTAAGCAACAAGATGAACCGTCAGTTGTCCAAACTCAACAATCCCCGGCAACGGCGCCAAAAACTTGGTGCACGAAATTGTGATCATCAATGGTGCCATCAACATGGTACGCTCAATTGCAATCTCAACTCTTTATCACAACTTCGCACAACTAACCAGCAAGTGCACTGGGTCGTCCAAGTAATAAACCTTACGCGAGTAAGGGTCGATCCCATGGAGATTGTTGGTATGAAGCAAGCTATGGTCACCTTGTAAATCTTAGTCAGGCAGATTCAAATTGTTATGGATGATATATGAATAAAGCATAAAGATAGAGATACTTATGTATTTCATTGGTGAGAATTTCAGATAAGCGAATGGAGATGCTTTGTCCCTTCCGTCTTTCTGCTTTCCTACTGTCTTCATCCAATCCTTCTTACTCCTTTCCATGGCAAGCCGTATGTTGGGCATCACCGTTGTCAGTGGCTACAGTCCCGTCCTCTCAGTGAAAATGTTCAACGCACCCTGTCACGGCACGGCTAATCATCTGTCGGTTCTCAATCAGGTTGGAGTAGAATCCATTGATTCTTTTGCGTCTGTCACTAACGCCCAGCCTTCAGGAGTTTAAAGCTCGTCACAGTCATTCAATCATTGAATCCTACTCAGAATACCACAGACATGGTTTACACCTTCTGGATTCTCTTGAATGCCGCCATCAATTCTAGCTTATACCACGAAGATTCCGATTAAGGAATCTAAGAGATAAACATTCAAGCTGTTCATACCCTGACCGAGCTCTCCAAACTCGGTAAAGCCGATAGAAGGCCCGACCTCGACCCAAGGCCCACGTTCGAGGTCGGACCTCGGACAAACAGGCCAAAGAAAGGCCCATCAGAAGGAACTAAGCCCAAAACCTAAAGGCCGAAAGGGCCTGGGAAAGGCGGTTCCGCAAAGATAGAGATGAATCTCCCAAAAGATAAGATAAGATAAGAATATCTTATCCAGGGATGATCGCAGCCAACTACTATAAATACACTGGAGCACCCAGGTATAACTCATACTCTAATTCTACTTGATATCTGCTTGGACCCATGCTAACTTAAGCATCGGAGTGTCATTGCAGGTACAACCCCCCGCCGTTCAGCACAACCAGCTCGGGTCACAGACCCCCCACCTCGGGCCTTGCCGGAAGACCGAGCTGCACGTTTCAGGTAACCCTCGGAACATTGGCGCCGTTGCCGGGGACCTGGAAGTCATCCCTTTACCATGGCGGACGACCCTCCCAACAATAACCACGCTACATCAGAACAAGAAGAGGAAGTTGACACCGGAGAACGGCCGGACAGCCCTCTATCACCACGCACTCCAGGAGGAAACAAACAGAATCGCCCAAAGACATCACCCCCAGACAAAGATCCACAAAATCCCGAAAGAGAAAAAAGTTCGGAGATTCTGGAAACAGTTCGGGCACAACAAAGCCGGCTGAGACAACTCGAAGAGGACGTAAAGAAGCAGAAGGAAACTGAACAGGATCTGAGAAGGGAAGCTCGCAAACGCAGAGAATTGGAAGAAAAACTGCGGAAGATAGAGGCCAACCTAAAAGATCGGACGGAACACGGCACCACTCCCGAAAGCAACCATGATCCCTTCACACAAGAGATCATGAAAGAGAAGGTACCGCGAAACTTCAAACCACCAGATATGGACCTCTACGACGGCACCACCGATCCAAGTCATCACCTCAGCAATTTCAGAAGCAGAATGTACTTAGTCGACGCCTCCGACGCGATTCGATGCAAAGCCTTCCCCACCACTCTCACTAAGTCAGCCATGAAGTGGTTCGACAACCTGCCACCAGGATCAATCTCCAGCTTTGAAGACCTGACCAAAAATTCTTAACAAAGTTCTCTATTCAAAAGGACAAGGCAAAACATGCCCCCAGCCTACTCGGGATCAAACAAGGCAACCAAGAAACTCTCAGAGAGTACATGGAGCGATTCAACAAGGCCTGCCTGGACATACAACACTTGCCCACGGAAGCAGCCATCATGGGACTAGCAAACGGCCTAAAAGAAGGACCGTTTAGCCAATCCCTATCCAAAAGATACCCGACCTCCTTATACGAAGTACAAGAACGGGCAGGAAAGTATATCAACATGGAAGAAACCTCCCAGCTGAGAGACTCTTCCAGGAAGGAGTCAACCTACCCGCCCCGAGATCGAGATCGGGAACAGAAAAAGAAAGAAGAATCCAACTCGGACAAGCCACGAAAATACCACAGCTACACTCCCCTCCGAGTCTCCCTGGTAGACGTCTACAGAGAAGTATGCCACACCGAGAAGATCCCACCACCCAAACCTCTGAAGCACAAGAGAGCAGGAAGAGATCGGTCCGAGTACTGCGAATATCACAGACTCTACGGCCACTCTACTAACGACTGCCACGACTTAAAGAATGTTATAGAAAAGCTAGCCAGAGAGGGAAAACTCGACAGATACATAGCTGAGAAAGGAGAAGAAACCAGAAAAAGAAGACGGGGAGATAACGAAGATCGGGCCGAGCAAACACGAACCCCGCGAACTCCTGAAAGGCACATACACATGATAAACGGAGGTTTCGCAGGGGGAGGGACATCCAAATCCTCACGGAAGAGACACCTCAAAGAAGTCTACCATGTCCGAGAAGACAACCCCTTACCCGAGTTACCTACTATCTCATTTACCCGAGAAGATGCTCTTGGAATAATACCCGGACACGACGACCCTATGGTGATCACCATCATCCTAGCCAACGCCAACTTACATCGAACCCTGATCGACCAAGGAAGCTCAGCAGATATCCTGTTCAAAGCAGCCTTCGACAAGCTCAGACTCGAAGAAAAAGAGCTAAAAGCCTATCCCACTGACCTGTTTGGACTAGGAGATACCCCGATCCGCCCCTTGGGAAACATCTCATTACACACTACCTTTGGAAAAGGCGAGCAAACCAAAACACTAAGCATCGACTACATTGTAGTCGACGTCACTTCAGCATACAATGCCCTCATCGGACGACCAACCCTAAACCGACTAGCGGCTATAGTCTCGACCCCACACCTCTGTATGAAGTTCCCTACCGCAAAGGGAATCGCTACCCTAAAAGGCGACCAAAAACTAGCACGACGATGCTACAACGAAAGCCTGAGCCTAAAAGGGAAAGAGGTCAACACAATAGAACTCGGGCGAGTCCAAGCCCGAGAAGATCTTCGGCCACAACCAGAAGGAGAGACCGAAAAGATCCAGATCGGGAACACACCCGAGAAAGTAACAAACATAGGGGCAAACCTCGAGGCAGGCCTAAAGGAGGAACTCACAACCCTCTTAAGGGAGAATTCCGACCTCTTCGCCTGGAAAGCCTCCGATATACCAGGCATAAGCCCCGACCTGATGTGCCATAAGCTATCAGTATACCCGGGATCCCGACCTGTCCAACAAAGACGCAGGAAGCTCGGGCCCGAACGCATGCAAGCAATAGAAGAACAAGTGCAAGCACTACTAGATGCAGGGTTCATTAGGGAAGTAAAGTACCCCCTATGGCTCGCAAACGTGGTCCTAGTGAAGAAGCCCAATGGAAAATGGAGGATGTGCGTCGACTACACGGATCTCAACAAAGCCTGCCCCAAAGATCCATATCCACTTCCGAACATCGACGCCTTAGTCGATGCCGCTTCGGGCTACAGATACCTCTCCTTCATGGATGCATACTCGGGATACAATCAAATCCCGATGTATGGACCCGACCAAGAAAAGACCTCGTTCATAACCCCAAGGGCAAACTGCTGCTACGTAGTAATGCCCTTCGGGCTGAAGAACGCAGGGGCAACCTACCAGAGGCTAATGAACAAAGTGTTCTCAGAACACATCGGGCTACAGCTAGAGGTGTACGTCGACGACATGCTAGTAAAGACACAAGAAGACAGAAACTTGGTCGCCGACCTCAGCAGCATCTTCGACACCCTCCGGAAACACAACATGAGACTTAACCCGACAAAGTGCACCTTCGCCGCAGAAGCCGGGAAGTTCTTAGGCTTCATGCTGACTCAGAGAGGCATCGAAGCAAACCCGGACAAATGCCAAGCAATACTCAATATGAAAAGCCCGACGTGTGTCAAAGAAGTACAACAACTAAATGGGAGACTAGCCGCCCTATCAAGATTCTTGGCAGGATCAGCGATAAGATCACTCCCTCTCTACTCACTCCTAAAGAAAGGGAAACCCTTCTCTTGGACCCCGGAATGCGAAAAGGCCTTCCAAGAATTCAAGGAATTCCTCGGGCAGCCACCAATCTTAACCCGACCTCTAAAAGGGGAAGAGCTCGTACTATACCTGTCGGTCGGACATCGGGCAGTCGCCTCGGCACTAATACGAGAAAATGAGGAGGGGCAACACCCCATATACTTCGTAAGCAAAGCACTACAAGGGGCCGAATTAAACTATCAGAAAATAGAGAAATTCGCCTATGCACTAGTGTTCACAGCTCGGAGACTCCGCCCCTACTTTCAAGCCCACACCATCAAAGTCCGGACAAACCAACCCATGAGACACATCCTACAAAAGACAGACATGGCAGGACGAATCCTACAATGGGCGGTGGAATTGTCCGAGTTCGACCTCCACTATGAAGCCCGGACTGCCATAAAATCTCAATACCTAGCCGACTTCGTCGCAGAATACACTGAGACCCCGGGAACCCCACTCTCATGGAATCTGTATGTCGACGGATCCTCAAACAAAACAGGAAGCGGGGCCGGTGTTATACTCGAAAGCGATCAAGGAACACGGATTGAGCTATCCCTAAAATTTGAGTTCCAGGCCTCAAATAACCAAGCCGAATACGAAGCCCTACTAGCGGGACTAAAACTAGCCGAAGAGGTCAGAGCAAAGAGGATCACGATCTTCAGCGACTCCCAGGTCGTCACATCACAAGTAAATGGAAGCTACCAGGCCAAAGACCCTACTATGAAAAAATACCTGGACCAAACACAGGCGCAATTACGACACTTCCCGGAAATAAAAATCCAGCACATACCCCGGGAGCAAAATGCCCGGGCAGACGCCCTCTCAAAACTTGCTAGCACCAAGCCCGGAGGGAACAACAGAAGTCTCCTCCAAGAAACTCTACAATCCCCCTCCGTGTTAAGGGAGGAAGAAATACTAAATATATCCGGGCAACAACAAGGATGGATAACCCCCATACTCAACTATCTGAAATCGGGAACTCTCCCCGCCGAAAGAAAAGAAGCTAAAAGGCTTACAAAAGACGCCCAGAACTACACGTTAATCCACGACGTATTATACAGAAGAGGATTCTCAAACCCCCTCCTGAGGTGCGTCCCGACCACAGAAACAAAGAGCGTCCTTGAAGAAGTCCACAAAGGCATGTGTGGGAACCATCTCGGAGCCCGGGCCCTGTCCAAGAAAATAGTCAGAGCCGGGTTCTACTGGCCGACCTTGCAAAGAGACGCGGCAGAGTTTGTGAAAATATGCCCCCCTGCCAAAAAAAACGCCAATTTTCACAAAGCACCGCCCGAAGACCTCATAAGCATCACCGCACCATGGCCCTTCGCAAAGTGGGGACTCGACCTACTCGGCCCATTCCCACAAGGACCGGGGCAAGTCAAGTACCTCATAGTAGGGGTCGACTACTTCACAAAGTGGATCGAGGCTGAACCCTTAGCCACTATTACGGCTCAGAAAAGCCGTAAATTCCTATACAAAAACATTGTCACGAGGTTCGGAGTCCCCTACTCCATCACAACAGACAATGGAACACAGTTCACAGACACAAGTTTTCAGAACTTGGTGGCCGAGCTAAAAATCAAACAGCAGTTCACATCGGTCGAACACCCGCAAGCCAATGGACAAGCAGAGGCCGCAAATAAAGTCATCTTGGCCGGGTTAAAACGAAGACTCCAAGAGGCCAAAGGGGCATGGGCCGATGAACTCCCCCAGGTATTATGGGCATATCGGACAACCCCGCACTCTACAACAGGAGAATCCCCATTCCGACTAGCCTACGGAATGGAGGCAATGATTCCCGTCGAAATAGACGAAGGATCACCCAGAACCATCTTCTACAGCGAAGGAGGCAACCCTCAGGCACAAAGGGAAGAACTCGACCTCCTACCCGAGGTCCGAGAAAAAGCCCGAATCAGAGAAGAAGTCTTAAAACGACGAACGGCCCTCAGATATAACCGAAAGGTGATAAAACGAAGCTTCTCCACTCACGACCTGATTTTAATCCGAAACGACATCGGAACACAAAAATCGGGAGAAGGAAAGCTAGCCGCAAATTGGAAGGGGCCCTACAAAGTAACAGAAGTCTTAGGGACAGGCTACTACAAGATATCCGACCTAGAAGGCAATGAGCTGCCCAGAACCTGGCACGCCTGTAACCTAAGACGATACTACAGCTAGAAAAACTTAACCCGAGGTGTACTCTTTTTCCCCACGAGGGTTTTTTAATGAGACACCCGGTTAAGTAGGACACCCGGCCTAGTCAAAAGGGTAAACACTTTGTACATATTCTTCTTTTTAATACTAATCAAATTTCTTTATTTTCTCTTTCTCGTTATAAAGCATATCCTAAAAAGTACCCCACCAAGGCGCATTAATTTATGCTCGGCAAAACGCAAAAAATCATTTGCCAAAGGCCATACGAGGTCGGCAAAGATGAAGCGACGAGGTTCAAATTAATGTGAGAAGTTATAAAAGTAACTCTGAAATGGCTCAAAAAGCCAAATAGAAAAGAAGTTACAAAAATAACTTAAAAAGACCGACCAAACAACGAAGTCGGACCTGACCAAAGGGGTACTCAAGGATCCCGATGTCCGAGAGTAAACTCGGACCCAAGAAAGAAGCTGGCAAAGAACCAGGACTTCGAGAAACGCTAGCTAAAAAGTTGTTACCCAAAAACAACTAAAAAGCAAAAAGCGAGAAAGTCAAGGCGCTAGCTAAAAGGTTGTTACCCAAAAACAACTAAAAAGCAAAAAGCGAGAAAGTCAAGGCGCTAGCTAAAAAGTTGTTACCCAAAAACAACTAAAAAGCAAAAAGCGAGAAAGTCAAGGCGCTAGCTAAAAAGTTGTTACCCAAAAACAACTAAAAAGCAAAAGCGAGAAAGTCAAGGCGCTAGCTAAAAAGTTGTTACCCAAAAACAACTAAAAAGCAAAAAGCGAGAAAGTCAAGGCGCTAGCTAAAAAGTTGTTACCCAAAAACAACTAAAAAGCAAAAAGCAAGAAAGTCAAGGCGCTAGCTAAAAAGTTGTTACCCAAAAACAACTAAAAAGCAAAAAGCGAGAAAGTCAAGGCGCTAGCTAAAAGGTTGTTACCCAAAAACAACTAAAAAGCAAAAAGCGAGAAAGTCAAGGCACTAGCTAAAAAGTTGTTACCCAAAAACAACTAAAAAGCAAAAAGCGAGAAGTCAAAGCGCTAGCTAAAAAGTTGTTACCCAAAAACAACTAAAAAAGCAAAAAGCGAGAAGTCAAAACGCTAGCTAAAAAGTTGTTACCCGAGAACAACTAAAAAGCATAAAAGCGGAACGAGACAATCGAAACACAAAGCATGGCATAATAAAGCTACAAGAGTAGCTAAAATAGCAGAACAGGTGTCCAAAATGTTTGCAGAAACATCCAAAAAACAAAAAGCCCACAGGTCGGGCAAAAGCACAAAAAGTACAAAAAATTACAGAGGATCAAGGCCCTTTCCAGACTCCGCATCAACACCTGGCTGAAACATGGATATCGGGACTGCAGGAACAGCACCATCGCTTGGAACCTCCATACCAACTCTATCCTCGGCCAAAGGTGAAGTCGGGTTCACGACCGGAGCCTCGGGGTCGGACACCGGAGCCTTGGGGTCGGACATCGGAACCTCATCCTCAACAGGGGCAGGAACAATCTTCCCCTCCACAACCATGTTATCCGTACTGAACAAACTGAGATCCAATTCGGGAGCAAGAACCCGGACCTGATCCCTCAAATTCACAAACATAGCATCCATACCCTTGGCCACATTATCTTCCAGCTCATAAAAGTCATCCCGAGCAGATTGCAGCTTCTCCTTCGTCTCCACAAGCTCAGCATACAGCTTGGTATAGTTCTCCGTCGCCACCCTCGCCATCTCCTCAGACGTCTTCGCCACCGCCACAGCCGCGGTAGCCCTAGTCTTCTCTTCCTCCAAAGACTCCTCCAGCTCGGCAATCCTAGCATCCTTCAGCTGACTAACCTTATCAAGCTCGGACCGGGCCTTCTCAAGTCGGGAGCTGGTCGTCCCAAGGGGAGCTTTCTTAAACTCCCGAGCAATGGCGGCATGAAGGCTAGCCATCCGAACACAACTCCGCGCCATATACTGAAAGTGATGCTCCATGGACGCATCATCAGTAGAAATAAAAGTCTGAGGAAGAATGTGCTGCTCAACCCAACCGAGAGCATCGAAATCCTTGTCATTGAAACCAGCAGGCTCTCGGGAAGTCTTCTGTTTCTTGGGGGGAGGACCCGAGGTCGAGGACGGGGAAAGCTGACCGGGTCCGGAGGTCGGAGGATCCTGAGTTATAGCTCGGAACTGCGGGACCGGAATGGTCTTCGACCGAGTCTGAACACCAATTGTAGTCTTCTGCGGAGAAGGTTGGGGAGAAGCTTCAGCCTCGATATTCCGAGATGCCGCAGATTTCTTCGCTCGACGGAGAAACTTCATAGAATCAGCCTGAGAAGACATCTCTGCAGAAACGAAACAAAGAGGTTATCAAACAGAAAGATCAAAACAAAGTCAAAATATGAAAATGAAATCTCAAAAAGAGGTCGGGAGCTACCTAACTCGGAACGGAGAAGGCTTGGATCTCCCAACATTTTCTTCGTATCCAAGTAAGGTGCCCGACCCCATAGACTGCTCAACACACCAACGAAAGCCTGTTCCACCTCATCTAGACTCTCGAAAGTGTACTTAACCGACACCACACTCTCTTGCCAACAAAGAGGAAACGAAGGCTCCCCACTCTCATCTAAGAAAAAAGGTCGGACATCTCCAACAGCCCGGACTTTGAAGTAATAGTTTTTGAAATCGTGAAACGACTCATCATACAAAGTGCAAAATTTCCTACCCTGGTTAGCCCTAAACGAAACCCAGGACACCTTCCCAGCACCCGACCCCGGCTTCGTCAGTACAAACAGATAAGAAAAAAGAGAAACAGAAGGGGAGACGCCTAAATCTGACACAAAAGTTGGAAAAGCTTTAAAAACGCCCAAGAGTTCGGATGGAGTTGTGTAGGGGCAAGGTTACAAGACCAAAGGACCTCGGATTCCAGGTCGGTGAAAGGAAGACGGACACCTAGCTTGGAGAAGAAACAATCATAAGCATAGAAGAAAAGTTTCTCGGAACTCTCTAACGGCGGAAAACATACCCTCTCCTCGGACTCCGGGGCTGCTAACTCGTAATCCCGCTCAGACTCCCTGTTCTCACAAATACTACACTCCCTACGGAACCTAATCAGATACTCAGAATCTACAACAGACGGGACCCTTAAAGGAGCAGGATCTACCCAACCTAGACCACTCGGAATCTTGGTCGACATTGCTTGAAACACCTTTCGAGACATAAAAAAATCTTGCCTACAAAGAAAGAATACAACAGCAAGACAAAAATCACACAAAGGCAGAAAAACCAAATTCAACAAAAACAAAAGAAAGCAAAGTTCTTTTACAAACAAGAAGGCAGCAACTCGAATAACAAAAATGGATCGGAGAAAAGAGTCCCCCCACACACACATACAAAGCAATAGCGGCACCTCTTTTCGGAGCAACCCGGGCATAGAAGATATCAGAAAAAAGAAGCGTACGAAGAATAAAAGCGAAAAAAGCAAACCTGGAAAAGAAGAAAGCGACGAGCTCCGACGAAAGGAAAAACGGCGGCGCAGAAAAGAACTCTGAAAAAACGCACAAAAAATGGAAGACGAAGAACAGAGAGAAAGAAGAGAAGATGCTCGAAAAGAAGTGATGAATAAACAAAGAAAAATGAAGAAAGGGGCAAAATAAATAAAGCCTCCACAGAGCGCCGCACGGAAATCGAGGAAGAAACGGTAACAAGCAATAAATGCTGAAACGACCGTTTTCAAATTTTGAAAAAACTACTATGCCCGAGCTCGACCTTCCGAAAAAAGACGAACTCGGGCAGGGGCACTGTTCATACCCTGACCGAGCTCTCCAAACTCGGTAAAGCCGATAGAAGGCCCGACCTCGACCCAAGGCCCACGTTCGAGGTCGGACCTCGGACAAACAGGCCAAAGAAAGGCCCATCAGAAGGAACTAAGCCCAAAACCTAAAGGCCGAAAGGGCCTGGGAAAGGCGGTTCCGCAAAGATAGAGATGAATCTCCCAAAAGATAAGATAAGATAAGAATATCTTATCCAGGGATGATCGCAGCCAACTACTATAAATACACTGGAGCACCCAGGTATAACTCATACTCTAATTCTACTTGATATCTGCTTGGACCCATGCTAACTTAAGCATCGGAGTGTCATTGCAGGTACAACCCCCCGCCGTTCAGCACAACCAGCTCGGGTCACAGACCCCCCACCTCGGGCCTTGCCGGAAGACCGAGCTGCACGTTTCAGGTAACCCTCGGAACACAAGCCTTGTTTGCTTGTAGAACGGAGGTGGTTGTCAGGCACGCGTTCATAAGTGAGAATGATGATGAGCGTCACATAATCATCACATTCATCAAGTTATTGAGTGCGAATGAATATCTTGGAATAAGAACAAGCTGAATTGAATAGAAGAACAATAGTAATTGCATTAATACTCGAGGTACAGCAGAGCTCCACACCTTAATATATGGTGTGTAGAAACTCCACCGTTAAAAATATATAAGAACAAGGTCTAGGCATGGCCGAATGGCCAGCCTCCCAATGATCTAAGAACTAGACGTCCCAAGATGAAGAATACAATAGCAAAAGGTCCTATATGTAGAGAACTAGTAGCCTAGGGTTTACAGAAATGAGTAAATGACATAAAAATCTACTTTCGGGCCCACTTGGTGTGTGCTTGGGCTGAGCATTGAAGCATTTTCGGGTAGAGACTTCTCTTGGAGTTAAACGCCAGCTTTTGTGCCAGTTTGGGCGTTTAACTCCCATTCTTATGCCAGTTTCGGCGTTTAACGCCGGGCATTCTTGAGCTGATTTGGAACGCCAGTTTGGGACATCAAATCTCGGGCAAAGTATGGACTATTATACATTGCTGGAAAGCCCATGATGTCTTCTTTCCAATGCCGTTAAGAGCGCGCCAATTGGGCTTCTGTAGCTCCAGAAAATCCACTTCGAGTGCAGGGAGGTCAGAATCCAACAGCATCTGCAGTCCTTTTCTGCCTCTAAATCAGATTTTTGCTCAGGTCCCTCAATTTCAGCCAGAAAATACTTGAAATCACAGAAAAACACACAAACACATAGTAAAGTCCAGAAAAGTAAATTTTAACTAAAAACTAATAAAAATATAATAAAAACTAACTAAAACATACTAAAAACATACTAAAAATAATGCCAAAAAGCGTATAAATTATCCGCTCATCACCAGGCAATTAGACGGTGTGTACCTCAATCAGATTTCCAGTCCATTTTAGAGGCTTGTCACTCATCTGAGAGAGGAGGACATTTTGGCCCTCAACGAACTGCTAGAACAGTTTTAGACTGTGGATTCTGGTGGCCTACTATTTTTAAAGATGCTGCTGACCTTTGTAAATCTTGTCCTCCATGCCAAAAGTTTGGTAATATATCCCAGAGGGATGAAATGCCTCAACAAATTATGCTTTTCTGTGAAATTTTTGATGTTTGGGGCATTGATTTCATGGGTCCATTTCCAAATTCTAATGGCTACCTTTATATACTGTTAGCTGTAGATTATGTTTCTAAATGGGTGGAAGCCATTCCTACCCATACTGATGATGCTAACACCGTTGTTTCCTTTGTTAGAAACCATATCATTTGTCGCTTTGGATCACCACGAGCAATCGTGAGCGATCAATGCACTCACTTTTGTAACAGGAGACTAACAGGTTTACTAAAGAGGCACAGGATCATTCATAAAGTATCAACCGCCTATAACCCCCAGACTAATGGGCAAGCAGAGGTGTCTAAAAGAGAGATAAAGCGCATACTGCAAAAGGTAGTCAAGCCTCATAGAAAGGACTGGAGCACCAGGCTCCAAGACACGCTTTGGGCATATCGGACAGCATACAAGACACCGATTGGGATGAGTCATTTCTGCTTGGTTTATGGAAAGGCCTGTCATCTTCCAGTTGAGTTAGAGCACAAGGCCATCTGAGCGGTAAAGGAATGCAACATGGACTATGAGAGAGCCGGAGCCGAACGGAAGTTGTAACTACAAGAATTAAAGAGCCTTCGCCTTGAAGCTTATGAAAACTCCAGGCTGTATAAAGAGAAGGTGAAGGCTGTGCATGACAAGAGCATTAAGAGAAGAGAATTCCAACCAGGGGACTTAGTCCTACTTTACAACTCCATAATGCAACTCATGCCAGGCAAGCTGAGATCCAGATGGGATGGTCCGTATCGAGTAGAGCGGGTGGAACCATACGAAGTCTTTCACTTGAGCCATCCTTCAAGCTCTGAACTTATCAAGGTCAATGGACATCGCTTGAAGTTATTAAATGGTGAAAAGATGGCGAAAAACCAGGAACTAGAGATCTTCCTCTTGGAAGATCCGCACATAGCAGGAGACTGAGCTAGTGGAGTGTCCAACATAAGGACGTTAAAGCAAAGTGCTAGGTGGGAGACAACATACTACATATTGCATATTTTTACTTTAAAAAAAGAGAGAGAGAGAGAGAGAGCACACGACGCGACAGCGTCGATGACGCGTCCACGTCACAGGTGCCTTCGACACGAGAAGAAAAAAAACAGAGAGTCACGCGAAAGTGTGGCTGGAGGCGTGCCTGTGGCACAAATTGTCCCACGCGACCGTGCCGCCCATGCGTCTGCGTCATATGGGAAAAAGGTCTCCCATGTGTCCGTGTCACTCACGCGAACGCGTGCCCTATAAATCGACGTAAAAAGGGTGTATGGCCGAGAGTTGAGCTGGACTTGGGCTGGACTCGTGCTCCAAGCACAAGCCCTGCCACGCGAACGCGTGCCACCACGCGTCCACGCCATTTTATCAATCTGGCCATCCACGCGATCGCATCAATCACGCGATCGCGTCACCCTAAATTTTGGCAAAACATAATTTAAACAGAGAGTTGTGCGAGCGCGAAGCTGCCCTCGCGCCACTAGCGCAAATCATGTCACGCGTCCACGTGACCGACGCGTCCGCGTCATTTCATTTAAGGGCTTTCCACGCGACTGCGTGCCCAACGCGTCCACGTCGCTTGCACCACCCAACTCATTCAAATCTGCCAGATTATCTTTTCTATTCTCATCCCATTCCTATTTTATATCCCCCCTTCTTCTTCCTCCCTTATTTCTCTCTTCTACCCCCTCTTTACCACCACCATTATCAAGGTCTTTTCTTCTCTTCTCCCCTTCCTACTTTTTTTTCATTCTTCTTCTTATTATCATGTTTTCTTTTTCTTTCTCTTCTACTTTCCCTATCCATGTTTTCTTTTTCTTTCCTCTTCCTCCTCTTGGTGTTGGAGATTTATTAGGGTCATTATTTTTATATGTTGCTTGTGAATTGTTTAGGACTTGTTTAACAATTATATATTATTTTTATAGGGTTACTTGCATGTTCCAGTTCATATTTTCCATACCTTATTTAACATGCATGCTATGTGTTTGTGAAAACGCCCATATGGCATTTTGCAATGTTTTTAGATTTCTTTCACTCTACTACTCTAAATGCCTGCTTTTCACAAAACCCTTCTTATATTTTATTAATTAAATATAATTGTTATTACAAGCATATTGTTTGTTTGAAAGACTTGGTAATCTAACTTGGACATTGAATGCTTGATCTATACTACTTATGCCCTTGCCGGCATGCCAATAAACACCTTGCATTTAACTGTCACCACATGCACTTGCTATATTTCCATTGTTGATTTGCCACATGTAGTCATGACCATGTGTTCACATCATTATCCTTTCCTGTGCATTGATTACCACCTTTCCCATTCTTTTCCTTGCTATAACCCTTGAAATATTCATGTCTTTACTCATTTCCTTTCAGGATGGCCACCAAGAAAGGCAAGGAGAAAGCTACCACCAAATCCACAGCAAGGAAAGGAACTAAAAGAGCATTAGTGGCAGAGCCATCTTCAACTGTAGTTAAGCCCTCAACAAAAAGAATAAAAAGGATTATAAAGGTCGATGAAAAGGAGAAAGCCTCCCCAGCAAAGGACACTACCCGATTTTCCAATCGTTACTGTGAGCAGATGTTCCCTATCCTGGCAGCTCGGAATTACAATAACGAACACCTTCTTATCCTTCCACCTCGTATTGCCAACTTTGTTGAGTCACAAATTGCACAAAGACATCGGGGATTCCTACAGAGACAGCCACGACAGGTTAACCTTTCTTGGGTAGTTGAGTTCTACTCCAATTTCCACCTGCCAACCCTGCAGTCTGTTTATGTCGGTCAGAAGCTAGTCCCCGTTACAGAAGAAGCCATTCAGCGAGCCCTAGATCTTCCCCCTACTCCAGAAGGATTAGACACATTTTAAGAAGCCGCACTCAAGCTCCAAGGTACAAATTTGACTGGGATGCTGTTCTCAAAGTTATCGCACAACCTCGCAGTAAATGGATCTTCGGATACCATCGTTTCCAAACTAAGGAGATCTCGGCTTCCGCACTCACCTTAGAGGCTTACGTATGGGCACAGATTATGTCCCATTACGTCTTTTCGAGCACTCATGAGTCCTCCTTCACCGCAGACATGGTCATTCTACTATGGTGCATCCTCACAGACCAGCCTCTAAATCTACCAAGACACATCCAGAATGTTATGGGACACGTGCAAATCGTGGGCAACCTTCTTTTCCCCGCCTTGATCTCAAATCTTATCTCAGCAGCCGGAGTCTCCTACAGAACTGGGGACACCAAAGCCATACTTCCACGGGAAGATCAGTACGTCCCTAACGGGAGATATCTCAGGCCACCACTTGCCACTACCAGCCAGTCCACAGAAGATCTTGCAGACATTCCACCATCTACTAATCAGCTGCTGCATCAAATACTGAAGAGGTTGGACTAACAAGACCAGAAAGCAAAGCTCCGTAAGCGCCGCAACCACCGCCGATTCAAATACCTCAAGGAGCTACTCACAGGCAACCACAGACCTGACGAGGACCTAGGCACTCCGGACTCCACTTCCTTTACCAACACAGGGAGCCATGACGGTCCCGACTGTGGAGATACTGCCACCAGCCCACCCTTGTTCCTGACAGATGGCACCGAGGACAGTGCAAAGCCTTAAGTGTGGGGAGGTTGGTCAGTACCTGACTTCCAGAGGTAATTCTTTCCCCCTAACACCAACTTCTTTTTCTTTAGAATAGGATAGATTGTATATTAGTAGGTTAATTGCATGCATGTTTTACCTGATTGAAAAGACAATAAGTTTCTTTTAAGACCATATATTTTTCAAAAATTTCACTAATTTAGATCAAAACATTTATGTTAAATTTGTTTGAAGTTGAAATTGGAATAGGATTTTTGAGCTAAAAGAACACACAACCCGTGAGACTTTGAGCCTAAATACATGGTTACACTATTTAACCACAAACATTTTTTTCTCATGTGTTTTCTTCTCTATGACTGTGATCTAAATTTTGTTTTATCCTATATGTCCAATGTTAATGTGTTTTGTGCATGCATATGATTGAGGCCATTGTTTATTTAGCTCACATATCCCAAATAAGCCAACCCTTTTAATTACCTTTGTTAACCACTTTGAGCCGTTTTTAATCCCATTTGTTCTATATTTTACCACCTTACTAGCCTTAAGCAGAAAAACAATTGAAAATCCCAATTGAATCTTTGGTTAGCTTAAGATAGAATTTGTGTGTTAACTGAGTGTGAGAAAATTGTGGGAATAAAGGGTAATATGAAAATATGTCGTGATGAAATAAAGAGAAATTGGGTACCTATTCATGTGAAACCATAAAAAAAATTACAAATCTATGTGCATTGATAAAAAAATAAAATAAAATAAAATAAAATAAAATTGTTCCTTTATGTTAATAAATAAGGGGACAAAATCACCCCAATGATAAGTCAGAGTTTAATAATCAATGCACATGTGATAAAATTAAAATAAAGGTTGATGCATGAATATGGAATGTGAAAAGGAGATTCTAGGTAGCTAAGATGAATGTTAAAATTATATAGAATATACGTATGTTAGGTGAGAGCTTAGGTTAATTAAAGATTCAATGTATAAGCTCACTTAGCCATATGTGTATTCTCACCTTTACCTTAGCCCCATTACAACCACGAAAAGACCTCATGATGTTTGCATGGGCATTTTAAAATGGTTGATTGGTTAGGTGAAAAATAAATTTTTTGAAAGGCATGATTAAAGAAGGATAGAGTGATTACCCCATATACTAGAGATGATTAGAGTGCACACGCACCAACAGTAAAGGTTCAATGCTCAGTCCTGTATTCCCTGCTTTCACGAGCTATCTTCTTACAAATTTATCTGCTTTTACAATATGAATTGAATTAGTAAAATCTGCCCCATGTTTTGTCTTAGAGAACTTATCTATTTTTAATCATGTAGACAAAATCATATAGTTGCATTCATATATATATAGGTTGCATTGCATGAGTCTTACATGTTCCTATTCATTCACATTTATCTCCTTCAAATTAGCATGAAGACATGCTAATGTTTAAGTGTGGAGAGGTTGATAAACCACTATTTTGTGATTCATATTGTGTTTAATTGTGTGGTTTTATCAGGTCTTCGCCCACTTATTCATATGATTTGCATGTATTTATAATTCCTTCCTAAAAATATTCTATGATTGAATACTCGCTTCCTAAAGACATTTTAGTTGTATATTTTTATCTTCCTTCGTACCATTCGATGCCGTGATCTGTGTGTTAAGTATTTCATGCTTCATAGGGCAGGAAAGGCGTAAGGAATGAAGAGGAAGCGTGCAAAAATGGAAGGAACACAAGAAATTGAGGAGATGACCAGCGAGAAGTCACGCGGTTGCATGGCTCACGTGACCGCGCGAAATGGAAGAAATTAGAGTGACGCGCTCGCGTGCCTGACGCAACCGTGCGGATTGGAAGCTGCACGAACAATGTGAATGTGTGGACGACGTGAACGCGTGGTACAAGAAACGCTGAGTGACGCGAACGCGTGGACGACGCAGTCGCGTGATGTGCGCGATCTACAGAATTTCAAAAGTCGCTGACACAGATTCTGGGCCATATTTCTACCCAGTTTTTGGCCTAGAAACACAGATTAGATCCAGGGAATATACAGAGACAAAATAACTATTCATTCCACACAATTTCAAGTTTTTAGATCTGAATTTACTCCTCCCCTAGGTTTCTGAGTTGAACATTCATAAATTAAGATTTTGAAGAATTTTGGCTTTAGCTTTTAAGAAGAGTCTACCTCTGGTACTAGTCATTATAGCTTGTCATTTTACTTTTCATTTACTCTTCCATATTCTTAATTTATCCAGAGCTGACATTGGATTATTTTACTTGTGACGCGGACGCGTCAGCGACGCTGTCGCGTCGCGTGCTCTCTCTCTTTTTTTTTTATGCAAGTATGCAGTTATGCAGTATGTAATGCTAATGCTAATGCTTACGAATAACATCCAGGTTCAATATAACATAAATTTAAACCGTATAAAATAAAAATGGAAAAAGAAATGACCATACCATGGTGGGTTGTCTCCCACCTAGCACTTTTGGTTAAAGTCCTTAAGTTGGACATTGGATGAGCTTCCTGTTATGGTGGCTTGTGCTTGAATTCGTCCAGAAATCTCCACCAGTGTTTGGTATGCCAGCATCCTCTGAGGTCCCAAACAAGACACGTAAAACCTTTGAGCAGTTTCAAACAAGTTTGTAGGCTCCCGGGGTGTTGAATGTCAGAAGAGATTCCAGGATCCCAAACTCTACTTTTACACCCATTTTTGTCTTGATCTGCATTTTTCCAGCCGGGTGATGAGTAATCTGAATTCTCACTGCAGTGACCAAACAGCTTCTGAGATCCTTTCAATTGAGCTTGACACCAATTCCTGTACCTCAACTTGAAGTGTTAAACCTCATTGAATCTTTCATACCAACGCTGAGTGCGAGTCATTCTTCTTTTTCTCTTAAAGCCGCAAAGAGCTCTAAGCTGGCCATCTGTTTCAAGCAAACCATATTTAAGTGGAAAAGTGAAAATAAAGGTCAAGGATTTTACCCACTTGAAGTCTGTGTTTGGTGGTAATGGCCTTGGGATAGGTGTTTCTAGTGGTTCTGCAAGCTCGACTCCCTTGTGGTCTTCTGTGAATTCCTCCACTTCCTTGCAAACTTCTTCAAATTCAACCATGTCTTGATCAAAGTCTTCGATATCTTCCTCATCACTCGAGTCATAATTGGGAGGTTGGGAATAATTGACCTCTGCATCATCTTCGTATCCACTTGGGAAAGATTCGTCCATCTCAAAGGATTCACTTGCGGATGCAAGTTTATTACTAAGAGGACTTGACTTGTGATCATCATCATCAAGAAAACATGCGTCTTGGGTTGTTCCGTCCAATTCTTTATAGGATACCTGCTTTGGGGGTTGTGCACTATCCTCCTTAGCATTGATTGTAACGTCCTTGACGGAATTCTCCACAACTCTGGATTTTCGTGGACGTTTGGCATCTCCTAAATCTTCAACTAACTCTTCTTCTTTTATAATGTCAGCTTCCTCTACTTGTTCTAGTACGTAGTCATGCTTTGTGCTGTCTACTGGAGTTTCTAGTGTCTTCTTCATGCTATGTTCTTCATTAGATTTTCCACATGAAGCCATGGAAGTTCCTTGTGTGTCTGAACGTCTGGAAGATAGTTGATTTATTGCTTGCTCCAGTTGATGAAAGGTTGTGAAGAACTGAAGATTGATGGTTTAGAAGTTATAGTAAACTCTCGTTGTAAGTATAGTTACTAAACCAAGCAATCAACCTTTCTTACAAACATTTTGGTTGTCACAAGTAACAAACCCTTTTAAAATTGATAACCGGGTACTCAAACCTCGGGTCGTCTTCTCAAGGAATTGCAGGGAGGTATGTTCTTATTATTGGTTATGGGTTTTGTAAATCGGGGTTTTGAAAGTGAGAAACAAGTAAATTAAATGACAAATAAAATAAATAATTAAGTATAAAATAAACTCTTGGCAAGATATGAAAATTCGGAAGTCCTATCCTAGTTACTCCTATAAGAATGGAAGTTAATCCCACTTAGTTAACCTTTGCATAAGCAAGGAAAAGTCAAGTGAACTAATTGGTTAGATTTCCCAAGTCCTAGCCAAATCCTAAGGAAATACTAGAGTTAGTGAAATTTCAGTTAATTAGCCGACATAACAATCAATTATGAATAGTTGATAACTCAAGAGCTTCCAGTTAATCAATTAAAGCCAATAATATAAAAAAGCTAAATATGAATCTTAGATTTGAAATACCTCAAATAACATACATTCAAAGTAATAAAATCTAACATTGACAATATTCATAAGCCAACTGGGCAACATAAATCAAATACTAATAAAAGCATTAAAGTATCTCAAAGTAGAAGAGAAGTCAAAATAAAGGAATATTGAACCTGATGTGAAGATGAGATAAATCCCTAATTTCTAAAAATCCTAATCCTAAATCCTGAGAGAGGAGAGAGCCTCTCTCTAAAAACTACATCTAAAACTAAAATTATGAATTATGAAAGCATAATTATGAATGGATGCATTCCCCCACTTTATAGCCTTTAATCTGTGTTCTCTAGGCCGAAAACTAGGTCAGAAACAACCCAAAAATCGCTAATTTCAAAATCTGGTACGAACGGGTCGCGGGAAAGTGACGCGGAAGCGTTGTCTACGCGTTTGCGTGGGTTGAGATTCGCAGATGCGACGCAGGCGCGTCATTCAGGCGTCCGCATCGCCTAACTTTGGAACAGCTATAGCAAATTATATATTGTTGCGAAGCCCCAGATGTTAGCTTTCCAACACAACTGGAACCGTGTCATTTGGACCTCTGTAGCTCAAGTTATGGCCGTTTTAGTGTAAGAGGGTCAAGCTGACAACTTCTTGTATTCCTTCGCAGTTCCTTCAACTTCTTGTATTCCTTCCACTTTTGCATGCTTCCTTTCCATCCTCTAAGCCATTCCTGCCCTGTAATCTCTGAAATCACTTAACACACATATCAAGGCATCTAATGGTAATAAGAGAGGATTAAATAAAAGGAAATAAAAGCCAAAGAAGCATATTTTCAATCATAGCACAAAATCAGGAAGGAATTATAAAACCATGCAAATCATATGAATAAGTGGGTAAAGAGTTGATAAAAACAACTCAATTGAGCACAGGATAAACCTTAAAATAGTGGTTTATCAGGTTTCATGAAATTGATCTACTGATTCTTCGATGCAAACCTGTGATTCTTGAGGTGATGGACATGGACATGGTGCATAGGGAAGTGATGGTTCTTGGGAGTGATTGGATTGGTGTTGGGGTGGATAAGGATCATACGGTGGTGCGTGGTGAAAAGAAGCTTGTGAGTATGGTGGTTTGAAGCTATGTTAAGAGGATGATCTCTGAGCATAGGGTGGGGCTTGTTGGTAGCTACAAGGGGGTCCACCATATCTATCGGTTTGGTAAGCATTGTAGAATGGTCTCTGTCCATGATATCTCGGAAGGTATTGTTGCCTTAAGGGTTGATCATATCCTCTTGGCTCCATCCATCTTTGATTACTTAGACTGTGATGCATATACCTGTTATAGCTTCCATTCCTTTCAACAAAATTAGAACCAAACTCAAAGCGAAAGGGGTGAGAATTCATAGTAGCAATCAGAAATAAGAAGGGAAAACAAAAACAAATAAACAGGTAAAAGAAAAATATTTACAATAACCAATAATAAGGCACACGTTTGCAATTCCCCGGCAACGGCGCCATTTTGACGTTAGGATTTTTGATAGTAAAGATATATAAAAATATGATCGTGTTGTAAGTATAGCTTCTAAATGGTGGACGAAATTGTGATCACATCAATGTAGTACTCTTTGTTATTGTATGGAATCATTATTATGGCTCTTGGCTATATGTGGACACAACTCCGTTCAACTTAACCAGCAAGTGTACTGGGTCATCCAAGTAATACCTTACGTGAGTAAGGGTCGATCCCACAGAGATTGTTGGTATAAAGCAAGCTATGGTCACCTTGTAAATCTCAGTTAGGCAGATTAAATGGTTATGGGTTTCGAAAATTAATAATAAATAGAAAATAAAAAGGGATAGAAATACTTATGTAAATCAATAGTGGGAATTTCAGATAGGCGTGTGGAGATGCTAGAATCCTTTCGAATCTCTACTTTCTTACTACTTTCATCCAATCCTTCTTACTCCTTTCCATGGCAAGCTGTATGTAGGGCATCACCATCATCAATGGCTACTTTTAATCCTCTCGGGAAAATGGTCCTATGCGCTGTCACTGCATGGCTAATCGTCTGGAGGCATCACCCTTGTTGATGGCTACATCCCATCCTCTCAGTGAAAATGGTCCAAATGCTCTGTCACGGCACGGCTAATCATCTGTCGGTTCTCAATCAGGCTGGAATAGAATCCATTGATTCTTTTGCGTTTGTCATCACGCCCAGCCTTCAGGAGTTTGAAGCTCGTCACAGTCATTCAATACCGGAATCCTACTCGGAATACCACAGACAAGGTTAGACTTTCCGGATTCCCAGGATCCTACTCGGAATACCACAGACAAGGTTAGACTTTCCGGATCCCCATGAATGCCGCCATCTATCTAGCTTATACCACAAAGATTCTGTTGGGGAATCTAAGAGATATGCGCCCGGCCTAAGGTAGAACGGAAGTGGTTGTCAGTCACGCGCGTTCATAGGTGAGAATGATGATGAGTGTCACGGATCATCACATTCATCAAAGTGTTGTGCAACGTATATCTTGGAATAAGAATAAAAGAGAATTGAATAGAAAGTAATAGTAATTGTATTGAAACTTGAGGTACAGCAGAGCTCCACACCCTTAATCTATGGTGTGCAGAAACTCCACCGTTGAAACTACATAAGTGAAAGGTTCAGGCATGGCCGAATGGCCAGCCCCCCTGAATGATCAAAAGACCGAATGATCAAAGACTAAACAGTCAAAAGATTAAACTGTCAAAAGATGTCTAATACAATAGTAAATTATCCTATTTATACTAGACTAGCTACTAGGGTTTACATGAGTAAGTAATTGATGCATAAATCCACTTCCGAGGCCCACTTGGTGTATGCTTGGGCTGAGCTTGATCTATCCACGAGCTGAGGCTTTTCTTGGAGTTGAACTCCAAGTTATAACATGTTTTGGGCGTTCAACTCTGGATCATGACGTGTTTCTGGCGTTTAATTAACTCCAGACAGCAGCATGTACTTGGCGTTCAACGCCAAGTTACGTCATCAATTCCCGAATAAAGTATGGACTATTATATATTGCTGGAAAGCTCTGGATGTCTACTTTCCGACGCCGTTGAGAGCGCGCTATTTGGAGCTCTGTAGCGCCAGAAAATTTATTTCGAGTGCAGGGAGGTCAGATTCCAACAGCATCAACAGTCCTTTTGTCAGCCTTTTTCAGAGTTTTGCTCAAGTCCCTCAATTTCAGCCAGAAATTACCTGAAATCACAGAAAAAAACACAAACTCATAGTAAAGTCCAAAAATGGGAATTTAACATAAAAACTAATGAAAACATCGCTAAAAGTAGCTTGAACTTACTAAAAATTACCTAAAAACAATGCCAAAAAGCGTATAAATTATCCGCTCATCACAACACCAAACTTAAATTGTTGCTTGTCCCCAAGCAACTGAAAATCAAATAGGATAAAAAGAAGAGAATATACTATAAATTCCAAAATATCAATGAATATTAATTCTAATTAGATGAGCGGGACTTGTAGCTTTTTGCTTCTGAATAGTTTTGGCATCTCACTTTTTCCTTTGAAGTTTGGAGTGATTGGCGTCTCTAGGAACTCAGAGTTCAGATAGTGTTATTGACTTTCCTAGTTAAGCATGTTGATTCTTGAACACAGCTACTTGTGAGTCTTGGTCGTGGCCCTAAGCACTTTGTTTTCCAGTATTACCACCAGATACATAAATGCCACAGACACATAACTGGCTGAACCTTTTCAGATTGTGACTTAGCTTTGCTAAAGTCCCCAGTTAGAGGTGTCCAGAGCTCTTAAGCACACTCTTTTGCTTTGGATCCTTTTTACCCTTGCCTTTTGGTTTTAAGGGTTATTGGCTTTTTTTGCTTGCTTTTTCTTTTTCTTTCTATATATATATTTTTTTTTGCCATTTTTTTCCGCAAGCTTCTTCTTTTTCACTGCTTTTTCTTGCTTCAAGAATCAATTTCATGATTTTTCAGATCATCAATAACATTTCTCTTTGTTCATCATTCTTTCAAGAGCCAACAGTTTTAACATTCATAAACAACAAGATCAAAAATATGCACTGTTCAAGCATTCATTCAGAAACAAAAAGTATTGTCACCACATCAATATAATTAAACTAAATTCAAGGATAAATTCAAAATTCATGTACTTCTTGTTCTTTTGAATTAAAGCATATTTCATTTAAGAGAGGTGAAGGATTAATGGATTTTATTCATAGCTTTAAGACATGGTTACTACATACTAATGATCATGAAGTAGAGACACAAAACATAGATAAACATACAACATAAAAACCAAAAAATAGAAAGAAATAAGAACAAGGAATGAATCCACCTTAATGGCGTCTTCTTCTTGAAGGACCAACAATGTACTTCTTGTTCTTTTGAATTAAAGCATATTTCATTTAAGAGAGGTGAAGGATATATGGATTTTATTCATAGCTTTAAGACATGGTTACTACATACTAATGATCATGAAGTAGAGACACAAAACATAGATAAATATACAACATAAAAAACAAAAAACAGAAAGAAATAAGAACAAGGAATGAATCCACCTTAATGGCGTCTTCTTCTTGAAGGACCAACAATGTCCTTAAGGTCTTCTATGTCCCTTCCTTGCCTTTGTTGCTCCTCCCTCATTGCTCTTTGATCTTCTCTTATTTCATGGAGAATGATGGAGTGCTCATGATGTTCCACCCTTAATTGTTCCACATTGTGGCTCAAATCATCTAAGGAAGTGTTGAGTTGTTCCCAATAGTTGTTGGGAGGAAAGTGCATCCCTTGAGGCATCTCAGGGATTTCTTGATGATGAGCTTCCTCATGCATCTCTTGAGAACCGTGGAGGGTTTCTCTTGCTTGCTTCATCCTCTTCTTGGTGATGGGCTTATCCTCTTCAATAGAGATGTCTCCTTCTATGATAACTCCAGCTGAGTAACATAGATGGCAAATAAGGTGAGGAAAAGCTAGCCTTGCCATGGTGGAGGGCTTTTCGGCTATTTTGTAGATTTCATTGGAGATGACTTCATGAACTTCTACTTCCTCTCCAATCATGATGCTATGAATCATGATGGCCCGATCCACAGTAACTTCAGATCGGTTGCTAGTGGGAATGATGGAGCGTTGAATGTACTCCAACCATCCTCTAGCCACAGGCTTGAGGTCCAGTCTTCTTAGTTGGACTGGCTTGCCTTTGGAGTCTCTCTTCCATTGAGTTCCTTCTACACATATGTCCATAAGGACTTGGTCCAACCTTTGATTAACTTCTCCTTCGGATCTCATCTTCTTGCATCGGATTTTCGGATACTCATTTTTTTTGAGTTTGAAAGGGACCTTAGGGATCACCTTTTTCTTTGCCACAACATCATAGAAGTGGTCTTGATGGCTTTTGGAGATGAATCTTTCCATCTCCCATGACTCGGAGGTGGAAGCTTTTATCTTCCCTTTTTCTTTTCTAGAGGATTTTCCGGCCTTAGGTGCCATTGATGGTAATGGAAAAACAAAAAAAAAGCTTATGCTTTTACCACACCAAACATAAAATATTGCTCGCCCTCGAGCAAGAGAAGAAAGAAGAGAAGAAGAAGAAGAAGAAAATATTGAGGAGAAGGGGAGTGTGGGTTTCGGCCAAGGTATAGAAGAGGGGGTTGTGTTGTGTGAAAATGAAGTGGAATGGAGGGGTTTATATAGGGAAAGGGGAAAGGGTAGGTTCGGCCATTTTAGGGTGGGTTTGGGTGGGAAAGTGTTTTTGAATTTTTAAAGGTAGGAGGGGTTTATGGGGAAGAGTGGATGGATGTGAGTGGTGAATAGGTGATAGGGAAGAGAGATTGAGGTGATTGGTGAAGGGTTTTGGGAAGTGTGACATGGGAAAGAGTGTTAATAGGATTAGGAGGTAAGGTGGGAATATGTTAGGTGGGGATCCTGTGGGGTCCACAGATCCTGAGGTGATCCTGTGGGGTCCACAGGTCCTGAGGTGTCAAGGAATTCCATCCCTGCACCAAATAGGCATGTAAAATGCCTTTGCATACCATTCTGGCGTTTAAACGCCGAGGTGATGCACGTTCTAGGCGTTCAACGCCCATGTAAAGCATGTTCTGGGCGTTCAACGCCCATATGTAGCATGTTTCTGGCGTTGAACGCCAGCTCCATGCTTGTTACTGGCGTTCAGCGCCAGCTTTTCTTAAGGCACATTCCTGGCGTTCAAATGCCAGAATGTTGCTTGTTTCTGGCATTCAGCGCCAGATTCATGCTCTGTTCTGGCATTGAACGCCAGCCAGATGCTCCTTACTGGCGTTGAACGCTAGTCTGTGCTTCCTCCAGAGTGTGATTTTTCTTCTACTATTTTTTTTGTTTCTGTTTTTAATTTTTATTTTTTCGTGACTCCACATGATCATGTACCTAATAAAACAAAAAATAACAATAAAATAAAATAAAATAAAAATTAGATAAATAAAATTGGGTTGCCTCCCAACAAGCGCTTCTTTAATGTCAATAGCTTGACATTGGGCTCTCACTGAGCCACAAGGTGATCAGGTCAATGTTGTATAGTCCCAACACCAAACTTAGAGTTTGGATATGGGGTCTTAACACCAAACTTAGAGTTTGGTTGTGGCCTCCCAACACCAAACTTAGAGTTTGACTGTGGGGGCTCTTCTTGACTCTGAACTGAGAGAAGCTCTTCATGCTTACTCTCTTTTGTTACAGAGGGTTGGCCATGTGCCTTAAACACAAGGTAGTCCCCATTCAATTGAAGGACTAATTCACCTCTGTTGACATCTATCACAGCTCCTGCTGTGGCTAGGAAAGGTCTTCCAAGGATGATGCATTCATCATCTTCCTTCCTAGTGTCTAAGATTATGAAATCAGCAGGGATGTAAAGGCCTTCAACCTTTACTAACACGTCCTCTACTATTCCATAAGCTTGTCTCAATGATTTGTCTGCCAGTTGTAATGAGAACAAGGCAGGTTGTACCTCAATGATCCCCAGCTTCTCCATTACAGAGAGTGGCATAAGATTTATCCCTGACCCTAGATCACATAGAGCTTTTTCAAAGGTCATGGTGCCTATGGTACAGGGTATTAAGAACTTGCCAGGATCTTGTCTCTTTTGAGGTAAAATTTGCTGAATCCAGGTATCCAGTTCACTAATGAGCAAAGGAGGTTCACTTTCCCAAGTCTCATTACCAAACAACTTGGCATTCAGCTTCATGATAGCTCCTAAATATTGAGCAACTTGCTCTCCAGTCACATCTTCATCCTCTTCAGAGGAAGAATAGTCTTCAGAGCTCATGAATGGCAGAAGAAGATTTAATGGAATCTCTATGGTCTCTATATGAGCCTCAGATTCCTTTGGATCCTTAATAGGAAACTCCTTCTTACTTAAGGGATGTCCCAGGAGGTCTTCCTCACTAGGATTTTCGTCTTCCTCCTCCCTTGTGCATTCGGCCATGTTGATTACATCAATGGCCTTGCACTCTCCTTTTGGATTCTCTTCTGTATTGCTTGGGAGAATACTGGGAGGAGTTTCAATGACTTTCTTACTCAGCTGGCCCACTTGTGCCTCCAGATTTCTGATGGAGGATCTTGTTTCACTCATGAAACTGAAAGTGGCCTTTGACAGATCAGAGACTAGATTGGCTAAATTAGAAGTGTTTTGTTCAGAATTCTCTGTCTGTTGCTGAGAAGATGATGGAAAAGGCTTGCTATTGCTCAGCCTATTGCGTCCACCATTGTTAAAGCCTTGTTGAGGCTTTTGTTGATCCTTCCATGAGAAATTTGGATGATTTCTCCATGATGAATTATAGGTGTTTCCATAAGGTTCACCCATGTAATTGACCTCTGCCATTGCAGGGTTCTCAAGATCATAAGCTTCTTCAGAAGCTGCCTCTTTAGTACTGTTGGATGCATTTTGCCATCCATTCAGACTTTGAGAGATCATGTTGACTTACTGAGTCAACACTTTGTTCTGAGCCAATATGGCATTCAGAGCATCAATCTCAAGAACTCCCTTCCTCTGAGGCGTCCCATTATTCACAGAATTCCTCTCAGAAGTGTACATGAACTGGTTATTTGCAACCATGTCAATGAGTTCTTGAGCTTCTGCAGGTGTTTTCTTTAGGTGAATTGATCCACCTGCAGAATGGTCCAATGACATTTTCGAAAACTCAGATAGACCATAATAGAATATATCTAATATGGTCCATTCTGAAAACATGTCAGATGGACACCTTTTGGTCAGCTGCTTATATCTTTCCCAAGCTTCATAAAGGGATTCACCATCTTTCTATTTGAAGGTCTGAACATCCACTCTAAGCTTGCTCAGCTTTTGAGGAGGGAAGAATTTATCCAAGAAAGCCGTGACCAGCTTATCCCAAGAGTCCAGGCTATCCTTAGGTTATGAATCCAACCATATTCTAGCTCTGTCTCTTACAGCAAAAGGGAAAAGCATGAGTCTGTAGACTTCAGGATCAACTCCATTTGTCTTAACAGTCTCACAGATCTGCAAGAACTCAGCTAAAAACTGGTAAGGATCTTCAGATGGAAGTCCATAAAACTTGCAGTTCTGTTACATTAAAGCAACTAGTTGAGGCTTAAGCTCAAAATTATTGGCTCCAATGGCAGGAATGGAGATGCTTCTTCCATCAAATTTGGACGTTGGCTTTGTGAAGTCACCAAGGATTCTCCTTGCATTATTATTATTTTCGGCTGCCATCTCCTTCTCTTGCTCTAATATTTCTGAAAGGTTACCTTTAGATTGTTGTAACTTAACTTCTCTTAATTTTCTCTTTAGAGTCCTTTCAGGTTCTGGATCAATTTCAACAAGAGTGCCTTTTTCCTTGTTCCTGCTCATATGAAAGAGAAGAAAACAAGAAAAGAAGAGGAATCCTCTATGTCACAGTATAGAGATTCCTTTATGTTAGTATGAGAAGAAAGGGGAGAAGAATGTAGAAGAGTGGGTTCGGATTTTTAGATGAAGAGAGGTGAAGAGAAGTGTTAGTAAATAATTAATTAAATAGAATAAGAAAAGGGAGGGAGAATTTCGAAAATAATTTTGAAAAAGGGATTAGTATTTTCGAAAATTAAATATAAGATATAATTAAAATTAAAATTTAAGACAATTAAAAAGAATTTTTGAAAAAGAGAGAGGTATTTTCGAAAATTGAAGAGGGAAAAGTAGTTAGGTGGTTTTGAAAAAGATAAGAAACAAACACAAAGTCAAAGAGTTAGTTGAAAAAGATATTGTTCCGAGGGTTACCTGAAACGTGCAGCTCGGTCTTCCGGCAAGGCCCGAGGTGGGGGGTCTGTGACCCGAGCTGGTTGTGCTGAACGGCGGGGGGTTGTACCTGCAATGACACTCCGATGCTTAAGTTAGCATGGGTCCAAGCAGATATCAAGTAGAATTAGAGTATGAGTTATACCTGGGTGCTCCAGTGTATTTATAGTAGTTGGCTGCGATCATCCCTGGATAAGATATTCTTATCTTATCTTATCTTTTGGGAGATTCATCTCTATCTTTGCGGAACCGCCTTTCCCAGGCCCTTTCGGCCTTTAGGTTTTGGGCTTAGTTCCTTCTGATGGGCCTTTCTTTGGCCTGTTTGTCCGAGGTCCGACCTCGAACGTGGGCCTTGGGTCGAGGTCGGGCCTTCTATCGGCTTTACCGAGTTTGGAGAGCTCGGTCAGGGTATGAACAGTGCCCCTGCCCGAGTTCGTCTTTTTTCGGAAGGTCGAGCTCGGGCATAGTAGTTTTTTCAAAATTTGAAAACGGTCGTTTCAGCATTTATTGCTTGTTACCGTTTCTTCCTCGATTTCCGTGCGGCGCTCTGTGGAGGCTTTATTTATTTGCCCCTTTCTTCATTTTTCTTTGTTTATTCATCACTTCTTTTCGAGCATCTTCTCTTCTTTCTCTCTGTTCTTCGTCTTCCATTTTTTGTGCGTTTTTTCAGAGTTCTTTCTGCGCCGCCGTTTTTCCTTTCGTCGGAGCTCGTCGCTTTCTTCTTTTCCAGGTTTGCTTTTTTCGCTTTTATTCTTCGTACGCTTCTTTTTTCTGATATCTTCTATGCCCGGGTTGCCCCGAAAAGAGGCGCCGCTATTGCTTTGTATGTGTGTGGGGGGACTCTTTTCTCCGATCCATTTTTGTTATTCGAGTTGCTGCCTTCTTGTTTGTAAAAGAACTTTGCTTTCTTTTGTTTTTGTTGAATTTGGTTTTTCTGCCTTTGTGTGATTTTTGTCTTGCTGTTGTATTCTTTCTTTGTAGGCAAGATTTTTTTATGTCTCGAAAGGTGTTTCAAGCAATGTCGACCAAGATTCCGAGTGGTCTAGGTTGGGTAGATCCTGCTCCTTTAAGGGTCCCGTCTGTTGTAGATTCTGAGTATCTGATTAGGTTCCGTAGGGAGTGTAGTATTTGTGAGAACAGGGAGTCTGAGCGGGATTACGAGTTAGCAGCCCCGGAGTCCGAGGAGAGGGTATGTTTTCCGCCGTTAGAGAGTTCCGAGAAACTTTTCTTCTATGCTTATGATTGTTTCTTCTCCAAGCTAGGTGTCCGTCTTCCTTTCACCGACCTGGAATCCGAGGTCCTTTGGTCTTGTAACCTTGCCCCTACACAACTCCATCCGAACTCTTGGGCGTTTTTAAAGCTTTTCCAACTTTTGTGTCAGATTTTAGGCGTCTCCCCTTCTGTTTCTCTTTTTTCTTATCTGTTTGTACTGACGAAGCCGGGGTCGGGTGCTGGGAAGGTGTCCTGGGTTTTGTTTAGGGCTAACCAGGGTAGGAAATTTTGCACTTTGTATGATGAGTCGTTTCACGATTTCAAAAACTATTACTTCAAAGTCCGGGCTGTTGGAGATGTCCGACCTTTTTTCTTAGATGAGAGTGGGGAGCCTTCGTTTCCTCTTTGTTGGCAAGAGAGTGTGGTGTCGGTTAAGTACACTTTCGAGAGTCTAGATGAGGTGGAACAGGCTTTCGTTGGTGTGTTGAGCAGTCTATGGGGTCGGGCACCTTACTTGGATACGAAGAAAATGTTGGGAGATCCAAGCCTTCTCCGTTCCGAGTTAGGTAGCTCCCGACCTCTTTTTGAGATTTCATTTTCATATTTTGACTTTGTTTTGATCTTTCTGTTTGATAACCTCTTTGTTTCGTTTCTGCAGAGATGTCTTCTCAGGCTGATTCTATGAAGTTTCTCCGTCGAGCGAAGAAATCTGCGGCATCTCGGAATATCGAGGCTGAAGCTTCTCCCCAACCTTCTCCGCAGAAGACTACAATTGGTGTTCAGACTCGGTCGAAGACCATTCCGGTCCCTCAGTTCCGAGCTATAACTCAGGATCCTCCGACCTCCGGACCCGGTCAGCTTTCCCCGTCCTCGACCTCGGGTCCTCCCCCCAAGAAACAGAAGACTTCCCGAGAGCCTGCTGGTTTCAATGACAAGGATTTCGATGCTCTCGGTTGGGTTGAGCAGCACATTCTTCCTCAGACTTTTATTTCTACTGATGATGCGTCCATGGAGCATCACTTTCAGTATATGGCGCGGAGTTGTGTTCGGATGGCTAGCCTTCATGCCGCCATTGCTCGGGAGTTTAAGAAAGCTCCCCTTGGGGCGACCAGCTCCCGACTTGAGAAGGCCCGGTCCGAGCTTGATAAGGTTAGTCAGCTGAAGGATGCTAGGATTGCCGAGCTGGAGGAGTCTTTGGAGGAAGAGAAGACTAGGGCTACCGCGGCTGTGGCGGTGGCGAAGACGTCTGAGGAGATGGCGAGGGTGGCGACGGAGAACTATACCAAGCTGTATGCTGAGCTTGTGGAGACGAAGGAGAAGCTGCAATCTGCTCGGGATGACTTTTATGAGCGGAAGATAATGTGGCCAAGGGTATGGATGCTATGTTTGTGAATTTGAGGGATCAGGTCCGGGTTCTTGCTCCCGAATTGGATCTCAGTTTGTTCAGTACGGATAACATGGTTGTGGAGGGGAAGATTGTTCCTGCCCCTGTTGAGGATGAGGTTCCGATGTCCGACCCCAAGGCTCCGGTGTCCGACCCCGAGGCTCCGGTCGTGAACCCGACTTCACCTTTGGCCGAGGATAGAGTTGGTATGGAGGTTCCAAGCGATGGTGCTGTTCCTGCAGTCCCGATATCCATGTTTCAGCCAGGTGTTGATGCGGAGTCTGGAAAGGGCCTTGATCCTCTGTAATTTTTTGTACTTTTTGTGCTTTTGCCCGACCTGTGGGCTTTTTGTTTTTTGGATGTTTTCTGCAAACATTTTGGACACCTGTTCTGCTATTTTAGCTACTCTTGTAGCTTTATTATGCCATGCTTTGTGTTTCGATTGTCTCGTTCCGCTTTTATGCTTTTTAGTTGTTCTCGGGTAACAACTTTTTAGCTAGCGTTTTGACTTCTCGCTTTTTGCTTTTTTAGTTGTTTTTGGGTAACAACTTTTTAGCTAGCGCTTTGACTTCTCGCTTTTTGCTTTTTAGTTGTTTTTGGGTAACAACTTTTTAGCTAGTGCCTTGACTTTCTCGCTTTTTGCTTTTTAGTTGTTTTGGGTAACAACCTTTTAGCTAGCGCCTTGACTTTCTCGCTTTTTGCTTTTTAGTTGTTTTTGGGTAACAACTTTTAGCTAGCGCCTTGACTTTCTCGCTTTTTGCTTTTTAGTTGTTTTTGGGTAACAACTTTTTAGCTAGCGCCTTGACTTTCTCGCTTTTTGCTTTTTAGTTGTTTTGGGTAACAACTTTTTAGCTAGCGCCTTGACTTTCTCGCTTTTTGCTTTTTAGTTGTTTTTGGGTAACAACCTTTTAGCTAGCGCCTTGACTTTCTCGCTTTTTGCTTTTTAGTTGTTTTTGGGTAACAACTTTTTAGCTAGCGTTTCTCGAAGTCCTGGTTCTTTGCCAGCTTCTTTCTTGGGTCCGAGTTTACTCTCGGACATCGGGATCCTTGAGTACCCCTTTGGTCAGGTCCGACTTCGTTGTTTGGTCGGCCTTTTTTAAGTTATTTTTGTAACTTCTTTTCTATTTGGCTTTTTGAGCCATTTCAGAGTTACTTTTATAACTTCTCACATTAATTTGAACCTCGTCGCTTCATCTTTGCCGACCTCGTATGGCCTTTGGCAAATGATTTTTTGCGTTTTGCCGAGCATAAATTAATGCGCCTTGGTGGGGTACTTTTTAGGATATGCTTTATAACGAGAAAGAGAAAATAAAGAAATTTGATTAGTATTAAAAAGAAGAATATGTACAAAGTGTTTACCCTTTTGACTAGGCCGGGTGTCCTACTTAACCGGGTGTCTCATTAAAAAACCCTCGTGGGGAAAAAGAGTACACCTCGGGTTAAGTTTTTCTAGCTGTAGTATCGTCTTAGGTTACAGGCGTGCCAGGTTCTGGGCAGCTCATTGTCTTCTAGGTCGGATATCTTGTAGTAGCCTGTCCCTAAGACTTCTGTTACTTTGTAGGGCCCCTTCCAATTTGCGGCTAGCTTTCCTTCTCCCGATTTTTGTGTTCCGATGTCGTTTCGGATTAAAATCAGGTCGTGAGTGGAGAAGCTTCGTTTTATCACCTTTCGGTTATATCTGAGGGCCGTTCGTCGTTTTAAGACTTCTTCTCTGATTCGGGCTTTTTCTCGGACCTCGGGTAGGAGGTCGAGTTCTTCCCTTTGTGCCTGAGGGTTGCCTCCTTCGCTGTAGAAGATGGTTCTGGGTGATCCTTCGTCTATTTCGACGGGAATCATTGCCTCCATTCCGTAGGCTAGTCGGAATGGGGATTCTCCTGTTGTAGAGTGCGGGGTTGTCCGATATGCCCATAATACCTGGGGGAGTTCATCGGCCCATGCCCCTTTGGCCTCTTGGAGTCTTCGTTTTAACCCGGCCAAGATGACTTTATTTGCGGCCTCTGCTTGTCCATTGGCTTGCGGTGTTCGACCGATGTGAACTGCTGTTTGATTTTTAGCTCGGCCACCAAGTTCTGAAAACTTGTGTCTGTGAACTGTGTTCCATTGTCTGTTGTGATGGAGTAGGGGACTCCGAACCTCGTGACAATGTTTTTGTATAGGAATTTACGGCTTTTCTGAGCCGTAATAGTGGCTAAGGGTTCAGCCTCGATCCACTTTGTGAAGTAGTCGACCCCTACTATGAGGTACTTGACTTGCCCCGGTCCTTGTGGGAATGGGCCGAGTAGGTCGAGTCCCCACTTTGCGAAGGGCCATGGTGCGGTGATGCTTATGAGGTCTTCGGGCGGTGCTTTGTGAAATTGGCGTTTTTTGGCAGGGGGGCATATTTTCACAAACTCTGCCGCGTCTCTTTGCAAGGTCGGCCAGTAGAACCCGGCTCTGACTATTTTCTTGGACAGGGCCCGGGCTCCGAGATGGTTCCCACACATGCCTTTGTGGACTTCTTCGAGGACGCTCTTTGTTTCTGTGGTCGGGACGCACCTCAGGAGGGGGTTTGAGAATCCTCTTCTGTATAATACGTCGTGGATTAACGTGTAGTTCTGGGCGTCTTTTGTAAGCCTTTTAGCTTCTTTTCTTTCGGCGGGGAGAGTTCCCGATTTCAGATAGTTGAGTATGGGGGTTATCCATCCTTGTTGTTGCCCGGATATATTTAGTATTTCTTCCTCCCTTAACACGGAGGGGGATTGTAGAGTTTCTTGGAGGAGACTTCTGTTGTTCCCTCCGGGCTTGGTGCTAGCAAGTTTTGAGAGGGCGTCTGCCCGGGCATTTTGCTCCCGGGGTATGTGCTGGATTTTTATTTCCGGGAAGTGTCGTAATTGCGCCTGTGTTTGGTCCAGGTATTTTTTCATAGTAGGGTCTTTGGCCTGGTAGCTTCCATTTACTTGTGATGTGACGACCTGGGAGTCGCTGAAGATCGTGATCCTCTTTGCTCTGACCTCTTCGGCTAGTTTTAGTCCCGCTAGTAGGGCTTCGTATTCGGCTTGGTTATTTGAGGCCTGGAACTCGAATTTTAGGGATAGCTCAATCCGTGTTCCTTGATCGCTTTCGAGTATAACACCGGCCCCGCTTCCTGTTTTGTTTGAGGATCCGTCGACATACAGATTCCATGAGAGTGGGGTTCCCGGGGTCTCAGTGTATTCTGCGACGAAGTCGGCTAGGTATTGAGATTTTATGGCAGTCCGGGCTTCATAGTGGAGGTCGAACTCGGACAATTCCACCGCCCATTGTAGGATTCGTCCTGCCATGTCTGTCTTTTGTAGGATGTGTCTCATGGGTTGGTTTGTCCGAACTTTGATGGTGTGGGCTTGAAAGTAGGGGCGGAGTCTCCGAGCTGTGAACACTAGTGCATAGGCGAATTTCTCTATTTTCTGATAGTTTAATTCGGCCCCTTGTAGTGTTTTGCTTACGAAGTATATGGGGTGTTGCCCCTCCTCATTTTCTCGTATTAGTGCCGAGGCGACTGCCCGATGTCCGACCGACAGGTATAGTACGAGCTCTTCCCCTTTTAGAGGTCGGGTTAAGATTGGTGGCTGCCCGAGGAATTCCTTGAATTCTTGGAAGGCCTTTTCGCATTCCGGGGTCCAAGAGAAGGGTTTCCCTTTCTTTAGGAGTGAGTAGAGAGGGAGTGATCTTATCGCTGATCCTGCCAAGAATCTTGATAGGGCGGCTAGTCTCCCATTTAGTTGTTGTACTTCTTTGACACACGTCGGGCTTTTCATATTGAGTATTGCTTGGCATTTGTCCGGGTTTGCTTCGATGCCTCTCTGAGTCAGCATGAAGCCTAAGAACTTCCCGGCTTCTGCGGCGAAGGTGCACTTTGTCGGGTTAAGTCTCATGTTGTGTTTCCGGAGGGTGTCGAAGATGCTGCTGAGGTCGGCGACCAAGTTTCTGTCTTCTTGTGTCTTTACTAGCATGTCGTCGACGTACACCTCTAGCTGTAGCCCGATGTGTTCTGAGAACACTTTGTTCATTAGCCTCTGGTAGGTTGCCCCTGCGTTCTTCAGCCCGAAGGGCATTACTACGTAGCAGCAGTTTGCCCTTGGGGTTATGAACGAGGTCTTTTCTTGGTCGGGTCCATACATCGGGATTTGATTGTATCCCGAGTATGCATCCATGAAGGAGAGGTATCTGTAGCCCGAAGCGGCATCGACTAAGGCGTCGATGTTCGGAAGTGGATATGGATCTTTGGGGCAGGCTTTGTTGAGATCCGTGTAGTCGACGCACATCCTCCATTTTCCATTGGGCTTCTTCACTAGGACCACGTTTGCGAGCCATAGGGGGTACTTTACTTCCCTAATGAACCCTGCATCTAGTAGTGCTTGCACTTGTTCTTCTATTGCTTGCATGCGTTCGGGCCCGAGCTTCCTGCGTCTTTGTTGGACAGGTCGGGATCCCGGGTATACTGATAGCTTATGGCACATCAGGTCGGGGCTTATGCCTGGTATATCGGAGGCTTTCCAGGCGAAGAGGTCGGAATTCTCCCTTAAGAGGGTTGTGAGTTCCTCCTTTAGGCCTGCCTCGAGGTTTGCCCCTATGTTTGTTACTTTCTCGGGTGTGTTCCCGATCTGGATCTTTTCGGTCTCTCCTTCTGGTTGTGGCCGAAGATCTTCTCGGGCTTGGACTCGCCCGAGTTCTATTGTGTTGACCTCTTTCCCTTTTAGGCTCAGGCTTTCGTTGTAGCATCGTCGTGCTAGTTTTTGGTCGCCTTTTAGGGTAGCGATTCCCTTTGCGGTAGGGAACTTCATACAGAGGTGTGGGGTCGAGACTATAGCCGCTAGTCGGTTTAGGGTTGGTCGTCCGATGAGGGCATTGTATGCTGAAGTGACGTCGACTACAATGTAGTCGATGCTTAGTGTTTTGGTTTGCTCGCCTTTTCCAAAGGTAGTGTGTAATGAGATGTATCCCAAGGGGCGGATCGGGGTATCTCCTAGTCCAAACAGGTCAGTGGGATAGGCTTTTAGCTCTTTTTCTTCGAGTCCGAGCTTGTCGAAGGCTGCTTTGAACAGGATATCTGCTGAGCTTCCTTGGTCGATCAGGGTTCGATGTAAGTTGGCGTTGGCTAGGATGATGGTGATCACCATAGGGTCGTCGTGTCCGGGTATTATTCCAAGAGCATCTTCTCGGGTAAATGAGATAGTAGGTAACTCGGGTAAGGGGCTGTCTTCTCGGACATGGTAGACTTCTTTGAGGTGTCTCTTCCGTGAGGATTTGGATGTCCCTCCCCCTGCGAAACCTCCGTTTATCATGTGTATGTGCCTTTCAGGAGTTCGCGGGGTTCGTGTTTGCTCGGCCCGATCTTCGTTATCTCCCCGTCTTCTCTTTCTGGTTTCTTCTCCTTTCTCAGCTATGTATCTGTCGAGTTTTCCCTCTCTGGCTAGCTTTTCTATAACATTCTTTAAGTCGTGGCAGTCGTTAGTAGAGTGGCCGTAGAGTCTGTGATATTCGCAGTACTCGGACCGATCTCTTCCTGCTCTCTTGTGCTTCAGAGGTTTGGGTGGTGGGATCTTCTCGGTGTGGCATACTTCTCTGTAGACGTCTACCAGGGAGACTCGGAGGGGAGTGTAGCTGTGGTATTTTCGTGGCTTGTCCGAGTTGGATTCTTCTTTCTTTTTCTGTTCCCGATCTCGATCTCGGGGCGGGTAGGTTGACTCCTTCCTGGAAGAGTCTCTCAGCTGGGAGGTTTCTTCCATGTTGATATACTTTCCTGCCCGTTCTTGTACTTCGTATAAGGAGGTCGGGTATCTTTTGGATAGGGATTGGCTAAACGGTCCTTCTTTTAGGCCGTTTGCTAGTCCCATGATGGCTGCTTCCGTGGGCAAGTGTTGTATGTCCAGGCAGGCCTTGTTGAATCGCTCCATGTACTCTCTGAGAGTTTCTTGGTTGCCTTGTTTGATCCCGAGTAGGCTGGGGGCATGTTTTGCCTTGTCCTTTTGAATAGAGAACCTTGTTAAGAATTTTTTGGTCAGGTCTTCAAAGCTGGAGATTGATCCTGGTGGCAGGTTGTCGAACCACTTCATGGCTGACTTAGTGAGAGTGGTGGGGAAGGCTTTGCATCGAATCGCGTCGGAGGCGTCGACTAAGTACATTCTGCTTCTGAAATTGCTGAGGTGATGACTTGGATCGGTGGTGCCGTCGTAGAGGTCCATATCTGGTGGTTTGAAGTTTCGCGGTACCTTCTCTTTCATGATCTCTTGTGTGAAGGGATCATGGTTGCTTTCGGGAGTGGTGCCGTGTTCCGTCTGATCTTTTAGGTTGGCCTCTATCTTCCGCAGTTTTTCTTCCAATTCTCTGCGTTTGCGAGCTTCCCTTCTCAGATCCTGTTCAGTTTCCTTCTGCTTCTTTACGTCCTCTTCGAGTTGTCTCAGCCGGCTTTGTTGTGCCCGAACTGTTTCCAGAATCTCCGAACTTTTTTCTCTTTCGGGATTTTGTGGATCTTTGTCTGGGGGTGATGTCTTTGGGCGATTCTGTTTGTTTCCTCCTGGAGTGCGTGGTGATAGAGGGCTGTCCGGCCGTTCTCCGGTGTCAACTTCCTCTTCTTGTTCTGATGTAGCGTGGTTATTGTTGGGAGGGTCGTCCGCCATGGTAAAGGGATGACTTCCAGGTCCCCGGCAACGGCGCCAATGTTCCGAGGGTTACCTGAAACGTGCAGCTCGGTCTTCCGGCAAGGCCCGAGGTGGGGGGTCTGTGACCCGAGCTGGTTGTGCTGAACGGCGGGGGGTTGTACCTGCAATGACACTCCGATGCTTAAGTTAGCATGGGTCCAAGCAGATATCAAGTAGAATTAGAGTATGAGTTATACCTGGGTGCTCCAGTGTATTTATAGTAGTTGGCTGCGATCATCCCTGGATAAGATATTCTTATCTTATCTTATCTTTTGGGAGATTCATCTCTATCTTTGCGGAACCGCCTTTCCCAGGCCCTTTCGGCCTTTAGGTTTTGGGCTTAGTTCCTTCTGATGGGCCTTTCTTTGGCCTGTTTGTCCGAGGTCCGACCTCGAACGTGGGCCTTGGGTCGAGGTCGGGCCTTCTATCGGCTTTACCGAGTTTGGAGAGCTCGGTCAGGGTATGAACAGATATTAAAATCAAATTTGAAGAGATAAGAAGATAAGAAGTTAGATAAGATATTTTGAAATCAAATTTTGAAAAAGATAAAATTTTTGAAAAAGATATGATAAAAGATAAAAAGATTTAATTCAAAAATTTGAAATTACTTACTTCACAAACAAGAAATTACAAGATAAGATTCTAGAACTTAAAGATTGAACCTTTCTTAACAAGAAAGTAACAAACTTCAAATTTTTGAATCAATCACATTAATTGTTAGTGAATTTTCGAAAATATGATATAAAGATAAGAAAAAGATTGTGAAAATATTTTGAAAAAGATTTTTGAAATTTTCGAAAAATAAAAAAATGAAAAAGATATAATTTTTGAAAAAGATAAGATTTTTAAAATTGAAAATTTGACTTGACTTGTAAGAAACAACTAATTTTGAAAATTTTTGACTAAGTCAACTCAAATTTTCAAAAATTATGAGAAAAATAAGGAAAAGATATTTTTTTGATTTTTGAATATTTTAATTATGAGATAGAAAAACACAATTATGACCCAAAACATAAAAATTTTGGATCAAAACACATGATGCATGCAAGAACACTATGAATGTCAAGATGAACACAAAGAACACTTTGAAGATCATGATGAACATCAAGAACATAATTTTGAAAAATTTTTGATGCAAAGAAAACATGCAAGACACCAAACTTAGAAATCTTTAATGCATGGACTCTAACAAATGAAAAATGCATATGAAAAACAACAAACAACATAAAACAAGAAATCATCAAGATCAAACAAGAGGATTTACCAAGAACATCTTGAAGATCATGAAGAACACTATGAATGCATGAATTTTCGAAAGATGCAAGAAAAAATTTTTTAAAGCATGCAATTGACACCAAACTTAAAAATTGACTCAAGACTCAAACAAGAAACACAAAATAATTTTTTTATTTTTATGATTTTATGAATTTTTTTGGATTTTTATTATATTTTTTTTCGAAAATAAAGTTTGGAAAAATGAAAAATAAAAGAAAAATTTTGAAAAAGATTTTTGAAAAGAAAATTACCTAATCTGAACAACAAGATGAACCGTCAGTTGTCCATACTCGAACAATCCCCGGCAACGGCGCCAAAAACTTGGTGGACGAAATTGTGATCACATCAATGTAGTACTCTTTGTTATTGTATGGAATCATTATTATGGCTCTTGGCTATGTGTGGACACAACTCTGTTCAACTTAACCAGCAAGTGTACTGGGTCATCCAAGTAATACCTTACGTGAGTAAGGGTCGATCCCACAGAGATTGTTGGTATGAAGCAAGCTATGGTCACCTTGTAAATCTCAGTTAGGCAGATTAAATGGTTATGGGTTTCGAAAATTAAAAATAAATAGAAAATAAAAAGGGATAGAAATACTTATGTAAATCAATAGTGGGAATTTTAGATAGGCGTGTGGAGATGCTAGAATTCTTTCGAATCTCTACTTTCTTACTACTTTCATCCAATCCTTCTTACTCCTTTCCATGGCAAGCTGTATGTAGGGCATCACCATCATCAATGGCTACTTTTAATCCTCTCGGGAAAATGGTCCTATGCGCTGTCACTGCATGCCTAATCGTCTGGAGGCATCACCCTTGTTGATGGCTACATCCCATCCTCTCAGTGAAAATGGTCCAAATGCTCTGTCACGGCACGGCTAATCATCTGTCGGTTCTCAATCAGGCTGGAATAGAATCCATTGATTCTTTTGCGTTTGTCATCACGCCCAGCCTTCAGGAGTTTGAAGCTCGTCACAGTCATTCAATACCGGAATCCTACTCGGAATACCACAGACAAGGTTAGACTTTCCGGATTCCCAGGATCCTACTCGGAATACCACAGACAAGGTTAGACTTTCTGGATCCCCATGAATGCCGCCATCTATCTAGCTTTTACCACGAAGATTCTGTTGGGGAATCTAAGAGATATGCGCTCGGCCTAAGGTAGAACGGAAGTGGTTGTCAGTCACCCGCGTTCATAGGTGAGAATGATGATGAGTGTCACGGATCATCACATTCATCAAAGTGTTGTGCAACGTATATCTTGGAATAAGAATAAAAGAGAATTGAATAGAAAGTAATAGTAACTGTATTGAAACTTGAGGTACAGCAGAGCTCCACACCCTTAATTTATGGTGTGCAGAAACTCCACCGTTGAAAATACATAAGTGAAAGGTTCAGGCATGGCCGAATGGCCAGCCCCCCTGAATGATCAAAAGACCGAATGATCAAGGACTAAACAGTCAAAAGATTAAACTGTCAAAAGATGTCTAATACAATAGTAAATTATCATATTTATACTAGACTAGCTACTAGGGTTTACATGAGTAAGTAATTGATGCATAAATCCACTTCCGGGGCCCACTTGGTGTATGCTTGGGCTGAGCTTGATCTATCCACGAGCTGAGGCTTTTCTTGGAGTTGAACTCCAAGTTATAACGTGTTTTGGGCGTTTAACTCCGGATCATGACGTGTTTCTGCCGTTTAACTCCAGACATCAGCATGTACTTGGCGTTCAACGCCATGTTACGTCGTGAATTTCCGAATAAAGTATGGACTATTATATATTGCTGGAAAGCTCTGGATGTCTACTTTCCAATGCCGTTGAGAGCGCGCCATTTGGAGTTCTGTAGCTCCAGAAAATCCATTTCAAGTACAGGGAGGTCATATTCCAACAGCATCAGCAGTCCTTTTGCTAGCCTTTTTCAGAGTTTTGCTCAAGTCCCTCAATTTCAGCCAGAAATTACCTGAAATCACAGAAAAACACACAAACTCATAGTAAAGTCCAGAAATGTGAATTTAACATAAAAACTAATGAAAACATCTCTAAAAGTAGCTTGAACTTACTAAAAACTACCTAAAAACAATGCCGAAAAGCGTATAAATTATCCGCTCATCACTAAACCAACAGAAAATCCTTTCGTACAAATGTTTGGTTGTCACAAGTAACAAACCCAATAAAATTTATAAATCGAAGTATTCAAACCTTGGGTCGTCTTCTCAAGGAATTGCAGGGAAGTATGATTTATTATTGATTATGAAAAATAGTGTTTTGGGTTTTCGAAAAGGTTTTGAGCAAGAGAGATGGATTGCAAAAATTAATAAATTAATAACCAAGAAAATCTCTTGGCAAGGTATGAAAATTGGAAGTCCTATCCTAGTTATCCTTATCAATGGTGATGAGAATTATATTGTTGCTCCCACTAAGTCAACCTCTAACTATGAAGGTCAGTTAAGTGGACAAATCAATTTAACACCTAAAGTCCTAGTCAACTCCTGAGGAAAGACTAGAGTTATAGGAATCTAAATTAATTAGCAAGAATCATTATTATCAATCACGATGAATTTGATAACTCAAGAGTTACGAATTAATCAACCAAAGCCAATAGTAAATAATCTAAATTAAAAACACGGAAAAGCAATGATAAGTCTGAAATACCTCAAATTATATTTAAATAAAGATGTCAATTCTAACATGGACAATTTTCATAAATAAGATTGAAAAGAGAAATAAAAGGAACATTGAACTTGTGATGAAGAAGAAAAATTGGAAGTTGAAATAATAAGAAATCCTAATCCTTTAAGAGGAATCCTAATCCTAATCCTAAGAGAGAGGAGAGAGCCTCTCTCACTCTAAAAACTACATCTAAATCCCCAAAAACTATGTATGAATCCAGTATTCCCTATATGCTTCATGAATGGATGGATTCCTCCATTTATAATCCTTCAATCTATGTTCTCTGGGCTTGGATTTGGGCCAAAAGGGGCTTCAGAAACCACTGGGAGCATTTTCTGTAATTTCTGGTGCATGGCGACTATCACGCGTCCGCGTGGGTCACGCGGTCGCGTCATCTAAAGTTTTCCTTGTCACGCATTTGCTTCGATCATGCATCCGTGTCATCTGTGTTCTGCTTAAGTCATGCGGCCGCGTCAGTCACGCATTCGCGTCGCTCCCTTTTCGCGCTGGGCATGCGGCCGCGTCGTCCACGCATTCGCGTCGCCGCCAGTTTCTTTGAAAACTCCATTTTGTGCTTTCCATCCATTTTTGTATGTTTCCTTTCCATCCTTTAAGTCATTCCTGCCTTAGAAGCTCTGCAACTACTCAACACACAAATCACGACATCGAATGGTAATAAAAGGTAATTAAAATAATTATTTTTAAAGCATAGGAAACATGTATTTCACATATATTACATAATAAGGAAGGGAAAGTAAAGCCATGCAATTTACATGAATAAGTAGGTGAAGGGTTGAATCAATCACTTAAATTGAGCACAATATATATCATAAAATATGGGTTTATCATGGACTCATTCCTTAATCTCCTTGTCTATTTATTTTTCTATTTTTGGCTTTATGTTGTATGTTCTATCTATGTTTGTGTCTTCACTACATGATCATTAGTGTCTAGTGTCTATGTCTTAAAGCTATGAATAACTCCATGAATCCTTCACCTCTCTTAAAAGAAAAATGTGCTTAATTACAAAAGAACAAGAAGTACTTGGATTTCAAATTTTATCTTGAAACTAGTTTGATTATTTTGATGTGCTGGCAATACTTTTTGTTCTCTGAATGAATGCTTGAACAGGGCATATTTTTTATCTTGTTGTTTATGAATGTTAAAGTTTTTGACTCTTGAAAAAATGATGAACAAAGAGAAATGTTATTGATAACCTGGAAAATCATGAAATTGATTCTTGAAGCAAGAAAAAGCAGTGAATAAGAAAGCTCGCACGAAAAAATGGCCAAAAAAAGAGAGAAAAGAAAAAAAAGCAAGCAGAAAAAACCAATAGCCCTTTAAACCAATAGGCAAGGGTAAAAAGGATCCAAGGCTTTGAGCATCAGTGGATAGGAGGGCCTAAGTAAATAAAATCCAGGCCTAAGCGGCTAAATCAAGCTGTCCCTAACCATGTGCTTGTGTCATGAAGGTCCAAGTGAAAAGCTTGAGACTGAGTGGTTAAAGTCGTGATCCAAAGCAAAAAGAGTGTGCTTAAGAACTCTGGATACCTCTAACTGGGGATTTTAGCAAAGCTGAGTCACAATCTGAAAAGGTTCACCCAGTTATGTGTCTGTGGCATTTATGTATCCGGTGGTAATACTGGAAAACAAAGTGCTTAGGGCCACGGCCAAGACTCATAAAGTAGTTGTGTTCAAGAATCAACATACTTAACTAGGAGAATCAATAACACTGTCTAAAATTCTGAGTTCCTATAGATGCCAATCATTCTGAACTTCAAAGGAAAAAGTGAGATGCCAAAACTGTTCAGAAGCAAAAAGGAAGCCCCGCTCATCTAATTAGGACTAAGTTTCATTGATACTGTGTGATTCATTGTATATTCTCTTCTTTTTATCCTATTTTGTTTTCAGTTGCTTGGGGATAAGCAACAATTTAAGTTTGGTGTTGTGATGAGCGGATAATTTATACGCTTTTTGGCATTGTTTTTAGGTAGTTTTTAGTAGGATCTAGCTACTTTTTGGGATGTTTTTATTAGTTTTTATGCAAAATTCATATTTCTATACTTTACTATGATTTTGTGTGTTTTTCTATGATTTGAGGTAGTTTTTGGCTGAAATTGAGGGACCTGAGCACAAATCTGATTCAGAGGCTGAAAAAGGACTGATGATGCTGTTGGATTCTGACCTCCCTGCACTCGAAGTGGATTTTATGGAGCTACAGAACTCCAAATGGCGCGCTCTTAATTGCGTTGGAAAGTAGACATCCATAGCTTTCCAGCAATATATAATAATCCATACTTTGCTCGAGTTTTGACGATGCAAACTGGCGTTCAATGCCCCTTCTCTGCCTTATTCTGAAGTCAAAACGCCAGAACTGGCATAAAGTTGGAGTTAAACGCCCAAACTGGCACCAAAGCTGGGGTTTAACTCCAAGGAAGACCTCTACACATGTAAAGCTCAAGACTCTGCTCAAGCACACACCAAGTGGGCCCGAAAGTGGATTTCTGCATCATTTACCTAAACCCTAGTAGCTAGTTTCATTATAAATAGGACCTCTTACTATTGTATTTTCATCTTTTGATCATCTTTTGATCTCTTGATCAAGTTTTGGGGAGGCTGACCCCACGGCCATGCCTGGACCTTGTTCTTATGTATTTTCAACGGTGGAGTTTCTACACACCATAAATTAAGGGTGTGGAGCTCTGCTGTTCCTCGAGTATTAATGCAATTACTACTATTTTCTATTCAATTCAGCTTATTCTTGTTCTAAGATATTCGCTTCACTTCAACATGATGAATGTGATGATCTGTGACACTCATCATCATTCTCACCTATGAACGCGTGACTGACAACCACTTCTGTTCTACCTTAGATCGAGCGTGTATCTCTTAGCCTCCATTCCGAAAGATCGGAGTCTTCGTGGTATAAGCTAGAATTATTTGCGGCCATTCCTAAGATCTGAAAATTCTAAACCTTGTCTGTGGTATTTCGAGTAGGATCTGGAAAGGAATGACTGTGACGAGCTTCAAAGTCGCGAGTGTTGGGCGTAGTGACAGACGTAAAACGATCACGGGATTCTATTCCAACATGATCGAGAACCGACAGATGATTAGTCGTGCGGTGACAGTGCATTTGGACCATTTTCACTAAGAGGACGGGAGGTAGCCATTGACGCCAGTGAAACCCGAACATACAGCTTGCCATGGAAAGGAGTATGAAGGATTGGATGAATGCAGTAGGAAAGCAGAGATTCAAAAGGGATGAAGCATCTCCATACGCTTATCTGAAATTTCCACCAATGATTTACATAAGTATCTCTATCTTTATTTTCTGTTTATTTATCTTTTAATTATGAAAACTCCATAACCCATTTGAATCTGCCTGACTGAGATTTACAAGGTGACCATAGCTTGCTTCAAGCCGACAATCTCCGTGGGATCGACCCTTACTCACGTAAGGTATTACTTGGACGACCCAGTTCACTTGCTGGTTAGTTGTGCGAAGTTGTGACAAAGTGTGATTCACGTTTGAGAGCACCAAGTCTTTGGCGCCATTGTTGATGATCACAATTTCGTGCACCAATGCACCATAGTAGAACGGCCATGTCTACGATGAAGGAGGACTCATGAGTGCTCGAAAATACGTAATGGGACATGATTTGTGCCCATACGCGAGCCTCCAAGGTATGTGCGGAAGCCGATATTCCCTTAGGTCAGGAATGATGGTATCCATAAATCCATCTGTTGTCAGGTTGTGTGATAATGCTGAGGACAGCGTCCCAGTCGAATTGGTATGTCTGGCGCTTGAGTGAGGCTTCTTGGAATGCGTCCAGTCCTTCTGGAGCAAGGGGAAGATCTAGAGCTCGTTGAATGGCCTCTTCTGTAATGGGAACTTACTTCTGATGGACATAGACAGACTGCAGGGTTGGCAAGTAAAAATTGGAGTAGAATTCAACTACCCAAGAAAGATTAACCTACCGGGGCTGTCTCTGTAGGAATCCCCAGTGTTTTTGTCCAATTCGCGGCTCAACAAATTCGGTAAAATGGGCCGGGAGGATAAGAAGGTATTCGTTATTGTAATTCCTTTCTGCCAGGATGGGAAACATCTGCTCACAGTAGCGGTTGGGAAATCGTGCAGTGTCCTTTGCTGGGAAGGCTTTTTCTTTTTCATCGACCTTTAGAATCCTCTTAATTCTTTTTGTTGAGGGCTTAATTGCAGTTGAAGATGGCTCTGCCACAAATGCTCTTTTTGTTCCTTTCCTTGCTGGTGGTTTGGGAGTAGCTTTCTCCTTTTCTTTCTTGGTGGCCATCCTAAAAGGGAAAGAGTAAGGACGTTAAAACTTCAAGGGTTATAGCAAGGAAGAGAACGGGAAAGGTGGTAATCAATGCATAGTAAAGAAGAATGACGTTAACACATGGTTATGACTACATGGAAAAAGTCATTAATGGAAATATAGCAAGTGCATGTGAAGACAGTTAAATACAAGAGGTTTATTGGCATGCCGGCAAAGGCATGAGTAGCATAGATCAAGCATTCGATGTCCAAGTTAGATTACCAAGTCTTTCAAACTAACAATATGTTTGTAATAACAATTATATTTAATTAATAAAATATAAAAAAGGGTTTTGTGAAAAGCAAGTGATGACAAGTCATCATATACCCATTTTTCAAGCTAATTTCATTTTTTTCACTAGTCTTTATGTACTTTCTTGCATCCTAAGTAAGTAATTTGGAATGAAAATGCATAACTTCTTTAAATCAAACAACCACCATTAAATTGATGCTAAATCATGAGGTTTGAGTTAAAATTTATTGATTTTTAATGAATTATAAACCTTATGAGTTTAGAGATACTTTGATTGGTTGTTTTGGTTTCTTGTAGGTGAAGAAAGGAGGAAATTGCTTTCATGAAAAATAATTCAAAGGAAATTGCTTCCTAGTGTTTCCTATGGGTTTCGAACCCAAAAACAAGGAGGAAAGGAGTAGCGCTCAAACACAAGGAAAACAAGCAAAAATTGGCTTGCTTTCAATCTCCAAGAATCGAACACGGCACCATGAGGAAGCAAGGAACTAGGCGTTACTTTGGTGCCAAGAAAACCAAGGTAAAAGGAGCAGCGTGTGCCTCCACCAAGTTTCGAACTTGGGACTTCACCAAGTGGCAACATTGCCCTGCCATCCACAAGGGCAGGGCAGCATTTTGTGGTGCATGGCCAGCGCACAAAATTGGCATGGGCATGAGCTTGGCGCGCAACACGGACGCACGGGCAGCAAGGCAAGCACACCATGGCAACTCTGCCCTGCCCTCCACAAGGGCAGGGCAGCATCCTGATGCATCATACGCACCAAGCATGCACGCAATGAGGCCGCATGCACCAATTCCTGCTCTGCCCTCCACAAGGGCAGGGTAGCCTCCTGGAAGCTACTTTCTCATGGGCTGAAAATTGGATTAAAAATCAAATTTAATTCATTTCTTCATCAAATCAAAAGCCTATCCAAATTCCAAAAATCCAAGAATAGAAAGTGTATAAATAGGAGATAATTTGATGTAATTAGGACCTTCTTTTTGATTTTTGAATTTTCACATCTTCAGACTTGATTTTGAGAGCTTGGAACTGAGATTTTAGAGAATTGGGAAGGAGAATTGATCTCTCTTCTTCCTCGTTCTTGCTTGAGCACTTTTTACTTTTCTTGTTTGAGTCTTGGGTGTGAAGAATTGAGGAATTTCTGTCTCAATCTCCATTCAAGATCTCTTTAATTTCCCTTCTGCATAATTGAGTTGAATCAAATTTCCTTTACTGCTTCAATCTTTAATTTCTTGTTAATTGCTTTATGAACTTGGATCTGGGAAGGCAATTGAGATCTAGACTCTACCATCTAGTCTCTAGAGCCCTGAGATTTAATTCTCTTTTTGGTTCTTCTGTTGAACCCCTGCTGTAATTAAATTTCCATTTCTGTTTGAATTCTAGTTACTTCCAATTTATCTTCTACTTTATTAATTGCTGCAATTTAATTTCCCTTGCTTAAATTCTGAATTCCCAGTCCTCAAATCCCTTTTCCATTCAAGCAATTTATATTTCTTGCACTTTAAGTTACTGCAATTTACATTTCTTGCACTTTAAGTTTCAGTCATTTAATTTCTTGTTCTTTAAGATTCAGCACCTTTACTTCCAATTCTCTTTAATTTCTACAATTCGTCCCTCTCTCTTTACATTTCCTGCTATTTACTTACTGTTCGATACAAAATCACTCAACCAATACTTGATTCGGTTGACTAAATCAACCACTGAACTAAAATTGCTCAATCCTTCAATCCCTGTGGGATCGACCTCATTCCCGTGAGTTTTATTACTTGATGCGACCCGGTACACTTGCCGGTGAGTTTTGTGTTGGATCGTTTTCCACACATCAAGTTTTTGGCGCCGTTGCCGGGGATTGAAATAGATTGACAATGATTAAGTGAAGTGGAGATCTAGATTAAGCATTTTTTTCTCTTTTGTTCTTAATTAACATATTAACTGTTTGACTATTTGCCTAAGCTAACCAAAACTTCACTCTAGCAATAGTTTGAAGCTTCACTGGTTCTCTGGTTCTGTGTGTTTCTTGTTGTGTGTTTGTATGTCAGGTACAGGAAGATCTTCTCCTATTCTCTCTGAAATTGACCAAAGAAATCTTCAAAGATTAAGAAGAGCAGAAAGAGGGAAGAACATTATTGGAGAGGAAGAATCTGAGGAGGAATTTCAAGAGATGGAAGGAGATCCATCAAATCTCAATCAACCAGAAGGAGGGGCCAACAATAACCCACAACAAAGAAGAGTACTAGCTTCCTACACATTTGCAAATGCTAGACATTGTGGAAGTAGCATTCTTACCCCTAATGTCAATGCAAACAACTTTGAACTAAAGCCACAATTCATCACATTGGTCCAAAACAACTGCGCTTTTGGAGGAGGACCATTGGAAGACCCGAACCAACATCTATCCATTTTCTTGAGGATTTGTGACATAGTTAAGAGCAATGGAGTGCATCCTGACATATACAAGCTGCTGTTGTTCCCATTCTCTCTCAGGGACAAAGCCACTCAATGGCTAGAAACATTTCCAAAGGAGAGCATCAACACTTGGGATGATTTGGTGAGCAAATTTCTTGCCAAATTTTATCCCCCTCAGAGGATCATAAGATTGAGGACTGAGGTGCAGAGATTTACTCAAATGGATGCTGAAAATCTATATGAGGCATGGGAAAGATATAAGGCTCTGCTGAGGAAATGTCCACCAGAGATGTTCACTGAGTGGGACAAGCTGTAGAACTTCTATGAAGGACTTACTCTGAAGGCTCAAGAGGCACTTGATCACTCAGCTGGAGGATCATTGCAATTGATGAAAATTGTAGAGGAAGCTCAGAACCTCATTGATATGATGGCTAACAACCAATATTTCTTTGCTCACCAAAGGCAACGCCAACCATCACAAAGGAGAGGAGTAATGGAGTTAGAAGGAGTGGATTCAATCCTAGCTCAGAACAAAATGATGCAGCAGTAAATTCAATAACAGTTTGAGCAAATGGCCAAAAGGATTGATAGCCTTCAAGTTGCAGCAGTTAATACAAGCCAACCATCAACCACATGGGTGCAAAATGAAGAAACTCAAGAGGAGCAACAACAAGAGCAAGTGCACTATATGAACAACCAAAATTCTGGATCAAATGAAGTGTATGGTGACACCTACAATCCATCTTGGAAGAACCACCCAAACCTTAGGTGGGGAGACAACCACAACCAAAACCAACAATCATGGCAAAGAAACTCAGTTCAAAACACTCCAAGAAATAATCAAAATCACAACCAGCAGCCAACTAACCAAAACTTTTTCAGAAAACCCCAAAATAATTACCCCAACTCTAACCATTATCCACCCAATAACCAACCAACTAACCAAAATACTTACCATCATCCATTAACACCCCAAAACCAACCAATCTCACAAGACTCTCAGAGGATTACTAATCTGGAGATGCTCATGGAGAAGATGATGAAGAACCAAGAATTGACAACAAAGAACCAAGAAGCTTCCATGAAGAGCCTAGAAAGATAGATTGGACAAATCTCCAAGTAGATTTCTATTGAGAGACCTTCAAGCACACTACCAAGTGATACCATTCCTAATCCAAAAGAAGAATGCAAAGCTGTGCAATTAAGGAGTGGAAAGATATTGGTGGATGGCAACCAAGGGGCAACCAAGAAACTTATGGAGAATGACAAAGAGCCAACAAAGAAAGATGGAGCTAACAACAAGGACATAACAAGCAAGAAGGTCCCAGAAAAGCTCACAGAAGAGAACAACCAACCACAGAATTTAAAGAAAAAAAAGCAGATCATGAAAGAACCAAATCCAAAATAGCAGCAAGAGGAGAAGAGTCTTACACCCCCATTACCTTATCCACAGAGATTCCAAAAAGAAGCAAATGATCAACATTTTCACAAATTCCTTGAGACGTTCAAGAAGCTGGAAATCAACATACCTTTGGCTGAGGCATTGGAGCAAATGCCTCTATATGCCAAGTTCTTAAAGGAGCTCATCAACAAGAAAAGAGACTGGAATGAGAAGGAGACGGTAATGCTCAGTGAGGAATGTAGCGCTGTGCTCCAAAAAGGAATCCCACCAAAGCTTAAAAATCCAGGGAGTTTTGTAGTATCATGCACCATAGGCAAACTAAGCTTGGACAAAGCTCTTTGTGATCTTGGAGCTAGTATCAACTTAATGCCCCTGTCCATGATGAGGAAGCTTGCTATAGAAGAACTCAAACCCACTAGGATGTCACTAGTCATGGCCGACAGATCAATCAAGACACCTAATGGAATTGTGGAAAATCTGTTAGTGAAGGTTGGGGAATTTATCTTCCCTGCAGATTTTGTGATCTTGGACACCGAAGAGGAAGGAAACAATTCAATCATCTTGGGAAGACCATTTCTAGCAACTGCAAGAGCCATTATAGATGTGGAAAAAGGAGAAATGATCTTCAGAGTACACAATGAGCAAATGATCATAAATGTTTTCAAGTCAATGCAACACCCTCCTGAGCAAGAGGATTACCTGAGGGTGGATATGATAGAGAGCCTGGTGGAAGAAATGTTAGACACTAATCATCATGAGCAAGAAGAAGAAATTAATCAAGAGACAGTAGAGGAACACACAGCTGAGATCTCTATTGACAAGGAGGTGAAACCAAGCAAGAAGGAAGAAGTGCAAAAACAAGAACTGAAGCCATTACCCACCCACCTCAAGTATGCATTCCTTGGCACATTAGAGAGTTTCCCAGTGATCATCAATTCATCCCTGACAAAGAAAGAAGAAGGAGAACTTCTTGATGTACTCAGAGCTCACAAGGATGCTTTAGGATGGACCATTGATGATCTGAAAGGCATTAGCCCTGCAGTGTGTATGCATAAAATCCTCTTGGAGGACAATTCCAAAGCAGTGGTTCAACCTCAGACAAGGTTAAATCCTGCAATGAAGGAAGTTGTCCAGAAGGAAGTAATGAAATTGTGGAATGCAGGGATAATATATCCTATCTCTGATAGCTCATGGATAAGCCCAGTCTAAGTGGTACCAAAGAAGGGTGGAATGACAGTCATTGTTAATGAGAAAAATGAACTCATTCCCACAAGAACTGTGACAAGATGGAGGATGTGTATTGACTATAGGAGGCTGAATGATGCCACACGCAAAGATCATTTCCCACTTCCTTTCATTGACCAGATGCTTGAAAGATTGGCTGGCCATGCTTACTATTGCTTCCTGGATGGCTATTCTGGGTATAATCAGATAGTGGTAGATCCAAAGGACCAAGAAAAGACTTCATTCACATGTCCATTTGGAGTTTTCGCCTATAGAAGAATGCCATTTGGGTTATGCAATGCCCCAGCCACTTTTCAAAGGTGTATGCTCTCCATTTTTTCAGATATGGTCGAAAAGTTTTTAGAGGTTTTCATGGACGACTTTTCTGTTTTTGGTGACAATTTCAATACTTGCCTGAAACATCTAACTCTTGTCTTGAAACGGTGCCAAGAAACTAATTTGGTTTTGAACTGGGAGAAGTGCCATTTCATGGTGCCTGAGGGGATTGTTCTTGGTCATAAAGTTTCAAGAAAAGGGATAGAGGTTGACAAGGCAAAGGTGGAGATTATAGAGAAGCTCCCTCTGATGCAAATGCATATTTGCATTATTAGTTAGTTAGTTTAGTTAGTTTTAGCTTAATTTCACTCATTTTCTCTAAATAAACAAGTCCTTTTATGAGTTTTGTTTCCATGCATGATGATATCAAGGAACATGTTAATTCTAGCCAAATTCATGCAAATGTTTTAAGGAATGCATATTGATGCATTTGCATATTTACTATATTAGCTAGTTAGTTTAGTTGGTTTTAGCTTAGTTTCACTCATTTTCTCTAAATAAACAAGTCCTTTTATGAGTTTTATCTTCATGCATGAGAATACCAAGGAACATGTGATTCTAGCCAAATTCATGCAAATGATTTAAAGAATATATACATGAATGAGTATGAATGAATCTCATGGAATTTGTGCATGAATTGGTAAGACTTTGAAGCTATTTCTTTGGTTTATGATAGGTGATGAAGCAAGAAGACAATGATGCAAGGAAACCTTGGAGCAAGAAGGAGATGCATGTTGCCAACTTGATCCTCAAGTTGGCAACGCCCATTTGATGCAACCAGGATGAGAGAGCACGTTGGCAACTTGGTTTCCAAGTTGCCAACGCCCAAATTGGTGCTTCCAGGAGGTGTAGCACGTTGGCAACTTGGAAACCAAGTTGGCAACGTGCTAGTGCACAATCAGCGGAAATTGCAGCCTGACCTTCCCCTCTTCAAGGATGAATATCTCGAACCACAAGGATCCAATTGACATGATTCCAATTGCGTTGAGAAGCTGACATCAAGAGCTTTCCAACGATATACAATAGTCCATAATGTGGCAAGGAATGGAAGCTCAAATCAGAGGGAAACTTAAGCCCCAAATGCAAGAAAATGAAGCATTGCAAGTTGCCAACTTGAAGACCAAGTTGGCAACGCCAGAGCCACCAGGGGAGGATGTCACCACGTTGCCAACGCCAACACCAAGTTGGCAACGCCCAGGCAAGCAAAGAGCTGAGCCAAGGAGAGCTCGAGGGCGTTGCCAACGCGGGAATGAAGAGGCGTTATTCAAGGCAACGCACACAAGCAAGAAACTTGGGCCATGAAGGAGTGTCGAGGGCGTTGCCAACGCCAAGAACTATGGGCGTTGTTGAAGGCAACGCCACACAATCAAGCTTGGCCCTGGAAGAAAAGGAGCTGGCGTTGCCAACTCAAGAATGGCGTTGCCAACGCCACACAAGAATGCTTGGCTAGGCACCAAGTCTTGGTGCCAACCAAGTTCCAAACGCCCACCAGCCGTGCCAACCAAGTTCCAAACGCCCATATGCCATGCCATGCAAGTTGCCAACGCCAAAGACATGCACCAGCCACGTTGCCAACGCCAGGGACATGCATCATTCACGTTGCCAACGCCAAGACAAGGCACCAACCAAGTTGCCAACGCTGGAGAGCTGGACAGCCTGACCTTACCTCCTTCAATGGAGTATATCTTGAGCTACAAAGATCCAAATGAGGTGATTCCAACGGCATTTGAAAGTAGACATCCAGAGCTTTCCAACCATATATCATAGTATGGGGTTGGCATTCATTTGAAGCTTCAAAAGATGGCTTCATTTAGAGCTTCAGAATCTGAGCACGTTGGCAACGTGGAAATACAAAGGCGTTTTTGCCAAAAACGCCTGCGATTTTAGCAGCCTGACCATGTCCCCTTCAATGGAGCATAACTTGAGCTACAGAGATCCAAATTGAGTGATTCCAGTTGCGTTGGAAAGAAGACATCAAGAGCTTTCCAATGATGTATGATAGTCCATATTGAAGCAAAGGATAGATACTCAAATTCTGGGCAACATTAGGCATGAGAGTAGAGCCAAGAAGAGGAAGAGCAAGTTGTTTGCAACAACTTGGGCTAGCAACGCCCAAGTCTCAAACTCACTTCCAGGAAATTGGCATGCACGTTGCCAACGTGCACTAAGGCCTGAGTTATTGCCAACAACGCCCCTCAATGGGCCAGAATTGGTGCCAACTTGCTTTGCTTCCCTTATTCATCACAAAGGCTAACAACTTCTCCAATTGAGCCAAGAATTCAACAAAGAGGAAGCCCATATTGCTAACCCAAGTGAAGATCTTTGGAAGAGCTTTAGGACTAGTATAAATAGAGATTGAGTTTGTACTTGGGGGAACTTTTTTACTTTACTTTTTGACACTTAGAACTTTTTCACACTTTTGAGCACTTGTATTAGAGACTCTTGTGGCACTTCCGGGAGAAGACCCAGAGAACCAATTTTGGTTCATCTTGGAACTTCTCTTCTTCATTTTCTTAATCTTCAAGCATTTGATTCTTCTTCTTCTTCTTCTTCTTCCTTTACATTTAGTTTAATTTTGATTTATGGCAATTGTTGTTGAATTTGGAGCAATGACTCACTAAACCCCACATTCATTAGGGGGAAGAGCTCTGCCAGTTACAATGGATTGATGAACTCCTCTTTTCCTCCTCAATTCATGAGGTTGATCCAAAGAGGAAGCTCTTGTTCTTCAAAGATTCAACCACCATCGAGAGAGGGGTTAATCTATGAGAATTATGTGGTGAAGTTGAGAAATGAGCCACATGATTCAGTTTAGAGTTCATCCTTTCATGATTCCCTCAATCAATATACCTTGGTTAGTATGTGAGATGTAACTTTCCATGGTTGAGATTTTGGTAATTGTGTGGCTGGATTGAAATTGAGCTTCAACTCTTCTCATGAACAATTAGATCACGAGAGTGGCAATTGGTTATGTTGAGAGAAATTGAATCACCAAGAGATTGGGATTCAATTACCCACTTGCCATGGATCTACACCATGATTGAGAAGGATTTGACTAACATCAATTCATGAACACTTGCATCTCTGATCCCTAATGATCCTCTCTATCATTACTCCTTATTTCTTTTGTTCTTAGTGTTTGAAAACCCATTACCCAATTCCCTTCTACATTCTTGCAATTTATTGTTCTTGTCATTTACATTCTGTTTCTTTATTCCTTACTCTTATGCTCTTTAGAATTCAGCACTTTATCTTCTTGCAATTTATTTTTGATGTCATTTAAGTTTCTTGCAATTTAAGTTTCCGCTATTTACTTTTACTTTATTTCTATCTTCTAGTTCTTTACATTCTTTGCCATTTAAATTCTTACAATTATGTTCAAAAATCAAAATGCTCATGAAATCAAAACTATGTTCGCTTGACTAAATCTACCATTTAACTAAAGTTGCTTAATCTACCAATCCTCGTGGGATCGACCTCACTCCTAGTGAGTCTTATTACTTGATACGACCCGGTATACTTGCCGGTTGTACGTAAATCTTAATTTTTACGTATCAAGTTTTTGGCGCCGTTGCCGGGGATTGGAAAGATTGACAATGATTAAGTGAAAGGTGGTTTAGATTAAGCAATTTTTCTTTGTGTTTTTGTTAAGCCCACTAACTGTTTGATACTTTGTTTCACTAACCCCAATTTCACTCTAGTTCTAGAATATTTCACTTGTGATTTTGGTTTTGTTTGTGTATGTCAGGAGCTAATAGACATAATATTGAGGACGAGAGAACCCGCCGAAGGATAAGGAGAGCAGAAAGAGGAAAGTTCATAGTTGGTGAAGAAGGGTCAGAGGAATCAGAGGGAGAAGATCAAGTCATGGAGGATGAGATGCACAATCCTGGAGGGGCCAACAACAATGGTGTACAAGCTAGAAGGGTGTTATCCTCGTATACCATCCCTGACCCAAGACATTGTGGGAGTAGTATTGCCACTCCTCCAGTTCAGGCTAACAACTTTGAGTTGAAACCTCAGCTCATCACTCTGGTACAGAACAATTGCTCTTATGGAGGGGGACCTCTTGAAGACCCAAATCAACATCTATCTGTTTTTCTGAGGATATGCAATACAGTGAAGACAAATGGAGTGCATCCAGATGTCTACAAGTTGTTGCTATTCCCATTCTCTTTGAGGGACAAAGCCACTCAATGGCTAGAGTCATTCCCCAAGGAAAGCCTCAATGATTGGAATGAAGTGATGAGGAGATTTCTAGCAAAGTTCTACCCACCTCAAAAGATCATCAAGTTGAAGACAGAGGTTCAAACTTTTAGGCAAATGGATGGGGAGTCATTATATGAAGCCTGGGAAAGGTACAAGGCACTAATGAGAAGATGCCCACCTGACATGTTTAGTGATTGGGTCAAACTCCAAAATTTCTATGAAGGCCTAAGTCCAGAAGCAAGGAAAGGACTAGATTACTCATCAGGAGGATCACTCAACATGATGAAAACTGCTGAGGAGGCTCAAGACCTCATTGAGATTGTGGCAAACAATCAATATTATTACTCATCAGAGAGGCAACACAATCCGCCCCCAAAGAAGGGTGTAATGGAGCTTGAAGGTGTTGATGCTATCTTGGCACAAAACAAGTTAATGCACCAACAAATCCAACAATAAATGGAGCTGATAACAAAGAGAATGGATGGTTTCGAGCTAGCATTAGTGAACACAACAAATCAACCATCACTTGAATGGGGCCAAGGTGAAGGGACCACTGTTGAACAACCACAAGAGCAAGTTCAATACATGCAGAATACTTCAAATTCTCAGGATGAATTTCATGGTGATACATACAACTCATCTTGGAGAAATCATCCCAATCTAAAGTGGGGTGAAAACCATTGGCAAAAGAACAACAACCACAATCACACCCGCAACACAAGTAACCAAAATCACCATGCCAACAACACTAACCAATATAGAAAAACACAAAACACATATCAACCACCCCATCATAATTCACAAACTCACCAAAATAACTTCTCTGCACCAACATCCACTTCACAAAATTACCACACTAATCCACCCAACAACTTCCAACAACAATTAACCCCCATCATACCTCCAATTGACCATCATGAGGCCAGAATCTCAAGTCTGGAAGCAACCTTGCAAGCACTTGCTCAAACCACTCAAGCCTTAGCTAAGGGACACAAGGAACATGAGGTCATCATGAAGAATATTGAGAGACAAGTGGGGCAATTGGCCAAACAAGCCGAGCGACCAACCAATGTTCTTCCAAGTGATCCGATACCCAACCCAAGAGACACAGAAAAAGCCATAAAATGGGAGGAGTGTAAAGCAATCACCCTGAGAAGTGGGAAGAAAGTGGAGACAGAAGCCATTACTCAGGAAGAGCACATCAAAGAAGGCTTAAAAGAAGAGGTGAAGGAACAAAAGCAGGAGCAAGAAACCTATACACAAAGTGATAAATTAGCTAAGAAGGAGGCAGTGAAAGCATACCAACCAATGCTCCCATACCCTCAAAGGTTTAAAGAGAGAACAAAGAGAAGCAATATTCCAAATTCTTGGAGATATTCAAGACACTACACATCAACATCCCCTTCATTGAAGCACTTGAACAGATGCCCCTATATGCTAAGTTCATGAAGGAATTGTTGACAAAGAAAAGATCCTTGAAAGAGGGACAAATGGTTATGATGACCAGGGAGTGTAGTGCCATCATCCAGAAAAAGTTGCCAAAGAAGATGAAAGACCCAGGGAGCTTTCACATCCCCTGCACAATAGGCAACATGATGATTGAGAGAGCATTTTGTGATCTTGGTGCAAGCATAAATCTGATGCCTCTATCTTTGATGAGGAAGCTTCAGATTCATGAATTGAAACCTACAAAGATAGCCCTTCAAATGGCGGATAAATCTATTCAGCAAGCACTCGGGGTTGTAGAGAATGTATTAGTAAAGGTGGACAAATTTTTCCTCCCAGTTGACTTTGTCATCCTAGACATAGAGGAAGATGACAACACTCCCATTATTCTAGGGAGGCCCTTTTTAGCTACTGCCAGGGCATTGATAGATGTCGAAAAAGGAGAATTAATGCTAAGGGTGCATGATGAGCATATAGTGTTCCATGTCTTCAAGAATTTGCAAGACTCCACCCAAGAGGAAGAGTGTATGAAGATTGATTCCATAGATCCAAACTTGAAAGAGGCACCTGATGAGGCACTTCCAAGCTCATGCAGGAGAGAAAATGAAGAGGTGGAGGTGCTGCAACAAGCTCAAAGAATAGAGGAGAAGCTGCAATCAAAGTCAGCATTTAAGATTCATAGCAAGGACTGTCCAAAATTTGAGATTCCAAAACCTGAACTATCCCCTGGAAAAGAAGAGAGTCTCAAGAAGAAAATGCCAAGAGGATGGAGAAACAAGAAAATCTCCACTGAAGACTTCTCACCAGGGGATAAAGTGATGCTAACTTACCAACCAAAAGAGACATCTCCACACTTTTCTGGATACTACACAGTGAACAAAATCCTCTCACTTGAACATGTAGAAATCATCAAGAATGATACTGGAAGGAAGCTCACGGTGAGAGGGGAAGGATTAAGGCACTATGATCATCATCCGCCCTAAAGAGGGACAAATGTCAAGCTAGTGACAATAAAAGAGCGCTTGTTGGGAGGCAACCCAACCAGAGGTAACCATCTTTTCATATCTAATTCAATAAAACTGTTAATTAGTTTCATCTAGATTGTAAGAAGCTAAGTTTGGTGTTGCACACCAAAACAATCTAAGGGAGAATGAAGGATTCTAAGTTTGGTGTTCCACCAAAAATCCCATCATAAAACACATTCTCACTTTCTGCCATAAGGCTAGCTTCATGCATTTAGACGGACTAGTTAATTATCTTGTTGTTTTCTAGTTTTTAGCCTATTACCTTAGAAAAAGAAGAAAGAGTTTCATACATGGTTAATTTGATGCATTGGCAAGGTACTAAGTTTGGTGTTCCCACACCAAAGTAAGTTCAAAAAGCCCACAAATAAATCATGCAGACTAACCACTGTTTCTAAGTGCTTGGGGAACAAGCAACTTTTAATATCATTGTAGAATGTCATACAAGCCTTTGGAGGGATTAAGCATCATCAATCAAGGAAGCAAAAGATGAACATAAAGGCTAGCAATGATGATGATGAGAAGAAAAGCAAGTGAACTCCAACAGGTTGTATTGTTAAGTGATATTTTACATCAAATGTTGCTGTGATTGAAAGTTGGATTGTATCCTTATTTGCCCTGTTTGTCTGCATCATATAATTTTTCTCTTTATATTCCCGCCTGCCTTCATAGCATAGTCTTTCTTTATAATAAGCAAGATGCTTGATTATTCACAACATTCTTATCTTCAAAACTTGTTTGCACTCAATTTTCAAGAATGCATCACATGAAAGTTCTTTGAAAAGAAGGATTGAGGAATAAAATCAGTTTTTGAGGCAAGCAAAAGATTAGGAGGAGTGGTGGTTCTAGTAGTATGATCATGTATTGAGGTTGCATGCTTGTGAAAACTTGCATGGGAGCTCATAGGCAGGACATGAAGTTCAAAGAAGTATTGTAGAGATTCTCAAAAATCTATTGATCCAAGAAGCAGCAAACAAAACAAAAGGAAGAAAAGAAAGTGCAAAAACAAAAAGAACATGGCCCAAGGCTCTGAGCATCAATTACTAGGCAGAAAAAGAAAGAAAGAAACAAAAACTCAAAAGAGTTGCTATCCTAGTAAATGCTTGTGGTTGAAGTGTGTCAAGGAAAGAGGCTTGAGCAAGTAAATCCTTGGGGGTGCTTTAACACCTAATACCTTAAAACCAACTGGTTTAGGAGTATTGATTGAAAGCTTATCTAAAGAGCCGCCTTGAGACATGACACTTAGAGTCGAGGTCAAAGCACAAAAAAATTATAAGCTGCTTCAAGGTGATTACATATAAAGAGATCTCCATGATATCATTTGAATGAAAGTCCTAAGATCTAAGACTTCCAAAATGTAAGGACTGATAAGCACTGGGACCCTTGCATGAACACATAATTCAGAGTTCACCCCACTATCACTTAATCACTTCACTCACCAAGGTATTACAAGCTATTCCTCAACTCATTCCAATTAAAAGAAATCTTTGTGCATAGTTCTTTTGTTGCTTGAGGACAAGCAAGGTTTAAGTTTGGTGTTGTGATGCATTTGCATATTTACTATATTAGCTAGTTAGTTTAGTTGGTTTTAGCTTAGTTTCACTCATTTTCTCTAAATAAACAAGTCCTTTTATGAGTTTTATCTTCATGCATGAGAATACCAAGGAACATGTGATTCTAGCCAAATTCATGCAAATGATTTAAAGAATATATACATGAATGAGTATGAATGAATCTCATGGAATTTGTGCATGAATTGGTAAGACTTTGAAGCTATTTCTTTGGTTTATGATAGGTGATGAAGCAAGAAGACAATGATGCAAGGAAACCTTGGAGCAAGAAGGAGATGCATGTTGCCAACTTGATCCTCAAGTTGGCAACGCCCATTTGATGCAACCAGGATGAGAGAGCACGTTGGCAACTTGGTTTCCAAGTTGCCAACGCCCAAATTGGTGCTTCCAGGAGGTGTAGCACGTTGGCAACTTGGAAACCAAGTTGGCAACGTGCTAGTGCACAATCAGCGGAAATTGCAGCCTGACCTTCCCCTCTTCAAGGATGAATATCTCGAACCACAAGGATCCAATTGACATGATTCCAATTGCGTTGAGAAGCTGACATCAAGAGCTTTCCAACGATATACAATAGTCCATAATGTGGCAAGGAATGGAAGCTCAAATCAGAGGGAAACTTAAGCCCCAAATGCAAGAAAATGAAGCATTGCAAGTTGCCAACTTGAAGACCAAGTTGGCAACGCCAGAGCCACCAGGGGAGGATGTCACCACGTTGCCAACGCCAACACCAAGTTGGCAACGCCCAGGCAAGCAAAGAGCTGAGCCAAGGAGAGCTCGAGGGCGTTGCCAACGCGGGAATGAAGAGGCGTTATTCAAGGCAACGCACACAAGCAAGAAACTTGGGCCATGAAGGAGTGTCGAGGGCGTTGCCAACGCCAAGAACTATGGGCGTTGTTGAAGGCAACGCCACACAATCAAGCTTGGCCCTGGAAGAAAAGGAGCTGGCGTTGCCAACTCAAGAATGGCGTTGCCAACGCCACACAAGAATGCTTGGCTAGGCACCAAGTCTTGGTGCCAACCAAGTTCCAAACGCCCACCAGCCGTGCCAACCAAGTTCCAAACGCCCATATGCCATGCCATGCAAGTTGCCAACGCCAAAGACATGCACCAGCCACGTTGCCAACGCCAGGGACATGCATCATTCACGTTGCCAACGCCAAGACAAGGCACCAACCAAGTTGCCAACGCTGGAGAGCTGGACAGCCTGACCTTACCTCCTTCAATGGAGTATATCTTGAGCTACAAAGATCCAAATGAGGTGATTCCAACGGCATTTGAAAGTAGACATCCAGAGCTTTCCAACCATATATCATAGTATGGGGTTGGCATTCATTTGAAGCTTCAAAAGATGGCTTCATTTAGAGCTTCAGAATCTGAGCACGTTGGCAACGTGGAAATACAAAGGCGTTTTTGCCAAAAACGCCTGCGATTTTAGCAGCCTGACCATGTCCCCTTCAATGGAGCATAACTTGAGCTACAGAGATCCAAATTGAGTGATTCCAGTTGCGTTGGAAAGAAGACATCAAGAGCTTTCCAATGATGTATGATAGTCCATATTGAAGCAAAGGATAGATACTCAAATTCTGGGCAACATTAGGCATGAGAGTAGAGCCAAGAAGAGGAAGAGCAAGTTGTTTGCAACAACTTGGGCTAGCAACGCCCAAGTCTCAAACTCACTTCCAGGAAATTGGCATGCACGTTGCCAACGTGCACTAAGGCCTGAGTTATTGCCAACAACGCCCCTCAATGGGCCAGAATTGGTGCCAACTTGCTTTGCTTCCCTTATTCATCACAAAGGCTAACAACTTCTCCAATTGAGCCAAGAATTCAACAAAGAGGAAGCCCATATTGCTAACCCAAGTGAAGATCTTTGGAAGAGCTTTAGGACTAGTATAAATAGAGATTGAGTTTGTACTTGGGGGAACTTTTTTACTTTACTTTTTGACACTTAGAACTTTTTCACACTTTTGAGCACTTGTATTAGAGACTCTTGTGGCACTTCCGGGAGAAGACCCAGAGAACCAATTTTGGTTCATCTTGGAACTTCTCTTCTTCATTTTCTTAATCTTCAAGCATTTGATTCTTCTTCTTCTTCTTCTTCTTCCTTTACATTTAGTTTAATTTTGATTTATGGCAATTGTTGTTGAATTTGGAGCAATGACTCACTAAACCCCACATTCATTAGGGGAAGAGCTCTGCCAGTTACAATGGATTGATGAACTCCTCTTTTCCTCCTCAATTCATGAGGTTGATCCAAAGAGGAAGCTCTTGTTCTTCAAAGATTCAACCACCATCGAGAGAGGGGTTAATCTATGAGAATTATGTGGTGAAGTTGAGAAATGAGCCACATGATTCAGTTTAGAGTTCATCCTTTCATGATTCCCTCAATCAATATACCTTGGTTAGTATGTGAGATGTAACTTTCCATGGTTGAGATTTTGGTAATTGTGTGGCTGGATTGAAATTGAGCTTCAACTCTTCTCATGAACAATTAGATCACGAGAGTGGCAATTGGTTATGTTGAGAGAAATTGAATCACCAAGAGATTGGGATTCAATTACCCACTTGCCATGGATCTACACCATGATTGAGAAGGATTTGACTAACATCAATTCATGAACACTTGCATCTCTGATCCCTAATGATCCTCTCTATCATTACTCCTTATTTCTTTTGTTCTTAGTGTTTGAAAACCCATTACCCAATTCCCTTCTACATTCTTGCAATTTATTGTTCTTGTCATTTACATTCTGTTTCTTTATTCCTTACTCTTATGCTCTTTAGAATTCAGCACTTTATCTTCTTGCAATTTATTTTTGATGTCATTTAAGTTTCTTGCAATTTAAGTTTCCGCTATTTACTTTTACTTTATTTCTATCTTCTAGTTCTTTACATTCTTTGCCATTTAAATTCTTACAATTATGTTCAAAAATCAAAATGCTCATGAAATCAAAACTATGTTCGCTTGACTAAATCTACCATTTAACTAAAGTTGCTTAATCTACCAATCCTCGTGGGATCGACCTCACTCCTAGTGAGTCTTATTACTTGATACGACCCGGTATACTTGCCGGTTGTACGTAAATCTTAATTTTTACGTATCACATATATGAATGAGTATGAATGAATCTCATGAAATTTATTGCATGAATTGGTAAGACTTTGAAGCTATTTCCCTTGTTGATGATAGGTGATGAGACAAGGAAGCATGGAAGCAAGAATGATGCAAGCTGGGCAAGAAGTTGGCGTTGCCAACTTGGATACAAGGGGCGTTATTCTTGCCAACGCCAGGAAAATGAAGTTGTCGTTGCCAACTTGGATATAGTGTGCGTTATTGAGGACAAAACGCCCACACACAAAGAGCTTGGTCCTGGAGGCAACCAAGGAGCAAAGTTGGCGTTGCCAAATTGAGATCCACGTTGCCAACGCCACAACACAAGGCAAGCTTGGCCCTGGAAGGAGCAAAGTTGGCGTTGCCAACTCTAGAACCAAGTTGCCAACGCCACAACACAAGCAAGTTTGGCAGCCCTGGAAGCAAAGTTGGCGTTGCCAACTCTAGAACCAAGTTGCCAACGCCCACACAAGCAAGGAACTTGAGCCATGAAGGAGTGTCGAGGGCGTTGCCAACGCCAAGAACTATGGGCGTTGTTGAAGGCAACGCCACACACACACACAAGCTTGGCCCTGGAGCAAGCTCAACCACGTTGCCAACTTGAGGAGGGCGTTGCCAACGCCACACAACCAAGCAACTTTGGCACCATGGGAAGCAAGCTCAACCACGTTGCCAACGCTAGATGGGCGTTGCCAACGCCACACACAAGCAAATTTTGGCACCAAGTCTTGGCGCACCAACCAGGTTGCCAACGCCCAATGGCGCACCAACCAGGTTGCCAAACGCCCAATGGCGCACCAACCAGGTTGCCAAACGCCCAATGGCGCACCAACCAGGTTGCCAAACGCCCAATGGCGCACCAACCGCGTTGCAAACGCCCATCAGCCCACCATCCGCGTTGCCAACGCCAATCAAAGGCATCATCCAAGTTGCCAACGCCAGGGAGATGCACCATGCACGTTGCCAACGCCCAATGGCCTTGCCATGCACGTTGCCAACGCCAGGAAGCAAGCATGGAGCCTTGAGAAGGGCTCGAGCACGTTGCCAACGTGCTAAAGAGAAGGAGTTATTCACAACAACGCCAGGAAATTATGGTGCACGTTGCTAACTTGAAATGTATGGGCGTTATTCACAACAACTCCAACAAGGCAGCCTGACCATGTCCTCTTCAATGGAAGATATCTTGAGCTACAGAGATCCAAATTGAGTGCTTCTAGTTGCATTGGAAAGCTGACATTCAGAGCTTTCCAACCATATATAATAGTCTATGATGGAGCACAAAATTGAAGCCAAACCAGAGTCATCTTTAGGCCCTAAAAACAAGAACATGAAGTGAAATTCAAGAAAGCTAGAGATTGGCTTTGGGGTGTGGGTCGAGCACGTTGCCAACGTGCCACAAGGGGGGCGTGTTTTGCAACAACGCCAGCCCCAAGTCCTTGCCTTGGGAGAGTGATGCACGGGCACGTTGCCAACTTGGGGTTGAGGGTGCGTTATTCACAACAACTTGGCAACAACTTGGCAGCTTGACCTTACCTTCTTTGAGGAACCATAACTTGAGCTAGGAAAGTCCAATTGAGGTGATTCCAGTGGCATTAGAAAATAGACATCAAGAGCTTTCCAATGATGTAATAGTCCATATTGAAGCTGAAGGTTGACACTCAAATTCTGGGCTACATTTAGCATGAAAGTAAGGCCAAGGAGAGGAAAAGCAAGTTGTTGGCAACAACTTGGGCTAGCAACGCCCAAGTCTCATACTTCATGCCCAGGAAATTGTCCTGCACGTTGCCAACGTGCATTTGGCCTGGAGTTAGTGCCAATAACGCCAAGCCAATGGGCCAGAATCATGATGAATGAACCCTTCCTTTCCAAGCCTAGCAACACCTCCAATTGAGCCAAGAATTCAACAATGAGAAAGCCCACATTGCTAACCCAAATTGAAGATCTCTGAAGAGTTTTAGAGTAGTATAAATAGAAGAGATTGATGTACTTGTAGAGGACTTTTACACTTTTTACTTACTTTTTGACACTTAGACATTTTTACACTTTTGAGCACTTGTATTGGAGAACTCTTTGGTACTTCGGGAGAGCTCTCTTTGGTTTTCGATTGGAACTTTTCTTCTTCATTTTCAAGTTTGAGCACTTCATTCTTCTTCTTCTTCTTCTTCCTTTACATTTAGTTTAATTTTGATTTATGGCAATTGTTGTTGAAATTGGAGCAATGACTCACTAAGCCTCACTTTCATTAGGGGGAGGAGCTCTGTTTGTTGGAATGAATTGGTGAACCCATCTTATCCTCCTCAATTCTAGTGGTTGATCTAAAGAGGGAACTCTTGCTCTTCATAGATTCAACCACCATCGAGAGAGGGGTTAATCTACATGAATTATGTGGTGAATTTGAGGAATGAGCCACATAATTCAGTTTAGAGTTCATCCTTTCATGATTTCTTTAATCAATATACCTTGGTTAGTATGTGAGATGTAACTCTCCTTGGTTGAGATTATAGGAATTGTGTGGCTGGATTAGATTTGAGCTTCATCTCTTCTCATGAACAATTAGATCACGAGAGTGGCAATTGGTTATGTTGAGAGAGATTGAATCACCAAGAGATTGGGATTCAATCACCCATTTGCCATGGATCTATACCCATGATTGAGAAGGATTTGACTAACATCAATTCATGAAAACTAACATCTCTGATCCCTAATGATCCTCTCCATCATTAATTCTCATTTCTTTTGTTCTTAGTGTTTGAAAACCCATTACCCAATTCCCTTCTACATTCTTGCAATTTATTATTCTTGTCATTTACATTCTGTTTCTTATTTCTCACTCTTATGCTCTTTAGAATTCAGCACTTTAATTCCTTGCAATTTATCTTTGATGTCATTTAAGTTTCTTGCACTTTAAGTTTCCATCATTTACTTCCATTTTATTTCTCTATTCTAGTTCTTTACATTTTGTGTCATTTACATTCTTGCAATTATGTTCAAAAATCAAAATGCTCATGAAATCAAAACTATGTTTGCTTGACTAAATTTACCATTAACTAAAGTTGCTTAATCTTCCAATCTCCGTGGGATCGACCTCACTCTTTGTGAGTTTTATTACTTGATACGACCCGGTATACTTGCCGGTCATACGTGAAATACTCAATTTTTACGTATCAAGTTTTTGGCGCCGTTGCCGGGGATTGGAAAGATTGACAATGATTAAGTGAAAGGTGGTTTAGATTAAGCATTTTTTTTTGTGTTTTTGTTAAGCCCACTAACTGTTTGATATTTTGTTTCACTAACCCCAATTTCACTCTAGTTCTAGAGTGTCTCACTTGTGATTTTGGTTCTGTTTGTGTATGTCAGGAGCTACTAGACGTAATATTGAGGACGAGAGAACCTTCCGAAGGATAAGGAGAGCAGAAAGAGGAAAGTTCATAGTTGGTGAAGAGGAGTCAGAGGAATCAGAGGGAGAAGACCAAGTCATGGAGGATGAGATACAAAATCCTCCTGGAGGGGTCAACAATAATGGTGGACACGCTAGAAGGGTGTTATCCTCCTATACTATCCCTGATCCAAGACATTGTGGGAGCAGTATTGCTACACCAAATGTTCAGGCCAACAACTTTGAGTTGAAACCTCAGCTCATCACTTTGGTACAGAACAATTGCTCTTATGGAGGGGGACCTCTTGAAGACCCAAATCAACATCTATCAGTTTTTCTGAGGATATGCAATATAGTGAAGACAAATGGAGTGCATCCAGATGTCTACAAGTTGTTGCTATTTCCATTTTCTTTGAGGGACAAAGCCACTCAATGGCTAGAGTCATTCCCCAAGGAAAGCCTCAATGATTGGAATGAAGTGATGAGAAGATTTCTAGCAAAGTTCTACCCACCTCAAAAGATCATCAAGTTGAAGACAGAGGTTCAGACTTTTAGGCAAATGGATGGGGAGTCATTATATGAAGCCTGGGAAAGGTACAAGGCACTAATGAGAAGATGCCCACCTGACATGTTTAGTGATTGGGTCAAACTCCAAAACTTCTATGAAGGCCTAAATCCAGAAGCAAGGAAGGGACTAGATTACTCATCAGGAGGATCACTCAACATGATGAAAACTGCTGAGGAGGCTCAAGACCTCATTGAGATTGTGGCAAACAATCAATATTATTACTCATCAGAGAGGCAGCATAATCCACCCCAAAGAAAGGTGTAATGGAGCTTGAAGGTGTTGATGCTATCTTGGCACAAAACAAGTTAATGCACCAACAAATCCAACAGCAAATGGAGATGATAACAAAGAGAATGGATGGTATGCAACTTGCATCAGTGAACACAACAAATCAACCAGCACTTGAATGGGGCCAAGGTGAAGGGACCACGGTTGAACAACCACAAGAACAAGTTCAATACATGCAGAATACTTCAAATTCTCAGGAGGAATTCCATGGTGATACATACAACTCATCTTGGAAGAATCATCCCAATTTAAAGTGGGGAGAAAACCATTGGCAAAAGAACAACAACCACAGTCACACCCGTACCACAAACAACCAAAATCACCATACCAACAACACTAACCAATATAGAAAAACACAAAACACATATCAACACCCCCATCATAACTCACAAACTCACCAAAATAACTTCTCTGCGCCATCATCCAACTCACAAAACTACCACACTAATCCACCCAACAACTTCCAACAACAATCAACCCCCATCATACCTCCCATTGACCATCATGAGGCCAGAATCTCAAGTCTGGAAGCAACCTTGCAAGCACTTGCTCAAACCACTCAAGCTTTAGCTAAGGGACAACAAGAACAAGCGGTCACTATAAAGAACATTGAGAGACAAGTGGGACAATTGGCCAAACAAGCCGAGAAACCAACCAATGTTCTCCCAAGTGACACAATACCCAACCCAAGAGAAGAATGTAAGGCTTTGCAGTTAAGGAGTGGCAAGGTAGTTGGTGAAAGTTCAAATAAAGAAGCAACAAAACCCAAAGAGCAAGACACAGTGGAGAGGCAAGATGAAGAAAAGGCTTCAACATCTAACAAAGGCAAGGAGGTTGTCAAGCCACAAGGCAATCCACCAAGTCAAGGAGGCAACCGTGATGGCAAGGAGAGTATGAATCCACAAAAAGAAAACAAAAATGAAGGGGTAAAAGCTTATGTACCTAAGCTTCCATACCCAACTAGGATACACAAAGGAGCAAAGGACCAACAATTCCCAAGGTTTTTAGAGATCTTCAAGAAACTTGAAATCAACATCCCATTGGCAGAGGCTCTAGAACAGATGCCATTGTATGCAAAGTTTCTTAAGGAGTTGATCACCAAGAAGAGGAGTTGGCAAGAAAAAGAAACCGTGGTTCTCAATCAAGAGTGTAGTGCCATCATTCAACAAGGGTTACCTCCAAAACTCAAAGACCCTGGCAGCTTTCTCATACCTTGCACGATTGGGAGCATGGCTGTTGACAAGTCACTTTGTGATCTGGGAGCAAGCATTAACTTAATGCCCCTTACCATGATGAAGAAAATGATGATTGAAGAGCTCAAACCCACAAGGATGTCACTCCAACTTGCTGACAGATCCATCAAAGTACCAAATGGAGTAGTTGAGAACCTCTTGGTGAAGGTGGGAAACTTCATATTCCCAGCCGATTTTGTGGTCCTAGACATGGATGAAGAGGGGAATAATTCAGTCATTCTTGGTAGACCCTTTTTGGCTACAGCTAGAACAATCATTGATGTGGAAAAAGGAGAGATGATTTTCAGAGTGCATGATGAGCAAATGACCATAAATGTCTTCAAAGCAATGCAACACCCTGTTGAGAAAGAAAATTGCATGAGGATTGATGTAGTAGACTCTTTGGTTGAAGAAGTACTTGACACAAACCATCAAATGAAACAAGAGGAAGTCCATAACATCAAGGGACAAGAAGAAAACACGTTGGAAGCATCAAAGGAACCAAGTGAAGCTACCAAAGAAGAGGCACCACAACAAGAGTTGAAACCACTACCCCCTCATCTTAAATATGCATTTCTTGGTGAGAAGGATAGCTTCCCAGTGATCATCAATTCCACATTGAATGCAGAGGAAGAAGAAAAGCTTCTTGTGGTTTTGAGAGCTCACAAAGAGGCTTTGGGGTGGACCATTGATGACTTGAAGGGCATAAGCCCTGCCATATGCATGCACAAGATACTCTTGGAGGAGAATTCCAAACCTGTAGTACAACCTCAAAGAAGATTGAATCCCACAATGAAGGAGGTTGTTCAAAAGGAAGTTCTGAAGTTGTGTAAAGCTGGGATCATCTACCTTATATCTGACAGCCCATGGGTCAGTCCAGTGCAAGTAGTACCCAAGAAAGGGGGGATGACTGTCATTGTGAATGAGAAGAATGAGCTTATCCCAACACGAACAGTGACAGGGTGGAGGATGTGCATAGACTATAGGAGGTTGAATGATGCCACAAGGAAAGATCACTTTCCTCTACCTTTCATTGACCAGATGCTTGAGAGGTTGGCTGGCCATGCTTATTACTGTTTTCTTGATGGATATTCTGGGTATAACCAGATTGTGGTTGACCCCATGGATCAAGAGAAGACCTCCTTCACTTGTCCCTTTGGAGTTTTTGCATATAGGAGAATGCCATTTGGACTATGTAATGCCCCAGCTACCTTTCAAAGGTGCATGCTATCAATCTTCTCAGACATGGTAGAAAAATTATTGAAGTCTTTATGGATGATTTCTCTGTTTTTGGTGATTCATTCAATACTTGCTTGCATCATCTTACCTAGTCTTGAAAAGGTGCCAAGAAACCAATTTAGTTTTGAATTGGGAGAAATGCCATTTCATGGTACCCGAAGGCATTGTTCTTGGTCATAAAATTTCAAGAAAGGGTATAGAAGTTGACAAGGCAAAAGTAGAAATTATAGAAAAACTTCCTTTGCCAACTAGTGTGAAAGCTGTTAGAAGTTTCTTAGGACATGCTGGATTTTATAGGAGATTCATCAAAGATTTTTCCAAAATAGCAAAGCCACTAAGCAATTTGTTGGTGGTAGAAAATCCTTTTATCTTTGATGATGAATGCAAGCATGCTTTTGAAACTCTAAAGGCTAAGCTCACCACAGCACCAATCATCACACCCCCAACTTGGGGACTACCTTTTGAACTCATGTGTGATGCAAGCAACCTTGCAATCGGTGCTGTGTTGGGGCAGAGGAAGGAAAAGAGGCTGCATGTTATCTACTATGCAAGTAAGGTATTGAATGAAACTCAAAGAAACTACACCACAACAGAGAAAGAGTTACTAGCCGTGGTGTATGCCTTTGATAAGTTTAGACAATATTTGATTGGATCTAAAGTCTTAGTGTATACTGACCATGCTGCCATTAAGTATCTTATGTCAAAACAGGATGCCAAACCAAGACTAATCAGATGGGTGCTACTCCTACAAGAGTTTGACATTGAGATCAAAGATAGAAAGGGCAGTGAAAATCAAGTTGCTGATCACTTATCAAGGGTACCACAAGATGAATGCCAAGACAACCTGCCATCAATAAATGAAGAGTTTCCAGATGAACATCTCTTGCACATTCAACATGTCCCTTGGTTTGCAGACATGGCCAACTACAAGGCAGGAAGAATCATTCCACAAGAGTACACAAGACAACAAGTTAAGAAGCTGTTGCATGAGGCTAGGTTCTTCTTTTGGGACGAACCATTCTTGTTCAAAAGATGCCCAGATGGAATGATAAGAAGATGTGTGCCAGAAGGTGAGATGAAGGACATACTATGGCATTGTCACAACTCTAGCTATGGTGGTCATTTTGGGGCCGAAAGAACTGCTGCAAAGGTCCTTCAAAGTGGTTTCTATTGGCCTTCAATCTTCAAGGATGCTAGGGAGTTTGTGAGCCAATGCAATGAATGTCAAAGAACAGGGGGTTTGTCAAAGAAAAATGAGATGCCTCAAAAGTTCATTTTGGAAGTGGAACTCTTTGATTTGTGGGGAATAGATTTCATGGGACCTTTTCCTCCATCCTACACGTTCAAATACATCCTGGTAGCAGTAGAGTATGTCTCCAAATGGGTAGAAGCAATAGCCACCACCACATGTGATACCAACGTGGTCTTGCAATTCCTCAAGAAGAACATCTTCACTAGATTTGGAGTACCCAAAGGACTTATAAGTGATGGGGGAAGCCACTTTTGCAACAAGCAACTCAATTCTTTACTCCACAAGTATGGTGTTACACACAAAGTAGCTACCCCATATCACCCACAAACCAATGGACAAGCTGAACTTGCCAACAGAGAGCTAAAAAGGATCTTGGAGAAAACTGTGGGAACAACAAGAAGGGATTGGGTTAGGAAGCTGGATGATGCACTTTGGGCATATAGGACAGCCTTCAAGACACCCATAGGAAAATCTCCATTTCAGCTGGTGTATGGAAAGGCATGCCACCTCCCTGTGGAGCTTGAACATAAGGCCTTTTGGGCCACCAAACTTCTGAATTTAGATGCTCAAGCAGCAGGAGAGAAGAGGTTGCTACAACTCAATGAGCTTGAGGAGTTCAGATTGGAGGCATATGACAATGCCAAAATATACAAGGAAAGAGCAAAAAGATGGCATGATAAGAGGATCTCTCAAAGAACATTTGAACCGGGCCAAAAGGTGTTGTTATTCAATTCAAGATTGAAGATCTTCCCTGGGAAGCTGAGGTCTAGATGGACTGGTCCATACACCATCACCAAAGTATCACCTCATGGCTGTGTTGAATTGCTTGATGAAGCCTCAAAACAAACCTTCACAGCTAATGGACATAGGGTGAAGCACTATTTTGGTGGCCCTTGGAGCAAGGAAGAGAGTGTGCAACTCTTAACATGAACAAAGAAGCAGCAATGTCGAGCTAAGGACAATAAACAAAGCGCTTCATGGGAGGCAACCCATGCACAGGGAGTCCTTTATTTTCATGTTTTAGTAACCAATAATGATCAAGTAGACTAGTACATGGTGTATGCAAGGCACTAAGTTTGGTGTGGCCAATCTTGAAGTAATGGCAAATGTGTGTTCTACAACACTTAGCCACAAACTAAGTTTGGTGTCTATACATACATGAAAATGCTAGGCTATGAAAGTATTGTCATCTATTTTAGTTAAAAAAAAAAAAAAAAAACGTGAAAAAGCATGTAATGTAGGTAAATTACTAAAGTTTGAGGTGGCTATCTTTGGAATTAATTCCATAGAACACTTAGTCACAAACTAAACACTTAGTCACAAACTAAGTTTGGTGTCTTTACTTGCATTATTAATGCCAAAAAATAGATTAGGGAATCTAATTTAGTCAAGTGTGCATAGGAACATCATCATAAGTTTTTAGCCATTAATGTCACTTTAAGAATCTCAAGCCTTTGGCATTTTGTTGCAGGAAAGAAAGAAAGAAATGATGGGGAATCTTGGAAGCATATAATGAAAGAAAGAAAGAAATGATGAAGAATCTTGGTGAGTGAGGTCACGGATACACAAGGAAGGGAAACCACATGAATTTTGAACTTTATGCATGGGAAAAAATAAATCAACATGCATTGGGCACAAGGAAGCATGCCATGACCGAGCTTTAAATGCTTTCCCACCAACCTTCACTTTAAATACTTCAACCATATTCATTCATCATTCATTCTTCTACCCCCATAACCTCAACTCATACTCAACCTCCAACCTACTCCATGTTTCACAAATTCTAACCTTGAACCTCATCTTTACCCAACAAAACTCTTGAAGCATCACACCTCCTCACATAACCGAAACACTCCACCCCTCCTCACCATCATTTTCTAGCCTACCCAAGTCACATTGTGGCCATACATCTCTCCCATTCACAACCATTTTCCTTGTGCTTGAGGACAAGCATTCATCTAAGTTTGGTGTTGGGGAGATTCAACCTTGCAAGTGAATCTCAATGGCCTCATCATCAAGAGATAGGAGAGAAGATGAATTTGATGAAAGAAGATTTAAATCCAAGCATAATGAGCGAATCTTTAGTTGGATGTCAAGCAAAGATGTTGTTCCGGAGTTACCTTTCAAGCTAAAGAAAGATGAATACCCTGAGATACAAAAAATAATCAGAAAAAGGGGATGGGAACTTCTTTGTGACCAACCTCAAGAAATAAGCATGCTTCTCATCCATGAGTTCTACACTAATGTGATAAGAGAATATGATGATGAAGAACCATACATGAGCTATGTAAGAGGTGTGGATGTTGATTTTAGCCCGGACACCATCAATAGGGTGCTAAGGGTCAAGCACAAGCAGTTCAAACGACCTAGCTATGAAGAAAGGGTTGAAAATGACCCAAGATATGTGGATGTGGTGAGTGACTTATGCAGAATAGGCACGGATTGGGTGTTGGATTCACATGGACAACCACTCAAGCTTCGGAGAGGTGATCTCATACCTCAAGCAAAAGGATGGCATGACATAGTAAGGAGATCATTGATGTCCACTTCAAACAATTCTGAGGTAACCGTGAATAGAGCAATAATGATCCATTGCATAATGAAAGGAGGGGAAATCAATGTTGGAGACATTATAGCCAGGAACATCATTGACATAGCTCAAAAAGTCAAACAGGACAGCTGGCTAGGATATCCTAGTACCATTCTGCGCCTATGTGAAGAAGCTGGAGTGCCTCTTGAAGAATTTGGAGAAACTGATTTGGTCTCTATTGGAAAGCCTCTCACCCGAGAAAGGTTGGAGTTCATCACCACAACACAATTGGAAAGGCAACCCTTAGCAAGAAGGAAGAAAAGGAAAGAAGTAAGACAAGAGGAGGAGCCTCAAGAAATGGATGAATCCCACACCTTGAACATGAACCAACTCCAAGCCGCCTTGGAAGGGATTTCTGGGCAATACTCACAAATTCAAAGAAGCCAAGAAGAGCAAGCTCAACAACAAAGGGATCTTTGGCAGTTGATGGATCAACAAAGAGGTATTCAAGTTCAATGGATGAACCAACAAAATGAATACCAAGCACACATGATGGAGTTACAACAAGAACAATATGCCAAGATGCAGGAAGCCATCAAAAATTCAACTCTGGAACATGAAAGAGCCATGGAGAAAGTCATACAAGAACAAGCTCAACTAAGGATGGAGCAAGCTCAGCAAAGAGAACTTCTCCATAGGTTGGATGCTAGACATGAAACACTCTACAGAGATTTCAATGAAAATAGAATGTTCAGGGAAGCCAGGCATAAGGACAGACTTGATTATGACATATGCACCCAAGAAAAGCTCAGTTACCTCTGTTCCACACCCCCATTGATCAACCCACAAATTAAAACCTTTAATGAAGCTCGCAAGATATTTGAAGAGCAGGAGCTTGCAAGGGTGAGATTTAATCAACGGAGGCTAAAGGAGACAATGATAAGCTCAGGAATTTGGCAAGAAGAAGGGAATGCAACAACAATGCAACAAGGAGAACAGAGAAGCAAAAAGAAAGAAGATCCAAAGGGGGATTCAACAACAAAGCAACAAGGAGAGTTAAGAAGTAAAAAGAAACAAGATCCAAAGGGCAAAGGAAAGCAAGGAGAATCAAGCAAAGGAAAAGGGACATGAAGACTAAAGGTGGTGAAGTTCCTTTATTTTTCTTTATGTTTCTTTATGTTTTAAATAAAGAAGATGTATGTCTGAAATATGGTATACCTTCTAGGATGCATTTTCTTTTTGAAGCATTGTCTTTTATGTTGCCCATTCCATGCATCACCACTCACAGATTTGGAATGGTTGCTTGTCTCTAGTACTTTTACTTGTCATTGGAATAAAAGATGTAGTTTGATGCAAGAACAGAGAGAATTCTAGCTTAAAAAGAAACATGTTGTCCTATGAGAAAAGTGCTAGCATGCATTTATTGTGAAAGAATCAAGGTTCAATGAACTCAAAAGAATGCTTGCTATACAAGACTAGTTTGGTTAAGGATCACAAAGACTTTAACAGTAAAAGCACAAATAACCTTGACAAGAAAGAGAATAGAGTACAAAGAATGAAAGGCTAGGCATCAATGACAAAATTTGGATATGTGTCTGTGGTGATTGATGTTAAGAGACATACTTGGGCTAGTAAATCCGAGGGGTGCTTCATCACCCGGTAACTTGAGTTAACTAACTCGGGATTATCGATTGAAAACCCACAATCAAGAGTAGCTCTATAACAGAACATTTAGCAACCCAAAGAGGTGCTGGACACCACTATCCAAACAAAATTTCAATGTTATATGCCTGTGACTGAATGTGTTAAGGAAAGAGGCTTGAGTGAGTAAATCTTTAAGAGTGTCTCAACACTTAACAACTTGAACCAACTGGTTTGGGATTGTTGATTGAAAGCTTATGCTAAAGAGCCGCCTTAAGACAAGATTTCGAGCTTAATTGAAAAAAAAAGGGAAAGAAAAAAAAAAGAAGGAAAAAGAAATAAGCAGAAAAAATTGGTTCAAGGATCATGTGCTAAGGTATGAAAGAAGTCTAGTGAAGTTAACCAATTTAGTAGTGAAGCAAGCATTTTAATTGAAAAAGTTGAATAGTTGTGTTCAATTACAATAAATTAATGATCACACAAGTGAGGATGACATGCTCAATGAGAAATTACTCTCTGGAAGAACATTAAAGTCTTACATCTTAAATTCTTGTGACAAAGTCCTTTATATTTTGCTTGAGGACAAGCAATACTTTAAGTTTGGTGTTGTGATGCAAATGCATATTTGCATTATTAGTTAGTTAGTTTAGTTAGTTTTAGCTTAATTTCACTCATTTTCTCTAAATAAACAAGTCCTTTTATGAGTTTTGTTTCCATGCATGATGATATCAAGGAACATGTTAATTCTAGCCAAATTCATGCAAATGTTTTAAGGAATGCATATATGAATGAGTATGAATGAATCTCATGAAATTTATTGCATGAATTGGTAAGACTTTGAAGCTATTTCCCTTGTTGATGATAGGTGATGAGACAAGGAAGCATGGAAGCAAGAATGATGCAAGCTGGGCAAGAAGTTGGCGTTGCCAACTTGGATACAAGGGGCGTTATTCTTGCCAACGCCAGGAAAATGAAGTTGGCGTTGCCAACTTGGATATAGTGTGCGTTATTGAGGACAAAACGCCCACACACAAAGAGCTTGGTCCTGGAGGCAACCAAGGAGCAAAGTTGGCGTTGCCAACTTGAGATCCACGTTGCCAACGCCACAACACAAGGCAAGCTTGGCCCTGGAAGGAGCAAAGTTGGCGTTGCCAACTCTAGAACCAAGTTGCCAACGCCACAACACAAGCAAGTTTGGCAGCCCTGGAAGCAAAGTTGGCGTTGCCAACTCTAGAACCAAGTTGCCAACGCCCACACAAGCAAGGAACTTGAGCCATGAAGGAGTGTCGAGGGCGTTGCCAACGCCAAGAACTATGGGCGTTGTTGAAGGCAACGCCACACACACACACAAGCTTGGCCCTGGAGCAAGCTCAACCACGTTGCCAACTTGAGGAGGGCGTTGCCAACGCCACACAACCAAGCAACTTTGGCACCATGGGAAGCAAGCTCAACCACGTTGCCAACGCTAGATGGGCGTTGCCAACGCCACACACAAGCAAATTTTGGCACCAAGTCTTGGCGCACCAACCAGGTTGCCAACGCCCAATGGCGCACCAACCAGGTTGCCAAACGCCCAATGGCGCACCAACCAGGTTGCCAAACGCCCAATGGCGCACCAACCAGGTTGCCAAACGCCCAATGGCGCACCAACCGCGTTGCAAACGCCCATCAGCCCACCATCCACGTTGCCAACGCCAATCAAAGGCATCATCCAAGTTGCCAACGCCAGGGAGATGCACCATGCACGTTGCCAACGCCCAATGGCCTTGCCATGCACGTTGCCAACGCCAGGAAGCAAGCATGGAGCCTTGAGAAGGGCTCGAGCACGTTGCCAACGTGCTAAAGAGAAGGAGTTATTCACAACAACGCCAGGAAATTATGGTGCACGTTGCTAACTTGAAATGTATGGGCGTTATTCACAACAACTCCAACAAGGCAGCCTGACCATGTCCTCTTCAATGGAAGATATCTTGAGCTACAGAGATCCAAATTGAGTGCTTCCAGTTGCATTGGAAAGCTGACATTCAGAGCTTTCCAACCATATATATAGTCTATGATGGAGCACAAAATTGAAGCCAAACCAGAGTCATCTTTAGGCCCTAAAAACAAGAACATGAAGTGAAATTCAAGAAAGCTAGAGATTGGCTTGGGGTGTGGGTCGAGCACGTTGCCAACGTGCCACAAGGGGGGCGTGTTTTGCAACAACGCCAGCCCCAAGTCCTTGCCTTGGGAGAGTGATGCACGGGCACGTTGCCAACTTGGGGTTGAGGGTGCGTTATTCACAACAACTTGGCAACAACTTGGCAGCTTGACCTTACCTTCTTTGAGGAACCATAACTTGAGCTAGGAAAGTCCAATTGAGGTGATTCCAGTGGCATTAGAAAATAGACATCAAGAGCTTTCCAATGATGTATAATAGTCCATATTGAAGCTGAAGGTTGACACTCAAATTCTGGGCTACATTTAGCATGAAAGTAAGGCCAAGGAGAGGAAAAGCAAGTTGTTGGCAACAACTTGGGCTAGCAACGCCCAAGTCTCATACTTCATGCCCAGGAAATTGTCCTGCACGTTGCCAACGTGCATTTGGCCTGGAGTTAGTGCCAATAACGCCAAGCCAATGGGCCAGAATCATGATGAATGAACCCTTCCTTTCCAAGCCTAGCAACACCTCCAATTGAGCCAAGAATTCAACAATGAGAAAGCCCACATTGCTAACCCAAATTGAAGATCTCTGAAGAGTTTTAGAGTAGTATAAATAGAAGAGATTGATGTACTTGTAGAGGACTTTTACACTTTTTACTTACTTTTTGACACTTAGACATTTTTACACTTTTGAGCACTTGTATTGGAGAACTCTTTTGGTACTTCCGGGAGAGCTCTCTTTGGTTTTCGATTGGAACTTTTCTTCTTCATTTTCAAGTTTTGAGCACTTCATTCTTCTTCTTCTTCTTCTTCCTTTACATTTAGTTTAATTTTGATTTATGGCAATTGTTGTTGAAATTGGAGCAATGACTCACTAAGCCTCACTTTCATTAGGGGGAGGAGCTCTGTTTGTTGGAATGAATTGGTGAACCCATCTTATCCTCCTCAATTCTAGTGGTTGATCTAAAGAGGGAACTCTTGCTCTTCATAGATTCAACCACCATCGAGAGAGGGGTTAATCTACATGAATTATGTGGTGAATTTGAGGAATGAGCCACATAATTCAGTTTAGAGTTCATCCTTTCATGATTTCTTTAATCAATATACCTTGGTTAGTATGTGAGATGTAACTCTCCTTGGTTGAGATTATAGGAATTGTGTGGCTGGATTAGATTTGAGCTTCATCTCTTCTCATGAACAATTAGATCACGAGAGTGGCAATTGGTTATGTTGAGAGAGATTGAATCACCAAGAGATTGGGATTCAATCACCCATTTGCCATGGATCTATACCCATGATTGAGAAGGATTTGACTAACATCAATTCATGAAAACTAACATCTCTGATCCCTAATGATCCTCTCCATCATTAATTCTCATTTCTTTTGTTCTTAGTGTTTGAAAACCCATTACCCAATTCCCTTCTACATTCTTGCAATTTATTATTCTTGTCATTTACATTCTGTTTCTTATTTCTCACTCTTATGCTCTTTAGAATTCAGCACTTTAATTCCTTGCAATTTATCTTTGATGTCATTTAAGTTTCTTGCACTTTAAGTTTCCGTCATTTACTTCCATTTTATTTCTCTATTCTAGTTCTTTACATTTTGTGTCATTTACATTCTTGCAATTATGTTCAAAAATCAAAATGCTCATGAAATCAAAACTATGTTTGCTTGACTAAATTTACCATTAACTAAAGTTGCTTAATCTTCCAATCTCCGTGGGATCGACCTCACTCTTTGTGAGTTTTATTACTTGATACGACCCGGTATACTTGCCGGTCATACGTGAAATACTCAATTTTTACGTATCACCCTCCACCAACTAATGTGAAATCTATTAGAAGTTTCTTGGGGCATGCAGGATTTTATAGAAGGTTTATCAAGGATTTTTCTAAAATAGCCAAACCTTTGAGTAATCTGTTAATGATTGATAATCCTTTTGTTTTTGATGAAAACTGCCAGCACGCCTTTGAAACTTTAAAAAACAAACTCACAACAGCACCAATTATCACACCCCCGGACTGGGAACTACCTTTTGAACTCATGTGTGATGCAAGTGATATTGCAATTGGTGCTGTACTTGGACAAAAGAAGGGAAACTTGCATCATGTCATATATTATGCAAGTAAGGTGTTGAATGAGGCTAAAAAAAAATTACACCACAACAGAGAAGGAATTGTTAGCTGTAGTTTATGCATTTGATAAGTTTAGATCATACTTGATAGGATCTAAAATTGTGGTTTATACTGACCATGCTGCCCTCAAGTATTTGATGTCAAAGCAGGATGCTAAACCAAGACTTATCAGGTCGATACTACTCCTACAGGAGTTTGACATTGAGGTAAGGGATGGGAAAGGCACTGAAAACTGAGTTGCTGATCATTTGTCAAGGCTGCCACAAGAAACAATTCAAGAAGCCTCACAACCTGTGAATGAAAGCTTCCCAGATGAACACCTATTGCAGGTCCAACAAACACCTTGGTTTGCTGACATAGCAAACTACAAAGTGGGGAGGAAGATACCTCAAGAATTCACTAAGCAACAAGTGAAGAAGCTGATCAATGAAGCAAGGAAATTCTTGTGGGATGAACCTTTTCTGTTCAAGAGATGTTCTGATGGAGTGATTAGGAGATGTATTCCTGAGAGTGAAATAAGAGATATATTGTGGCATTGCCATGGCTCAGCTTATGGTGGACATTTTGGTCCAGAAAGAACAGCTGCAAAGATATTGCAAAGTGGTTTTTATTGGCCAACTATTTTCAAAGATGCCAGAGAGTTTGTCCACCAATGTAATGAATGCCAGAGAGCAGGAGGATTGACAAGAAGGAATGAGATGCCGCAGAATTTCATTTTGGAATTAGAATTATTTGATCTATGGGGCATTGATTTCATGGGACCCTTTCCCCCTTCCTATTCTTTCAGATATATCTTGGTAGCAGTGGAGTATGTCTCAAAGTGGGTGGAAGCCATAGCCACAACTACCTGTGATGCACAAATTGTCCTTCAATTCCTCAAGAAGCACATTTTCACTAGATATGGAGTATCCAAGGGTCTTATTCGTGATGGTGGTGGTCATTTTTGTAACAAACAAATGGAGAAACTTCTTCATAAATATGGAGTTATTCATAAAGTAGCCACACCATATCACCCTCAGACTAATGGGTAGGCTGAATTAGCAAACAGAGAATTGAAGAAAATCCTAGAAAAAACAGTAGGAAGCACAAGAAAGGATTGGGCTAGGAAGTTGGAAGATGCACTCTGGGCGTACAGGACAGCTTTCAAAACTCCCAATGGGAAGTCCCCCTTTCAGCTATTATATGGCAAATCTTATCACCTCCCTGTAGAGCTTGAACACAAAGCCTTTTTGGCTACTAAACTCCTAAACCTTGACTCTGAAGCAGCAGAGGAGAAAAGGTTGTTGCAGCTAAATGAGCTGGATGAATTTAGGCTAGAAGCCTATGAAAATACCAAGATATACAAGGAAAAAGCCAAGAAGCGGCATGACAAGAAGATCTTGAAGAAAGAATTCAAACCTGGGCAACAAGTACTCTTGTACAACTCACGACTCAAGATATTCCCTGGCAAGCTTAAATCTAAGTGGACTGGTCCATATTTGGTAACTAAGGTCTTTCCCTATGGGAGTATTGAATTACTAGATGAAGCAACAAAGAGTCGATTCACAGCAAATGGTCACAGAGCAAAGCTGTAGCTAGGAGGACAATGGGACAAGGAAAAAGAGGTTCAGAACCTAAATCCTTCTTAAAGTAAAAATAGAAGATGTCAAGTTAGTGACAATAAAGAAGCGCTTGTTGGGAGGCAACCCAACCTGAGGTAGTTTTCTTTTAATAACTTTTTCAATAAAAATGTTGAATAATTGGTATGCATTACAAGGAGCTAAGTTTGGTGTTGCACACCAAAATAATTTAAAGGAGAATGAAAGATTCTAATTTTGGTGTTCCACTAAAAATCTCATTTAAAAGCACATTCTCACCTCTTGCATAATGCTAGCTCCAAGCAATCAAGCAAATTATCCAACTATTTAACTGCTTTCTAGTTTTAATTCCATAACCTTTAGCAAGGACACAAGGTTTCACATACGGTTAAGTTGATGCATGAAAACTAGTGGCAAGGGACTAAGTTTGGTGTTTATACACCAAAGTAAGTTCAAAAATCCATAATCATTTTTAGACTAACCAATTGCACAAAGGCTCGAGAAGCAAGCAACCTTTGAGAACTATGCAGGACAATAGCCAGCCATTGAAGATATTGTGCATCTTAACTCAAAGAGGACACAACAGAAGGAAGAATCAAAGGGCTGCAACTTCAAAGGGTGTATCTAAACTTAATCCTTGCTGCTATGAAGTGTTTTGAATCTGGGAACCATTGTATGTCCTGTTAAAGTGTTTATCTAGTTGCAAGTGAAATTGTTTGATAAGAATGCTGATCTGCATGATGCTTGTCATTCATCACCTAGCTGAATTTTGTTTTGTTTCCCATATGCTTGAATAAAAGAGAATTGATTGAATTAGAAAGTAAATATCCAATGTTGCATAAGTTAGAATGGAAGTTAATGGTGGTGTATGTATTTGATTAAATGTATAACTCATGAAATAATTGATGCATAGTGTTATTTTCATTGAAGTGTGAGCTAGCTTGCTGTTATAAAGGTTCCTATCAATAAAGAAAAAGCCCTTGAGAACAAAAATAAAACAGAAAGAAAAGGAAGTAGAAAAAGCCAATGTGGCAAGAAAAACAAAGAATAAAGGCTGGACACCAATAGCTTGGACCATAGGACACATGCCTGTGGTGTTCTTGTACTAGGATATGCTTGGACAAGTAAATTCTGAGGGGTATTTCAAAACCCGGTCACTTAGATCAACTGATTTGGGATGGCCAATCGAAAGTCCACAATAAAGAGCAACCTAGATACAGAACATTTAGTTATCCAAAGAGATGCTGGGCATCAATGATCCTAGGAGGAAATAGTGAGCCATGTGTCTGTGGTGGAGAAATGTTGAGTAAAAATAAAGCCAAAGGCTACTACAATATTTGACACCAAGCCTTCAAAGAATAATAAGCTTGTTAAGCAAAATGAGAAAAGAAAAGTTAGCAAGGGAGCAAGTAAAGAGTAAACCTTATAACAGCAAGTTTAGTAAGCCTTTGAGGAAAAGTGTATATTATGTAACAGCAAACAAATAACTGAGTTATCATTGTCTGCATAAAAACTCCATGAATCAAATTCTGCTATTTGCCTAATAAGGATATGTTCTCTCTTCTTGTTCATTTCATTTTCTCTTAGTTTTGATGCTTGCTTGGGGACAAGCAAGATTTAAGTTTGGTGTTGTGATGACAAGTCATCATATACCAATTTTTTAAGCTAATTTCATTTTTTTCACTAGTCTTTATGCACTTTCTTGCATCCTAAGTAAGTAATTTGGAATGAAAATGCATAACTTCTTTAAATCAAACAACCACCATTAAATTGATGCTAAATCATGAGGTTTGAGTTAAAATTTATTGATTTTTAATGAATTATAAACCTTATGAGTTTAGAGATACTTTGATTGGTTGTTTTGGTTTCTTGTAGGTGAAGAAAGAAGGAAATGAAGAAAAACGTGGCTTAAGAAGTGTGGCCAAGAAAGGAGAAGTGTGGTGCAACATAGAAGAAGAAAGCAAACACTGCCCTCCACGAGAGCGCACTGCCCTCCAGGAGAGCAGCATAATGAACCAAACCTTTAAAAACATCACTGCCCTGCCCACAACAAGAGCAGAGCACAATTCTATGCCAAGGACCAAAGGAAGCAAAAACTCTGCCCTGCCCTCCTCAAGAGCAATATCGGGCTTTCGTGAAAAATAATTCAAAGGAAATTGCTTCCTAGTGTTTCCTATGGGTTTCGAACCCAAGAACAAGGAGGAAAGGAGTAGCGCTCAAACAAAAGGAAAACAAGCGAAAATTGGCTTGCTTTCAATCTCCAAGAATCGAACACGGCACCATGAGGAAGCAAGGAACTAGGCGTTACTTTGGTGCCAAGAAAACCAAGGAAAAAGGAGCAGCGTGTGCCTCCACCAAGTTTCGAACTTGGGACTTCACCAAGTGGCAACATTGCCCTGCCATCCACAAGGGCAGGGCAGCATTTTGTGGTGCATGGCCAGCGCACAAAATTGGCACGGGCATGAGCTTGGCGCGCAACATGGACGCACGGGCAGCAAGGCAAGCGCACCATGGCAACTCTGCCCTGCCCTCCACATGGGCAGGGCAGCATCCTGACGCATCACACGCACCAAGCATGCACGCAATGAGGCCGCATGCACCAATTCCTGCTCTGCCCTCCACAAGGGCAGGGCAGCCTCCTGGAAGCTACTTTCTCATGGGCTGAAAATTGGATTAAAAATCCAATTTAATTCATTTCTTCACCAAATCAAAAGTCCATCCAAATTCCAAAAATTCAAGAATAGAAAGTGTATAAATAGGAGATAGTTTGATGTAATTAGGACCTTCTTTTTGATTTTTGAATTTTCACATCTTCAGACTTGATTTTGAGAGCTTGGAACTAAGATTTTAGAGAATTGGGAAGGAGAATTGATCTCTCTTCTTCCACATTCTTGCTTGAGCACTTTTTACTTTTCTTGTTTGAGTCTTGGGTGTGAAGAATTGAGGAATTTCTGTCTCAATCTCCATTCAAGATCTCTTTAATTTCCCTTCTGTATAATTGAGTTGAATCAAATTTCCTTTACTGCTTCAATCTTTAATTTCTTGTTAATTGCTTTGTGAACTTGGATCTGGGAAGGCAATTGAGATCTAGACTCTGCTATCTAGTCTCTGGAACCCTGAGATCTAATTCTCTTTTTGGTTCTTCTGTTGAATCCCTGCTGCAATTAAATTTCCATTACTGTTTGAATTCTAGTTACTTCCAATTTATCTTATGCTTTATTAATTGCTGCAATTTAATTTCCCTTGCTTAAATTCTGAATTCCCAGTCCTCAAATCCCTTTTCCATTCAAGCAATTTATATTTCTTGCACTTTAAGTTACTGCAATTTACATTTTTTGCACTTTAAGTTTCAGTCATTTAATTTCTTGTTCTTTAAGATTCAGCACCTTTACTTCCAATTCTCTTTAATTTCTGCAATTCATCCCTCTCCCTTTACATTTCCTGCTATTTACTTACTGTTGGATACAAAATCACTCAACCAATACTTGATTCGCTTGACTAAATCAACCACTGAACTAAATTTGCTCAATCCTTCAATCCCTGTGGGATTGACCTCACTCCCGTGAGTTTTATTACTTGATGCGACCCGGTACACTTGCCGGTGAGTTTTGTGTTGGATCATTTTCCACACATCAGCAAGCATTTAGAGTAGTAGAATAAAAGAAATATAAAAATAGTGCACAATGCCATACGGGTGTTTTTACAAACACATAGCATGCATGGGAAATAAGTTGTGGAAAGTATGAAATAGAACATGCAAGCAACCCTATAAAAATAATATATAATTGTCAAACAATTCCTAATAATCCACAAGAAAAATATATAGAATAATGACCCAAATAAATTTCTAACATCAATTAAAAGAAAAAGAAAGCATAGAGAATGAAAGTAAAAAGAAAAAGAAGAAGAAAACATGAAAATAAGAATAAGAATAAAAAAAAGGAAAGAGGGAAGAAAAAAAGAAAAACCTTGATAATGATGGTGAAAAAGAGGGAGTAGAAAGTGAGAAAGAAGGAAGAAGGAAGAAGGGAGAAGGGGGGAGAAAGAGAAAAAAGAAGGGGGAAGAAAAATTAGGATTTGGGGAAGAAAAAGATAAGATATTTTGGCTGATCTGGATAAGTTGTACGGCGCAGGCGACGCGGACGCGTGGGTCACGCATCCGTTCGAATAGCGCTTATAAGAAGCGACGCGGACGCGTCGGTCACACGGACGCGTTAGCGGATTCGTGCGATTGGCGCGAGAGCAGCCTCGCGTTCGCACAACTCTCTGTGTGAAACTTGCTTTGCCAAATTTTAGGGTGACGCGTTCGCGTCGTTGACGCGATCGCGTGAATGGCCATATTTCGAAAATGACACGGACGCGTAAAGCACGCGTTCGCGTGGTAGGGCTTGTGCTTCTAGCACGAGTCCAGCCCAGTTCCAGCTTAACTTACTTCCATACACCCATCTACGTCGATTTTACAGGGCCACGCGTACGTGTGAGTGACGCGGACACGTGGGAAGCTCTCTTTCAGAATGACGCAGACGCGTTATTGACACGGTCGCGTGGGCATGGTTGTGCCTAAGGCACGCCTCCAACCATGCTCTCGCGTGACTTTCTGTTCAATTTTCTTTTCTTCCCAATGCACTAGTGACACGGACGCGTCGGCAACGCTGTCGCGTCGCGTGCAATTTTTTTTAATGCAGTGTGAAGAATGCAATGCTAATATGAATGTTATGAATAATTCCAGGTTCAATGGAATAAAAGAAAACTTTAAAACAAACAAAATGAAATAAAATTAAAATAGAAAAGGAACGATCATACCATGGTGGGTTGTCTCCCACCTAGCACTTTTAGTTATTGTCCTTAGGTTGGACATTTTGGTGAGCTCCTTATCATGGTGGCTTGTGCTTGAACTTATCTTGAAACTTTCACCAATGCTTGGATTTCCAATAAGCTCTATCAATACCAAGTAAATTCCTCAAGCTTTGATGGAGTTCTTCACAAGCTTTAAGCTCCCAAAATTGATCCTCATATATTCCTGGATCCCAAATCTTGTTTCTACACCCGTCTTCAAGTTGATCATCATTGTTCCATCCGGGTGGTAAGCAATTTGAATTCTCTAAGGAGTACCAAACTCTTCTTATGGATCTAACCAAAGTATCACCAGTTGAGTCCTTATATCTAACTCTGGAAATATCTACCTTGATGAGCCTGGATTTGCAACTCCAACCACTAAACATTTTTCTCTTACGCTTAATGCCACAAAGCTTCCTGAGTTGGCCGTCCGTTTCAAGAATATCGTACTCAAGTGGGATCGAAAAACGAACTGAGATAAGTTTTACCCACTCAAGTGAAGGAGTAGACAACAACCTAGGTGGAGAAGTCTCCAACATTCTTGACAAAGCATACTCAACTCCCGTTCGCCCTTTTCTAAGGATTTCTGCTTCCACATTATTCTCAGACTCAATCAGAGAATAGTCTTCATATTCAAGGAGTTCATTTGCGGATGTAGATTTATTACTAAGAGGAATTGATGCATGATTCTCATCACCAAGGGAACTTACTTCTTGATCTATCCCATCCAAGTCTTCATATGGAATATGCCATGGAGGTTGTGCACTGGCCTTCTTGACATCAATTTCAATCTCATTGGAGAGGTACTCGACAATCCTAGACTCCTATGGAGGTTCAGCATCTCCTAAATCTTCAACCACTTCTTCCTCTGTAACTGTTATGGCTTCCTCCACTTGTTCCAATGCAAAGCCATGTTCCTCTTTGTCTATCAGAGTTTCTAGTGTCTCCTTCATTATGCGCTCTTCTTTTGATTCTCCACATGTAGCCATGGGAGTACTTTGAGTACTCAGATGTTGGGGAGCTATATGATTTACTACCTCGGTCAAGGCAGTCGTAAATTCTAGTACATCCCTTTTTCATCTTTGCTTGCCCTTGAAGAAGACCATGAAGGATGTCATCCATTGGAGATTGGGGTGGATGTGAGGGTTCATTACTTGGGAGGAAGGGTTCATGATAAGAGGGTGGTTCATCACTCTCCATCTTTTCCACTTATTGCACAGCACATTTTAATTCCGTGTTCTCAAGTTGAGATTCTTTAGCCATGAAAGCTTCGGGTGCTGTTTGGTTTATCGTTCGGTCCAGTTGACGCAGCGTTGCTTGAAATTGATCCATTGTTTTCTTGAGACGATCCCTTGACTCTTATTCTGCTCGGATATCATAAGTAGGATCATAAGGCTCTTGGATTGATGGATATGGACGTGGTATATATGGAGGTGGTGGTCCTTGGGAGTAACTGGGTTGGAATTGGGGTGGATCTATGTATGGCTCATATGGCTCATAGGGTGGTTGATATGGTGGATAAAGGTTAGAATCATGTGATGGTGTTTGGTAGTAGGGGGCTTGTGAATATGGTGGTTCAAAATTATGTAAAGGAGGGGGTTCATAGGTATTTTGTGGTGGGTGTTGATTGTCACGAAGAGGTCCACCATAACCATTGTCTTGGTGTGTATCATAGAATGGTTGTTGATAGTGCCTTGGAGGTGGTTGTTGCCAAGAGGGTTGATCAAATCCTTGTGGCTCCTCCCATCTTTGATTTTCCCATCCATGACCCAAGCTTTTATTGTAATCTCCTCTTCCTGTAACATGATTGTAACCGAACTCATAGCCAAGGGGGTGAGAATTCATAGTAGCTAATAAAAATTAAAAACAAAAATAAATAAACAAGCAAAAGAAAATATTTACAATAACCAATAATAAGGCACACATTTGTAATTCCCCGACAACGGCGCCATTTTGACGATCGGATTTTCTATCGGTAAAGAAATTCACAAATATAATTGCGTTGTAAGTATAGCTTCTAAACCAACAGAAAATCCTTTCGTACAAAAGTTTGGTTGTCACAAGTAACAAAACCCAATAAAATTTATAACCGAAGTATTTAAACCTCGGGTCGTCTTCTCAAGGAATTGCAAGGAGGTATGATTTATTATTGGTTATGGAAAAAGATATGTTTTTGGGGTTTTTTTAATATATAAGATAAAAAGCAAGAATAGTAAATGGCAAAAGGAATAAACTAATAACTTGAAAAGCTCTTGGCAAGGTATGAGAACTGGAAGTCCTATCCTAGTTATCCTTATCAATTGTGATGAGAATTGGATTTTGCTCCCACTCTAACTATAAAGGTAAGTCAATAAATCAATATGAATCCTCAAGTCCTAGTTTTTCCCTTGGAAAGACTAAAGTTAGTGGAATCCAAATTAATCAGCAAAGAATTCTCAGTCAACACCTCAAGTTTGATAACTCAAGCGTCACCAATTACTTAACCAAATCCAAAAAGGGAAATTCTAAATTAAACTGAAAGCATCATGAATAGAATAAAGCAATCATAAATCTGAAATACCTCAAATTATATTAATTAAGAAAATCCTAACATGAAAAGTTCATAAGCCAAGTTGGCAACATAAATCAAATACAAATAAAAACATTAGAATAAATAAAAGCATAAAAGGAATTAAAGTAAAGGAACATTGAACCTGATATGAAGAAATCATAACCTAATCCTAATAGAAATCCTAAATCCTAATCCTAATCCTAAATCCTAAGAGAGAGGAGAGAAAGGAACGATCATACCATGGTGGGTTGTCTCCCACCCAGCACTTTGTTTTAACGTCCTTAAGTTGGACGCTCTGCTAGCTCAGTTTTCTACTGTGGATGGATCTTCCAAGAGGAAGATCTCTAGCTCCTTCTTTTTCTTCATCTTCTCACCATGATATAGCTTTAAGCGATGTCCATTGACTTTGATGAATTCAGAGTTTGAAGGATGACTCAGGTGGAAAACTCCGTATGGTTCAGCCTTCTCGATTCTATAAGGACTGTCCCATCTTGATCTTAACTTGCCTGGTGTTCATACCCTGACCGAGCTCTCCAAGCTCGGGAAGTTCGCAGAAGGTCCGACCTCGTCCCAAAGGCCCACGCCTAAGGTCGGACCTCGGACAAATAAAGAAGAAGGCCCATCAAAAGGAACGAAGCCCAAAACCTAAAGGCCGAAAAAGGCCTAGGAAAGGCGGTTCCACAAAAGATAGGGATAAGACTCCCAAAGATAAGATAAGATAAGAATATCTTATCCAGGGAAGATCACGACCAACCACTATAAATACACTGGAGCACCCAGGTATAACTCATACTCTAATTCTACTCAATATCTGCTTGGACCCATGCTAACTTAAGCATCGGAGTGTCATTGCAGGTACAACCCCAGCCGCTCAGCACACCAAGCTCGGGCCACGGAACCCCTACCTCGGGTCTTGCCAGACGACCGAGCTACACGTTTCAGGTAACCCTCGGAACATTGGCGCCGTTGCCGGGGACCCTGGAAGTCATCCCTTTACCATGGCGGACGACCCTCCCAACAATAACCACGCTACATCAGAACAAGAAGAGGAAATTGACACCGGAGAACGACCGGACAGCCCTCTATCACCACGCACTCCAGGAGGAAACAAACAGAATCGCCCAAAGACATCACTTCCAAACAAAAATCCACAAAATCCCGAAAAAGAAGAGAGCTCAGAAATTCTAGAAGCAGTAAGGGCACAGCAAAACCAACTGAAACAACTCGAAGAGGACATGAAAAAGCAGAAAGAAACTGAACAAGATTTGAGAAGGGAAGCTCGCAAGCGCAGAGAGTTAGAAGAAAAGCTGCGGAAGATAGAGGCCGAGTTGAAAGACCGGACGGAACGCGGCACCACCCCCGAAAACGACCATGATCCCTTCACGCAAGAGATCATGAAGGAGAAGGTACCGCGAAACTTCAAACCACCTGATATGGATCTCTACGACGGCACCACCGACCCAAGTCACCACCTCAGCAACTTCCGAAGCAGAATGTACCTGGTCGACGCCTCCGACGCGATTCGGTGCAAAGCCTTCCCCACCACTCTCACCAAGTCGGCCATGAAGTGGTTCGACAACCTGCCACCAGGATCAATCTCCAGCTTCGAGGACCTAACCAAAAAATTCCTAACAAGGTTCTCTATTCAAAAGGACAAGGCAAAACATGCCCCCAGTCTACTCGGGATCAAACAGGGTAACCAAGAAACTCTCCGAGAATACATGGAGCGATTCAACAAAGCCTGCCTGGACATACAACACTTGCCCACTGAAGCAGCCATCATGGGACTAGCAAATGGCCTAAAAGAAGGACCATTTAGCCAATCCCTATCCAAACGATACCCGACCTCCTTATACGAGGTGCAAGAGCGGGCAGAAAAATATATCAACATGGAGGAAACCTCCCAGCTAAGAGACTCTTCTAGGAAGGAATCAACCTACCCACTCCGAGACCGAGATCGAGAACAGAAAAAGAAAGAAGAGTCCAACTCGGACAAACCACGGAAGTACCATAGCTACACTCCCCTCCGAGTTTCCCTGGTAGACGTCTACAGAGAAGTATGCCACACCGAAAAAATCCCACCGCCCCGACCTTTAAAACACAAGAGAGCGGGGAGAGATCGGTCCGAATACTGTGAATACCACAAGCTCTACGGTCATTCTACTAATGACTGCCACGACCTGAAGAATGTTATAGAAAAGCTAGCCAGAGAAGGAAAACTCGACAGATACATAGCAGAAAAAGGAGAAGAGACCAAAAAGAGAAGGAGGGGAGATAACGAGGATCGGGCCGAACAGACCCTGCGAACCCCTGAAAGGCACATACACATGATAAACGGAGGTTTTGCAGGCGGAGGAACATCCAGATCCTCGCGAAAAAGACACCTCAAAGAGATCTATCATGTCCGAGAAGACAATCCCCTGCCCGAGCTGCCAACCATCTCATTTACCCAAGAAGATGCTCAGGGGATAATACCCGGCCACGACGATCCTATGGTGATCACCATTATCCTAGCAAACGCCAACTTACATCGAACCCTGATTGACCAAGGAAGCTCAGCAGATATCCTGTTCAAAGCGGCCTTCGACAAGCTCGGACTTGAAGAAAAAGAGCTAAAAGCCTATCCCTCCGACCTATTTGGGCTAGGGGACACCCCGATCCACCCCTTAGGATACATCTCGCTACACACTACCTTCGGAAGAGACGAGCAATCTAAAACGTTAAGCATCGACTACATTATAGTCGACGTTACCTCAGCATACAATGCCCTCATTGGGCGACCAACCCTAAACAGACTGGCAGCTGTGGTCTCAACCCCACACCTCTGTATGAAGTTCCCTACCGCAAAGGGAATCGCCACCCTAAAAGGCGACCAAAAATTAGCACGGCGATGCTACAACGAAAGTCTAAGCCTAAAAGGGAAAGAAGTCAACACAATAGAACTCGGGCGAGTTCAAACCCGAGAAGACCTTCGGCCACAACCAGAGGGAGAAACCGAAAGGATCCAAATCGGGAACACACCTGAAAAATTAACAAACATTGGAGCAAACCTCGAAGCAGGCCTAAAGGAGGAACTCATAACCCTCTTAAGGGAGAATTCCGACCTCTTCGCCTGGAAGGCCTCCGACATGCCAGGCATAAGTCCCGACCTGATGTGCCATAAGCTATCAGTATACCCGGGATCCAGACCCGTCCAACAGAGACGCCGGAAGCTCGGACCCGAGCGCATGCAGGCAATAGAAGAACAGGTACAAGCACTGCTAGATGCAGGATTCATTAGGGAAGTAAAATATCCCCTATGGCTCGCAAACGTGGTCCTGGTAAAAAAGCCCAACGGAAAATGGAGGATGTGCGTCGATTACACGGATCTCAACAAAGCCTGCCCCAAAGACCCATATCCACTACCAAACATCGACGCCTTAGTCGACGCAGCCTCAGGCTACAGATATCTCTCCTTCATGGATGCATACTCGGGATACAATCAAATCCCGATGTACGGACCCGACCAAGAAAAGACCTCGTTCATAACCCCAAGGGCAAACTACTACTACGTAGTAATGCCCTTCGGGCTGAAGAACGCCGGGGCAACCTACCAGAGGCTAATGAACAAAGTATTCTCAGAGCACATCGGGCTACAGCTAGAAGTGTACGTCGACGATATGCTGGTAAAGACACAAGAAGACAGAAACTTGGTTCCCGACCTCACAAGTGTCTTCGGCACCCTCAGGAAACACAACATGAGACTTAACCCGACCAAGTGCACCTTCGCCGCAGAAGCCGGAAAGTTCTTAGGCTTCATGCTGACTCAAAGAGGCATCGAAGCAAACCCGGACAAATGCCAAGCGATACTCAAAATGAAGAGCCCGACGTGTGTCAAAGAAGTACAACAACTAAATGGAAGGCTAGCCGCCCTATCAAGATTCTTGGCAGGATCAGCGATAAAATCACTACCTCTCTACTCACTCCTAAAGAAAGGGAAACCCTTCTCATGGACCCCGGAGTGCGAAAAAGCCTTCCAAGAATTCAAGGAATTCCTCGGGCAGCCACCAATCCTAACCCGACCTTTAAAAGGGGAAGAGCTCGTATTATACCTCTCGGTCGGACATCGGGCAGTTGCTTCAGCATTAATACGAGAAAATGACCAAGGACAACACCCCATATACTTCGTAAGCAAGGCACTACAAGGGGCCGAATTAAACTATCAGAAAATAGAGAAATTCGCCTACGCCCTAGTATTCACGGCTCGGAGGCTCCGTCCCTACTTTCAAGCCCACACCATCAAAGTCCGGACGAACCAACCCATGAGACACATCCTACAAAAAACAGACATGGCAGGACGAATCCTACAATGGGCGGTGGAACTGTCCGAGTTCGACCTCCACTATGAAGCCCGGACTGCCATAAAATCTCAATATCTAGCCGACTTCATCGCAGAATATACTGAGACCCCGGGAACCCCACTCTCGTGGAATCTGTATGTCAACGGGTCCTCAAACAAAACAGGAAGCGGAGCCGGTGTTATACTCGAAAGCGACCAAGGAACACGGATAGAGCTATCCTTAAAATTCTAGTTCCAGGCTTCAAACAACCAAGCCGAATACGAGGCCCTACTAGCAGGACTAAAGCTAGCCGAAGAGGTCGGAGCCCAGAGAATCACGATCTTCAGCGACTCCCAGGTCGTCACATCACAAGTAAATGGAAGTTACCAGGCCAAAGACCCTACTATGAAAAAATACCTGGACCAAACACAGGCACAATTACGACACTTCCCGGAAATACAAATCCAGCACATACCTCGGGAACAAAATGCCCGGGCAGACGCCCTCTCGAAGCTCGCTAGCACCAAGCCCGGAGGCAACAACAGAAGTCTTCTCCAAGAAACCCTACAATCTCCCTCCGTGCTAAGAGAGGAAGAAACGTTAAATATATCCAACCAACAGCAAGGATGGATGACCCCCATACTCAACTACCTGAAGTCAGGAACTCTCCCCATAGAAAGAAAAGAAGCTAAAAGGCTTACAAAGGACGCCCAGAATTATACGCTAATTCACGACGTATTATATAGAAGAGGATTCTCAAACCCCCTCCTTAGGTGCGTTCCGACCTCAGAAACAAAGGGCGTCCTCGAAGAAGTCCACGAAGGCATGTGTGGGAACCATCTCGGAGCTCGGGCACTATCCAAGAAAGTAGTCAGGGCCGGGTTCTACTGGCCGACCTTACAAAGAGACGCGACAGAGTTTGTGAAAATATGCCCCCCCTGCCAAAAACACGCCAATTTTCACAAGGCACCGCCCGAAGACCTTATCAGCATCACTGCGCCATGGCCCTTCGCAAAATGGGGACTCGACCTACTCGGCCCGTTTCCACAAGGACCGGGGCAAGTCAAATACCTCATAGTAGGGGTCGACTACTTCACAAAGTGGATCGAAGCCGAACCCTTAGCCACTATTACGGCTCAGAAAAGCCGTAAATTCCTATACAAAAACATCGTCACGAGGTTCGGAGTCCCCTACTCCATCACAACAGACAATGGAACACAGTTCACGGACACAAGTTTTCAGAACTTGGTGGCCGAACTAAAAATCAAACAGCAATTCACATCGGTCGAGCACCCACAAGCCAATGGACAAGCAGAGGCCGCAAATAAAGTCATCTTGGCCGGGTTAAAGCGAAGACTCCAAGAGGCCAAAGGGGCGTGGGCCGACGAACTCCCCCAGGTACTATGGGCATATCGGACAACCCCGCACTCTACAACGGGAGAATCCCCATTCCGGCTAGCTTACGGGATGGAGGCAATGATTCCTATCGAAATAGATGAAGGGTCGCCCAGAGTCATCTTCTACAACGAAAGAGGCAACCCACAGGCACAAAGGGAAGAACTCGACCTCCTCCCCGAGGTCCGAGAAAGAGCCCGAATCCGAGAAGAAGCCTTAAAACGGCGAACGGCCCTCAGATACAATCAAAAGGTAATAAAGCGAAGCTTCTCCAGTCACGACCTGATTCTAATCCGAAATGACATCGGAACACAAAAGTCGGGAGAAGGAAAGCTAGCCGCCAATTGGAAAGGGCCCTACAAGGTAACAGAAGTCTTAGGGACAGGCTACTACAAAATATCCGACCTAGAAGGCAATTAGCTGCCCAGGACCTGGCACGCCTGTAATCTAAGACGGTACTACAGCTAGAAAAACTTAACCCGAGGTGTACTCTTTTTCCCTACAAGGGTTTTTTAATGAGACACCCGGTTAAGTAGGATATCCGACCTAAAGGGTAAACACTTTGTAAATATTCTTTCTCTTTAATACTAATCAAATTTCTCTATTTTCTCTTCCTCATGATGAAGCAAATCCTAGAAAGTACCCCACCAAGGCGCATTAATTTATGCTCGGCAAAACGCAAAAAATCATTTGCCAAGAGACCATACAAGGTCGGTAAAGATAAAGCGACGAGGTTCAAATTAATGTGAGAAGTTATAAAGTAACTCTGAAATGGCTCGAAAAGCCAAATAAAAAAGAGGTTACGAAAATAACTTAAAAAGGCCGACGAAACGACGAAGTCGGACCCAACAAAGGGAAAAGTTATAAAGTAACTCTAAAATGGCTCAAAAAGCCAAATAAAAAGAGATTACAGAAATAACTCAAAAGAACCGACCAACGACAAAGTCGAACCTAACAAAAAGGAGGTACTCGAGCACCCGATGTCCGAGAAAAAGCTCGGCCCGAGAAAGAAGCCTTAAAACGGCAAGAACCAGGATTTCGAAAAACGCTTACTAAAAAGTTGCTTTACAAAAAGCAACTAAAAAGTACAAAGCGAAAAGAACGAAATCGAAAGAAGTTTCAAAACGCTAGCTAAAAAGTTGTTATCCGAAAAACAACTAAAAAGCACGAAAGCGGAGACATAAAGTCAAAACACTAGCTAAAAAGTTGTTATCCGAAAAACAACTAAAAAGCACGAAAGCGGAGACATAAAGTCAAAACGCTAGCTAAAAAGTTGTTATTCGAAAAACAACTAAAAAGCACGAAAGCGGAGACATAAAGTCAAAACGCTAGCTAAAAAGTTGTTATCCAAAAAACAACTAAAAAGCACGGAAGCGGAAACATAAAGTCAAAACGCTAGCTAAAAAGTTGTTATCCGAAAAACAACTAAAAAGCACGAAAGCGGAGACATAAAGTCAAAACGCTAGCTAAAAAGTTGTTATCCGAAAAACAACTAAAAAGCACGAAACCGGAGACATAAAGTCAAAACGCTAGCTAAAAAGTTGTTATTCGAAAAACAACTAAAAAGCACGAAAGCGGAGACATAAAGTCAAAACGCTAGCTAAAAAGTTGTTATCCAAAAAACAACTAAAAAGCACGGAAGCGGAAACATAAAGTCAAAACGCTAGCTAAAAAGTTGTTATCCGAAAAACAACTAAAAAGCACGAAGGCAGAAACCAAAGATCAAAACACAAACACCGCATAATAAAGTCACCACAAGTGGCTAAATAAAAGCAAAAGGTGTCCAAAAGTGTTCACAAAAGCCATCCAACAAAAAGCCCACAGGCCGGGCAAACCACTAAAAAGATCACAGAGGATCAAGGTCCTTTCCGGTCTCCGCATCAACAGAAGGCTGCGGAGGGAACATCGAAATCGGGACTGCATCGACAGCACCATCATCCCGGCTTGAAACCTCCACACCAGATCTATCCTCAGCCAAAGGTGAAGTCGGGTTCACAACCGGAACCTCGGGGTCGGACACCGGAGCCTTGTGGTCAGACACCGGAACCTCATCCTCGGCAGGAGCAGGAACAATCTTTCCCTCCACAACAATGTTTTTCGTACTGAATAAGCTCAGATCCAGGTCGGGAGCAAGAACCCGGACCTGATCCCTCAAATTCACAAACATAGCATCCATACCCTTGGCCACATTATCTTCCAGCTCGTAAAAATCATCCCGAGCAGACTGCAACTTCTCCTTCGTCTCCACAAGCTCGGCATACAGCTTAGTATAGTTCTCCGTCGCCACCCTCGCCATCTCCTCAGATGTCTTCGCCGCCGCCACAGCCGCGGTGGCCCTAGTTTTCTCTTCCTCCAAAGAGGCCTCCAGCTCAGTAATCCTGGCAGCCTTCAGTTGACTAATCTTATCAAGCTCGGACCGTGCCTTCTCAAGTCGGGAGCTGGTCGCCCCAAGGGGAGCTTTCTTGAACTCCCGAGCAATAGCGGCATGAAGACTAGCCATCCGAACACAGCTCCGCGCCATATACTGAAAGTGATGCTCCATAGACGCATCATCAGTAGAAATAAAGGTCTGGGGGAGAATGTGCTGCTCAATCCAACCAAGAGCGTCAAAATCCTTATCATTGAAACCGGCAAGCTCTTGAGAGGTCTTCTGTTTCTTGGGGGGAGGACCCGAGGTCGAAGACGGGGAAAGGTGACCGGGTCCGGAGGTCGGAGGATCTTGAGTTATAGCTCGGAACTGAGGAGCCGAAATGGTCTTCGACCGAGTCTGAACACCCACGGTAGTCTTCTGCGGAGAAGATCGGGCAGAAGCCTCAGCCTCGATATTCCGAGCAGCCGCAGACTTCTTCGACCGACGAAGGAACTTCATGGAATCAGCCTGAGAAGACATCTCTGCAGAAACAAAAGAAAGGGATTATCACAACAGAAAAACCTCCAAAACGAAGCCAAAATACTAAGATGAAATCTCAAAGAGGTCGGGAACTACCTAACTCGGAACGGAGAAGGCTTGGATCTCCCAACATTTTCTTCGTATCCAAGTGAGGTGCCCGACCCCATAAACTGCTCAACACACCCACAAAGGCCTGCTCCACCTCATCTAAACTCTCAAAAGTATACTTAACCGACACTACATTCTCCTGCCAACAAAGAGGAAAAGAAGGCTCCCCACTCTCATCTAGAAAGAAAGGTCGGACATCTCCAGCAGCCCGGACCTTGAAATAGTAGTTCTTGAAATCATGAAACGACTCATCATACAAGGTACAAAACTTCTTTCCCAGGTTAGCCCTAAAAGAGACCCAGGACACCTTCCCAGCACCCGACCCCGGCTTCGTCAACACGAACAGATAGGAAAAAAGAGAAACAGAAGGGGAGACGCCCAAAAACTGACACAAAAGTTGAAACAGCTTTAAAAACGCCCAAGAATTTGGATGGAGTTGCGTAGGGGCAAGGTTACAAGACCAAAGGACCTCGGACTCCAAGTCGGAAAAAGGAAGTCGTACACCCAGCTTCGAGAAAAAACAATCGTAAGCATAAAAGAATAGCTTCTCGGAACTTTCTAAAGGCGGGAAGCACACTCTCTCCTCGGACTCCGGGGCTACTAGCTCATAATCCCGCTCAGACTCCCTGTTCTCACAAATACTACACTCCCTACGGAACCTAACTAGATACTCAGAATCTACAACAGAAGGGACCCTTAGAGGAACAGGATCTACCCAACCAAGACCACTCGGAATCTTGGTCGACATTGCTTGAAACACCTTTCGAGACATAAAAAATCTTGCCTACAAAGAAGAATACAACAGCAAGCCAAAAATCACATAATCGGCAGACAGCAAAAAACCCATTCAGCAGAAGCAAGAAAACAAAAGTTCTTTTAGAAGAAAAAATGCAGTAACCCGAAAACAAAGTACCAAGAGAAAAGAGCCCCCCCCCCCCCACATACAAACAACCAAAACAATGGCGGCGCCTCTTTTCGGGGCAACCCCAGCATAGAAGAAAAAGAAACAAAAGCATATGTGCACAGCGAAAGTAAAGACGAGAAACAAACCTGGAAGAAAGGAAGAAAACGACGAGCTCCGATGCAAGAAGAACGAAAACAGCGGCGCAGAGGAAACCCCGAAAAACAACGCACAGAAAGAATCGGAGAAGAAGAACAGAGAGAAAGAAGGAAGATGCTCGAAAGAGAGGTGGCGAAAAACCCAGAAAAAGGGAAGGGGAACAGAATAAACAAAGAAAATGAGGAAAGGGGCAAATAAATAATGCCTTCACAGAGCCCGAACGGAAATCGAGGAGAAACGGTAAAAAGCAATAAATGCTGAAACGGCCATTTTCAAATTTTGAAAAGACGACTATGCCCGAGCTCGACCTCTCAAAAGGACGAACTCGGACAGGGGCACTGTTCATACCCTGACCGAGCTCTCCAAGCTCGGGAAGTTCGCAGAAGGTCCGACCTCGTCCCAAAGGCCCACGCCTAAGGTCGGACCTCGGACAAATAAAGAAGAAGGCCCATCAAAAGGAACGAAGCCCAAAACCTAAAGGCCGAAAAAGGCCTAGGAAAGGCGGTTCCACAAAAGATAGGGATAAGACTCCCAAAGATAAGATAAGATAAGAATATCTTATCCAGGGAAGATCACGACCAACCACTATAAATACACTGGAGCACCCAGGTATAACTCATACTCTAATTCTACTCAATATCTGCTTGGACCCATGCTAACTTAAGCATCGGAGTGTCATTGCAGGTACAACCCCCAGCCGCTCAGCACACCAAGCTCGGGCCACGGAACCCCTACCTCGGGTCTTGCCAGACGACCGAGCTACACGTTTCAGGTAACCCTCGGAACACCTGGCATGAGCGTCAATTTGGAGTTGTAAAGGAGGACTAAGTTCCCAGGTTGGAACTCTCTCCTCTTGATGTGCTTATCATGCACAGCCTTCATCTTTTCCTTGTAAACCTGGAGTTCTCATAAGCTTCTAGGCGAAGGCTTTCTAATTCCTGCAGTTACAACTTCCTTTCAGCTCCGGCCTTCTCAAATCCCATATTGCACTCCTTCACTGCCCAAAAGGCTTTGTGCTCTACCTCAACTGGGAGGTGACATGCTTTTCCATAAACTAAGCGGAAAGGACTCATCCCAATGGGTGTCTTGTATGCCGTTCTGTATGCCCAGAGTGCATCTTGTAGTCTGGTGCTCCAGTCTCTTCGATGAGGTTTGACTACTTTCTGCAATATACGCTTTATCTCTCTGTTAGACACCTTGGCTTGCCCATTAGTATGGGGATGGTAGGCTATTGCCACTTTATAAATTATCCCATGCTTTTTAGTAACCCTGTTAGTCTCCTGTTACAAAAATGGGTGCCTTGATCACTCACGATTGCTCGTGGTGATCCAAAGTGGCAAATGATATGGTTTCTAACAAAGGAAACAACGGTGTTAGCATCATCAGTGCGGGTAGGAATTGCTTCCACCCATTTAGAAATGTAATCCACAGCTAACAATATATAAAAGTAACCATTAGAGTTTAGAAATGGACCCATGAAGTCAATGCCCCAAACGTCAAAAATTTCACAGAAAAGCATAATCTGTTGAGGCATCTCATCCCTCTTGGATATTGATGACCTCAATTCACTACCCCTTTTAAAAATTTAGTGAACGAGTATTTTTGGCAAGCGCACCAAAATTATTGCCAATAATAACCCACTGTAAAATGGGATCGTATCCACAGAGATTGGCAAATCCAAGCAGTTTTAATTGATTGATGAATTAGTCAAGCGGATCAATAAGATTGTGAAGTGCAGAATTCTAAATGGCATAAATGTAAATGACTAGAATATAAAGAAAAGCAATAAAGTGCAGAATTAGAAATTACAAAATGTAAAGTGTTGAATTATAAATGACTTGAATGTAAATGGGAATGGGGAATTGCTGAATGTAAAATTAAGCTATAAAGAAATGGATAGATAAGAATGGGGGAATTCATTGAGATTGGGAGATGTTGTCTCTTTGGATCAAATCTAGCCTAGATCCTCTTCAATCATGCAACTCACTGACCTCTTGGCAATCATGATTGATTGAGCCCCAATCCCTTGGTGACTCAATCTCTCATATATTGATCAATAGCCAATTCCTTGGTCTAATTGTTCATGAAGAGAGATATGCTTGGTCCCTGATTATACCACACACCCTTGTAGAGATAGGTAGAGGGGGGATTATCTGTCACGTATCTCTTCACCAAAACCCAGATTCTACTCAAGTGTTAGAAGGGATTTCAAGCATGGTTTCATGTTTCCTTTCCCAAGGTTCCCATGAAACCCAATTGCATTCAATCTCTTTCCCAAGATAATTGAACACTAAGCATTAAGAACAAAATTCCTTCTAGCAAATCAAGAGAAGATGAAAAGAAGAAGAATTTCACTATTATCAATCCATCAGGTACAACAGAGCTCCCTCTCTTAATGAGAGGGAAGTTAGCTACTCATAGCTTAAAAAGTACTCAAAAGTGGAGTGTAAAAGTGGATCTAGAACTAACTGCTTAATCCCTCTTTAATACTCTTTAGGGGTATTTATATTACTCCTAGTGAAAATAAAGAAATTACAACTACTCTTTGCGGTTGTCAGACCGGCTTGGCACCTTCTTCCAAGAAAATTCTATGGAAGCACACTTGAGGACTTATCCCCATAATGTCACTTAGGCTCCATCCAATCGCCTTCTTTTACTTTCGGATAACCTCAAGGAGTTGTTGCTCTTCTTGATCGGAGAGATCGGTTGCCACTATCACTGGGAATCTATGTTCCTCATCAAGGAACACATATTTAACATGGGGTGGTAGTGGTTTCAAATCTTCCCTTGCTTCTTGGCAAGGTAACTTATCCTCTTGGTTGTGGGGACTTGGTGTGGCACTTTCATCTTCTTCATCCCCAAAGGCCACCTCTTGTGAAATTTCTTCATCATTTAGACATCTTTGAAGCTCATGGGTGATACCTACCTCAAGTTCCTCCTCTTCCCATCTTCAACGAAATTCTCGCCCCCATCAGTGGATTCCTCCTTCATAAGAGTGGGTTAAGAGTGAATCTCATCAAGCAGCTTACTTCCCTCTAGAGTTATAGCATCAATGCTAGTTGCTGGAATTGATGGGTGTGATAAGGGCTGAGGAGCAAGGTTGCTAGGGGTGGAGTGAGAGGGAGCTAGTCGTGACAAAGTCTCGGCAAGAGTTGCCATGCAATTCTCTTGCTTCCTTTGAAATTTCCTCTGCTCTTGGATGAGGACTTGAAAGCTAATCTCCCCATAAGGGGAGTTAATGGGGGATAGGATGGTGCTGGAAACTAGGTTGTCCCAACTGTGGCGGTAGGTAGGTGGGTGGAGAGAGAATTAGTGGTGAAAAAGGTAAAGGGGCTTGAGGGTATGATGGTTGTGTCTCATGTTGAGGGCATTGAGCATGAACATATGGAGGGACAAAATTATAATGAAGTCGTGTTCCACTAGGTGTGAGAGGTTGATAGACACTAAGATCATGGGTCCATTGCATCGGTCCTTGTTGCCAAGAATTGATTGCTTGTGACCCTTCTTCGAGTTGACCTCCCACACCTTGTGATGAGCCCATGTTGGAATTGCTACCACCTACAACATGATAACAACTAGACTCCAAGCCAAAAGGGTTATAATTCATGATGAATAGGAAAAATAAAATGCAATGATATTAACAAAGGCAATAAACTAATGAATATATATATTCCAACTATATCAACTTACCTAGGACTAGACAAACAAAAAGTGTTAGTTGCTATCAATACTAAGATAGAGGCGCCTCCTATCAAATAGTGCCAAGTAGCAAACCAAAAATCAAATATTCACACTATTCACATATTTACATAACCAAAATCAGAGCACTCATTGCACTTAAAGTGAATTCCCTGGCAACGGCGCCAAAAATTTGATGGGTGATTGATATGATATTGCCAATTGCTTGGATTTGGATTTTCACACTAAAAGAGGATTAACGTTGCAAGCATAGACCAAACTCAACAATCGGTCACCGATCAAATTAGAAATTCACAAGATGTATCACAACTCAAAATCAATTTAAAACCGAAAGTATTTGACTCCCGGATCGTCTCCCAAAGAATCACTTGAGAGCGAGTATGCAAATTCCGATTGTAATGATCAAGGGTTGTCAATGGAGAAATGAACATATAAAGCAATAAAAGAACATCAAAATTGTAACGATTGAACTAATAAAGAAATTGAAGACCCGATTATGTAATATAAACAAGTAAAGTATGAAAGAAATCAACATAGCAATGTATGAAAGATTGAAAGCATAAAAAGCGGTCTTGGCTTGGAGTGAGTTAAGGGTCCTTTCCTTGTTGGAACCACAACTATGACAATTATGATGGATTAATCTCACTTGATCAACCCTCACACCGGAAGGTAAGTTAAATGAGCATAAGTGTTCTTAACCCACAAATCCTAAATTGCTTGCTAATTGCTTTAGCAACAAATTAGCGTTAGTGGAAACAAGAACAATTAACAATCTAAGAATTGACACTAAATGTTGGACATTCCAACTTTAGAAACCCAATACCTCACTTTCCCCAATCTAAGAGACAAAAATTTAGCCTAAAACTATGTTTGACATTTTGTCAAACACTTGGTCGACAAAAAGTTTAAACATGGGAAAAATGAGAAAGGACTTGAAACTAAAAGCAACAATTCATCTCAATCAACAAGAATAACAAAAGAAAGCATAGAAAAAACATCAAACATCAAATTCATCAACAAGAAATTGAAATTGCAAAGGAGAAGTAAATTTGAACTATAACTTGAATTAGAAGAAAGAGTAATGACAATGTAACTATAAAGAGTAATAACAAGAGAATATTTACAATGAAATTAGCAAAATCCAAGGTCAAAAATGAAAATGGCACTTGAATGTAAAACCCTAATAGAAACCCTAGTAGAGATGATAAAAAACTTAGAGAAAACTAAAACTAAAAACCTTCTACCACTACTCTTAAACTATACTAATGATATGCTATGCTATGTCCTTCATTCCCCCTCTAATATGAGCTAAGAGACTTCAGAAATTACCCAGAACACGACTTGTGCGGACACACAGGGGGCTATGCGGGCGCACAGAAGCAAAAACATGGAAGAGTGTGAATGCACACAGCGTGCGAACACGGCGACTAGAGAGGCTGCATTAAGGCGTGCGGGCGCACAAGAGCGTGCGCGCGCACAGAAGGGCTCTCTCTTTTTTTTTTTAAATAGGCAGAAGCAGGTGTGCCTGCGCACACAGGTCTGTCCGTACGCACATATGAGAAGAATGGGGGGAGGTTGTTCGCGCGCACAAGCTGTTCCCTCGCTCCCACCAGAGGTCCTTACAATTGGTGTGCGGACGCACACGTCTGTGCGGCCGCACAGATGAAAGACGAAAAGGAACGCGTGCATATGCACGTATCTGTGCGCACGCACAGATCAGAGAAAAGGGGGCAGCGCGCACGCACAAGCTGTGTTGGCTCCGCGACCAGAGGGCATGTCAAGGTGTATGCAGACGCACAGGCTTGTGTGTCCGCACAGATGGCAAAAAACACAGTTTTGTGCGCACGCACAGATTGGTGCGTATGCACAGATGTCTTGTTTCAGAAATTTCTTTTCTCTTCAAAACTAAGGTTCCCAACCTTAGCACAAAAACATACCTACCCCAAATCATTCAAATAAGCACAAATTCATAGTCCACAAGTAATTTAACTTATACAACTCAAAATTATCCAACGAAATCTAAGCTAATCATTATATCACAAGAAAACAAGTAGTTCAAAAAGCTATAAACAAGAGATAGAATTGAAAAATTGTCACCATGATGGGATGTCTCCCACTGATGATTGGATTTTTGACGGTTTAGAATTCACAAATGAATTCTCGTTGCAAGTATAGTTTCTGAACCAATCACTAATCCTTTCATCAAAATGGCGCCGTTGCCGGGGAATTGCAATGGTGCTGTGTTATTGGTTATTGTATATATGTGAATATGTTTACTTTTTGCTTCTTTATTAGTTTTTAGTTTGTTCTCTTTATTTGTTACTATTTTTTGTTTTTTCCCTCTCTTGCTATCATGAATTCTCACTTTGGCTATGAGTTTGGTTTTAATTGTGTTGTAGGAAATGTGGACTTCAATGGCAACATGTACCAAGGATGGGACCAACAAAGATGGGAGGAGTCTCAAGGAATTGATCACCCCTATTGGCAACAACCTCCGGATGCTTATATGTATAATTCACATCCTAATGCATGTCAACTCAAGGGCTATGGTGACTCTTTTTGTGACAATCAACCACCACCATATGCCTATGAATCTTATCCTCAACATGAACCTCAGCCATACTCACAAGCCTTTCCACATCAAGCACCTTCCTATGATCCATATCCACCATATCACCAATCATCCATGCCATACTCTTATGATCATTATGAGCAAGAACCTTTAGAACCACCACAACCCTATCAAGATTACTACCAAGAACCACCTCAATGCACACCACCTCCACAATTTTACCAAGATGAACCACCCCCAATATATGAAAATTTTCAACCACAAGATGAATTCTACCTTCCACCACAACCTCACATGGAAGAATATTCATGTCCATCGATCCAAGAGCCATATGATCCCTATCATGATATCCAAGCGGAACAAGAGTCAAGGGATTGTCTCAAGGAAGCATTGGATTAATTTCAAGCAACCATGGAGTGTGTTGTGCAACAAGTGGAAATAGTGGAGAATATTGAACCACCACAACTCTACCAAGAAGAACCATCTTCCTACTATGAACCCTTTCCCCAAAATGATGAATCCTTCCATCCACCCCAACCTCCAATGGATGACATCCTTGGTGTTCTTGTTCAAGGGCAAGAAGAGATGAAAAGGGATGTGCAAAATTTTATGGCCGCCTTGGATGCGGTAACAAATCAATTAGCCTCCCAATGCTTGAACACTCAAGGAACTCCCATGGCTACATGTGGAGAATCGAATGAAGAACATAGCATGAAGGAGAGATTAGAAACTCCGGTGGGAAATAAAGGAAGTTTCTTTGTATTGGAATAATTGGAGGAAGCTTTAATTGTTGGAGACAAGGAAGAAGTGGTAGAAGACTTAGGAGATGCGGAGACTCCATGGGAACATAGAGTTGAAGAAAACCCCCTCCAAGTTGATTAAAATTGATGCTAGGGAGGAAAGTGCACACCTTCCAAGGCATATTTCATATGAAGACTTGGATGGGATAGAGCAAGAATTGAGTTCCCTTGGTGATGAAGATCAAGCATCAAGTCTTAGTGGTGAAGAATCCTTTGAGCATGAAGAACCTTCTCCCGTTGGATTTGAAAGCGTTGAGGAGGTAAATTTTTCTCACCCTCCCTATTATGATTTGAGTAAGGTAAAAGGTTTTGATAAAATTGTTGAACAAAGGATTGAGATTAAGAGTACTTGTGAAGAGGTGGAAGTCCCTAGAAATAGAAAAACGAGGGTTGGTTATGCTTTGTCAATATCTTTGGAAGCATCTTTGCCTAGGTTGCCATATACACCTTCATTTGAGTGGGTGAAATTCATTTCTATTAGCTTTATTATCCCACTTGAGTATGGTTTGCTTGAAACGGATGGCCAACTTAGGGAAGTTTGTGGGATGAAGCGTAAGCGGAAAAGGTTTTGTGGTGGGCATTACAAATCAAGGCTCATTATGGTTGATGCATCAAACATGAGATATAAAGGGTGGAATAGTGCTCAAATAGGGGTCTAGGAGGATTGTTAGCCACTATATAGAGAATTCACATTACTCACCACCCGGATGGACTAATAATGATGATCAACTTCAAGACGGGTGTGAAAATAAAGTGTGGGATCCCGGATTAGAAAAAGAGGATCAACATTGGGAGCCCCAAGCTTGTGAAGAACCCCATCAACACTTGGCTCAATCCATAAGAAATCTTGGGGCACAATGGAGAACCAAGCATTGGTGGGAGTTCCAAGATGAGTACAAACACAAGCTACCTTGATGAGAAGCTCCCCATAAGTCCAACTTAAGGACAATAAACAAAAGTGCTAGGTGGGAGACACCCCACCATGGTAAAATCCTTTCATTTTCTCTTTTGTACATACTGGTAGAACAAGTTTAATTTCATGTTTAGATTAGTTGGTTGAGTTTAATTAGTATTTTATCATGATAAATAAGGTTTTATGTTGTTTTGGTAGCTGTTTGGAGGTTTGGAATGCTTGGATTAGTGCAAAAACATAGCAAAAATTTTTGAAAAACAAAGCACCATCCATGCGTACGCGTGCATCAAGCATTTTCGACCATCCACGCGCGCACGCCATGCGTGTGTACGCGTGGATTGAGAAGTTCTACATTCCATACATTTTCCAAAGAGTTATGCCTACGCCACGCCAACGTTGTGCCTTTGGCACAACCCCACTCGCGCATACGTGCACATGACGCGTACGCACAACTCTCGGAATAAGCCATCGACGCGCGCGCGCCATGCGTGCGTACGCGCGGATGCCCTTCCTTCACTACATTTTTTTCTTCTCCTCTTTCCATTTCTTTCCTTCTCCTTTCTTCTTCCCTTCTTCTACCCCCCATCTAACACTCCCAAACACCATTGTTAACCATTTATTTTAGTTAGTTAGTTAGTTGATTAGTTAGTTGGTTTTAGTTAGTTTTTATTTCGTTTTCTCTTTTTCATTGCAAGTGTTGGATTGTTATTTTTGTTTACCATTAATTGTTGATGAGTATTAAAAAGGGATGTTATCTTAACATCATTATGTTTATAATCTCTGTTGGATTCTATGATTGAGGTTATGTTTTGCTACTTGGTTTTGAGTTTTTCATACTTACATTTTAAGAATACCAAGTGATGAGAATTGCCTTCGAGCTTGTAACTCTTTTTGAATTGCATGATTTGGCCACCATGTGATTTGAGCCTTATTTTGTGATTAGGTAACTTCTTGATGGATGATGTTGTGCATTTACCTTAGTGCATGGTGTTTCATGATTATATGCATCCATATGCTTTAGCTTAAATGCTTTCATGCTTCTTTAATGCTTGTTTTACCTTACAAGTTTACTTAAAGCATCTCAAGAACAATAGGATAAGTGAAGTGCATGCTTCTTTTTGGATATAGCTTCTTATGCTAATGTGTGTTCTAAACCGCGTAATTTAGAATTCACACACTTATTTGTCATTAATGTCACACTAATTCACTCACTCAATTCTAGTGATTAGTACCTCATTCCAACAATGTATGCTTCCTTGCTTTTATATCTTCTCATCTTATGGTGTTTTATTTTTGTTTTCCATGAACAATGCACCACAAGCAAACATAGAAGCAAGACTAAGAACATGCAGCAATCCGGAGACTCGCCGTACCCCCTTGCTCATCTTTGAATGCACCGAGGACGGTGCAAACTTTTAAGTGTAGAGAGGTCGTCCGACCGGTCAGCGATTCTGGGTGACAAATTTCTAATCCCAACACTTTTGCATTTCATTCTAGGATTTTATGGTTTTTACTTGCATTTTCTTATTTTTGCATATGTATACACAATAAGCTTAGTCAAAATAATGAAATTTTTCAAGGATTTCTATCTATAAGGCACCTCAATTGATTTGAGTGAAAAACTTTCTCATTAAACTTGCTTGAATTATATATCTTGTTGATCATGTTTTTGAGCTAAGAACAAAAGCTTGTGAGTTTTGAGCCAAATGGTGTGGTTACATCTTATAACCACTTATTTTTCCTTCTTGTGCGCATTATTCCCTTTCTATGATTGTAATCTTTGATTTGTTTGATTCTTTATATCCATTATTTTGTGTATTTATGCATTTATATGATTGAAGCTATCATTTCATTATCTCACTCGCCCATATAGCCTACCTTTTATCTTCCTTTGTTAGCCAAATTTGAGCCTACGATTAACCCACTTGTTCTTAATTTTAGCACATTACAAGCCTAAAGCGGAAAATAATAAATGTCCTTAATTTGGATCTTTGATTAGCTTAGACTAGTGTGTGTGAGTATCATTCAAGTGTGGGAATCTTGGAACATTGGGTGAATAAAAGGGTAGTTTTGTATTTTTATTGAAAATATTGGGAATTGGGTACATACTCATGTATTAATCAAATATAAAACCTTATGCATAGATGCTTTTGTATATAAAAAAAGAAAAAAAATGAGAAAGACAAAATAAAAGGAGAAGAAAAAGAAAAAATAATATGGAAAAAAATATAGAAAAAGAAAGAAAAAAAAAGAGAAGAAAGAAGTAAAAAGGGGACAAAATGCCCCAAAGTTAAGCTCAATAAAATCAATGCATAAGTGTTGTGAAATGAAAAGGGATACATGAGTATGTGAAAAAGAGAAGGATGGGTAGTTAGGTTAGAACTTAATTGTATAAGATGCCATAGGTTAGGTGGAAAGTTTAAGCTTATCAAAGATTCAAATTCCAAGCTCACTTAACCATATATGCATCCTACCTTGACCCTAGCCCCATTACAACCTAAAAAAAAGACCTCATGATAGATGTATGCATGCATGAAATATATGTTGATTTTTAGAAGAAAAACAAACCTTAGAAAGCATGAAATAGAGGAGAATTGAGAGAATCAGCCCTAAACACTTGAGCGGATAGAGTGCAAACACATCCGGTGAGGGTTTGATGCTCAATTACATGTTTCCATATATAAGTATCATCTCTTCATGCAAGTTTGTAAAAATATTTAATAACTCAATTCAATTGTGGATTAGACTTGCTAGTCTTAGCCCTTGTGCATATATGCTTCTTGGGAATTGATTTATTTTGACCAAGCAATTGCATTCATTTAGATAGTTGCATATAGGTAGATTGCATTTAGTTAGTTTCCATTGAATAAATGCCATACCCTTACTTCATTCTTGGTTTTAGCATGAGGACATGCCTGGTTTAAGTGTGGGGAGGTTGATAAATCCCATTTGTAGGGTTTATCTTGTGCTTGATTTAGGGGATTTTATAACCTTTTACCCACATTTATCTATTGAAATAGCATGGTTTTATAACTTCTCCTTTAATTGTGCTTAAGAGTGAAAACATGCTTTTTAGGTCTTAAAATAGTTAAATGTAATTTACCTTGATTCCGTTAGATGCCTTAATATGTTTGTTAAGTGATTTCAGATTTAGGAGGCAAAGATTGGATCAAGGGAATGAAGGAAAAGCATGTAAAGTTGGAGAACTCATGAAGAAATGAAGGAATCGCAAAAGCTGTCAAGCCGACCTCTTCGTACTTAATCGACCATAATTTGAGCTACAGAAGTCCAAATGATGCGGTTCTAGTTGGGTTGGAAAGCTAACATCTGGGGCTTCGAAACGATATAAGATTTGCCATAGTTGCTATACGTATAAGGATGCGTACGCGCACTGTACGCGTACGCACCGTTGGTGCACGTGATTCACTTCATGCAAACTCGTGGCTAGCGAATTCACAAGCCTTATGGGCCCAATCCAACTCATTTCTGATGCTATTTAAGCCAAGGATTGAAGAGAAATGACTACACTTTTCATACTTTAGGAAAGTTAGTTACCATTAGTTTAGTTTAGCTCAGTTTAGTGGTTAGAGTTAGTTTCTTGAGAGAGAAGCTCTCACTTCTCTCTAGGATTAGGATTAGGATTAGGATTAGGCTTAGTTCTTAGATCTAGATTTTAATCCATCTTCTTCTACTTCCATCCTCTCAATTCCTTGTTGTTACATTCATCTTCCTCTATTCTTTTGTTGTAATTTTCTTTATGTAGTTCTTGTATTTTGTTGTAGATCTACTTTTGTTTCTTCTACTCTCTTTCAATTCAATCAAGGTTATTCATAATAATTGTGTTTCTTTTGATTGTTGTTGTTAATTCCTTTCAATAATTGTTGTTATATTTCATTCTTGTTGTCAATTTACTATGCTTTTCTTTTGTGCCTTCCAAGTGTTTGATGAAATGCTTGGTTGGATTTTAGTGTAGCTTTTGTTCCTCTTGGCTTTGGTAGAGTAATTAGTGACTCTTGAGTTATCTAATCCCTTTGTTGATTGATAATTAGAAGTTGCTAATTGATTTGAATGCCTCTAAAGCTAGTCTTTCCTTTAGGAGTTGATTAGGACCTGAAAAATCAAATTGATTCATCCACTTGATTTTCCTCCTTAGTTAGAGGTTAACTAAGTGGTAGCAATGAACAATTTGTGGTCACAATTGAGGAGGATAACTAGGATAGGACTTGTAGTTCTCATATCTTGCCAAGAGCTTTGTTAGTTGTTAGTTTATTTTCTTTGCCATTTATATTTCTTGTCTAAAATCTTGAAAACCCCAAAATATCTCATAACCAATAACAAGACACTTTATTACAATTCCTAGGGAGAACGACCCGAGGTTTAAATACATCGGTTTATTAATTTTAGGGGTTTGTTTTAGTGACAAACAACTCTTCGTATAAAAGGATTAGTGATTGGTTTAGAAACTATACTTGCAACGAGAATTCATTTGTGAATTCTAAACCGTAAAAAATCCAATCATCACACATATTGAACCTGTTCGGGTTGCTGCTTTTCATAACCCTCTTTTTGTTGTCCCCACACCACTGGTGGTTGATTGGTTGTACTCACTGCAGCTATTTGAAGGCTATCTATCCTCTTTGCCATCATCTCTATTTATTGTTGAATTTGTTGGTGCATCACCTTTTTTTATGCCAAAATAGTGTCCACAACTTCAAGCTTTAGTACAGCTTTCTTTGGAGCTGGTTGGCGTTGTCTTTGATGAGCATAGAAGTACTGATTATTGGTCATAGTATCTATGAGATTCTGGGCCTCTTTAGCTATCTTCATGAGCTTTAGTGAACCTCCAGCAGAGTAATCCAAGGCTTCTTGAGCTTTTAAAGTCAAGCCTTCATAGAAATTCATCAATCTGTCCCATTCACTAAACATTTCATGTGGACATTTTCTAATCAAGGCTTTGTACCTCTCCCAGGCTTCATAAAGTGATTCTCCACCAATTTGGGTGAAGGTTTGCACTTCTGTCTTCAATCTAATGATCCTTTGAGGAGGGTAGAACTTAGCCAAGAATTTACTCACTAGATCATCCCAGTTGTTGATGCTTTCCTTGGAAAATGTCTCCAGCCATTGAGTTGCCTTGTCTCTCTGAGAGAATGGAAATAGCAGCAATTTGTAGATATCTGGGTGCATACCATTTGTCTTAACTGTCTCACATATCCTCAGAAAGACAGATAGGTGTTGATTCAGATCTTCAAGAGGACCCCCTCCAAAAGAACAGTTGTTTTGCACCAAAGTGATGAGTTGAGGTTTCAACTCAAATTTATTTGCATGAACATTTGGGGTGAGGATACCGCTCCCACAGTTTCTTGGGTTGGGGAAGGTGTAAGAGGCTAGAACTCTCCTCTGAGGCTGGCCATTGTTGTTGGCCATATCCTCTGGGGTATTAGGGAGGTTACCCTCCATCTCTTGATCTTCCTCTTCTGATTCCTCTTCTCCAATCAACCCCTTTCCTCTGGCTTCTCTTCTCAACCTCAAAAATGTTCTCTGGTTCAAAATCAAAGTAGGTAGATACTGATGACTTGCATTATTTACCCTGTTTACCTATGCAAAAGGACCATAAAAAGAGCACATATTCATTGTTTCAATGCAATTTCATGAGCTAAATGATAAGTATTATGGTATGTTGCTTTGAAATGAGTTTGTGTTGAATTTCAGGTGAAAAGTGCAACAAAAAGGGAAGAAAACAACAAAACAGAGCTGGGCATGTGAAACTGGCATGCCACTTAGAGCAAACGCCATGAAAATATATGGGCGTGGCACGCCAGGAGTTGGGCGTGGCATGCTAGTACAAGTTTCCAGAGAGCAATGCTATAGCCACAAGAGGGGCGTGGCACGCCAGCACCATCAACTACTATGGGTGTGCCACTTGAAACATGGGGCGTGGCATGCCAGTTCATCAATCCAAAGGTCCAAGCACTTGGGCATGCCGCTTGGTATCGAAGGCGTGGCACGCCAATCTTTCATTATCATTTGGGTGTGCCACTTGAAAAGGCAGGCGTGGCATGCCAAGCATAAAGAGGGCCATCATCACTTGGGCGTGCCACTTGAGCAGCACGGCGTGGCACACCAGTAAAAATTTCCAGAGGCGAGATTGAAGGTCCAAACACATGGCCGTGTCACTTGAGATCGAAGGCGTGGCACACCAAGCCTTCACCCTCACTTGGGTGTGCCACTTGAAGACCTAGGCGTGGCACGCCAAGCTTCAAAGAAGGCCAAGTAAAGCTGGGCATGCCACTTGATATCGAAGGCATGGCACGCCAACCCTCAATCATCACTAGGGCGTCCCACTTGGGATCGAAGGCGTGGCACGCCAGGCTCTCATCCTCACTTAGGCGTGCTACTTGAATGCCAAGGCATGGCACGCCAACCCTCATTGATCATCTGGGCGTGCCACTTGGATGTTGGGCGTGGCACGCCAGCTTCTGGAATGAGGAGGAATTATGGGCGTGGCACGCTAGACCTTGGGCGTGGCACGCTAGTTATATTTTCCAGAGTGGAAGGTAGGAGGGCAACCATATGGGCGTGCCATTTCGTGTCTCAGGCGTGGCATGCCAGCGATCATTTCTCACTTGGGTGTTCCACTTGAGTCTCAGGCGTGGCACGCCAGCATCAACCATCAACAAGAAGATGACATGGGCGTGCCACTTGAGTTTTGGGCATGGCTCACCAATGAAGGAACCAACACATACAAGGGGCGTGGCACGCCAGACCCTGGGCGTGCCACGCTGGTACAACTTTCCAGAATGAAGAAGAGGAGGACAAAGGCATGGGCGTGCCACTTGGGATCGAAGGCGTGGAACGCCATGCTAACAAAAGCGTAACAAAAGCCTGGGCGTGCCACTTGGGCTCGAAGGCGTGGCACGCCAGGCTAACCAAAGCTTGAGAAGACCCTAGGCATGTCACTTGGGCACGAAAGCGTGGCACGCCAGGGACAGCAACACATGGGGGCGTGCCACTTGAGAGCTGGGCGTGGTGCGCCAAGCTTAAATTGGAGCTGGGCGTGGCACACCACTAAAGCGCCAGTCACACGCCAGCCATTGGAGGTCACGTTTATTGAGTTTTCTTTTTTCCTCCAATTGTAATTTTCCATTTTTTGTATTTTTTTATTTCTAGTAGTAGGAGTAGTATAAATAACCCCCTGAAGTACTGAGAAGAGGGTTGTTAGAGTTGTTGTTGGAGTAGCTTTTGTTGAAAGCATAGTTAGATTTACTTTTCATCTTCTTCCACCTCTTGTACTTTTCCTTGAGCTATTAGTAGCTAACTTCCCTCTCATTGAGAGAGGGAGCTCTGTTGTACTTGATGAATTAATGATAGTGAATTTCTCCTTCTCTTCATCTTCTCTTTGATTTGCTATGAGGAATTTCGTTTTACTGCTAGTGTTCGATCATCTTGGGAAAGAGGTTGAATGCAAAATGGGTTTCATGGGAACCTTGGAATAGGAAACATGAAACCATGCTTGAAATTCCTTCTCACACTTGAGTAGAATCTGGGTTTTGGTGATTGGATATGGTGACATATAATCCACCCTCTACCTAGATTTATGGTGATGTGTGGTATAATCAGGGATCAAACATATCTCTCTTCATGAGCAGTTAGACCAAGGAATTGGTATTGATCAAGATTTGAGAGATTGAGTCGCCAAGGAATTGGGGCTTAATCAATCATGACTGCCAAGAGGTCAATGAGTTGCATGATTGAAGATGAGATGAGCTAGATTTAATCCAAAGAGAACAATATCTCCCAATCTCAATGAATTCTCCTATTCTTATCTTCCACAATCTTTATAGCTTTGTTTACAATTCTATTAATCCCCATTCCCATTTATAATTCAGTCATTTCTGTTTCTACACTTTACATTCTCGCCATTCCTTTTATGCACTCTATTTCGTCTGTTTACTTTTGAGTAATTTAATTTCCTGCTCATTCACAATTCTGCAATAATATTCTATATTGCTCAGCTTGACTAATTCACCAATTGATTAAAATTACTCAAATCTACCAATCTATGTGGATACGATCCCACTCCTCTGTGGGTTATTACTTGACGATAATTTGGTGCGCTTGCCAAAGAACGAATTCATAATAAAAAATTTTGTGGGGTGTGAATTTTGGTCATCAGATACACCTCTTCTTCCTCCTGGCATACAACACAAACAAACCAAACACCAAAACAGAGCACTCTGTTACTAGAGTGAAGTTAGAGTTAGCAGAAACAAAATCACAAACAGTTAATAGGCTTAACAAAAACGAAGAAAAATGCTTAATCTAGATTATCACCAACTTAATCATTGTCAATCAAAATCAATCCCTGGCAACGGCGGCAAAAACTTGATGTCGGAAAAATCGAATTCCACACAAACTCACCGGCAAGTATACCGGGTCGCATCAAGTAATAAGAGTCACAAGAGTGAGGTCGATCCCACGAGGATTGATTGGATCAAGCAATTTTAGTGAAGTGATTAGTCTAGTTAAGTGAATATTGATGAATTGAGTAAAATTGGATGGACAGAATGTAAATTACTAGGAATTTAAATTGCAGAATGTAAATTAACCAAAACTTAAATGGCAAGAAACTTAATCTGCTGAAACTTAGAGTGCAAGAAACAAAAAGAGCAGAAACTTAAATCGTAAGAAATGTAAATGACTGAATCTTAGATTGCAAGAAAGTAGAATTGCAGAATTTAAAGTGCAGGGAAACTTAAGTTGTCATGAATCATAAAGGGAAATGGGTGCAGGGAAGTAAAATGCAAGACAAATTAACTGGAAATTTTAATCAGAGAGATCTAAAGTGAATAAAATCAGAAGAAATGATTCATCAGGGATTAGAGATATCATAATCCTTCATGAATCAATTGAGTTTCAACTTCTTTCTCAATCATTTTGATAGATCTATGGCAGATTGAAGTTGATTGGGTCCCAATTCCTTGGTAACCCAATCTCTCTAATCACAATCAACCTTGCTAATTTCTTGATCTAGTTGTCATGAGAAGAGGTTAAGTACATATCTCTCATCTATAAGCCACACTACTTCTCAGGATCTCAATTCCTCCCGAATAGTGTTGATCTAGAGAGTGGTGATGGATAGAACTTCAGTCCTAATGAAGGTGATTCCCCTTTCGAGGCACACACCCACATTCACTGAATTAATCCCCCTTCCTGAGTAAATAATTCACAATTAAAACAGAAGATACCCAATAGCTACCAAATTGAATTGAGAAGAAGAAAATTTCATTGATTCATTAGAATTACAATAGAGCTCCTCCCCCTAATGAAGTTGAGGCTTAGTTCATCATTGCTCTAGGAAACTAGAAAAGAAAAATTGCAGAGAAAAGCAAAAGAAAAATGTCTAATGAAAATACAATTCAGATTTGCTAACTAACTATGTTGAAAATTCCCTACTGACTAGCTCACCCCTAAACTAACTCAAATTCTTCTCTATTTATACACTTTCAATTGAGCCTTTAGGTTCTTGGATTGGGCCTCTTGATCTTTTTTGGGGTTGATTGGATTGGTGCCTAATGCAACTGAGGAGAAGGGTGTACCAATTGTGCCTTTCTGGTATTAAAGTTGGAGTCAACGTTTTTGGACAAACGTTGAGTCAAACGTCCCTTTGAAAAGTTATGTTCTGGTTGCTGTCATCAACATTTGACTCAACGTTGGAGTGCCAACATTCGCCTATCCACGCGTACGCATGAATCACGCATACGCGTGGATGGTGCAATATACCATTCTACGCGTTTGCGTGTCCTGCGCTTTTGCGCATTTGGGGTCAGAATACACATCCACGCGTGCGCGTAACCTGCGCATGTGCGTGGATGCAAATACCCCAATTCCAGTTTTTGAAAGCTTTTTCGAAGACGTTGGACCCAGCGTTTGAGTGGCAATATTCCCTCAAATGATGCTCCACCCACGCGTGCGTGTACCCTACGCGTGCTCGTGGATTATGAAAATATCTGCTTACGCGTATGCGTTGCATGTGCGTGCGCGTTGATATACTTTTTCAAAATTAAGATTTTGGAACTCAGATCGCACACGTTGGCCTCAGCGTTTGACTCAACATTGGAGTGCCAACGTTCGCCTATCCACGCGTGCGCGTAACCTACGCGTGCGCGTGGATTGTCAAAAATTCAAATCCGCGTGTGTGTCCATAGCATGCATACGTGTCACTGCATTTTTTTCATTTTCCAGAAAGCATATTACATCAACAACGTTGGGGGTAACATTGGCATGCCAATGTTCCCTCCAACGTTGGCTTCAAAGCTTCGCCCTTTCCCCACGTTTAAGGTAACGTTGGTGGACCAACTTGGCCACCAACGTTGCTTCCTCTTCTTCCTTCCTTGGCTATTCTTACTTCTTTCTTGCCTCCTTCCCACCTATAATCAATCGAACAATTGTATCAAAGTTGGCTATAATCACAAGGTGTTTGCATCATTCATAATATCAAGCAAAATTGGCATAAAACCTTATGAGAAAGCACCTAAACAAACATGTTTAATTGTCTTAGGAAATGTATGAAACTTCAATCCAAATACTTACTTATTGCTTAAGAAAATGCATAAAACCTAATGAAACAAGTGAAAAATGCTTGTGTAACTACCATCAGAAGCTTCAGAAGAGTTATGTTCATTTTCTGTTTATTCGGCAATTTTGTATTATCTTAGCTATTATTTTTTTTCCTCGCCTTTATCTTTATTAAGTTTGTAAGAGGGATAGGAAATTGTGATATGTATGTTTGTACGCTAGTGTTATGTGTGTGTGTGTGTCTATATATATATATATATCTTAAGGTATTGTATCTGGTTTGTATGTACATGTATGTTTATGTTTCCATCAAAAAAGTGTTTTTGAAAGGTTATACAGTTTTATGTTTTAAACAGACTCCTATTTTAGTATTAAATATGTTTAGAGTTGTCGTAATACCCAAGCTATCAGAGTGGCACAGTCGGAAGCATGACATTCGGATAGTGAGGGTGTTACATGAACACTAATCGGGAGTTACTAAGGAAGGAGTTCTTGGGGAAGTTCATCCCACTACAAATGATTGACCACATAAGGAAGGAGATCTTAAGCATTCTTCAAAATGATGGGGAGGTGCTCTATGAGTATTGAGAGTGGTTCAAGAAATCATGTGTCCCGTGTCCTCACCATCAAATCCAAGACTTGTTGCTTATCAACTAGTTTTGTGAGGGCTTACATCCACAAGACAAAACTCTTCTTAACGTTTCTAGTAGGGATCACTTGTGAAACACAAAATACCGAAGGATGCATGATGTAAGACCTAGGACTTTCAAAATATTTTATTATGAACTATTTTCAAATTATTTATTTATTAACAGTTTTAATTTTAGAAATTGTTTTGTTAAAGATAATTAAAGGCAATTTTGATTAATTGAATTTGAAAATTAATTAAGGTTTTTATCCAAACTCTATAATTATTGAATATTTTTCTATATACAACTTAAAGTTTTAGAAATTCGAAAATAATGATGTTTGGCTATTTAAATTATAATTTTATCTAATTTTATAGTTATTAAATTATTTTCTATATTTAAATTATAAAGTTAGTAGTTATGAAGTAATAAAAAATTTTATATGATTTAATTCAAATAATTGATATTTTTATGATTTAATACTTTAAGTTTTAAGAGTAAAAAAAATTAATCATATTACCTTATTTTTTCAATTAGAGTATTTGATTTCAAACCAATTAGTATTTGATACAACAATTAATATTTTAAAGTAATTTTAAAGATTTAGTTAGATTTCAAATTAAGCTCAAAATTTCCAAATTGAAACCCTAATCCTAATTACACTCAAACACACTCTCTATAACCTAATTGAAACCCTAGCTGCCACCCCCTTCCCAAAACACAAACACACACACATAACACAGAAAAGGGGAGGACAGAAATGGGAAGAAGGAAAGAAAGAAAAGAAATGGGAGAAAGGAGAAGGGGTCACGCAAAAAATGAGAGGAGAGAGGGAGGATGGCTGGTGCACGAAATTGTGATTCATTCTTTTCTAACTCGAAACAATTCCCGGTAATGGCTCCAAAAACTTGGTGCTCAATATCACGGTGTCTAAAATTCAATTCACAACTCCGCACAACTAACCAGCAAGTGCACTGGGTCGTCCAAGTAATACCTTACATGAGTAAGGGTCGATCCCACGGAGATTGTTGGTATGAAGCAGCTATGGTCACCTTGTAAATCTCAGTCAGGCGGATTCAAATGTATTTGGATTAGATATTTAAAAGATAAATAAAAAAGGATAGAAATACTTATGTAAATTAATGGTGGGAATTTCAGATAAGCGTATGGAGATACTGTGCCCTTTCTTTTTCTACTTTTCTACTTCTTCCTTCAATCCTTCTTACTCCTTTCCATGGCAAGCTGTATGTAGGGCATCACCGTTGTCAATGGCTACATCCCATCCTCTCAGTGAAAAAGGTCCAAATGCTCTGTCACAGCACGGCTAATCATCTGTCGGTTCTCAATCAGGTTGGAATAGAATCCCTTGATTCTTTTGCGTCTGTCACTAATGCCCAGCCTTTAGAAGTTTGAAGCTCATCACAATCATTCAATCCCGGAATCCTACTCGAAATACCACAGACAAGGTTTAGACTTTCCGAATTCTCATGAATGCCGCCATCAATTCTAGCTTATACCACGAAGATTCTGATTAAGGAATCCAAGAGATATGTGCCCGGTCTAAGGTAGAACGGAAGTGGTTGTCAATCACACGCGTTCATAGGTGAGAATAATGATGAGTGTCACGGATCATCACATTCATCAAGTTGAAGTGCAACGAATATCTTAGAACAGGAATAAATGAAGTTTATAGGAAAAGAGTAGTAATTGTATTAAAACTTGAGGTACAGCAGAGCTCCACACCCTTAATCTATGGTGTGTAGAAACTCCACCGTTAAAAATACATAAGTGAGAGGTCCAAGCATGGCCGAGAGGCCAGCCCCCATTATCTGAGAACTAATTGTCCCAAGATGTCTAATACACTAGTAAAAAGTTCTATTTATAATAAACTAGCTACTAGGGTTTACATGAGTAAGTAATTGGTGCATAAATCCACTTCCGGGGCCCACTTGGTGTATGCTTGGGCTGAGGTTGATCTATCCACGAGCTGAGGCATTTATTGGAGTTGAACGCCAAGTTGTAACGTGTTTTGGGCGTTCAACTCTGGGTCGTGACGTGTTTTTGGCGTTTTACTCCAGACAGCAACATGGAACTGGCGTTGAGCGCCAGTTTACGTCATCAATTCCCGAATAAAGTATGGACTATTATATATTTCTGGAAAGCTCTGGATGTCTAATTTCCAACGCCGTTGAGAGCGCGCCATTTGGAGTTCTTTAGCTCCAGAAAATTCATTTCGAGTGCAAGGAGGTCAGATTCCAACAGCATCAGCAGTCCTTTGTCAGCCTCCTATCAGAGTTTTGCTCAAGTCCCTCAATTTCAGCCAGAAATTACCTGAAATCACAGAAAAATACACAAACTCATAGTAAAGTCCAGAAATGTGAATTTAACATAAAAACTAATGAAAACATCCCTAAAAGTAGCTTGAACTTACTAAAAACTACCTAAAAACAATGCCAAAAAGCGTATAAATTATCCGCTCATCATAATACCAAACTTAAATTGTTGCTTGTCCCCAAGCAACTGAAAATCAAATAGGATAAAAAGAAGAGAATATACTATAAATTCCAGAATATCAATGAATATTAATTATAATTAGATGAGCGGGACTTGTAGCTTTTTGCTTCTGAACAGTTTTGGCATCTCACTTTTTCCTTTGAAGTTTAGAATGATTGGCTTCTCTAGGAACTTAGAGTTTCGGATAGTGTTTATTGACTTTCCTAGTTAAGTATGTTGATTCTTGAACACAGCTACTTATGAGTCTTGGCCGTGGCCCTAGGCACTTTGTTTTCCAGTATTACCACCGGATACATAAATGCCACAGACACAAGACTGGGTGAACCTTTTCAGATTGTGACTCAGCTTTGCTAGAGTCCCCAGTTAGCAGTGTCCAGAGCTCTTAAGCACACTCTTTTTGCTTTGGATCACCACTTTAACCACTCAGTCTCAGGCTTTTCACTTGGACCTTCATGACACAAGCACATGGTTAGGGACAGCTTGATTTAGCCGCTTAGGCCTGGATTTAATTTCCTTGGGCCCTCCTATCCATTGATGCTCAAAGCCTTGGATCCTTTTTACCCTTGCCTTTTGATTTTAAGGGCCATTGGCTTTTTCTGCTTGCTTTTTCTTTTTCTTTCTATTTTTTCGCCACTTTTTTTTTCGCAAGCCTTTGCTTTTTCACTGCTTTTTCTTGCTTCAAGAATCAATTTTATGATTTTTCAGATCATCAATAACATTTCTCTTTGTTCATCATTCTTTTAAGAGCCAACAATTTTAACATTCATAAACAACAAGATCAAAAATATGCACTGTTTAAGCATTCATTCAGAAAACAAAAAGTATTGTCACCACATCAATATAATTAAATTAAATTCAAGGACAATTTTCGAAATTTATGTACTTCTTGTTCTTTTGAATTAAAAACATTTTTTTTATTTAAGAGAGGTGAAGGATTTATAGAAATTATTCATAGCTTTAAGACATAGTTACTACATACTAATGATCATGAAGTAGAGACACAAAATATAGATAGACATGAAGGATAAAAACCGAAAAAGCAGAGAAATAAGAACAAGGAATGAGTCCACCTTAGTGAGGATGGCGCCCTCTTGAAGAACCAATGGTGCTTTTTGAGCTCCTTTATGTCTCTTCCTTGCTTCTGTTGCATGATCCCTAGTGATTTTGGTGTTCCTACCCTTAGTTGCTTCCAATAATTATGTGGAGGAACATGTATCCCCTGAGGTATCTTAGGGATTTCTTGATGAGGGAATTTCTCATGCTCTCTTGATGTGCAGTCAAATGCTCTTCTTCTGAGTTATGGACCCTTGAGATGAATATCTCCATCTCCCATGACTTGGAGGTGGAAGCTTTTTGTCTTCCCTTTTCTCTTTTTTTTCCTTTTTTTTTTTGAGGTTTCTCTGAATTGTTGATTTTTAGTTTCTCTTGACTTCCTCTTCAGAGTCTTTTCAGGTTCAGGATCAGCTTCAACAAGAGTGCCTTTTTCCTTGTTCCTGCTCATATGAAAGAGAAGAGGAAAAGAAAAGGAAGAGGAATCCTCTAAGTCACAGTAAAGAGGATCCTTATTATTAGTAGAAGAAGAAAGGGGATAATGGAAGGAGAGGGATGAATAGTCTGTATAAAGAGTAAGGATAAGGGAGGTGATAGGAGATGAAGAGAAGTGTTAGTAAATAAATAAATAAATAGAAGAAGATGAGAGAGGGATTTTCGAAAATATTTTTGAAAAGGAGTTAGTAATTTCGAAAATTAAAGATGAATTAAAATTAAAATTAAAATTTGAAACAATTAGTTAATTAAAAAGAATTTTTGAAAAAGGGGTGAGATATTTTCAAAAATTAGAGAGGAAAGAGTAGTTAGGTGGTTTTGAAAAAGATAAGAAACAAACAAAAAGTCAAATAGTTAGTTGAAAAAGATATTAAAGTCAAATTTGAAAAGATAAGAAGATAAGAAGTTAGATAAGATATTTTGAAATCAAATTTTGAAAAAGATAAAATTTTTGAAAAAGATATGATAAAAGATAAAAAGATTTAATTTTTAAAATTAAAATTAATTACTTAACTAACAAGAAACTAAAAGATAGGATTCTAGAATTTAAAGATTGAACCTTTCTTAACAAGAAAGTAACAAACTTCAAATTTTTGAATCAATCACATTAATTGTTAGTGAATTTTCGAAAATATGATATAAAGATAAGAAAAAGATTTTGAAAATATTTTGAAAAAGATTTTTGAAATTTTCGAAAAATAGAAAAAAAAATGAAAAAGATATAATTTTTGAAAAAGATTTTGAAAAGATAAGATTTTTAAAATTGAAAATTTGACTTGACTTGTAAGAAACAACTAATTTTGAAAATTTTTGACTAAGTCAACTCAAATTTTCGAAAATTATGAGAAAAATAAGGAAAAGATATTTTTTTGATTTTTGAATATTTTAATTATGAGAGAGAAAAACACAATTATGACCCAAAACATAAAAATTTTGGATCAAAACACATGATGCATGCAAGAACACTATGAATGTCAAGATGAACACCAAGAACACTTTGAAGATGATGATCATGATGCAAAGAAAACATGCAAGACACCAAACTTAGAAATCTTTAATGCATGGACTCTAACAAACGAAAAATGCATATGAAAAACAACAAACAATACAAAACAAGAAATCATCAAGATCAAACAAGAAGACTTGTCAAGAACAACTTGAAGATCATGAAGAACACTATGAATGCATGAGATTTTCGAAAAAATAATGCATAAATTTTAAAAACATGCAATTGACACCAAACTTAAAAATTTACTCAAGACTCAAACAAGAACACAAAATATTTTTGGTTTTTATGATTTTATGATTTTTTTGTATTTTTATTAATTTTTTTCGAAAATAAATTTTTTAGAAAAACGAAAATAAAGAAAAAAATTTTTTGAAAACTTTTTGAAAAGAAAATTACCTAATCTGAGCAACAAGATGAACCGTCAGTTGTCCATACTCGAACAATCCCCGGCAACGGTGCCAAAAACTTGGTGCACGAAATTGTGATTCATTCTTTTCTAACTCGAAACAATCCCCGGTAATGGCTCCAAAAACTTGGTGCTCAATATCACGGTGTCTAAAATTCAATTCACAACTCCGCACAACTAACCAGCAAGTGCACTGGGTCGTCCAAGTAATACCTTACGTGAGTAAGGGTCGATCCCACAGAGATTGTTGGTATGAAGCAGCTATGGTCACCTTGTAAATCTCAGTCAGGCGGATTCAAATGTATTTGGATTAGATATTTAAAAGATAAATAAAAAAGGATAGAAATACTTATGTAAATTAATGGTGGGAATTTCAGATAAGTGTGTGGAGATACTGTGCCCTTTCTTTTTCTACTTTTCTACTTCTTCCTTCAATCCTTCTTACTCCTTTCCATGGCAAGCTGTATGTAGGGCATCACCGTTGTCAATGGCTACATCCCATCCTCTCAGTGAAAAAGGTCCAAATGCTCTGTCACAGCACGGCTAATCATCTGTCGGTTCTCAATCAGGTTGGAATAGAATCCCTTGATTCTTTTGCATCTGTCACTAATGCCCAGCCTTCAGAAGTTTGAAGCTCGTCACAGTCATTCAATCCCGGAATCCTACTCGGAACACCACAGACAAGGTTTAGACTTTCCGAATTCTCATGAATGCCGCCATCAATTCTAGCTTATACCACGAAGATTCTGATTAAGGAATCCAAGAGATATGCGCCCGGTCTAAGGTAGAACGGAAGTGGTTGTCAGTCACACACGTTCATAGGTAAGAATAATGATGAGTGTCACGGATCATCACATTCATCAAGTTGAAGTGCAACGAATATCTTAGAACAGGAATAAATGAAGTTTATAGGAAAAGAGTAGTAATTGTATTAAAACTTGAGGTACAGCAGAGCTCCACACCCTTAATCTATGGTGTGTAGAAACTCCACCGTTGAAAATACATAAGTGAAAGGTCCAGGCATGGCCGAGAGGCCAGCCCCCATGATCTGAGAACTAATCGTCCCAAGATGTCTAATACACTAGTAAAAAGTTCTATTTATAATAAACTAGCTACTAGGGTTTACATGAGTAAGTAATTGATGCATAAATCCACTTCCGGGGCCCACTTGGTGTATGCTTGGGCTAAGCTTGATCTATCCACGAGCTGAGGCTTTTATTGGAGTTGAACGCCAAGTTGTAACGTGTTTTGGGCGTTCAACTCCGGGTCGTGACGTGTTTTTGGCGTTTTACTCCAGACAGCAACATGGAACTGGCGTTGAGCGCCAGTTTACGTCATCAATTCCCGAATAAAGTATGGACTATTATATATTTCTGGAAAGCTCTGGATATCTACTTTCCAACGCCGTTGAGAGCGCGCAATTTGGAGTTCTGTAGCTCCAGAAAATTCATTTCGAGTGCAAGGAGGTCAGATTCCAACAGCATCAGCAGTCCTTTGTCAGCCTCCTATCAGAGTTTTGCTCAAGTCCCTCAATTTCAGCCAAAAATTACCTGAAATCACAGAAAAACACACAAACTCATAGTAAAGTCCAGAAATGTGAATTTAACATAAAAACTAATGAAAACATTCCTAAAAGTAGCTTGAACTTACTAAAAACTACCTAAAAACAATGCCAAAAAGCGTATAAATTACCCACTCATCAATGGCGCTGGCGGGCATCATTGCCGTTGTGTTGCCATTGCTATCGCGAGGGTGAAGAGACACATGAGGGAGGAAGGCACCGCGAGAAGCGCGCACCGATGCTGTTGCCCGTGAAGCCGATGCCATCGTCCATGCTCTTCGTCGCCAAGCGACGTCGTCAACGTCGTCGTTAACGAGCCCAGCCTCCACCGTCGCGTGCCCCATCGCCGCTGCTGGAGGTTCGCCACCGATTTGATTTGAGGGAGAGGAAACGCAAATGGAGGAGAAGACGGAGAGCCACCGCCGCTGTTGCTGAACCACCGAAGCTGCTGCTGCAACTCGACACCCTGGAAAAATGTTGCTGCCATCACCAACGACCACTACCAGTAAGGGTTTTGAGTTTGATTTACATTCTTTTGAGATTTCAAGAACTTTATCGTCACTGCATGTTGTTACAGTCGCTATCGCCGAAGTTTTGGTCACCACTACCGCTTGAGGAGGTTGCCGCCAAACCGGTTCAGAGACAGCTACTGTTTCATTTTCTTATTACAGTAGGTATCTCTATTTCAAAAACCTCGCATTATTGTTCTATTACGTGTTATTGAGGTTTTTGCGATATTAATATTTTTAGGATTTAGCAACCAAGGTTGCATGTTGCGATTAAAGCTATTTCTGCTATTGATAAAGCAAGCGGAGCTGTGGTTGCGGTTGTCGCTGATCACGGGCCAAGAGTAAAGGTTTTCTTTGATGCGCTTGGCTTATAGGTTTGACTTTTCGAGGTAAGTTTTTCTAAAAACACAATTTTATAATTTAGAATTTTTATAAATGGATATTGATGTGAGAAATACACTTTTTAGCGAATGCATAAGTCTTATGTATTGTTTGGTTGTTTTAGAGGAATATGATTGATTGTCTGATTGGATTATTCTTTGGTTTTGTTAAACGAACAATTGCTTAATTGTTTCTTTAAATTTTTGGAAATGAGTTTGATTTGTTGAAAAATAATTTGATTTTGAATTGGTTTCCTTGAGATGTGAAAATGATATGGCTTTTTGGAATCAGCTTGATTTTTTAATTGATTTGGTTTTGAACCCATTGAAAAGGGTTGTGGAATGGTTTGGTTGGGACCCAAAAAGAGTGGCAAAGTCCAAGTTTTACGGGAGGTGCTGATGAAATTTTTATAAAATCTGGGACTTTGTTTGAAAGGTTATTTAGAAAATTATAAATTTGAGAATTACGTTATTTTATTTGAGTTAGTTTAGAAAAGTATTATATTTTGAGTGCAAGTTATTTAGAAATAAATTTTGTTTAAATTTTGATTTAATTATGAAATAAATTATGTTTTGATGTTGAATTAAATATGAAAAGGTTTATATTTTGAATTCGATTAAGGAATCACATTCGGACAAGTTTTAGTGAATTTAAAAGAAATTGGACTTTGATTGAATAATTCCAATTGTGACATTTTGAGACTGAATCTGAAAGTGGTTTCGATTTAAATGGATTGGTTTTGTTTTAAGTAATTTGGTTTTGAAATTGGTTCTGAAATTTTTGGTTACATGACTTGGTTTTGGTTTAAATTCTATCTTTATTAATTCAAATCAATAAGCTAGGATTTTAAGGATTTTAAGGAATTGAGATAGGTCATTCTCCACTAAAGTCTTGAGACTCTGTTGTGAAGTTTTATTACCAAATTTTGATTTAGAAATGAATTATCTAAGTTTTTTAGAACAGATTTCAAGATTTGTATGGTTTTGAAATTGTTTAGAAGTTTTTGGAAATTGTTACATAAAAGGCTCCGTTTTGAAAGGAAGATTTTAAAGAAAAATGATTTTTGGCAAGATGTGATTTGAATACATTGGTTATTGAAAGTAAATGGGTTAAGAACGATTTGATTATGATTTGAGCCTGACTGATTATGGATATTATTGAGAATGATGAGTTGCTGTACAGTAGGCGTAAGGGCAGGGTTTAGTCCCGCTTACGCTGAGTTGTAGGCATAAGGGCCGAGTTCGTACCACTTATGCTGAGAGATCTGATGTTGATGAGATATTGTTTGGTAGGCGTAAGGGCGATGGTTTGTCGTGCTTGCGCTGAGTTGTAGGCATAAGGGATGGGGTTCGTCCCGCTTGCGCTGAGATGTGAGGATTGTGGTAGAGAATCCCGCTCGCATTCTTTTGAGTCACAAGAGTGGCTGGGCACTATATTCCCGGGGAGGGTACCCTTTTATATTCGTGACCGAAAGTGACATTCCCATGGGAATGTGTCGGGTTAGCATTTGAACCGACAATGTGATATCACAGCCAATAGGACATGCATTCATCATATGCATCTATCTGACATTATTTGGGTGTGCATATTGTAATTGGTTTGCCTATGTGAATAATTATGTTTAACTACTAATTACTATACTTGATGTAACTGCTTTGATTGTGTTTGAACCTCTTTACTTGTGTTTGTGACTGAAATTAGTTGGATTTGTGATAAATTAGATGTTGATTGAGTTGTTTGGGCCTGAGGCTGTAATTGCTTATGTGATGGGCTGGAGGCCGTGATTGGTTTGTGATGTTGTTTAGTAAAGTATGAAAAATCAAATTGGTTCAGCATAGACTTAATGAACCTATACTTAGAACAGGTTTGTCATTTGTACTATCTAGAGAAAACTTTTAATATTTGATAAGAAAGAAAAAGGCTTTGGATTTTTGAAGAATTAATTGATTTCTCCTTTAAAAAGAAGAATAAAATATATTTTTTGTCCCTAAAGTTTGACAAAATTTTCAAAAATACCCCTAAGTTTTATTTTTGTTTCAATTTTGTCCCAAAAATTTTCAATTTGCATCAAATATACCCTGACGGCTAATTTTTCAAAATATTTAAGACCAATTCAACAACAATTTCATAAGAACAACCCTCAACACAATCAAATCAAGCATTATTTTCATGCATTATTGTTAGATTGGTTTCAAATTTTTTAAAAATTTAGCCATTGAGGGTATATTTGATGGAAATAAAAAACTTCTGAGACAAAATTGAAACAAAATAAAACTTAGGAGTATTTTTGAAACTTTTGCCAAACTTCAGGAACAAAAAGTATACTTTACCCTAAAAATTTTTTTGGATTTCTAAATGTAAACATTTGGCTTTTGAAAGGATACATAACACGAGCAACGATCACTGTACCTTGAACACAGTTTTATTTCACATATCTTATTATAGCTATTATCTAACCCTATAGTGAGAACCAGCGAATACGATGTTCTCACTTCCCTACAGGTTTTTCCTTTTCAGGATACAAACGAAGAAATCACGAAGAGTTTATTTTGTTTCTGTTTATATGGTGTATTATATTGTTTTAGATATTATGTTTTTCATCGCCTTTATCTTTGCACATTTTTGTAAGAAGGATAGGAATTGTGATATGAAACGCTTGTAAGTTATTACTATGTATATATATAATGAAAAGTATTGTATCTGGATTGTATGTATGTATTTATGTCTTTCAACTATAAAGTATTTTGAAAGGTTATAAGGTTTTATGTTTTAAACAGGCTCCTATTTTACTATTAAATATGTTTAGAGTTGTCATAATATCCAAGCTTTTAGAGTGGTGCAGCCGAAAGAGTGACATTCTAGTATCCAGGGTGTTACATTTGTGGTATCAGAGCCGTTTTTCCTGTAGAGCCTGAGGAATGGAGTGATTATACTTTAATTGCATACTTTGAGCGTCTATCATGTTGTAGGTCTTATTCTGATGACGGTAGTTAGAGCTTTATACATATGACGATCTATTAATTAATACCGTTAGTCTTGCATTTCATACTTCCTGGTATTAAGTTTGGCCGGCTTAATACTAGTGGATTATGTATATGGAAGTACTAATGGGTTGTCATAGATGATATACAAGTTACAGTAATACGAATTTTGGGTTTTGGGAACGTTAGGTGTTAATTCTCGAGGTTACTCAGTTAGGTGTCTTGGACTCTGTGAATGTCATGTGACTTGTTCTTTCTTGGTGTGCTTTGAAGTTCTTGTTTGTGATTTCTTTCTTGGAAAGTAATTTGATTATCTTCCAATCCTATTCTTTTGTTCATATGCATTCTTGTTTGGTCTTAACTGCATATCTCTTCTTACAATTCCTTGCAATATCTGCCTTTACTTGTCCAAGCATTTTCTCCTTGACTCGTATACTATTTGATGTAACCTTGAGTTTCTTTGATGCATCAAGAAGGTCTTTGAAAATCTTTAATAAATCATTATTGATTGAGTTGTCTTTCTTTGTAAGTTTTGTAATTCATCAGATTAGCTGAAAACTTGTTCATTATTTCATGCTTTGTGAATCCTGCTTGATTTACTTTGAGTCGAGTTCCTTTCTTGAAAGTAAGTTGATTTCCCTTTTTTAGCGCATTCTGAATATTCTTATGAGAGTGCTATTTTTATAATACACTGAAGTTTTATTTCAAACCTTTTGAAAGGAGTTTTGAACTCTTTTAAAGAAAATTCAAATCAATTCTTCTCTTGCTTGATTGTATTCATAGCCATTCTTTAAATTTTGATAAAGTTGTTTTAAAATTTAGCACGCACTCCTTTATATGAAACTCTGAGAACTTTGTTTAACTAAAAATTTGTCTATTTGCAATGCATCATTATGATTCCGTATTTGATGATGATCTTTGGTTAGAATTGAACAAATTTCATCACATAAACTTGCACTTATTCCCTTGAATAGCATGCTTTTGAACTTTCCTCCCCAATTGTGCTTGATTATGAAACTATGCTCTTTTTTTGCCCAATTTGATATATTTTATTTCATTTTCCTTCCATTCGATGCATTGATCTTGTTTGTGAGTGATTTCAGATGTATAAGGTGGGAATGGTTTGGACAAAATGGAAGAAGAGCATGCAAAGTGGAGGAAACATGAAGAATCAAAGGAGATGAGTTCAAAGACGTGTGCGTGTGCACAGCCTCTTGAGCGTACGCACGGGAGCCCAAGCAGCGTGCATGGATCATTTCGAGTGCATCGCGCGTCCAGCTCAGCATCGCCTAGTATGCAATCACACAAGTACTTGTGCGTACGCACAGGATAGGATTTTCGCAAAGTGTGCGGACGCACACGTGCGCATGACTTCACTAAAAAAAGCACGTGACTCACGATTTGAAGGCTTTGGAAGCCCATTTCTGAAGTCTTTTAGCTCATATTGGAAGAGGAATGAATGATGTAGTATAGCATATCATTAGTATAGTTTAGGAGTAGTAGTAGAAGGTTTTTAGTTTTAGTTTTCTCTAAGTTTTTCATCATCTCTACTAGGGTTTCTATTAGGGTTTTACATTCAAGTGCCATTTCCATTTTTGATCTTGGATTTTGCTAATTTCATTGTAAGTATTCTCTTGTTATTACTCTTTATAGTTACATTGTCATTACTCTTTCTTCTAATTCAAGTTATAGTTCAAATTTACTTCTCCTTTGCAATTTCAATTTCTTGTTGATGAATTTGATATTTGATGTTTGTTCTATGATTTCTTATGTTATTCTTGTTGATTGAGATCAATTGTTTCTTTTAGTTTCAAGTTCTTTCTCATTTTCCCACGTTTAAGCTTTTTGCCCACCAGGTGTTTGACAAAATGTCAAACATGGTTTTAGGCTAAATTTTTGTATCTTGGCTTGGGGAAAGTGAGCTATTGGGTTCCTAGAGTTGGAATGTCCAACATTTAGTGTCAATTATTGGATTGTTAATTGTTCTTGTTCCCACTAACGCTAATTTGTTGCTAAAGCAATTAACAAGTAATTTAGGATTTGTGGGTTAAGAACACTTATGCTCATTTAACTTACCTTCCGATGTGAGGGTTGATCAAGTGAGATTAATCCATCAGAATTGTCATTGTTGTGGTTCCAACAAGGAAAGGACCCTTAGCTCACTCCAAGCCAAGACCCCCTTTTTTTGCTTTCAATCTTTCAATCACCCATCAAATTTTTGGCGCCGCTGCCGAGGAATTCACTTTAAGTGCAATGAGTGCTATGATTTTGGTTGTGTAAATATGTGAATAGTGTGAATATTCAATTTTTGGTTTGCTACTTGGCACTATTTGATAGGAGGAGCCTCTATCTTAGTATTGATAGCAACTAACACTTTTTGTTTGTCTAGTCCTAGGTAAGTTGATATAGTTGGAATATATATATTCATTAGGTTATTGCCTTTGTTAATATCATTTCATTTTATTTTTCCTATTCATCATGAATTATCACCCTTTTGGCTTGGAGTCTAGTTGTTATCATGTTCTAGGTGGTAGCAATTCCAACATGGGCTTATCACAAGGTATGGGAGGTCAACTCGAAGAAGGGTCACAAGCAATCAATTCTTGGCAACAAGGACCGATGCATGGGACCCATGATCTTAGTGTCTATCAACCTCTCACACCTAGTGGAACATGGCCTCATTATAATTTTATCCCTCTATATGTTCATGCTCAATGCCCTCAACATGAGACACAACCATCATACCATCAAGCCCCTTTACCTTTTCCACCACTAATTCTCTCTCCACCCACCTACCTACTACCACAGTTGGGACAACCTAGTTTCCATCACCATCCTATCCCCATTAACTCCCCTTATGGCTTATGGGGAGCGTAGCTTTCATGTCCTCATTCAAGAGCATATGAAATTTCAAAGGAAGCAAGAGAATTGCATGGCAACTCTTGCCGAGACTATCACGATTAGCTCCCTCTCACTCCACCCCTAGCAACCTTGCTCCTCAGCCCTTGTCACACCCATCAATTCCAGCATCTAGCATTGATGCTATAACTTTGGAGGGAAGTAAGCCGCTTGATGAGATTCAGTCTCAACCCACTCAAAGGAGGAATCGACTTATGGGAGCGAAAATTTCTTTGAAGATGGGAAAGATGAGGAACTTGAGGTAGGTATCACCCATGAGCTTCAATGAGGTCTAAGTGATGAATAAAGTTCACAAGAGGTACGCCTTGGGGATGAAGAAGATGAAAGTGCCACACCAAGTCCCCACAACCAAGAGGATAAGTTACCTTGCCAAGAAGCAAGGAAAGATTTGAAACCACTACAACCCCATGTTAAATATGTGTTCCTTGATGAGGAACATAGATTCCTGGTGATAGTGGCAACTGATCTCTCCGATCAAGAAGAGCAACAACTCCTTGAGGTTATCTGGAAGTACAAGAAGGCGATTGAATGGAGCCTAAGTGACATTGTGGTGATAAGCCCTCAAGTGTGCTTCCATAGGATTTTCTTGGAAGAAGGTGCCAAGCCGGTCCGGCAACCGCAAAGATAGCTAAATCCCACAATCCTTGACATAGTCAAGAAGGAAGTAACTCGCCTCTTGGAAGTGGATATTATTTACCCTATTTTAGACAGTGAATGGGTGAGTCCGGTCCAGGTATTGCCGAAGAAGTCCGAAGTAACAATGGTGAAGACAGAGAGTAGAGAGCTTATGGCCACCCGAGTCCAGAATACTTGGTGGGTGTGCATCGATTACCGCCGGCTGAATCAAGCAACGCCAAAGGACCATTACCTGTTGCCGTTCGTTGACCAAATATTGGATCGCTTGGCAGGTAAATCCCATTACTGCTTTTTGGATGGATACACAAGGTACGTTCAGATTCACATAGCTCCTGAGGATCAAGAGAAAACTACTTTCACTTGTCCCTTTGGAATGTTTTCGTTTAAGAGAATGTCGTTCAGCTTATGCAATACACCGACAACGTTTCAAAGGTGCATGACAAGTGTTTTCTCAGATCTTTTAGAGGACTGCATGGAAGTCTTAATATATGATTTCAGTGTGTATGGTAGCTCCTTTGATGCTTGTTTAGGGAACTTAGCTAGGATACTAGAGCGATGCAGCAATACTAACCTTGTTTTGAATTTTGAAAAGTGCCACTTCATGGTGAAGCAAGGTATAATATTGGGTCATATTGTTTCTAAAGACGGAATCTTCGTCGACCCGGCTAAGATCGATGTCATTTCGAGTTTACCTTACCCCTCCTTGGTGAGGGAGATCCGTTCCTTCCTTGGTCATGCAGGCTTTTATCATCGATTCATCAAGGATTTTAGTAAGGTCGCCTTACCTCTCTCCTGCCTACTGCAAAAGGACGAGGAATTTCATTTCGATGAAGATTGCAAAAAGGCTTTTGACAAGTTGAAGGAAGTGCTAACCACAGCCCCTATTGTGCGAGGCCCAAATTGGAATCAACCTTTTGAGATCATGTGCGACGCCTCGAATCACACCGTAGGTGCCATGCTAGCACAGAGTGATGGTAACGCTCCTTACACTATAGGATATGCATCAAAAACTTTGGATTCGGCCCAGTCGAATTACACCACCACCGAAAAAGAGCTTTTAGCCATTGTTTTTGCTTTAGACAAGTTTCGACCTTATTTGCTAGGCTCTAAAGTGGTGGTGTATTCAGATCATGCCGCTTTGAAATATTTGCTAAAAAAGAAGGAGTCAAAGCCTAAGCTTATTAGGTGGATATTACTTTTGCAAGAATTTGACTTGGAGAACAAAGATAGAAGTGTGTCCCAAAATTTAGTAGCGGACCATCTGGGTCGGCTTGAACATTTAACTCTGGATCCCACTCCTATCAATGACTCATTTCCGTTAGATACTTTGCAAGCAATATCCCAAAGCACCCCTTGGTTTGACCCGATAGCTAATTACTTGGTCGCCCACGTTTTCCCCCATAATTTTCAAAGCATCAAAGAGATAAATTGAGAAGTGATGCTAAATACTATGGAAACGTGGGATGGATCAAATAATTAGAAAGTGTGTGCCGGAATCTGAGTTCCAGTCTATCCTACAGTTTTGCCACTCCTCTAAAAGCAGGGGTCTCTTTGGCCCGCAACGAACAGCGAGGAAGGTTTTAAACTGTGGATTCTGGTGGCCTACTTTATTTAGGGATGCCAACCAATTTTGCAAATCCTGTCATCAATGCTAGATATCTAGAAATACCTCACAAAGTGATGAGATGCCCCAACAACCGATGATTTTTTGTGAGATTTTCAATGTTTGGGGCATGGATTTCATAGAGCCATTTCCAAATTCCAACGGGTTTGTGTACATACTGTTAGCAGTGGATTACGTCTCCAAATGGGTGGAAGCAATTCCTACCCATTGTGACGACGCTAATACCGTTGCTTCATTTTTGAAAAATAACATTATTTGTAGATTTGGGTCGCCACGAGCAATCGCGAGCCTATCACCCACAGGAAAATCGAGGCATTGATGAAAAAGTATAGGGTCATTCATAAGGTTTCCACAGCCTATCACCCCCAAACCAACAGGCTAGCGGAAGTATCCAATAGGGAGATAAAGAAAATCTTAGAGAAAGTGGTTAACGCACAGAGGAAGGATTGGAGTTCTAGATTGGGAGATGCATTATGGGCCTATAAAACCGCTTACAAGTCCTCGATCGGAATGAGCCCCTTTCGCATTGTTTTTGGGAAACATTGCCATCTTCCGGTTGAGATTTAACATAGGGCCTATTGGGCGGTGAATAATTGCAATCCAGACTTAAAGGGGGCGGGAATGGAACATAAGCTCCAATTGGATGAATTAGAATGCCTTAGGTTGGAAGCATATGAGAATGCTCAGTTCTACAAGGAAAAAGCTAAGGCATTCCATGACCAAAATATTAGGAGGAAGAACTTCAAGATAAGTGACGATGTACTTGTGTACAATTCAAGGTTGCGATTGATGCCCGGTAAACTGAGATCTAGATGGGATGGGCCGTTCAGAGTGGTGGATGTCAAACCTTATGGGGTGGTGGAAGTAATTCACCCTACCAATGGAGTTAGGTTCAAGGTTAATGGTCATAGGGTGAAGCTTTATCATACTTGATGTGTGGAAAACGATCCAACACAAAACTCACCGGCAAGTGTACCGGGTCGCATCAAGTAATAATAACTCACATGAGTGAGGTCGATCCCACAGGGATTGAAGGATTGAGCAATTTTGGTTTAGTGGGTGGTTTAGTCAAGCGAATCAAGTGTTGGTTGAGTGATTTGTGTTTAACAGGAAGTAAATGACAGTAAATGTAAAGGGAGAGGGGAATTTGCAGTAAATTAAAGAACAGGAAGGTAAAATGGACTGAATCTTAAAGAACAAGAAAGTAAATGACTGAAACTTAAAGTGCAAGAAATGTAAATTGCAGTAACTTAAATTGCAAGAAATATAAACTGCTTGAATATAAAAGGGAATTGAGGAATGGGATTGCAGGATCTAAACAAAGAAGAAGTAAATTGCAACAATCAATTAAGTAGAAGATGAATTGGAGTAAACTGAAATTCAAACAGAATAGGAAATTAAAATGCAGCAAGGTTCATAGAAGAACCAAAAGTAAAATTGGGTCTTAGGTCTCAAGAGACTAGGTAGCAGAGCCTAGATCTCTATTTGCCTTCCTAGATCCAAGTTAACAAAGCAATTGACAAGAATTAGAAGAGGAAGCAGTAAAGAAAATGTAAATAGATTCAATTATGCAGAAAGAGAAGTAAAGAGAATTTGAATGGGAATTGAGACAGAATTTCCTCAATTTTTCACACCCAAAACTCAGAAACAGAAGATTAGAAATGCTCAGGCAAGAATGAGGAAGAAGAGAGATCAATTCTCCTCCCCAATTCTCAGAAATCTCAGTGAAGTCACCAAGAACAAGTGCCAAAGATCAAAAGAAAGGTAAAAGTAAAATTCAAAAGTGAAGGTAAAAGTGTGTGTGTAAAAGTCCTAATTACATCAAACTAACTCCTATTTATACACTTTCTATTCTTGGATATTGGGATTTGGATGGGCTTTTGAATTGGTGAAGAATTGAATTCAAAATGGATTTTTAATTTGAATTTTTGGCCCAAAATGTTGCTCCAGGAGGCTGCCCTGCCCTTGTGGAGGGCAGGGCAGAAAATTGATGCTTGGCGTGAGAATTGGTGCGGCGTTGGTGCGGCCTTGGGCGAGCTTGGCGCGGCATGGTGCGTAGAACGCTGCCCTGCCCGCGCCAAGGGCAGGGCAGAAAATTGGTGCGCGCTGGATGGCCCTGGTGCGCGCGCTGATGCTGCCTTGGTTGAGAGTTGTGCGTGCCAGAATCGTGCGTGGTGCGCCAAAGTTGTGTGCTATCCAAATGCTGCCCTGCCCGCGCCAAGGGCAGGGCAGAGTTTCCAAAGTGAGGTCCCGTGTTCGAAACACGGCTGGGACAAACTCTCAATTAATTTTCTTGGTTTCTTGGCACGGCACTCAACCTTAAGTCCTAGCTTCCTCATGGTTCCTTGTTCGATCCTTGTGGCATGCATGGGTGATATTTTTCCTTTGAATTTCTTCCTTGGAGAGCCCGATTCTGCCCTTGTGGAGGGCAGGGCAATGTTCTCTTCTTCTTGGTTCCAAGGCACAAAATTGTGCTCTGCCCTTGGAGTGGGCAGGGCAGAGTTGCCTTCTCTTCTTGGTTCTCTTATATTGCCCTCCTAGAGGGCAGTGTGCCCTTGTGGAGGGCAATGTTGCCTCCCCCTTTGTATGCGGCACGCTTCTTCTCTCCTTTGCCACACTTTCCTTTCCTTGGGCTACACTTCTTAGGCCACGCTTTTCCTTTTCTTTTCTTTTCTTCACCTATAATAAACCAAAACAACCACTCCAAGTATCACTAAATTCAAGAGGCTTATAAATCAATTAAAGTTCAATTAAAATTAGCTTAAACCTCATGGATTAACATTAATTTCATGGTGGTTGCTTGATTTAGAGAAGTTATGCATTTTCACTCCAAATCACTTACTTAGGATGCAAGAAAGTGCATAAATGCTAACAAAACAAGTGAAATTAGCTTGAAAAATGGGTATATGATGACTTGTCATCACAACACCAAACTTAAATCTTGCTTGTCCCCAAGCAAGCATCAAAACTAAGAGTAAATGGAATAAATAAGAAAAGGATACTTATCCTTATTATGCAGATAGCAGAACTTGATCTATGGGGCATTTATGCAGACAATGACAACTCAGGTTATTATTCCTGTTACATAATATATATATCTTTCCTCAAAAGCTTGCTAAACTTGCTGTTATAAGACTCACTTTTTACTCACTCCCTTGCTAACTTTTCTTGGCTTACAATGCTTAACAAGCTTATTATTCTTTTAGAGGTTGGGTGTCAAATGCTGCAGCATTGCCTTTGGCTTTATTTTCTTTTCTTTTGCTCAACATCTTTCCACCACAGACACATGGCTCATTAATTCTTCCTAGGATCATTGATGCCCAGCATCTCTTTGGATAACTAAATGTGTTGTATCTAAGTTGCTCTTTATTGTGGATTTTCAATTGGCCATCCCAAATCAGTTGATCCAAGTGACCGGGTTTTAAAATACCCCTTAGAATTTACTCATCCAAGCAGATCTTAGTACAAGAACACCACAGGCATATGTCCTAGGGTCCAAGCTATTGGTGTCCAACCTTTATTCTTTGTTTTTCTTGCCATTTTGGCTTTTTCTTTCGTTTTTCTTTCTGTTTTTGTTACCAAGGGCTTTTTCATTATTGATAAGAGTCTTTGTAGCAGCAAGCTAACTCACAATTGAATGAGAATGATATTATGCAACAATTATTTCATGAGTTATGCATTTAATCATACACATATACCACCACCAACTTCCATTCATACTTATGCAACATTGGATATTTTACTTTTCAAACCAAACTCCTTTATTTAAGCATATGGGAAACAAAACAATTTTCAAGCTAAGTGATGGATAACAAGCATTATGCAGATTTAGCATTTTAACAAGCAGTTTCACTTGCAGCTAGATAAACACTTTAGCAAGACAAACAATGGCTTCCAGATTCAAAACATTTCACAGCAGCAAGGATTAAGTTTAGATACAACCTTTGAAGTTGCAGCCCTTTGATTTTTCCTTCTGTTGTGTTCTCTTTGAGTTAAGATGCATACTATCTTCAATTGTTGACTTATGTCCTGCATAATCCTCAAAGTTGCTTGCTTCTCAAGCCCTTAATTATATGGTTAATGTGCATAAACTGAGTGTGGTTCCTGGATTTGTTTTGGTGTGTGAACACCAAACTTAATTGTTTTGCCACTGTCTCAGATGCAACAAGTCAACCATAATTGAAACCATGTGTACTTGCTAAAGGTTAATGAAATTAAAGCTAGGAAACAATTCATCAGTTGAATAATGTGTTTGATTGCTTGGAGCTAGAATCATGCAAGAGGTGAGAATGTGTTTTTAAATGATATTCTTGGTGGAACACCAAACTTAGAAGTTTTCATTCTCCCTCAAATTGTTTTGGTGTGCAACACCAAACTTAGCTCCTTGCTATGCATACCAATTATTCAACATCTTTATTGAAAAGCTATGAAAAAGATAACTACCTCAGGTTGGGTTGCCTCCCAACAAGCGCTCTTTTATTGTCACTAGCTTGACATCTTCTGTTTTTGCTTCAAGGAGGATTTAGGCTCTGGACCTCTGTTTCTTTGTTCCATTGCCCCCCTAGGTACAGTTTTGCTCTATGACCATTTGCTGTAAACCGATTCTTTGTTGCTTCATCTAGCAATTCAATACTCCCATAAGGGAAAACCTTAGTCACCAAGTATGGACCAGTCCACTTAGACTTAAGCTTGCCAGGGAATATCTTGAGCCGTGAGTTATACAAGAGAACTTGTTGTCCAGGTTTGAATTCTTTCTTCAAAATCTTCCTGTCATGCCATCTCTTAGCTTTTTCCTTGTATATCTTGGTATTTTCATAGGCTTCTAGCCTAAACTCCTCTAGCTCATTCAGTTGCAACAATCTTTTCTCTCCTGCTGCTTCAGAATCCAGATTTAGAAGTTTGGTGGCCCAAAAGGCTTTGTGCTCAAGCTCTACAGGGAGATGACAAGATTTGCCATATAGCAATTGAAATGGGGACTTCCCAATAGGAGTTTTGAAAGCTGTTCGGTATGCCCAAAGTGCATCTTCCAACTTCCTAGCCCAATCCTTTCTTGTGCTACCAACTGTCTTTTCTAGGATCTTCTTCAGTTCCCTGTTTGCTAATTCTGCCTGCCCATTAGTTTGGGGATGATATGGTGTGGCTACCTTATGAATAACTCCATATTTGTGGAGAAGTTTCTCCATTTGTCTATTACAAAAATGGCCACCACCATCACTGATGAGACCCTTGGGCACTCCATATCTAGTAAAGATGTGCTTCTTTAGGAATTGAAGGACAATTTGTGCATCACAGGTGGTTGTGGCTATGGCTTCCACCCATTTTGAAACATACTCCACTGCTACCAAGATATATCTGAATGAATAAGAGGGGGGGGAAGGGTCCCATGAAATCAATGCCCCATAAATCAAACAATTCTACTTCCAAAATGAAGTTCTGTGGCATCTCGTTCCTTCTTGTTAATCCTCCTGCTCTTTGGCATTTATTACATTGGTGGACAAACTCCCTGGCATCTTTGAAGATGGTTGGCCAATAGAACCCACTTTGTAGTATCTTTGCTGCTGTTCTTTCTGGACCAAAGTGTCCGCCGTACGCAGAGCCATGGCAATGCCATAATATATCTTGCATTTCACTCTCAGGGACACATCTTCTAATTATTCCATCAGAACATCTTTTGAACAAGTAAGGTTCATCCCACAAAAACTTCCTTGCTTCATTGATTAGCTTCTTCACTTGTTGCTTAGTGAATTCTTGAGGTATCTTCCTCCCCACTTTGTAGTTAGCTATATCAGCAAACCATGGTGTTTGTTGGATCAACATAAGATGTTCATCTGGGAAGCTTTCATTCACAGGTAATGAAGCCTTTTAAATTGTTTCTGGTGGCAGCCTTGACAAATGATCAGCAACTAGATTTTCAGTGCCTTTCCTGTCTCTCACCTCAATGTCAAATTCTTGTAAGAGTAGAATCCACCTGATGAGTCTTGGTTTAGCATCCTGCTTTGACATCAAATACTTGAGAGCAGCATGATCAGTATAAACCACAATTTTAGACCCTATCAAATACGATCTAAACTTATCAAATGCATAGACTACAGCTAACAACTCCTTCTCTGTTGTAGTGTAATTTTTTTGAGCTTCATTCAATACTTTACTTGCATAATATATGACATGATGCAAGTTTCCCTTCTTCTGTCCAAGTACAGCACCAATTGCAATTTCACTTGCATCACACATGAGTTCAAATGGTAAGTTCCAATCCGGAGGTGTGATAATTGGTGCTGTTGTAAGTTTCTGTTTTAAAGTTTCAAAAGCATGCTGGCAATCTTTATCAAAAACAAAAGGTTGATCAATCATCAAAAGATTACTCAAAGGTTTGGCTATTTTAGAAAAATCTTTGATAAACCTTCTATAAAAACCTGCATGCCCCAAGAAACTTCTAACAGATTTCACATTAGTTGGTGGAGGGAGTTTTTCTATTATTTCCACTTTTGCCTTGTCAACCTCTATTCCTCTTCTTGAAACTTTATGACCAAGAACAATCCCCTCAGGTACCATGAAATGGCACTTCTCCCAATTCAAAACCAAATTAGTTTCTTGGCACCGTTTCAAGACAAGAGTTAGATGGTTTAAGCAAGTATTGAAATTATCACCAAAAACAGAGAAGTCATCCATAAAAACTTCTAAAAATTTTTCAACCATATCTGAGAAAATGGAAAGCATACACCTTTGAAAAGTGGCTGGGGCATTGCACAATCCAAATGGCATTCTTCTATAAGCAAAAACTCCAACTGGGCATGTGAATGAAGTCTTTTCTTGGTCCTTTGGGTCCACCACAATCTGATTATACCCAGAATAACCATCCAAGAAACAATAATAAGCATGGCCAGCCAACCTTTCAAGCATTTGATCAATGAAAGGAAGTGGGAAGTGATCTTTGCGTGTGGCATCATTCAACCTTCTATAATCAATGCACATTCTCCACCCTGTCACAGTTCTGGTGGGAATGAGTTCACTCTTCTCATTAATAATGACTGTCATCCCACCTTTCTTTGGTACCACTTGGACTGGACTTATCCATGAGCTATCGGAAATAGGATATATGATTCCTGCATTCCATAATTTCATTACTTCCTTCTGGACGACTTCCTTCATTGCAGGGTTGAGTCTTCTCTGCGGTTGAATTACTGCTTTGGAATTGTCTTCCAAAAGAATCTTATGCATGCATACTGTAGGGCTGATGCCTTTCAGGTCATCAATGGTCCAACCTAAGGCATCCTTGTGAGCTCTGAGAACATCAAGAAGCTCTCCTTCTTCTTTCTTTGTCAAGGACGAATTGATGATCACCGGGAGGCTTTCTGAAGTGCCAAGAAATGCATATTTGAGATGAGAAGGTAATGGCTTCAGTTCTTGCTTTTGCACTTCTTCTTTCTTGCTTGGTTTCTCCTCTTTGCTTATGAAAGCCTCAGCCACATGTTCCTCTATTGTTTCTTGATTGTCTTTTTCTTGCTCATGCTGGTCAATGTCTAATATTTCTTCCACCAGGCTCTCTATCATATCCATCCTCAAATGATCTTCCTGCTCTGGAGGGTGTTGCATTGACTTAAAAACATTGATGATCATTTGCTCATTGTGTACTCTAAAAATCATTTCTCCTTTTTCCACATCTATAATGGCTCTTGCAGTTGCTAGAAATGGTCTGCCCAAGATGATTGAATTGTTGCCTTCCTCATCAGTATCTAGGATTACAAAGTCCGCAGGGAAGATAAACTCTCCAACCTTAACTAGCAAATTTTCCACAATTCCATTCGGTGTCTTGATTGATCTGTCGGCCATGACTAATGACATCCTGGTTGGTTTGAGTTCTTCTATGGCAAGCTTCTTCATCATGGACAGGGGCATTAAGTTGATACTAGCTCCAAGATCACAAAGAGCTTTGTCCAAGGATAGTTTGCCTATAGTGCATGGTACTACAAAACTCCCTGGATCCTTAAGCTTTGGTGGAATTCCTTTTTGGAGCACGGCGCTACATTCTTCACTCAGCATCACCATTTCCTTCTCATTCCAATCTCTTTTCTTGTTGATGAGCTCCTTTAAGAACTTGGCGTACAGAGGCATTTGCTCCAAAGCTTCAGCTAAAGGTATGTTGATCTCCAACTTCTTAAAAGTCTCAAGAAATTTGTGGAAATGCTGATCCTTTGTTTCCTTGTGAAATCTCTGTGGATAAGGTAGTGGTGGTGTTGAGCTCTTCTTCATCTGATGTTGTTTTGGAATTGGTTCTTCCAAGATCTTCTTTTCTTTCTTCAAATTCTGTGGTTTGTTGTCTTCCTCTGTGAGTTTTTCTGGGACATTCTTGGTTGTCATGTCTTTGTTGATGGCTTCATTATTCTTTGTTGGCTCAGTGTCATTCTCCATAAGCTTCTTGGTTGCTCCTTGGTTACCATCCACTAACATCTTTCCACTTCTTAGTTGCACGACCTTGCATTCTTCCTTTGGGTTGGGAATGGAATCACTAGGTAGTGAACTTGATGGTTTTTCAACAGAAATCTTCTTGGAGATTTGCCCAATCTGTCTCTCTAGGTTCTTCATGGAGGCTTCTTGGTTCTTTGTTGTCAATTCTTGGTTCTTCATCAGTTTTTCCATGAGCTGTTCTAGATTGGTGATTCTCTGTGAGTCTTGTGAGATGGGTTCATTTTGGGGTGTTGATGGATGAGGATAGGTGTTTTGGTTAGTTGGGTGGTTATTGGGTGGGTATTGGTTAGAATTTGGGTAGTTGTTTTGTGGTTTTCTGTATGAGTTTTGGTTAGTGTTTGGCTGGGGGTTGTGGTTTGTGTTTTTCCAATTGTTCTGACTTGTGTTTCTTTGCCATGGTTGTTGGTTTTGATTGTGGTTGTCTCCCCATCTGAGGTTGGGATGGTTCTTCCAAGATGGATTGTAAGTATCTTCTTGAGTTTCTTCATTTTGCACCCAAGTGGTTGGAGATTGGCTTGTGGTGCTCACTGCTGCCACTTGCAAGCCGTCAATTCTCTTAGCCATTTGCTCAAATTGTTGTTGAATCTGCTGCTGCATCATCTTGTTCTGAGCTAGAATTGAATCAACTCCTTCCAACTCTATTACTCCTCTTCTCTGTGATGGTTGGCGTTGTCTTTGATGAGCAAAGAAATATTGGTTGTTGGCCACCATATCAATGAGGTTTCGAGCTTCCTCTGTGGTCTTCATGTGTTGTAATGAGCCTCCGGCAGAGTAATCAAGAGCTTCTTGAGCTTTAAGAGTGAGTCCCTCATAGAAGTTCTGCAACTTGTCCCACTCAGTGAACATCTCTGGTGGACATTTCCTCAATAGAGCCTTATATCTTTCCCATGCTTCATATAAGTTCTCAGCCTCCAATTGAGTGAACGTTTGAACCTCAGTCTTCAACCTTAGGATTCTTTGAGGGGGATAAAATTTAGCAAGGAACTTACTAACCAAGTCATCCCAAGTGTTGATGCTTTCTTTTGGAAAGGTCTCTAGCCATTAAGTGGCTTTATCTCTGAGAGAGAATGGGAAGAGCAGCAACTTGTAGCTATCAGGAGGTACACCATTTCTTTTCACTGTGTCACAGATTCTCAAGAAGGTAGACAAATGTTGATTTGGATCCTCCAAAGGCCCTCCTTCAAAAGAACAATTGTTTTGAACCAGAGTGATGAGTTGTGGTTTGAGTTCAAAATTGTTTGCATTGACATTGGGAGGAAGAATGCTACTCCCACAATGCCTAGCATTTGCAAATGTGTATGAAGCCAAGACTCTTCTCTGTTGTTGATTATTGTTGGCTCCTTCTCCTGGTTGATTGGTATCTCCTTCCATTTCTTGGAATTCCTCCTCAGATTCTTCTTCTCCAACAACGTTCTTCCCTCTTTCGGCTCTTCTTATTCTCCGAAGAGTTCTTTGATCAATTTCAGAGAGGATAGGGGAAGATCTTCCTATACCTGACATACAAACATACAACAATAAACACACAGACCCAGAAAATTAATAAAACTTCAATCTATTGCTAGAATGAGGTTTTAGTTAGTTTAAGCAAAAATTCAAACAGTTAGTGTGTTAGTAAGAATTAGAATAACAGAAAAGAAAAAAATGCTTAATCTAGACCTCCACTTCACTTAATCATTGTCAATCTATTTCAATCCCCGGCAACGGCGCCAAAAACTTGATGTGTGGAAAACGATCCAACACAAAACTCACCAGCAAGTGTACCGGGTCGCATCAAGTAATAATAACTCACATGAGTGAGGTCGATCCCACAGGGATTGAAGGATTGAGCAATTTTGGTTTAGTGGGTGGTTTAGTCAAGCGAATCAAGTGTTGGTTGAGTGATTTGTGTTTAACAGGAAGTAAATGTCAGTAAATGTAAAGGGAGAGGGGAATTTGCAGTAAATTAAAGAACAGGAAGGTAAAATGGACTGAATCTTAAAGAACAAGAAAGTAAATGACTGAAACTTAAAGTGCAAGAAATGTAAATTGCAGTAACTTAAATTGCAAGAAATATAAACTGCTTGAATATAAAAGGGAATTGAGGAATGGGATTGCAGGATCTAAACAAAGAAGAAGTAAATTGCAACAATCAATTAAGTAGAAGATGAATTGGAGTAAACTGAAATTCAAACAGAATAGGAAATTAAAATGCAGCAAGGTTCACAGAAGAACCAAAAGTAAAATTGGGTCTCAGGTCTCAAGAGACTAGGTAGCAGAGCCTAGATCTCTATTTGCCTTCCTAGATCCAAGTTAACAAAGCAATTGACAAGAATTAGAAGAGGAAGCAGTAAAGAAAATGTAAATAGATTCAATTATGCAGAAAGAGAAGTAAAGAGAATTTGAATGGGAATTGAGACAGAATTTCCTCAATTTCTCACACCCAAAACTCAGAAACAGAAGATTAGAAATGCTCAGGCAAGAATGAGGAAGAAGAGAGATCAATTCTCCTCCCCAATTCTCAGAAATCTCAGTGAAGTCACCAAGAACAAGTGCCAAAGCTCAAAAGAAAGGTAAAAGTAAAATTCAAAAGTGAAGGTAAAAGTGTGTGTGTAAAAGTCCTAATTACATCAAACTAACTCCTATTTATACACTTTCTATTCTTGGATATTGGGATTTGGATGGGCTTTTGAATTGGTGAAGAATTGAATTCAAAATGGATTTTTAATTTGAATTTTTGGCCCAAAATGTTGCTCCAAGAGGCTGCCCTGCCCTTGTGGAGGGCAGGGCAGAAAATTGATGCTTGGCGTGAGAATTGGTGCGGCGTTGGTGCGGCCTTGGGCGAGCTTGGCGCGGCATGGTGCGTGGAACGCTGCCCTGCCCGCGCCAAGGGCAGGGCAGAAAATTGGTGCGCGCTGGATGGCCCTGGTGAGCGCGCTGATGCTGCCTTGGTTGAGAGTTGTGCGTGCCAGAATCGTGCGTGGTGCGCCAAAGTTGTGTGCTATCCAAATGCTGCCCTGCCCGTGCCAAGGGCAGGGCAGAGTTTCCAAAGTGAGGTCCCGTGTTCGAAACACGGCTGGGACAAACTCTCAATTAATTTTCTTGGTTTCTTGGCACGGTACTCAACCTTAAGTCCTAGCTTCCTCATGGTTCCTTGTTCGATCCTTGTGGCATGCATGGGTGATATTTTTCCTTTGAATTTCTTCCTTGGAGAGCCCGATTCTGCCCTTGTGGAGGGCAGGGCAAGGTTCTCTTCTTCTTGGTTCCAAGGCACAAAATTGTGCTCTGCCCTTGGAGTGGGCAGGGCAGAGTTGCCTTCTCTTCTTGGTTCTCTTATGTTGCCCTCCTAAAGGGCAGTGTGCCCTTGTGGAGGGCAATGTTGCCTCCCCCTTTGTATGCGGCACGCTTCTTCTCTCCTTTGCCACACTTTCCTTTCCTTGGGCTACACTTCTTAGGCCACGCTTTTCCTTTTCTTTTCTTTTCTTCACCTACAATAAACCAAAACAACCACTCCAAGTATCACTAAATTCAAGAGGCTTATAAATCAATTAAAGTTCAATTAAAATTAGCTTAAACCTCATGGATTAACATTAATTTCATGGTGGTTGCTTGATTTAGAGAAGTTATGCATTTTCACTCCAAAACACTTACTTAGGATGCAAGAAAGTGCATAAATGCTAACAAAACAAGTGAAATTAGCTTGAAAAATGGGTATATGATGACTTGTCATCAATACTCAACCAAAGCAAGCCAAGGAGTTGGAGATCTTCCTCCTTGGGGAAGTTTCTAAATGACCAATGAAGCCATGCAAGTTCAACTTAAGACTCTAACCCAAAGTGCTTGGTGGGTGATAAATCCCATTTGTAGGGTTTATCTTGTGCTTGATTTAGGGGATTTTATAACCTTTTACCCATATTTATCTATTGAAATAGCATGGTTTTATAACTTCTCCTTTAATTGTGCTTAAGAGTGAAAACATGCTTTTTAGGTCTTAAAATAGTTAAAGGTAATTTACCTTGATTCCATTAGATGCCTTGATATGTTTGTTAAGTGATTTCAGATTTAGGTGGCAAAGATTGGATCAACGGAATGAAGGAAAAGCATGTAAAGTTGGAAAACTCATGAAGAAATGAAGGAATCGCAAAAGCTGTCAAGCCAACTTCTTCGTACTTAATCGACCATAACTTGAGCTACAAAGGTCCAAATGATGCGGTTCTAGTTGGGTTGGAAAGCTAACATCTGGGGCTTCAAAATGATATAAGATTTGCCATAGTTGCTATACACATAAGGACGCGTACGCGCACTGTATGCGTACGCGCCGTTGGTGCACGTGATTCCCACCTGTCACGCGGGTGACCCGGGTTCGATCCCCGGCAATGGCGCCATTTTGATGATTGGATTTTTGACGGTTTAGAATTCACAAATGAATTTTTGTTGCAAGTATAGTTTCTAAACCAATCACTAATCCTTTCATACAAAAAGTTGTTTGTCACTAAAACAAACCCCTAAAATTAATAAACCGAAGTATTCAAACCTCGGGTCATTCTCCCTAGGAATTGTAATAAAATGTCTTGTTATTGGTTATGAGATATTTTGGGGTTTTTAAGATTTTAGACAAGAAATATAAATGGCAAAGAAAATAAACTAACAACTAACAAAGCTCTTGGCAAGATATGAGAACTAGAAGTCCTATCCTAGTTATCCTCCTCAATTGTGACCACAAATTATTCATTGCTACCACTTAGTTAACCTCTAACTAAGGAGAAAAATCAAGTGGATGAATCAATTTGATTTCTCAAGTCCTAATCAACTCCTAAAGGAAAGACTAGCTTTAGAGGCATTCAAATCAATTAGCAACTTCTAATTATCAATCAACAAAGGGATTAGATAACTCAAGAGTCACTAATTACTCTACCAAAGCCAAGAGGAACAAAAGCTACACTAAAATCCAACCAAGCATTTCATCAAACACTTGGAAGGCACAAAAGAAAAGCATAGTAAATTGACAACAAGAATGAAATCTAACAACAATTATTGAAAGGGATTAACAACAACAATCAAAAGAAACACAATTATTATGAACTACCTTGATTGAATTGAAAGAGAGTAGAAGAAACAAAAGTAGATCTACAACAAAATACAAGAACTACATAAAGGAAATTACAACAAAAGAATAGAGGAAGATGAATGTAACAACAAGGAATTGAGAGGATGGAAGTAGAAGAAGATGAATTAAAATCTAGATCTAAGAACTAAGCCTAATCCTAATCCTAATCCTAGAGAGAAGTGAGAGCTTCTCTCTCTAGAAACTAACTCTAACCACTAAAATAAGCTAAACTAAACTAATGGTAACTAACTTTCCTAAAGTATGAAAAGTATAGTCATTTCCCTTCAATCCTTGGCTTAAATAGCATCAGAAATGAGTTGGATTGGGCCCACAAGGCTTGTGAATTCGCTAGCCACGAGTTTGCATGAAGTGAATCACGTGCACCAACGGCGTGTACGCGTACAATGCGTGTACGCGTCCTTATACGTATAGCAACTATGGCAAATCTTATATCATTTCGAAGCCCCGGATGTTAGCTTTCCAACCCAACTGAAACCGCATCATTTGGACCTCTGTAGCTCAAGTTATGATCGATTAAGTACGAAGAGGTCGGCTTGACAGCTTTTGCGATTCCTTCATTTTTTCATGAGTTCTCCAACTTTACATGGTTTTCCTTCATTCCCTTGATCCAATCTTTGCCTCCTAAATCTGAAATCACTTAACAAACATATCAAGGCATCTAATAGAATCAAGGTAAATTACATTTAACTATTTTAAGACCTAAAAAGCATGTTTTCACTCTTAAGCACAATTAAAGGAGAAGTTATAAAATCATGCTATTTCAATAGATAAATGTGAATAAAAGGTTATAAAATCCCCTAAATCAAGCACAAGATAAACCCTACAAATGGGATTTATCAATGTGCATAACTAAGGTGCTGGACAGAATGAGTTCCATGGAGACACTTATAATTCATCATGGAAGAACCACCCCAATTTGAGGTGGGCAGGAAACAAAAACTCATGGCAAAGAAATTCAAACCAAAACAACTCCCGTAATACAAACCACCAGAACCATCAAACCACTGACCAAAATCCATATAGAAAACAACAAAATAACCAACCTCCATCCACTTACTATCCACCCAATAACCCCTTAGCTAACCGCAATATTTTTCATCCACCATCTACATCTCACACTCAACCACAACCACCCCAAGAGTCCCAAAGAATCTCCAACTTGGAGATATTGATGAAAAAGATGCAAAAGAATCAAGAGATGACCAATAAGAATCATGAGGCCTCAATGAGGAATTTAGAGAGACAAATTGGACAATTGTCCAAAAATCAAGCTGAGAGACCCACCAATGTTTTCCCAAGTGATTCCATTCCAAATTCCAAAGAAGAATGCAAGGCAATTCAACTTAAAAGTGGAAGGACACTGGAGAATGACAAGGTTGACAACAAGAAGTAAGTAAAGGAGGATAAGCATGACCAAGAGGCAGCTGAAGAGAAGGATAAAGAGAGTTCAAAGAAGGAAGAGGATGAGCCACAAGCTTCAAAGAAGGGAAAATAAGTCATGACAGAACCCCCACAAGAACAGAGGAAGGAGGTTAAATCTTACATTCCTCCTCTGCCATATCCACAAAGGTTGCAAAGAGAGCTCAAGGACCAGCAATTCCCCAAGTTCCTAGAGGTTTTCAAGAAGTTGGAGATCAATGATGTGTGGAAAACGATCCAACACAAAACTCACCGGCAAGTGTACCGGGTCGCATCAAGTAATAATAACTCACATGAGTGAGGTCGATCCCACAGGGATTGAAGGATTGAGCAATTTTAGTTTAGTGGTTGGTTTAGTCAAGCGAATCAAGTATTGGTTGAATGATTTGTGTTTAGCAGAAAGTAAATGACAGTAAATGTAAAGGGAGAGGGGAATTTGCAGTAAATTAAAGAACAGGAAGGTAAAATGGACTGAATCTTAAAGAACAAGAAACTAAATGACTGAAACTTAAAGTGCAAGAAAGGTAAATTGCAGTAACTTAAATGGCAAGAAATGTAAATTGCTTGAATGTAAAAGGGAATTGAGGAATGGGATTGCAGGATCTAAACAAAGAAGAAGTAAGTTGCAACAATTAATTGAGCAGGAATTGAACTAGAAGCAATGCAAGCTTAAACAGAAAGTAAAGTAAAGTGCAGCAAGGTTCACAGAAGAACCCAAAGTGAATTTTGATCTCAAGACTCAAGAGCTTAGGTAGCAGAGCCTAAAACTCAATTTCCTTCCCAGATCTGAGTTATCAAAGCAATTGACGGAAAATTTAAAGAAGAAGCAGTAAAGGAAATTGAAATTGAATTGAATTATGCAGAGAAGATTTAAAGAGAGTTTGAATGGGAATTGAGACAGAATTTCCTCAATTTCTCACACCCAAAACTCAAAAACAGAAGATTAGAAGTGCTCAGGCAAGAATGAGGAAGAAGAGAGATCAATTCTCCTCCCCAATTCTCAGAATTCTCAGTAAAGTTCCAAGAACAATTGCCAAAGCTCAAAAGAAAGGTGAAAATTCAAAGCTTAAAGTAAAAGTGAAAGTAAAGGTGAAGGTAAAAGTGTGTGTGTAAAAGGTCCTAATTACATCAAACTAAATCCTATTTATACACTTTCTATTCTTAGATATTGGGATTTGGATGGGCTTTTGATTTGGTGAAGAAATGAATTAAAATGGGGATTTAATTTGAATTTTCGGCCCATGAAAAGTGCTCCCAGGAGGCTGCCCTGCCCTTGTGGAGGACAGGGCAGAAAATTGATGCATGGTGCGGACGGTTGGTGCGAGCTGGGCGCGGCCTTGGTGCGTGAGATGCTGCCCTGCCCACGCCAAGGGCAGGGCAGGAAAAGTTGGTGCGCCAGAAATTCCTTGGTGCTGCCAGAATCAGGATTTGGTGCGCCAGAATCAAAATTTGGTGCGCCAGAATTGAGCTTGGTGCATAGGATGCTGCCCTGCCCCCGCAGAGGGCAGGGCAGGAAATTTTGGTGCTGCCAGGATTGAGGTTGGTGCGCCAGATGCTGCCAGAACGTGCCATGGTGCGCCAGATTTGCTTCTTGGTGCGCCACACACAAGATTCTGCCCTGCCCTCTCAGAGGGCAGGGCAATGTTTCCTCTTTCATGTCCCGTGTTCAAAACACGGCTGGGGCACACGCTTCTCAATTTTTTCTTGGCTTCTTGGCACGGCAATCAACCTTAGTTCTTGGCTTCCTCATGGTTCCTTGTTCGAGTCTTGTGGCATGCATGGGTGACATTTTTTCTTTGAATTTCTTCCTTGGAGAGCCCGATTCTGCCCTCCACAAGGGCAGGGCAAGGTTCTCTTCCTCTTGGTCTCAAGGCACATTTTGTGCTCTGCCCTTGTAGTGGGCAGGGCAGAGTTGCCTTCCTTGGTTAGTTCCTTTATGTTGCTCTTCTAGAGGGCAGTGTGCCCTTGTGGAGGGCAATGTTGCCTCCCCCTTTGCATGCGGCACACTTCCTTGGGCTTTGACCACGCTTTCCTTTCCTTAGGCTACACTTCTTAGGCTACGCTTTTCCTTTTCTTTTCTTTTCTTCACCTATAATAAACCAAAACAACACTCCAAGTATCACTAAACTCAAGAGGCTTATAAATCAATTAAAATTCAATTAAAATTAGCTTAAACCTCATGGATTATCATAAATTTCATGGTGGTTGCTTGATTTAAAGAAGTTATGCATTTTCACTCCAAATCTCTTACTTAGGATACAAGAAAGTGCATAAATGCTAACAAAACAAGTGAAATTAGCTTGAAAAATGGGTATATGATGACTTGTCATCACAACACCAAACTTAAATCTTGCTTGTCCCCAAGCAAGCATCAAAACTAAGAGTAAATGAAATGAATAAGAAAAGGATATTATCCTTATTATGCAGATAGCAGAACTTGATCCATGGGGCATTTATGCAGACAATGACAACTCAAGTTATTGTTCCTGTTACATAATACATATCTTTCTTCAAAAGCTTGCTAAACTTGCTGTTATAAGGCTCACTTTTGACTCACTCCCTTGCTAACTCTTCTTGGCTTATAATGCTTTAACAAGCTCATTATTCTTTTAGAGGTTGGGTGTCAAATGCTGCAGCATAGCCTTTGGCTTTATTTTCTTTTCTTTTGCTCAACATCTTTCCACCACAGACACATGGCTCACTAACTCTTCCTAGGATCATTGATGCCCAGCATCTCTTTGGATAACTAAATGTTTTGTATCTAAGTTGCTCTTTATTGTGGATTTTCAATTGGCCATCCCAAATCAGTTGATCTAAGTGACCGGGTTTTAAAATACCCCTTAGAATTTACTCATCCAAGCAGATCTTAGTACAAGAACACCACAGGCATATGTCCTAGGGTCCAAGCTATTGGTGTCCAACCTTTATTCTTTGTTTTTCTTGCCATTTTGGCTTTTTCTTTCCCTTTTCTTTCTGTTTTTGTTACCAAGGGCTTTTTCATTCTTGATAAGAGTCTTTGTATTAGCAAGCTAACTCACAATTGAATGAGAATGATATTATGCAACAATTATTTCATGAGTTATACATTTAATCAAACACATGTACCACCACCAACTTCCATTCATACTTATGCAACATTGGATATTTCACTTTTCAATTCAAACCAAACTCCTTTATTCAAGCATATGGGAAACAAAACAATTTTTAAAGCTAAGTGATGGATAACAAGCAATATGCAGATTTAGCATTTTAACAAGCAGTTTCACTTGCAGCTAGATAAACACTTTAGCAAGACAAACAATGGCTTCCAGATTCAAAACATTTCACAGCAGCAAGGATTAAGTTTAGATACAACCTTTGAAGTTGCAGCCCTTTGATTTTTCCTTCTGTTGTGTTCTCTTTGAGTTAAGATGCATAATGTCTTCAATTGTTGACTCATGTTCTGCATAATCCTCAAAGTTGCTTGCTTCTCAAGTCCTTAATTATATGGTTAGTGTGCATAAACTGAGTGTGGTTTCAGGATTTGTTTTGGTGTGTGAACACCAAACTTAATTGTTTTGCCACTGTCTCAGATGCAACAAGTCAACCATAATTGAAACCATGTGTACTTGCTAAAGGTTAATGAAATTAAAGCTAGGAAACAATTCAACAGTTGAATAATGTGTTTGATCGCTTGGAGCTAGAATCATGCAAGAAGTGAGAATGTGTTTTTAAATGATATTTTTTTGGTGGAACACCAAACTTAGAAGTTTTCATTCTCCCTCAAATTGTTTTGGTGTGCAACACCAAACTTAGCTCCTTGCAATACATACCACTTGTTCAACATTTTTATTGAAAAGCTATGAAAAAGAAAGCTACCTCAGGTTGGGTTGCCTCCCAACAAGCGCTCTTTTATTGTCACTAGCTTGACATTGGACTTCCCTTTAAGGTGGTTGATGTTGGTGATGTCTCAACTTGTCACCTCTCACTGTCAGCTTTCTTTGTGTGCCTTGATGCTCAATTTCCATATGCTCAAGAGAAAGTATTTGGTTGACAGTGTAATAATCTTCTGCTCCCTGTTGTTGATATACTAGTTGCACTTTATCACCTTTAGAAAATCCTTCAGTTGGGATTCTCTTGTTCTTCCACCCTTTGTGAGCTTTTTTCTTGCTCTTCACCTTTTTCTTGCTTGTTGATCTTTTTTTCTTGACAGTTACTTGAGTTGTGATACCTTCCTTCTTGCTTATCACCCCTGCTTCCTTTTGAATCCCTTTTTCTTCTTGCATCTGTTTGTTTTTCTGTTCTACTTCTTTGTCAGTTGATTGCCTTGGAAGGAGATCATCACTCATTTTGCTTGTTTCTTCTTCCCTTTGTAATTCTGGAAAGACTTTCAGTATGATGCTCTCCTCATGCATCCTGAGGGTTAACTCTCCTTGCTCTATATCCACAATGGCTCTAGCAGTGGCCAGAAATGGTCGACCAAGTATTATGGAGTCACTTCCATTTTCTGAAGAATCCAGGACTACAAAATCTGCAGGATAAATGAACTTGTCAACCTTAACTAAAAGGTTCTCAATTAGTCCTTTAGGATATACCACTGATTGGTCCACCAACTCCAAGGACATCTGTGTTGGTTTCACCTCCTCCATGCCAAGCTTTTTCACTAGAGGATATGGGATTAGATTTATGCTTGCTCCTAGATCACACATCCCCTTGTTAATGAATAGGTTTCCAATAGTGCATGGTAAGAAGAAACCTCCAGGGTCTTCAAGCTTGGGAGGGAGTCCCTTTTTAATGAGTGCACTGCATTTTTCACTAAGCATCACCGTTTCCTTCTCATTCCAATCTCTTTTCTTGTTGATGAGCTCCTTTAAGAACTTAGCATACAAAGGCATTTGCTCCAAAGCTTCAGCTAAAGGTATGTTGATCTCCAACTTCTTAAAGGTCTCAAGAAATTTGTGGAAATGCTGATCCTTTGTTTCCTTGTGAAATCTCTGTGGATAAGGTAGTGGTGATGTTGAGCTCTTCTCCACTTGATGTTGTTTTGGAACTGGTTCCTCCAAGATCTTCTTTCCTTTCTTCAAATTCTGTGGTTTGTTGTCTTCCTCTGTGAGTTTTTCTGGGACATTCTTGGTCATCATGTCCTTTTTGATGGCTTCATCATTCTTTGTTGGCTCAGTGTCATTCTCCATAAGCTTCTTGGTTGCTCCTTGGTTACCATCCACTAACATCTTTCCACTTCTTAGTTGCACGACCTTGCATTCTTCCTTTGGGTTGGGAATGGTGTCACTAGGTAGTGAACTTGATGGTTTTTCAACAGAAATCTTCTTGGAGATTTGCCCAATCTGCCTCTCTAGGTTCTTCATGGAGGCTTCTTGGTTCTTTGTTGTTAATTCTTGGTTCTTCATCAGTTTCTCCATGAGCAGCTCTAGATTGGTGATTCTCTGTGAGTCTTGTGAGATGGGTTGATTTTGGGGTGTTGATGGATGAAGATAAGTGTTTTGGTTGGTTGGGTGGTTATTGGGTGGATATTGGTTAGAATTTGGGTAGTTGTTTTGTGGTTTTCTGTATGAGTTTTGGTTAGTGTTTGGCTGGGGGTTGGGGTTTGTGTTTTTCCAATTGTTCTGACTTGTGTTTCTTTGCCATGGTTGTTGGTTTTGATTGTGGTTGTCTCCCCATCTGAGGTTGGGATGGTTCTTCCAAGATGGATTGTAAGTTTCACCATAGACTTCATTTGTTCCAGGATTTTGGTTGCGCATGTATTGGACTTGCTCTTGCTGTTGCTCTTCTTGAGTTTCTTCACTTTGCACCCAAGTGGTTGGAGGTTGGCTTGTGGTGCTCACTGCTGCCACTTGCAAGCCATCAATTCTCTTAGCCATTTGCTCAAATTGTTGTTGAATCTGCTGCTGCATCATCTTGTTATGAGCTAGAATAGAATCAACTCCTTCCAACTCTATTACTCCTCTTCTCTGTGATGGTTGGCGTTGTCTTTGATGAGCAAAGAAATATTGGTTGTTGGCCACCATATCAATGAGGTTTCGAGCTTCCTCTGTGGTCTTCATGAGTTGTAGGGAGCCTCCGGCAGAGTGATCAAGAGCTTCTTGAGCTTTAAGAGTGAGTCCCTCATAGAAGTTTTGTAACTTATCCCATTCAGTGAACATCTCTGGTGGACATTTCCTCAATAGAGCTTTATACCTCTCCCATGCTTCATATAAGTTCTCAGCCTCCAATTGAGTGAACGTTTGAACCTCAGTCTTCAACCTTAGGATTCTTTGAGGGGGATAAAATTTGGCAAGAAACTTGCTCACCAAGTCATCCCAAGTGTTGATGCTTTCTTTTGGAAAGGTCTCTAGCCATTGAGTGGCTTTGTCTCTGAGAGAAAATGGGAAGAGCAGCAACTTGTAGCTATCAGGGGGTACACCATTTGTTTTCACTGTGTCACAGATTTTCAAGAAAGTAGACAAATGTTGATTTGGATCATCCAAAGGCCCTCCTCCAAAAGAACAATTGTTTTGAACCAGAGTGATGAGTTGTGGCTTGAGTTCAAAATTGTTTGCATTGACATTGGGAGGAAGAATGCTACTCCCACAATGCCTAGCATTTGCAAATGTGTATGAAGCCAAGACTCTTCTCTGTTGTTGATTATTGTTGGCTCCTTCTCCTGGTTGATTGGTATCTCCTTCCATTTCTTGGAATTCCTCCTCAGATTCTTCTTCTCCAACAACGTTCTTCCCTCTTTCAGCTCTTCTTATTCTCCGAAGAGTTCTTTGATCGATTTCAGAGATGATAGGGGAAGATCTTCCTATACCTGACATACAAACAAACAACAATAAACACACAGACCCAGAAAATCAATAAAACTTCAATCTATTGCTAGAATGAGGTTTTAGTTAGTTTAAGCAAAAACTCAAACAGTTAGTGTGTTAGTAAGAATTAGAATAACAGAAAAAAATGCTTAATCTAGACCTCCACTTCACTTAATCATTGTCAATCTATTTCAATCCCCGGCAACGGCGCCAAAAACTTGATGTGTGGAAAACGATCCAACACAAAACTCATCGACAAGTGTACCGGGTCGCATCAAGTAATAATAACTCACATGAGTGAGGTCGATCCCACAGGGATTGAAGGATTGAGCAATTTTAGTTTAGTGGTTGGTTTAGTCAAGCGAATCAAGTATTGGTTGAATGATTTGTGTTTAGCAGAAAGTAAATGACAGTAAATGTAAAGGGAGGGGGGAATTTGCAGTAAATTAAAGAACAGGAAGGTAAAATGGACTGAATCTTAAAGAACAAGAAACTAAATGACTGAAATTTAAAGTGCAAGAAAGGTAAATTGCAGTAACTTAAATGGCAAGAAATGTAAATTGCTTGAATGTAAAAGGGAATTGAGGAATGGGATTGCAGGATCTAAACAAAGAAGAAGTAAGTTGCAACAATTAATTGAGCAGGAATTGAAGTAGAAGCAATGCAAGCTTAAACAGAAAGTAAAGTAAAGTGCAGCAAGGTTCACAGAAGAACCCAAAGTGAATTTTGATCTCAGGACTCAAGAGCTTAGGTAGCAGAGCCTAAAACTCAATTTCCTTCCCAGATCTGAGTTATCAAAGCAATTGACAGAAAATTTAAAGAAGAAACAGTAAAGGAAATTGAAATTGAATTGAATTATGCAGAGAAGATTTAAAGAGAGTTTGAATGGGAATTGAGACAAAATTTCCTCAATTTCTCACACCCAAAACTCAAAAACAGAAGATTAGAAGTGCTCAGGCAAGAATGAGGAAGAAGAGAGATCAATTCTCCTCCCCAATTCTCAGAATTCTCAGTAAAGTTCCAAGAACAATTGCCAAAGCTCAAAAGAAAGGTGAAAATTCAAAGCTTAAAGTAAAAGTGAAAGTAAAGGTGAAGGTAAAAGTGTGTGTGTAAAAGGTCCTAATTACATCAAACTAAATCCTATTTATACACTTTCTATTCTTAGATATTGGGATTTGGATGGGATTTTGATTTGGTGAAGAAATGAATTAAAATGGGGATTTAATTTGAATTTTCGGCCCATGAAAAGTGCTCCCAGGAGGCTGCCCTGCCCTTGTGGAGGACAGGGCAGAAAATTGATGCATGGTGCGGACGGTTGGTGCGAGCTGGGCGCGGCCTTGGTGCGTGAGATGCTGCCCTGCCCGCGCCAAGGGCAGGGCAGGAAAAGTTGGTGCGCCAGAAATTCCTTGGTGCTGCCAGAATCAGGATTTGGTGCGCCAGAATCAAAATTTGGTGCGCCAGAATTGAGCTTGGTGCATAGGATGCTGCCCTGCCCCCGCACAGGGCAGGGCAGGAAATTTTGGTGCTGCCAGGATTGAGGTTGGTGCCCCAGATGCTGCCAGAACGTGCCATGGTGCGCCAGATTTGCTTCTTGGTGCGCCACACACAAGATTCTGCCCTGCCCTCTCAGAGGGCAGGGCAATGTTTCCTCTTTCATGTCCCGTGTTCGAAACACGGCTGGGGCACACGCTTCTCAATTTTTTCTTGGCTTCTTGGCACGGCAATCAACCTTAGTTCTTGGCTTCCTCATGGTTCCTTGTTCGAGTCTTGTGGCATGCATGGGTGACATTTTTTCTTTGAATTTCTTCCTTGGAGAGCCCGATTCTGTCCTCCACAAGGGCAGGGCAAGGTTCTCTTCCTCTTGGTCTCAAGGCACATTTTGTGCTCTGCCCTTGTAGTGGGCAGGGCAGAGTTGCCTTCCTTGGTTGGTTCCTTTATGTTGCTATCCAATTTCTGACAGTCCGTGCGTAAGCTCAGTTCAAGTGGTGCCAAAGAAAGGTGGAATGACTGTCATCACCAATGAAAAAAATGAACTCATTCCCACAAGAACTATAACAGGGTGGAGGATGTGTATTGATTATAGAAGACAGAATGAGGCAATAAGAAAATATCACTTCCCTCTCCCTTTCATTGATCAAATGTTGGAAAAATTGGCTGGCCATGCTTACTACTGCTTCTTGGATGGATACTCTGGATATATCTAATAGTGGTGGATCCCAGGGACCAAGAAAAGACTTCATTCACCTGTCCATTTGGAGTTTTCGCATACAGAGGGATGCCCTTTGGGCTATGTAATGCTCCAACAACCTTTCAAAGGTGTATGCTCTCCATATTCTCTGACATGCTAGAAAAATTTTTAGAGGTCTTTATGGATGATTTTTCTGTCTTCGGTAACTCTTTTGATACTTGTTTGTAACATCTAACCCTTGTCTTGAAAAGATGCCAAGAAACAAATTTAGTTCTGAACTGGGACAAATGCCATTTCATGGTACCAGAAGGAATTGTTCTTGGGCATAAGGTTTCAAGTAAGGATATAGAAGTTGACAGAGCCAAGATAGAGATTATAGAAAAGTTTCCTGTGCCAGTTAATGTGAAAGCAGTAAGAAGCTTTCTTGGGCATGGTGGGTTTTATAGAAGATTCATCAAGGATTTTTCAAAAATAGTTAAACCAGTTAGCAACTTGCTAGTGGTTGAAAATCCTTTTATCTTTGATGAAAATTGCAAGCATGCCTTTGAAACCTTGAAAAACAAACTCATTATAGCACCAATCATCACACCCCCAGATTGGGGACTTCCTTTTGAATTCATGTATGATGCAAGTGATGTGGCAGTTGGTACTGTATTGGGACAAAAGAAAGACAAGCTGCATCATGTTATATACTATACAAGCAAAGTGTTGAATGAGGCGCAGAAGAATATACCACCACAGAAAAAGAGCTTTTGGCTATTGTATATGCATTTGATAAATTTATACAATACTTGATTGGTTCAAAAGTTGTGGTATATACTGATCATTGATGACATGACATCATGTCATATTTTTCTATACTTTTTCATACAAGAAATTGATAATTAATGCTTAAATATTGCATTCTTTTGTGTTTAAATGGTATATTTCCTTGATCTTTTGATTTGATAAACTTTGTAGGAAATAAAAAGAAAAAGAAGCAAAAAAGCACAAAATAAGCTAAAAAGGAAAAAAGAAGAGTTTTGGGCCACAATTTGAAGTTAGAACACACTTTGATGCCTTAGGCCACGCTTTCAAAAGCGTGGCCCATGACCAAGTAGTGCTCAAACAAGGCATCAGCGCCCAATTTGAAGAGAGCGCTAAGTTAAAATAGTTAACTTAACTTTTTCGGGTTTTTTTTTCTAGCCATGTGACAACATGACCATGCCTCCTTCAAAGGGCCATAACATGAGCTACAGATGTTCAATTGATGTTCTTCTAGTTGCGTTGGAAAGCTGACATTCAAAGCTTTCCAACGATATATAGAAATCCATATTCGGCATGAAATTGGAGCACAAGTGAAAGGCATCTTTAAGGCCCAAAAATCAACCAAAAATGGGGCAGCCAAGGCACGAAGAAGGGGTCACCAAGAAAAGCAAGGCAAAGCACTCAAATTGGGGCACCCAAGGTTCGAAATGGGGAACAAGAGGAATGAAAGAAAGGGTGCTAAGTGAACTTAGTTCACTGAGCGCTATTGGTGCACGAAATTGTGATCATCAATGGCGCCATCAACATGGTACACTCAATTGCAATATCAACTTTTTATCACAACTTCGCACAACTAACCAGCAAGTGCACTGGGTCATCCAAGTAATAAACCTTACGCGAGTAAGGGTCGATTCCACGGAGATTGTTGGTATGAAGCAAGCTATGGTCATCTTGTAAATCTCAGTCAGGCATATTCAAATGGTTATGAATGATATATGAATAAAGCATAAAGATATAGATACTTATGTAATTCATTGGTGAGAATTTCAGATAAGCGTATGGAGATGCTTTGTCCCTTCCGTTTCTCTGCTTTCTTACTGTCTTCATCCAATCCTTCTTACCCCTTTCCATGGCAAGCTGTATGTTGGGCATCACCGTTGTTAGTGGCTACAATCCCGTCCTCTTAGTGAAAATGTTCAACTCACCCTGTCACGGCACGGCTAATCATCTGTCGGTTCTCAATCAGGTTGGAATAGAATCCAGTGATTCTTTTGCGTCTGTCACTAACGCCCAGCCTTCAGGAGTTTGAAGCTCGTCACAATCATTCAATCATTGAATCCTACTCAGAATACCACAGACAAGGTTTAGACCTTCCGGATTCTCTTGAATGCCGCCATCAATTCTAGCTTATACCACGAAGATTCCGATTAAGGGATCCAAGAGATATCCACTCAATCTAAGGTAGAACGGAGGTGGTTATCAGGCACACGTTCATATGTGAAAATGATGATGAGTGTCACGGATCATCACATTCATCAAGTTGAAGAACAAGTGATATCTTAGAACAAGAACAAGCTGAATTGAATAGAAGAACAATAGTAATTGCATTAATACTCGAGGTACAGCAGAGCTCCACACCTTAATCTATAGTGTGTAGAAACTCCACCATTGAAAATACATAAGAACAAGGTCTAGGCATGGCCGTGAGGCCAGCCCCCATGATCTAAGATAGCATAAGACTAAAGATAGCTACCCAAATGAAAATACAATAGTAAAAGGTCCTATTTGTAGAGAACTAGTAGCCTAGGGTTTACAAAGATGAGTAAATGACATGAAAATCCACTTCCGGGCCCACTTGGTGTGTGCTTGGGCTGAGCATTGAAGAATTTTCGTGTAGAGACTTCTCTTGGAGTTAAACGCCAGCTTTTGTGCCAGTTTGGGCGTTTAACTCCCATTCATGTGCCAGTTCCGGCGTTTAACGCCGGGCAGTTTTGAGCTGATTTGGAACGCCGGTTTGGGCCATCAAATCTCAGGCAAAGTATGGACTATTATACATTGCTGGAAAGCCCAGGACGTCTACTTTCCAACGCAGTTGAGAGCACGCCAATTGGGTTTCTGTAGCTCAAGAAAATCCACTTCGAGTGCAGGGAGGTCAGAATCGAACAGCATCTGCAGTCCTTTTCAGCCTCTGAATCAAATTTTTGCTCAGGTCCCTCAATTTTAGCCAGAAAATACCTTAAATCACAGAAAAACACACAAACTCATAGTAAAGTCCAGAAAAGTGAATTTTAACTAAAAACTAATAAAAATATAATAAAAACTAACTAAAACAAACTAAAAACATACTAAAAATAATGCCAAAAAGCATATAAATTATCCGCTCATCACAACACCAAACTTAAATTGTTGCTAGTCCCCAAGCAACTGGAAATCAAATAAGATAAAAAGAAGAGAATATGCAATGAATTCCAAAAACATCCATGAAGATCAGTATTAATTAGATGAGCGGGGCTTTTAGCTTTTTGCCTCTGAACAGTTTTAGCATCTCACTCTATCCTTTGAAATTCAGAATGATTGGCTTCTATAGGAACTCAGAATCCAGATAGTGTTATTGATTCTCCTAGTTAAGTATGATGATTCTTGAACACAACTACTTTATGAGTCTTGGCCGTGGCCCAAAGCACTCTGTCTTCCAGTATTACCACCGGATACATACATGCCACAGACACATAATTAGGTGAACCTTTTCAGATTGTGACTCAGCTTTGCTAGAGTCCCCAATTACAGGTGTCCAGGGTTCTTAAGCACACTCTTTTTGCCTTGGATCACAACTTCATTATTATTTTTATTTTTTTTTCGCATATACTCTTTTTTTTTGAATTCACTGCTTTTTCTTGCTTCAAGAATCATTTTTATGATTTTCCAGATCCTCAGTAACATGTCTCCTTTTTCATCATTCTTTCAAGATCCAACATTCATGAACAACAAAATCAAAAGACATATGCACTGTTCAATCATACATTCAGAAGTCAAAGTATTGCCACCACATCAAAATAATTAATCTGTTATAAAATTCAAAATTCATGCATTTCTTCTCTTTTTCAATTAAGAACATTTTTCATTCAAGAAAGGTGATGGATTCATAGAACATTCATAACTTTAAGGCATAGACACTAAGACACTAATGACCATAAGACACAAACATAGATAAACATAAGCATAATTTTCGAAAAACAGAAAAATAAAGAACAAGGAAATTAAAGAACGGGTCCACCTTAGTGATGGCGGCTTGTTCTTCCTCTTGAAGATCTTATGGAGTGCTTGAGCTCCTTAATGTCTCTTCTTTACCTTTGTTGCTCCTCTCTCATGATTCTTTGATCTTCTCTAATTTCATGGAGGAGGATGGAATGTTCTTGGTGCTCCACCCTTAGTTGTCCTATGTTGGAACTCAATTCTCCTAGGGAGGTGTTGATTTGCTCCCAATAGTTTTGTGGAGGAAAGTGCATCCCTTGAGGCATCTCAGGGATTTTATGATGAGTGGGGTCTCTTATTTGCTCCATCCTTTTCTTAGTGATGGGCTTGTCCTCATCAATGAGGGTGTCTCCCTCTATGTCAATTCCAACTGAATAACAGAGGTAACAAATGAGATGAGGAAAGGCTAACCTTGCCAAGGTAGAGGACTTGTCCGCCACTTAATAAAGTTCTTGGGCTATAACCTCATGAACTTCTACTTCCTCTCCAATTATGATGCTATGAATCATGATGGCCCGGTCTATAGTAACTTCGGACCGGTTGCTAGTGGGAATGATTGAGCGTTGGATAAACTCCAACCATCCCCTAGCCACGGGCTTGAGGTCATGCCTTCTTTGTTGAACCGGCTTCCCTCTTGAATCTCTCTTCCATTGAGCGCCTTCTTCACAAATGTCTATGAGGACTTGGTCCAACCTTTGATCAAAGTTGACCCTTCTAGTGTAAGGGTGTTCATCTCCTTGCATCATGGGCAAGTTGAATGCCAACCTTACATTTTCCGAACTAAAATCTAAGCATTTCCCCCGAACCATTGTAAGCCAATTCTTTGGGTTCGGGTTCACACTTTGATCATGGCTCTTGGTGATCCATGCATTGGCATAGAACTCTTGAACCATTAAGATTCTGGCTTGTTGAATGGGGTTGGTAAGAACTTCCCAACCTCTTCTTCGAATCTCATGTCGGATCTCCGGGTATTCACTCTTTTTGAGTTTGAAAGGGACCTCGGGGATCACCTTCTTCATGGCCACAACTTCATAGAAGTGGTCTTGATGCACCCTTGAGATGAATCTCTCCATCTCCCATGACTCGGAAGTGGAAGCTTTTGCCTTCCCTTTCCTCTTTCTAAAGGTTTCTCCGGCCTTAGGTGCCATAAATGGTTATGGAAAAATAAAAATCAATGCTTTTACCACACCAAACTTAAAAGGTTTGCTCGTCCTTGAGCAAAAGAAGAAAGAAGAGAGTAGAAGAAGAAGAAATAGAGGAGATGGAGATGGCTTTGTGGTTCGGCCAAAAGGGGGAGAAGTAGTGTTTAGGTTGTGTGAAAATGAAGGAGTGAAGATGGGTTTATATAGGGGTGGAGAGAGGGGTACGGTTCGGTCATGTAAGGGTGGGTTTGGGAGGGAAAGTGGTTTGAATTTGAATGGTGAGGTAGGTGGGATTTTATGAAGGATTGATGTGAGTGGTGAAGAGAATAGTGGGATTTGATAGGTGAGGGGTTTTGGGGAAGAGTGGTTGAGGTGATTGGTGAATGGGTGAAGAAGAAAAGAGAGGGTGGTGGGGTAGGTGGGGATCCTGTGGGGTCCACAGATCCTGAGGTGTCAAGGAAAATTCATCCCTGCACTAAGTGGCGAGCAAAAATGCTCTTTATGCCAATTCTGGCGTTAAACACCGGGCTGGTGCCCATTTCTGGCATTTAACGCCAGCTTCTTGCCCTTTCCTGGCGTTTAACGCCAGTCTGGTGCCCCTTTCTGGCGTTAAACTCCCAGAATGGTGCCAGACTGGGCGTTAAACGCCCATTTGCTGCCCTTACTGGCGTTTAAACGCCAGCAAGATCTTCCTCCAGGGTGTGCTGTTTTTCTTTCTGTTTTTCATTCTATTTTTGCTTTTTCAACTGATTTTGTGACTTCTCATGATCATCAACCTACAGAAAACATAAAATAACAAAGGAAAATAGATAAATATAACATTGGGTTGCCTCCCAACAAGCGCTTCTTTAATGTCAGTAGCTTGACAGAGGGCTCTCATAGAGCATTACAGATACTCAGAGCAATGTTGGAACCTCCCAACACCAAACTTAGAGTTTGAATGTGGGGGCTCTGTTTGACTCTGTTTTGAGAGAAGCTCTTCATGCTTCTTCTCCATGGTTACAGAGGGATATCCTTGAGCCTTAAACACAAAGGATTCTTCATTCACTTGAATGATCAATTCTCCTCTGTCAACAACAATCACAGCCTTTGCTGTGGCTAGGAAGGGTCTGCCAAGGATGATGGATTCATCCATGCACTTCCCAGTCTCTAGGATTATGAAATCAGCAGGGATGTAATGGTCTTCAATCTTTACCAGAACATCCTCTACAAGCCCATAAGCTTGTTTTCTTGAATTGTCCGCCATCTCTAGTGAGATTCTTGCAGCTTGTACCTCAAAGATCCCTAGCTTCTCCATTACAGAGAGAGGCATGAGGTTTACACTTGACCCTAAGTCACACAGAGCCTTCTTAAAGGTTATAGTGCCTATGGTACAAGGTATTAAGAACATTCCAAGATCTTGTCTCTTTTGAGGTAATTTCTGCCTAGACAAGTCATCCAGTTCTTTGGTGAGCAAAGGAGGTTCGTTCTCCCAAGTCTCATTACCAAATAACTTGTTATTTAGCTTCATGATTGCTCCAAGGTATTTAGCAACTTGCTCTTCAGTGACATATTCATCCTCTTCAGAGGAAGAATACTCATCAGAGCTCATGAATGGCAGAAGTAAATCCAATGGAATCTCTATGGTCTCAGTGTGAGCCTCAGATTCCCATGGTTCCTCATTAGGGAACTCATTGGAGGCCAGTGGACATCCATTGAGGTCTTCCTCAGTGGCGTTCACTGCCTCTTCCTCCTCTCCAAATTCGGCCATGTTGATGGCCTTGCACTCTCCTTTTGGATTTTCTTCTGTATTGCTTAGAAGAGTACTAGGAGGGAGTTCAGTAACTTTCTTACTCAACTGACCCACTTGTGCCTCCAAGTTCCTAATGGAGGACCTTGTTTCAGTCATGAAACTTTGAGTTGTTTTGATTAGATCAGAGACCATGGTTGCTAAGTCAGAGTGGCTCTGCTTAGAATTCTCTGTCTGTTGCTGAGAAGATGATGGAAAAGGCTTGCCATTGCTAAACCTGTTTCTTCCACCATTATTGTTGTTGAAACCTTGTTGAGGTCTCTGTTGATCCTTCCATGAGAGATTTGGATGATTTCTCCATGAAGAATTATAGGTGTTGCCATAGGGTTCTCCCATGTAATTCACCTCTTCCATTGAAGGGTTCTCAGGATCATAGGTTTCTTCTTCAGATGAAGCGTCCTTAGTACTGCCTGGTGTAACTTGCATTCCAGACAGACTTTGAGAGATCATATTGACTTGCTGAGTCAATATTTTGTTCTGAGCCAATATGGCATTCAGAGTATCAATCTCAAGAACTCCTTTCTTCTGATTCGTCCCATTGTTCACAGGATTCCTTTCAGAAGTGTACATGAATTGATTATTTGCAACCATTTCAATGAGTTCTTGAGCTTCTGTAGGCGTCTTCTTCAGATGAAGAGATCCTCCAGCAGAACTATCTAATGACATCTTGGACAGTTCAGACAGACCATCATAGAAGATACCTGTGATGCTCTATTCAGAAAGCATATCAGAAGGACACTTTCTGATCAATTGCTTGTATCTTTCCCAAGCTTCATAGAGGGATTCACCTTCCTTCTGTTTGAAGGTTTGGACTTCCACTCTAAGCTTACTCAATTTTTGAGGTGGAAAGAACTTTGCCAAGAAAGCATTGACTAGCTTATCCCAATAGTTCAGGCTTTCTTTAGGTTGTGAGTCCAACCATATCCTAGCTCTGTCTCTTACAGCAAAAGGGAATAGCATAAGTCTGTAGACCTCAGGGTCAACCCCATTAGTCTTGACAGTGCCACAAATTTGCAAGAATTCAGCTAAAAACTGATGAGAATCTTTCAATGGAAGTCCATGGAACTTGCAATTCTGTTGCATTAGAGAAACTAATTGAGGCTTAAGCTCAGATTTGTTTGCTCCAATGGCAGGGATAGAGATGCTTCTCCCATAGAAGTCGGGAGTAGGTGCAATAAAGTCACCCAGCACCTTCCTTGCATTGTTGGCATTGTTGTTATTTTCGGCTGTCATGTCTTCTTCTTTGAAGATTTCTGTTAGGTCCTTTACAGAGAGTTGTGCCTTAGCTTCTCTTAGCTTCCGCTTCAAGGTCCTTTCAGGTTCAGGGTCAGCCTCAACAAGAATGCTTTTGTCTTTGCTCCTGCTCATATGAAAGAGAAGAGAACAAGAAAATATGGAATCCTCTATGTCACAGTATAGAGATTCCTTGAGGTGTCAGAGGAAAAGAAAAATAGAAAGAGAGGTAGAAGAATTTGAACTTATCAAAAGAGATGAAGTTCGAATTGTTCATTGATGAAGAGTGTTAGTCCATAAATAGAAGGATGTGAGAAGAGGGGAAGAAATTTTCGAAAATTAAGTAAAAGATTTTAAAAACATTTTGAAAGAAACTTAATTGATTTTCGAAAACTAGCAGTGGAAAAGAAATCAAGTGATTTTTGAAAAAGATTTTGAAATTATAAATCAAAAAGATATGATTGAAAACTATTTTGAAAAAGATGTGATTAAAAAGATATGATTGAAAAGATATAGTTTTAAAAGGATATGATTGAGAAGATATGATTTGAAAAACAATTTAAAAAGATTTGATTTTTAAAATCAATGACTTGGCTAATAAGAAAAGATATGATTCAGACATTAAACCTTTCTCAACAGAAAAGGCAACATACTTGAAATGTTGAATCAAATCATTAATTGATAGCAAGTATTTTTGAAAAAGAAAGAAATTGATTATGATTGAAAAGATATGATTTGAAAAAGATTTGATTTTGAAAAATTTTGAAAACTTGAAAAAAATTTGAGTTAAAAACAGAATCTTCCCTCTTGTGCCATCCTGGCGTTAAACGCCCAGAATGGTGCACATTCTGGCGTTTAACGCCCAAAGCTCTACCCTTTTGGGCGTTAAACGCCCAACCAGGCACCCTGGCTGGCGTTTAAACGCCAGTTTGCCTTCCTCACTGGGCGTTTTGAACGCCCAGTTTTTTCTGTATAGTTCCTCTGTTGTATGTTTTGAATCTTCAATTCTCTATATTATTGACTTGAAAAGACACAAATCAAAAATATTTTTTTTGGATTTTTAATAATGAGGAATAATCACAATGCAACTAAAATCAAATAACAATGCATGCAAGACACCAAACTTAGCAGTTTGTATACTATTGACACTAACAAAATGAGAATGCATATGAGAAACAAAAAAAATACTCAAAACAAGAGAATTTAAAGATCAGAGCAAGGAAATCATCAAGAACATCTTGAAGATCACTTAAGACACATGAATGAATGCAAGAAGAACAGAAACATGCAATTGACACCAAACTTAAAATGAGACACTAGACTCAACAAGAAACATAAAATATTTTTGGTTTTTTATGATTTTTTAATTTTTTTGTGCTTTTTCGAAAATTAAGTGGAAAAGAAAATAAAGGTATCAAAATTCTTAATGAGAATTCAAGGAATCATGCAATGTTAGTCTAAAGCTTTAGTCTAAAGGAATTAGACATGGCTAGCCAAGCTTCAGCAGGACATTGCATTGAAGAGCTAAATTGATGAGAATCAATCAGCTTTGGTGATGATAAGAACATCACCTTGAAACACTAAAATTCATTCTTAAGAACTCTGAAGAAAAATACCTAATCTAAGCAACAAGATGAACCGTCAGTTGTCCAAACTCAAACAATCCCCAGCAACGGCGCCAAAAACTTGGTGCACGAAATTGTGATCATCAATGGCGCCATCAACATGGTACGCTCAATTGCAATCTCAACTTTTTATCACAACTTCGCACAACTAACCAGCAAGTGCACTGGGTCGTCCAAGTAATAAACCTTACGCGAGTAAGGGTCGATCCCACGGAGATTGTTGGTATGAAGCAAGCTATGGTCATCTTGTAAATCTCAGTCAGGCAGATTCAAATGGTTATGGATGATATATGAATAAAGCATAAATATAGAGATACTTATGTAATTCATTGGTGAGAATTTCAGATAAGCGTATGGAGATGCTTTGTCCCTTCCGTCTCTCTGCTTTCCTACTGTCTTCATCCAATCCTTCTTACTCCTTTCCATGGCAAGCTGTATGTTGGGCATCACCGTTGTCAGTGGCTACAATCCCGTCCTCTCAGTGAAAATGTTCAACTCACCCTGTCACGGCACGGCTAATCATCTGTCGGTTCTCAATCAGGTTGGAATAGAATCTAGTGATTCTTTTGCGTCTGTCACTAATGCCCAGCCTTCAGGAGTTTGAAGCTTGTCACAGTCATTCAATCATTGAATCCTACTCAGAATACCACAGACATGGTTTAGACCTTTTGGATTCTCTTGAATGCCGCCATCAATTCTAGCTTATACCACGAAGATTCCGATTAAGGGATCCAAGAGATATCCACTCAATCTAAGGTAGAACGGAGGTGGTTGTCAGGCACATGTTCATAGGTGAGAATGATGATGAGTGTCACAGATCATCACATTCATCAAGTTGAAGAACAAGTGATGTCTTAGAACAAGAACAAGCTGAATTGAATAGAAGAACAATAGTAATTGCATTAATACTCGAGGTACAGCAGAGCTCCACACCTTAATCTATGGTGTGTAGAAACTCCACCGTTGAAAATACATAAGAACAAGGTCTAGGCATGGCCGTGAGGCCAGCCCCCATGATCTAAGATAGCATAAGACTAAAGATAGCTACCCAGATGAAAATACAATAGTAAAAGGTCCTATTTGTAGAGAACTAGTAGCCTAGGGTTGACAAAGATGAGTAAATGACATGAAAATCCACTTCCGGGCCCACTTGGTGTGTGCTTGGGCTGAGCATTGAAGCATTTTCGTGTAGAGACTTCTCTTGGAGTTAAACGCCAGCTTTTGTGCCAGTTTGGGCGTTTAACTCCCATTCTTGTGCCAGTTCCGGCATTTAACGCCAAGCAGTTTTGAGCTGATTTGGAACGCCGGTTTGGGCCATCAAATCTCAGGCAAAGTATTAACTATTATACATTGCTAGAAAGCCCAGGATGTCTACTTTCCAACACAGTTGAGAGCGCGCCAATTGGGCTTTTGTAGCTCCAGAACATCCACTTCGAGTGCAGGGAGGTCAGAATCCAACAGCATCTGCAGTCCTTTTCAGCCTCTGAATCAGATTTTTGCTCAGGTCCTTCAATTTCAGCCCGAAAATACCTAAAATCACAGAAAAACACACAAGCTCATAGTAAAGTCTAGAAAAGTGAATTTTAACTAAAAATTAATAAAAATATAATAAAAACTAACTAAAACAAACTAAAAACATACTAAAAACAATGCCAAAAAGCGTATAAATTATCCGCTCATCAACTATGCTTCACAAATTGTTGGCACTCAAAATGGCTTCACCAGGGCTCGAAATGAAGACAAACTCAAGGCATGTAGCACTCAATTCACACTCTTAACTGAGCGCTATACACTATGGGCAAGGCTGGTTCAAAGAGAGCACTACGTTAACTCTTTTACCTTTTTCATGGACCATCAAAAGAAACACAAGGCATATGTAGCGCTCAGTTCACTAACTTAACTAAGCGCTATGACTGATGCTTGGCAAGAAGGCTTGGCACGAGCCTGGACAAGAGAGTGAGTGCTCAGTTCACTAACTTAACTGAGCGCTCCACTGGAGCATGGCTCCAACCCATTTTAAAACCAAGCAACCTTGACCCATGCCTACAAACCAATTGAACCAAGGCCAACCGGACCCATCTCTCTTCAAATCCAAAGCAAGCAAAGCCCACATCATCCCTCAAAGGCACAAGAACAAGCTAGAAAAGGAATTTCATTTAATTGTAATTTGTTTTCAATTTCAATTTCATTTTTATTTTGTAAAGCCTATATAAAGGCATCAATTCCATTTCATTAGGGGGTTGTCTCCAATAGCGAGTAGTAGGAGTAAAATTAGAGTAGAAGGCTCTCTTGAAACACTTTTTCTTCTCTGCATTGTCTACATTTCAATCTTGAATTCAATTTCACTTTTGCACTTTCAATCTCTAAAATTCTCTTCTGCAATTTCTTTTCTGCACTTTTACATTTTGCTTGAGCTGAGTTTAGTTTCTCTACAATTTAAATTCTCTGCCTCTTTGCTAATTTACTCTCTGTAACTTTACATTTGAGCTTTCTTTGGTCTAAATTTAGTTTTCTGCACATTTACATCTTCTGCAATTGCTCTAAGTCTTGATCTATTGTTTTCTTTAAATTCCTTGCACCCAAATTCCCTTTACATCTGCTGCAATTTACATTTTTTGTTCTTTAAGATTCTGTCAATTTATTTCCCAGCAAGTTAGATCTGATACAATTTTACTTTTCTTGCTCTTTACATTTCTTGTTCTTTAAGTTTCTGTCCAATTTATTTTCTATAGTTTAAATTTCACTATAATTTACTTTCTGTTGCTCAATTTCACCCAATTCACTAATGTTTGCTTGACTAAACTAATCACCCACTAAAGTTGCTTGATCCATCAATCCCTGTGGGATCGACTTCACTCTTGTGAGTTATTACTACTTGATGCGACCCAGTACACTTGCCGGTGAGTTTTGGTGTGGAATCTAATTTCCAGCCATCAAGTTTTTGGCGGCGTTGTAGGGGATTGATTTAGATCAACAATGATTAAGTGGGTGAGAAGTCTAGATCAAGCATTTTCTTTGTTTTTGTTTTCTGTTTTAGATTAAAACCAAGGTATTTGAGTTATTGCCTCACTAAGAAATTCTTCTCTGAGATATGAATTTCAATTTTCCTTGGTGTTGTGTTTTACAAAAATCAAATGGAGTTCAACTCATCTTATGATCAAACAAATTTTATGGGATATTACCCACCATTACCAATCTCTAATGGTGGCTGGGAATATCACCAAGAAAATACAAATTCTAAGCACTCCAATCCATGGAGATTTGCTTCAGAGACACAAGATGAGCAAGAGAATCATATGGGATATTTTTCTCCACCACAAAGGGATGCAAATCATTATTCTAATGATGGCTGGGAAGGGAATTCTAATGCTCCATATGATATTCATCCAAAGATATCATCACTTGACCATGCTTTAACAGAAAGCCCCTTTCAAAACATACTGATGAGCGGATAATTTATTCGCTTTTTGGCATTGTTTTTACATAGTTTTTAGTATGATTTAGTTAGTTTTTAGTATATTTTTATTCGTTTTTAAGAAAAATTCACATTTCTGGACTTTACTATGAGTTTGTGTATTTTTTGTGATTTCAGGTATTTTCTGGCTGAAATTGAGGGACCTGAGCAAAAATCTGATTCAGAGGCTGAAGAAGGACTGCTGATGCTGTTGGATTCTGACCTCCCTGCACTCGAAATGGCTTTTTTGGAGCTACAGAAGTTCAAATGGTGCACTCTTAACTGCGTTGGAAAGTAGACATCCAGGGATTTTCAGCAATATTTAATAGTCCATACTTTGCTCGAGTTTAGACAACGCAAACTGGCGTTTAACGCCAGCTTTCTGCCCTATTCTGGCGTTAAACGCCGGAAACAAGTTGCAAGCTAGAGTCAAACGCCAGAAACAAGTTACAAACTGGCGTTTAAATCCAAGAGAGGCCTCCACACGTGAAATCTTCAATGCTCAGCCCAAGCACACACCAAGTGGTCCCCGGAAGTGGATTTCTGCATTATTTACTTATTTCTGTAACCCTAGTAACTAGTTTAGTATAAATAGAACTTTTTACTATTGTACTAGGGGTCCTTTTCCCCATTTGGGGAGGCTGACCATTCGACCATGCCTAGACCTTGTTCTTATGTATTTTCAACGGTGGAGTTTCTACACACCATAGATTAAGGTGTAGAGCTCTGCTTTTCCTCGAGTATTAATGCAAAGTACTATTGTTCTTCTATTCAATTCATGCTTATTCTTATTCTAAGATATTCATTTGCACACAAGAACACGATGAGTGTGATGATTATGTGAAACTCATCACCATTCTCACTTATGAACGCGTGATTGACAACCATTTCCGTTCTACATGAAAACAAGCTTGAATGTATATCTCTTGGATTTCTAATCAACAATTAACATTGACTCCCCTCTGACAATGGGGGATCTGAATTTGAGATCAGAGTCTTCGTGGTATAAGCTAGAATCAATTGGCAGCATTCTTGAGATCCGAAAAGTCTAAACCTTGTCTGTGGTATTTCGAGTACGATCTGGGATGGGATGACTGTGACGAGCTTCAAACTTGCGACTGTAGGGCGTGGTGACAGACGCAAAAGGATAGTAAATCCTATTCCTACATGATCGAGAACCAATAGCTGATTAGCCATACGATATCTGTGCATGGTATTTTTCATCTGAGACGAGCAATCCAACAGTTGAATAGCCGTACAGAAACCATAGAGGACCATTTTCACTGAGAGGACGGGAAGTAGCCATTGACAACGGTGACACCTAATATACAGCTTGCCATGGAAAGGAGTATGAAGGATTGGATGAAGGCAATAGGAAAGTAGAGATTCAGAAGGAACAACGCATCTCCATACGCTTATCTGAAATTCCCACCAATGAATTACATAAGTATCTCTATCTTTATTTATCTTCTAATTATCAAAACTCCATAACCATTTGAATTCGCCTGACTGAGATTTACAAGGTGACCATAGCTTGCTTCAAGCCGACAATCTCCGTGGGATCGACCCTTACTCACGTAAGGTTTATTACTTGGACGACCCAGTGCACTTGCTGGTTAGTTGTGCGAAGTTGTGAAAAGAGTTGAGATTACAATTGTGCGTACCAAGTTGTTGGTGCCATTGAGATCACAATTTTGTACACCACTTACCACCCACACAAACTTCCATGAACCAAAGGCTCTCAAAGCTTGAGTCCATGCTCAAAAGACATGAGGAGAAGACAAAGAAATTCTGAAAAGAACAAGAGAACTCCCTCACAATCATGGAAGTGCAGGTAGAACAATTGTTGAATACAAGGGAAGAGGAAATGGAAAAACAAGAACATAAGGTCCCTGTGTCAAGTGAAATTGCAAAGAAGGAAGAGGTCGTGGAAATATTGAAACCTGAAACTGCACTTGAGATGACAAGAGAACATGAAAACTCACAACCTCCTCAACTCCCTTGGACCAAAAAGTCTCAATAATTGAATCTGTGATTAAAGGATACGAAGAAGAGATGAAGAAATTTTGGGAAGATAAACAAACCTCCTCCATGAAAGAGTTATTAAGTCAAATGTTGAGTGCAAGGGAGAAAGTGGAAGAGCAAGAAAGTGAGGAAGACACTCAAGAGAAGTCACAATCAATTGAAGCAGAGAAGTGCATAGAGGAAGAGCTCATGGAACCACCAATTCAAAAGGCTCTGGATGAAGACAAAACTCCAATAATCACACAGCAACCAAGTCTTGAATCCAAAGAAGTGAAGGCAACTAACAAGAGCACCAATCCTATCCCTAATCCAGCAAGCAAGATCAATCAAGCCATTTACAAAAGGAAGCTTGCTGAGGAGAGGCCAAGACAAGGGACAGTAGCTGAATCTTCTTCCCCATTGAGGTCATTCCTCATAACAAATTGGAAGAAGAGGAAGAAAATGAAGAACATGTCAACCGTAGGTAACATTTCTTTTCCTTGCTTGGTTTACTTTCTCTGCCTGCTTTGTTTAAAATTCAATAAATTGGCATATGATTATGTTCATACACTGACCGGGCTCCTCCAAACTCGGTCAGTTCATAAAAGGTCCGACCTCGTCCTAAGGCTCACGCCTAAAGGTCGGACCTCGGACGAATAAAGCAAGGGAAGGCCCATCAAAAGGAACGTAGCCCAAAACCTAAAGGCCGAAAAAGGCCTAGTAAAGGCGGTTCCACAAAGATAGGGATAAAACTCCCGAAAGATAAGATAAGATAAGAATATCTTATCCAGGGAAGATCACGGCCAACTACTATAAATACACTGGAGCACCCAGGTATGGCATCCATTCCACATCTACATATCTGCTTGGACCCATGCTAACTTAAGCATCGGAGTGTCATTGCAGGTACAACCACCAACCACTCTGCATATCAAGCTCGGGTCCCTGAACCCCCACCTCGGGCCTCTCCAGACGACCGAGCTACACGTTTCAGGTAACCCCCGAAACATTGGCGCCGTTGCCGGGGACCTGGAAGTCATCCCTCTACCATGGCGGATGACTCTCACAACAATGACCGCGCTGCATCTGAACAGGAGGACGAAATTGACACCGGAGAACGACCAGACAGCCCTCTATCACCACGCACCCCAGGAGGAAACAAACAGAATCGCCCAAAGACATCACTCCCAAACAAAGATCCACAAAATTCCGAAAAAGAGAAGAGCTCGGAAATTCTAGAAGCAGTCCGGGCACAACAAAACCGACTGAAACAACTCGAAGAGGACATAAAGAAACAGAAAGAAACTGAACAAGACCTGAGAAGGGAGACTCGAAAGCGCAGAGAATTAGAAGAAAAACTGCGGAAAATAGAGGCCAACCTGAAAGACCGGACAGAACGCTGCACCACCCCCGAAGGCAACCATGATCCCTTCATGCAAGAGATCATGAAGGAAAAGGTACCGCGAAACATCAAACCACCCGATATGGATCTCTACGACGGCACCACCGATCCAAGTCACCACCTCAGCAACTTCAGAAGCAGAATGTACCTAGTCGACGCCTCCGACGCGATTCGGTGCAAAGCCTTCCCCACCACTCTCACCAAGTCAGCCATGAAGTGGTTCGACAACCTGCCACCAAGATCAATCACCAGCTTCGAAGACCTAACCAAAAAATTCCTAACAAGGTTCTCTATTCAAAAGGACAAGACAAAACATGCCCCCAGTCTACTCGGGATTAAACAAGGCAACCAAGAAACTCTCCGAGAATACATGGAGCGATTCAACAAAGCCTGCCTGGACATACAACACTTGCCCACTGAAGCAGCCATCATGGGACTAGCAAACGGCCTAAAAGAGGGACCGTTTAGCCAATCCCTATCCAAACGATACCCGACCTCCCTATACGAGGTGCAGGAGCGAGCAGAAAAATACATCAACATGGAGGAAACCTCCCAGTTAAGAGACTCTTCTAGGAAGGAATCGACCTACCCACTCCGAGATCGAGATCGGGAACAGAAGAAGAAAGAAGAACCCAACTCGGACAAGCCACGGAAGTACCACAACTACACCCCCCTACGAGTCTCCCTGGTAGACGTCTACAGAGAAGTATGCCACACCGAAAAGATCCCACCGCCCCGACCGCTAAAACACAAGAGACCAGGAAGAGAAGGCGGGGAGATAACGAAGGTCGGGCCGAACAAACCCCGCGAACCCCTGAAAGACACGTTCACATGATAAATGGAGGTTTTGCAGGCGGAGGAACATCCAGATCCTCGCGAAAAAGACACCTCAAAGAAGTCTATCACGTCCGAGAAGACAGTCCCCTGCCCGAATTACCTACTATCTCATTTACCCGAGAAGATGCTCAAGGGATAATTCCCGGGCACGACGATCCAATGGTAATCACCATTATCCTAGCAAACGCCAACTTACATCGAACCCTGATTGACCAGGGAAGCTCAGCAGATATCCTGTTCAAAACAGCCTTCGACAAGCTCGGACTTGAAGAAAAAGAACTAAAGGCCTATCCCACCGACCTATTTGGGCTAGGGGATACTCCGATCCATCCCTTAGGATACATCTTGCTACACACTACCTTTGGAAGAGGCGAGCAATCTAAAACATTAAGCATCGACTACATTATAGTCGACGTCACTTCAGCATACAATGCCCTCATTGGGCGACCAACCCTAAACAGACTGGCAGCTATAGTCTCGACCCCACACCTCTGTATGAAGTTCCCTACCGCAAAAGGAATCGCTACCCTAAAAGGCGACCAAAAACTAGCGCGGCGATGCTACAACGAAAGCCTAAGCCTAAAAGGAAAAGAGGTCAACACAATAGAACTCGGACGAGTTCAAGCCCGAGAAGATCTTCGGCCACAACCAGAGGGAGAAACCGAAAAAGTCCAGATTGGGAACACACCTGAAAAAATAACAAACATAGGAGCAAACCTCGAAGCAGGCCTAAAAGAGGAACTCATAACCCTCTTAAGGGAGAACTCCGACCTCTTCGCCTGGAAAGCCTCCGACATGCCAGGCATAAGCCCCGACCTGATGTGCCATAAGCTATCAGTATACCCGGGATCCCGACCTGTCCAACAAAGACGCCGGAAGCTCGGACCCGAGCGCATGAAAGCAATAGAAGAACAAGTACAAGCACTGCTAGATGCAGGGTTCATTAGGGAAGTAAAATACCCCCTATGGCTCGCGAACGTGGTCCTGGTAAAAAAGCCCAACGGAAAATGGAGGATGTGCGTCGATTACACAGACCTCAACAAAGCCTGCCCCAAAGACCCATATCCACTACCAAACATCGACGCCTTAGTAGACGCAGCCTCAGGCTACAGATATCTCTCCTTCATGGACGCATACTCGGGATACAATCAAATCCCGATGTACGGACCCGACCAAGAAAAGACCTCGTTCATAACCCCAAGGGCAAACTACTGCTACGTAGTAATGCCCTTCGGGCTGAAAAACGCAGGGGCAACCTACCAGAGGCTAATGAACAAAGTGTTCTCAGAGCACATCGGACTACAGCTAGAGGTGTACGTCGACGACATGCTGGTAAAGACACAAGAAGATAGAAACTTGCTGACCGACCTCACCAGCATCTTCGGCACCCTCAGAAAACACAACATGAGACTTAACCCGACAAAGTGCACCTTCGCCGCAGAAGCCGGAAAGTTCTTAGGCTTCATGCTGACTCAAAGGGGCATCGAAGCGAACCTGGACAAATGCCAAGCGATACTCAATATGAAGAGCCCGACGTGTGTCAAAGAAGTACAACAACTGAATGGAAGGCTAGCCGCCCTATCAAGATTCTTGGCAGGATCAGCAATAAAGTCACTACCTCTCTACTCACTCCTAAAGAAAGGGAAACCCTTCTCATGGACCCCGGAGTGCGAAAAAGCCTTTCAAGAATTCAAGGAATTCCTCGGGCAGCCACCAATCCTAACCCGACCTTTAAAAGGAGAAGAACTCGTATTATACATCTCGGTTGGACATCGGGCAGTCGCTTCAGCATTAATACGAGAAAATGACCAAGGACAACACCCCATATACTTTGTAAGCAAGGCACTACAAGGGGCCGAATTAAACTATCAGAAGATAGAAAAATTCGCCTACGCCCTAGTATTTACAGCTCGGAGGCTCCGTCCCTACTTTCAAGCCCACACCATCAAAGTCCGGACAAACCAACCCATGAAACACATCCTCCAAAAAACAGACCTGGCAGGACGAATACTGCAATGGGCGGTGGAACTGTCCGAGTTCGACCTCCACTATGAAACCCGGACTACCATAAAATCTCAGTATCTAGCCGACTTCGTCGCAGAATACACTGAGACCCCTGGAACCCCACTCTCATGGAACCTGTATGTCGACGGGTCCTCAAACAAAACTGGAAGCAGAGCCGGGGTTATACTCGAAAGCGACCAAGGAACGCAGATAGAACTATCCCTAAAATTTGAGTTCCAGGCCTCGAACAACCAAGCCGAATACGAGGCCCTACTAGCAGGCCTAAAGCTAGCCGAAGAGGTCGGAGCCCAGAAAATCACAATCTTCAGCGACTCCCAGGTCATCACATCACAAGTAAATGGAAGCTACCAGGCCAAAGACCCAACTATGAAAAAATACCTGGACCAAACACAGGCACAATTACGCCATTTTCCAGAGATACAGATCCAGCACATACCTCGGGAACAAAACGCCCGGGCAGACGCCCTCTCAAAGCTTGCCAGCACCAAGCCCGGAGGCAACAACAGAAGTCTCCTCCAGGAAACCTTACAGTCTCCCTCCGTGCTAAGAGAGGAAGAAACGCTAAATATATCCGACCAACAGCAAGGATGGATGACCCCCATACTCAGCTACCTGAAGTCAGGAACTCTCCCCGCCGAAAGAAAAGAAGCTAAAAGACTCACGAAAGACGCCCAGAATTATACACTAATTCACGACGTATTATACAGAAGAGGATTCGCAAACCCCCTCCTTAGGTGCGTCCCGACCTCAGAAACAAAGAGCGTCCTCGAAGAAGTCCACGGAGGCATGTGTGGGAACCACCTTGGAGCTCGGGCATTATCCAAGAAAGTAGTCCGAGCCGGGTTCTACTGGCCAACTTTGCAAAGAGACGCAACGGAGTTTGTGAAAATATGCCCCCTGCCAAAAACACGCCAATTTCCACAAAGCACCACCCGAAGACCTTATCAGCATCACCGTACCATGGCCCTTCGCAAAATGGGGACTTGACCTACTCGGCCCGTTCCCCCAAGGACCGGGGCAAGTCAAATACCTCATAGTAGGGGTCGACTACTTCACAAAGTGGATCGAAGCTGAACCCTTAGCCACCATTACAGCTCAAAAAAGCCGCAAATTCCTATACAAAAACATTGTCACAAGGTTCGGAGTCCCCTACTCCATTACAACAGACAATGGAACACAGTTCACGGACACAAGTTTTCAGAACTTGGTGGCCGAACTAAAAATCAAACAGCAATTCACCTCAGTCGAGCACCCACAAGCCAACGGACAAGCAGAGGCCGCAAATAAAGTCATCTTGGCCGGGTTAAAACGAAGACTCCAAGAGGCCAAAGGAGCATGGGCCGAGGAGCTCCCCCAGGTATTATGGGCATATCGGACAACTCCACACTCTACAACGGGAGAATCGCCATTCCGACTAGCTTACGGGATGGAGGCAATGATTCCTATCGAAATAGATGAAGGGTCACCCAGAGTCATCTTCTACAATGAAGAAGGTAACCCGCAGGCACAAAAGGAAGAACTCGACCTCCTCCCCGAGGTCCGAGAAAGAGCCCGGATCCGAGAAGAAGCCTTAAAACGGCGAACGGCCCTGAGATACAATCAGAAAGTAATAAAACGAAGCTTCTCCACTCACGACCTAATTCTAATCCGAAATGACATCGGAACACAAAAGTCGGGAGAAGGAAAGCTAGCTGCAAATTGGAAAGGGCCCTACAAAGTAACAGAAGTCTTAGGAACAGGCTATTACAAGATATCCGACCTAGAAGGCAATGAGCTGCCCAGGGCCTGGCACGCCTGTAATCTAAGACGGTACTACAGCTAGAAAAATTTGACCCGAGGTGTACTCTTTTTCCCTACAAGGGTTTTTTAATGAGACACCCGGTCAAGTAAGCCACCCGACCTAGTCAAAGGGTAAACACTCTGTAAATATTCTTTCTTTTTTAATACTAATCAAATTTTTCTATTTTCCTGTGTTCTTCCTCGTGATGAAACAAATCCTGAAAAAGTACCCCGCCAAGGCGCATTAATTTATGCTCGACAAAACGCAAAAAATCATTGCCGAGAGACCACACAAGGTCGGCAAAGATAAAAGCGACGAGGTTCAAATTAATGTGAGAAGTTATAAAGTAACTCTGAAAAAGGCTCAAAAAGCCAAATAAAAAGAGATTACAAAAATAACTTAAAAGGCCGACCAATGACAAAGTCGGACCCAACAAAGGGTGTACTCGACCGCCCAACCCGAGGTCCGAGAAAAAGCCCGGACCCGAGAAGGAAGCCTTAAAACGGCGAAAACAAAGATTTCGAAAACGCTTACTAAAAAGTTGCTATACAAAAAACAACTAAAAAGTACAAGCGAAAAAACGAAATCAAAAGGAAAAAACAAAAGTTTTAAAGAAAAAAGCGCTAGCTAAAAGGTTGTTATCCAAAAACAACTAAAAAGCATAAAAGCGGAGCAAAAAGTCAAAACGCGAACAAAAACACCGCATAATAAGCTAAAAAGTTACTACAAGTAGCTAAAAGCAAAAAGGGTGTCCAAAGCGTTCACAAGAACCATCCAAAAACAAAAGAGCCCACAGGCCGGGCAAAAAACCAAAAGATAAAAAGGATTACAGAAAATCAAAGATCCTTTCCGGACGCCACATCAACAGAAGGCTGCGGAAGAAACATAGAAATCGGGACAGCATCGACGGCACCGTCATCTCGATTTAAAACCTCCACACCAGATCCATCCCCGGCCAAAGGTGAAGTCGGGTTCACAACCGGAACTTTGGGGTCGGACACCGGAACTTTGGGGTCGGACACCGGAACCTCATCCTCGTTGGGAGCAGGAACAATCTTTCCCTCCACAACAACGTTATCCGTACTGAATAAACTCAGATCCAGGTCAGGAGCAAGAACCCGGACCTGAGCCTTCAAATTTTCATACATAGCATCCATACCCTTAGCCACATGCCCTTCTAGCTCGTAAAAATCATCCTGAGCAGATTGCAACTTCTCCTTTGTCTCCACAAGCTCGGCAAGTGCCCGAGTATAATTCTCCTTCGCCGCCTTCGCCATCTCCTCGGACGAACTCGCCGCCGCCACAGCCGCGATAACTTTAGCTTTCTCCTTCTCCAAAGACTCCTCCAGCTCAGCAATCCTAGCAGCCTTCAGTTTACTAATTCTCTCGAACTCAGACTGAGCTTTCTCAAGTCGGGAACTGGTCGCACCAATAGGGGATTTCTTGAACTCCCGGGCAATAGCGGCATGAAGACTAGCCATCCGGACACAGCTCCGCGCCATATACTGAAAATGGTGCTCCATAGACACATCATCAGTAGAAATAAAAGTCTGAGGGAGAATATGCTGTTCAACCCAACCAAGAGCATCAAAATCCTTGTCATTAAAACCCGCAGGCTCTTGAGAGGTCTTCTGTTTCTTGGGAGGAGGACCCGAGGACGAAGGAGGAGAAGAGGTAGCAGGTCCAGAGGTCGGAGGATCTTGATTTATAGCTCGGAACTGGGGAGTCGGAATAGTCTTTGACCGAGTAGTGACACCCACAGTAGTCTTCTCCGGAGAAGATCGGGCAGAAGCCCCCCCAGCCTCGATATTCCGAGCGGCCACAGACTTCTTCGTCCGACGAAGGTACTTCATGGAATCCGCCTGAGAAGACATCTCTGCAGAAATAAAAGAAAAGGATTACCACAACAGAAATTCCACCAAAACAAGCAAAGCCAAAAATACTAAAAAAGAGGGATCTCGGAGAGGTCGGGAACTACCTAACTCGGAACGGAGAAGGCTTGGATCTCCCAACATTTTCTTCGTGTCCAAGTGAGGTGCCCGACCCCATAAACTGCTTACCACACCTACAAAAGCCTGCTCCACCTCATCTAGACTCTCAAAAGTATACTTAGTAGACACTACATTCTCCTGCCAACAAAGAGGAAAAGAAGGCTCCCCACTCTCATCTAGAAAGAAAGGTCGGACATCTCCAGTAGCCCGGACCTTGAAATAAAAGTTCTTAAAATCATGAAAAGACTCATCGTACAGGGTACAAAACTTCCTTCCCTGGTTAGCCCTAAAAGAGACCCAAGATACCTTCCCTCCACCCGACCCCGGCTTCGTCAATACAAACAAATAAGAAAAAAGAGAAATAGAGGGAGCAACGCCCAAAAACTGACACAAAAGTTGAAACAGCTTTAAAAACACCCAGGAATTTGGATGGAGCTGCGTAGGGGCAAGATTACAAGACCATAACACCTCAGACTCCAGGTCGGTAAAGGGAAGTCGGACACCCAGCTTAGAGAAAAAACAATCATAAGCATAAAAGAAGAGCTTCTCGAAACTATCTAAGGGCGGGAAGCACACTCTCTCCTCGGAATCCGGGGCTACTAGTTCATAATCCCTCTCAGACTCTCTATTTTCACATATGCTACAATGCCTACGGAACCTAGCTAAATACTCAGAATCTACCACAGAAGGGACTCTTAGAGGAAGAGGGTCTACCCAACCAAGACCACGCGGAATCTTAGTCGACATCGCTTGAAGAACCTTTCGAGACATAAAATTCTTACCTACAAAGAAGAAATGCAACAGCAAGCAAAAATCACATAAAGAGGACAGCGAAAACCCATTCAGCAAAGCAAGAAACAAAACCCCACGAAGAAAAGGCAACCCGGAACTAAAGATACCAGAGAACAAAAAGAGCCCCCCCCATATACAAACAACAAAACAAATGGCGGCGCCTCTTTTCGGGGCAACCCAGGCATAAAGAAAAAGAAGCAAACAAGAGCCACACAAAAAAAAACAGAAGCATATGTGCACAAGAAAAGAGAAACATGGGAACAAACCTGGAAAGAAACGAAGACAACGAGCTCCGAAGCAAGAAGAAACGACGGCACAGAAGAAACCCCAGAAAGACACACGGAGAGATTCAGGGAAACAGAGTAAAGAGAGAGAAGAAGCAGTGCTCGAAAAGGAAAAGAAGAAACAAAAACGCAGAGAAAAGAGGAAAAGGGGCAAATAAATAAAGCCTTCACAGAGCCCGAACGGAAATTGAGGAAAAACGGTAAAATGCAATAAATGCAGGAAACGGCCATTTTTTGAAATTTGAAAAACTACTATGCCCGAGCTCGACCTCCCAAAGAAAGGACGAACTCGGGCAGGGGCACTGTTCATACACTGACCGGGCTCCTCCAAACTCGGTCAGTTCATAAAAGGTCCGACCTCGTCCTAAGGCTCACGCCTAAAGGTCGGACCTCGGACGAATAAAGCAAGGGAAGGCCCATCAAAAGGAACGTAGCCCAAAACCTAAAGGCCGAAAAAGGCCTAGTAAAGGCGGTTCCACAAAGATAGGGATAAAACTCCCGAAAGATAAGATAAGATAAGAATATCTTATCCAGGGAAGATCACGGCCAACTACTATAAATACACTGGAGCACCCAGGTATGGCATCCATTCCACATCTACATATCTGCTTGGACCCATGCTAACTTAAGCATCGGAGTGTCATTGCAGGTACAACCACCAACCACTCTGCATATCAAGCTCGGGTCCCTGAACCCCCACCTCGGGCCTCTCCAGACGACCGAGCTACACGTTTCAGGTAACCCCCGAAACAGATTACATTCTAAGTTTGGTGTTGCCCTCCAACAAATTGTTATCAATCTTTCTGGATGATTGCATAAAAAATGGAAGTGTCATACTAAGATTCTATGTTTGGCGTGCCACTTAATTTTCTTTGCAATTCATTAAGCAACACCACTTGTCTGCATCATCATAATGCCCTTTGCAATATTATCTTTCTTTTAGTTAGACAATTTTAATTTTCTCTTTGTTTTAAGTCATTTTCTTGTTTTTAATACTTTCTGTTATTAGCTATTTTTGTTAATACATCACCAAGAAATCCTTATTCATGACAGATTCTTGGCTTGGTGATTGTATTTAACATATAATAGTTTCATTTCATCTTAGTTCAAATAAAATGGACATGTGATTGCATTCTAAGTTTGGTGTTGCTATGCAACAAAATTTGGTTCCAATCCTTACTTGATACTTGCATCAATTCCAAGTGAAAGTGTCACACTAAGTTTGGTGTGCCACTTATCTTTAATGTAATGTATCATGCACACCCTCTTATGTTTGCAATTACAATGTCTCTGTCTCTTGTGCCTTGATTATTATGCTTGATTGCGCTTGCTTAAAATACATGTACTGCTAACATTTCATTGTGTAAGACATTCTTGATCCATCTTAGCCCTATAGCCATTGTTCTAATTGTTGCTTGAGGATGAGCAAGCATTCTGAGTTTGGCAAAGAAAAGGGAAGAAAAGAAGGAAAAAGATAACAGTGGAGAAGGAGAACTACAAGGTTGTAAAGTTCCTTTTCCTCTCATTTGTTTCCAGCACTTTGAATTGCATGATTGTCTTTATCTTCTCTGTATGCATGTGTGGTATGAAGAAGCATAGCTTGAATTTTGATTTGTAACATGTTGCCATGCCATTATAACTACCAACTTGAGTTTTGTAAAGTTCAAAGCAGTAAAGTATCATGATCATAAACAAACAAGGCATTAAAGAAGAACTTAGCATGTGCATACAAGTATTGGAAGGCTAGTATGGTTAATTGTTGCTCAATTGCATTGGATTTTATTTAATTGTAGTTTTCATCTAGGACATTTAATGAAATCTTTTGAAATCATGAAAACCTTGAAGAAGCAATTGCAAACTAAGGCAAGAAAAGAAAAAGGGAAAGAATGAGAAAGCTGAAGGCTCTGAGTACCAATGACAATTCCATTGTTAAGTACTTGTGGTGTTTATGTATCAAGCAAAAAGCTTGAAAACAAAACAGTTAGAGTCAAGGCTAGGCTCAAGTGCAAAAGGACTCCCTCAAAGCTCAAGGCTCTAAACATCAATGATTAGAGATTCAAGAAAGGAAACAAATGAGCTTAATGAAGTCCTCTAATTAAATACTTGTGGTGCTTATGTATCAAGTGGTAATACTTGAAAACAAAGCATTTAGAGTCGTAGCTTTGTTATCAACTCATGGGGCAGAGCACCCAAAAGGAGAAGCTAATAAGAAAATCAGAAGCTTGTTTCAAGGAAGAAATATAAGAAAAAGATTTCATAAATTGAGCTAGATAGAAGCATTAATCATTTACATTTCTTTTGTGATTGTAGCAAGCTTAGAAAACTAGCCTACCATGAACATTGAGTTGCTATTCTTCTCACCTTGGTTTCTTAATCTTTATTGCATGATTCTTTTCTTGCTTGGGGATAAGCAAGGTTTAAGTTTGGTGTTGTGATGACATGTAATCATGTCATGTTTTTCTATGCTTTTTCATCCAAGAAATTGATAATTAGTGCTTAAATATTGCATTCTTTTGTGTTTAAATGGTATATTTCCTTGATCTTTTGATTTGATAAACTTTGTAGGAAATAAGAAGAAAAAGAAGCAAAAAAGCACAAAATAAGCTAAAAAGGAGAAAAGAAGAGTTTTGGGGCACACTTTGAAGTTAGAACACACATTGATGCCTTAGGCCACGCTTTTAAAAGCGTGGCCCATGACTAAGTAGCGCTCAAACAAGGCACCAGCGCCCAATTTGAAGAGAGCGCTAAGTTAAAATAGTTAAGTTAACTTTTTCGGGTTTTTTTTTTCTAGCCTTGTGACAGCATGACCGTGTCTCCTTCAAAGGGCCATAACTTGAGCTACAAATGTTCAATTGATGTACTTTTAGTTGCATTGGAAAGCTGACATTCAGAGCTTTCCAACAATATATAGCAATCCATATTTGGCATGAAATTGGAGCACAAGTGAAAGGCATCCTTAAGGCCCAAAAATCAACCAAAAATAGGGCAGCCAAGGCTAGAAGAGAGGGTCACCAAGAAAAGCAAGGCAAAGCACTCAAATTGGGGCACCCAAGGTTTGAAATGGGGAACAAGAGGAATGAAAGAAAGGGCACTAAGTGAACTCAGTTCACTGGGCTCTATGCTTGACAAATTGTTGGCACTCAAGATGGCTTCACCAGGGCTCGAAGTGAAGACCAACTCAAGGCATGTAGCGCTCAGTTCACTCTCTTAACTGAGCGCTATACACTATGGGCAAGGCTGGTTCAAAGAGAGAGCTACGTTAACTATTTTACCTTTTTCTTGGACCATCAAAAGAAACACAAGGCATATATAGCGCTCAGTTCACTAACTTAACTGAGCGCTATGACTGATGCTTAGCAAGAAGGCCTGGCACGAGCCTAGACAAGGGAGTGAGCGCTCAGTTCACTAACTTAACTACACACCCCACTGGAGCATGGCTCCAACCCATTTTAAAACCAAGCAACCTTGACCCATGCCTCCAAACCAACTGAACCAAGGCCAACCGGACCCATCTCAATTCAAATCCAAAGCAAGCAAAGCCCACATCATCACTCAAAGGCATAAGAATAAGCTAGAATAGCAATTTCATTTAATTGTAATTTATTTTCAATTTTAATTTCATTTTCATTTTTTAAAGCCTATATAAAGGCATCAATTCCATTTCATTAGGGGGTTGGCTCCAATAGGGAGCAGTAGGATTAAAATTAGAGTAGAAGGCTCTCTTGAAACACTTTTTCTTCTCTGCACTGTCTAAATTTCAATCTTGAATTCAATTTCACTTTTGCACTTTCAATCTTTACAATTCTCTTCTGCAACTTCTTTTCTGCACTTTTACATTTTGCTTGAGCTGAGTTTGGTTTCTCTACATTTTAAATTATCTGCCTCTTTGCTAATTTACTCTCTGCAACTTTACATTTGAGCTTTCTTTGGTCTAAATTTACTTTCCTGCACATTTCCATCTTCTGCAATTGCTCTAAGACTTGATCTATTGCTTTCTTTAAATTCCTTGCACCCAAATTCCTTTTACATCTGATGTAATTTACATTTCTTGTTCTTTAAGATTCTGTCAATTTATTTCCATGCAATTTAGATCTGATACAATTTTACTTTTCTTGCTCTTTACATTTCTTGTTCTTTAAGTTTCTGTCTAATTTACTTTCTGCAATTTAAATTTCACTGCAATTTACTTTCTGTTGCTCAATTTCAACCAATTCACTAATGTTAGCTTGACTAACATAATCACCCACTAAAGTTGCTTGATCCAACAATCCCTGTGGAATCGACTTCACTCTTGTGAGTTATTACTACTTGATGCGACCCGGTACACTTACCGGTGAGTTTTGGTGTGGAATCTGATTTCCAGCCATCAAGTTTTTGGTGCCGTTGCCAGAGATTGATTTAGATCAACAATGATTAAGTGGGTGAGAAGTCTAGATCAAGCATTTTCTTTATTTTTATTTTCTGTTTTAGATTGAAACCAAGGTGTTTGAGTTATTGCCTCACTAAGAAATTCTTCTCTAAGACATGAATTTCAATTTTCCTTGGTGTTGTGTTTTGCAAAATTCAAATGGAGTTCAACTCATCTTATGATCAAACAATTTTTATGGGATATTACCCACCATTATTAATCTCTAATGGTGGCTGGAAATATCACCAAGAAAATACAAATTCTAAGCACTCCAATCCAAGGAGATTTGCTTCAGAGACACAAGATGCGCAAGAGAATCGTATGGGATATTTTCCACCACCACAAAATGATGCAAGTCATTATTTTAATGGTGGCTGAAAAGGGAATTCTAATGCTCCATATGATATTAATCCAAAGATATCATCACTTGACCATGCTTCAACAGAAAGCCTCTTTCAAAACTTACCACCCACACAAACATCGATGAACCAAAAGCTCTCAAAGCTTGAGTCCATGCTCAAAAGACATGAGTAGAAGACAAAGAAATTTTGGAAAGAACATGAGAACTCCCTGACAAACATGGAAGTGCTGGTAGTACAATTATTGAACGCAAGGAAGGAGGAAATGGAAAAACAAGAACACAAGGTCCCTGTGTCAAGTGAAATTGCAAAGAAGGAAGAGGTGGTGGAAATATTTGAACCTGAAACTGCACTTGAGATCATAAGAGAACATGAAAACTCACAACCTCCTCAAACTTTCCTGGACCAAAAAGTCCCAACAATTGAATCTGTGATTAAAGGATACGAAGAGGAGATGAAGAAATGTTGGGAAGATCAACAAACCTACTCCATGAAAGAGTTATTAATTCAAATGTTGAGTGCAAGGGAGAAAGTGGAGGAGCAAGAAAGTGAAGAAGACACTCAAGATAAGTCACAATCAATTGAAGCAGAGAAGTGCATAGAGGAAGAGCTCATGGAACCACCAATTCAAAAGGCTCTGGATGAAGACAAAACTCCAATAATCACACAGCAACCAAGTCTTGAATCCAAAGAAGTGAAGGTAACTAACAAGAGCACCAATCCTGTCCCTAATCCAGCAAGCAAGATCAATCAAGCCATTTGCAAAAGGAAGCTTGCTGAGGAGAGGCCAAGACAAGGGACAGTAGCTGAATCTTCTTCCCCATTGAGGTCATTCCTCGTAACAAATTAGAAGAAGATGAAGAAAGTGAAGAACATCTTAGCCGTAGGTAACATTTCTTTTCCTTGCTTGGTTTACTTTCTCTGCCTGCTTTGTTTAAAATTATATAAATTGGCATATGATTACATTCTAAGTTTGGTGTTTCCCTCCAACAAATTATTTTCAATCTTTCTGGATGATTGCATAAAAAATGGAAGTGTCACACTAAGATTCTATGTTTGGCGTGCCACTTAATTTTCTATGCAATTCATTAAGCAACACCACTTGTCTGCATAATCATAATGCCTTTTGCAGTATTATCTTTCTTTTAGTTAGACAATTCTAATTTTCTCTTTGTTTTAAGTCATTTTCTTGTTTTTAATGCTTTCTGTTATTAGCTATTTTTGTTAATACATCACCAAGAAATCCTTATTCATGACAGATTCTTGGCTTGGTGACTGTATTTAACATATAAAAGTTTCATTTAATTTTAGTTCAAATAAAATGGACATGTGTTTGCATTCTAAGTTTGGTGTTGCTATGCAACAAAATTTGGTTCCAATCCTTACTGGATACTTGCATCAATTCCAAGTGAAAGTGTCACACTAAGTTTGGTGTGCCACTTATCTTTTATGCAATGTATCATGCAGACCCTCTTATGTTCGCATTTACAATGTCTCTGTCTCTTGTGCCTTGATTATTATCTTTGATTGTGCTTGCTTAAAACACATGTACTACTAACATTTCATTGTGTAAGACATTCTTGATCCATCTTAGCCCTATAGCCATTGTTCTAATTGTTGCTTGAGGATGAGCAAGCATTCTGAGTTTGGCAAAGTAAAAGGAAGAATAGAAGGAAAAGGATAACAGTAGAGGAGGAGAACTACAAGGTTGTAAACTTCCTTTTCCTCTCATTTGTTTCCAACACTTTAAATTGCATGATTGTCTTTATCTTCTCTGTATGCATGTGTGGTATGAATAAGC